>NC_092370.1:127427435-128068373 GCF_030028105.1 Mobula birostris
CGGTGGCAACTTTGAAGGATCTATGGACATGGACACCAAGATCCTAAACTTGTCTGAACCCCTTCCCGTGAAATTGTGACAACACCCTTTTTGTGTAGCCAATTCCTTCCTCTGCATTCTCATTAACTCTGCAAGACCATCTATGGAGTTCAGCCACCAGTATTTTCAGAGCAGCCGTGGGTGTACAGTGCTAACTGCTTTGGCCTGCTCTGCAGGTTAGTGAACTGCAATTTTCTGATCTGGGACCCAGTGACCAACTCTCATTAAAGATAATTGTATACTAGCAGGATGTACAGAGCAAGTATAGAGATTGATCAGAGCACAGAAATAGACCCTTTGGCCCACTGAGTCCACACATACTATCAAGCACCTATTGACACATTACTGTTCTTTTTTGCTCCCCACATTTGTCCCAACTCCCACCACCAAGCCCTGCCCCCACCTCTACACACTAGGGTACACACTTGGATCTTCCCCAATTTGAAATTATCATTTAAACTACATTTTTAAAAGATACCACTTGGAATTACAGCTTTTGTTTTTGCTGGAGGGGAATAAAAGTGGGAAAAGCTTTTACACTTTATCACACTGGTTGACTTCTTCCTGCAAACCTCCACCCTGAAGTTTAGATATACTAGCTGATCAAGAAAAGAGATAAACAATTATTCAAAGTTCAGTAAATTTATTATCAAAATATGTATGTGTCACCATATATTACCTGAGATTCATTTTCTTGCAGACATTTACAAGAAAATAAACATGATAAACTTTATGAAAAACTGTATATAACAAAGACTAACAAATTCCAATGTGCAAATCAAGACAAATTGTGCCAATAATAAATAAATAAATAATTTTTAACAAGAACATGAGTTGTAGAGTCCTTGAAAGTGAATCGATAGATTATGGAACACACATAAAAGTTGCTGGTGAACGCAGCAGGCCAGGCAGCATCTCTAGGAAGAGGTACAGTCGACATTTCGGGCCGAAACGTCGACTGTACCTCTTCCTAGAGATGCTGCCTAGCCTGCTGCGTTCACCAGCAACTTTGATGTGTGTTGCTTGTATTTCCAGCATCTGCAGATTTCCTCGTGTTTGCGACAGATTATGGAGTCAGTTTAACGTTGAGGCAAGTAAAAATTTTTCATGCTGTTCAGGAGCCTAGGATAATAGCATTGTTTTGTGTTGACTTACTTTTCTTCTGACGGTCTATAAGTACGAGGGTAATCTGAAGCTGTTAAGACAGTGCACATATTAAAAGCAAAATCCCATTTGATGGGCTCACTAGTCCACCCGGCCGCTATACCTAAAAACTGATAAATATTTGATCAATAAGGTATTATGTACAGCTATTTTCTTGAGTAGCCCATCCATTGGTTTACAGTTTATAAATGTTTATACAATACACTATAGGAGCGTGGCTTGTTAAATAATCTTTTTCTGACTTTGCAGGTTCCAGTGCTGCAGGCAAATAATGTACCTTGTTTAGAGGGGTTGACAACCATCGCGTCTCATCTGGTAAAAGCAGCTAAAAAAGAGGAACTACTGGGGACCACCCCTGAGAAGTGTGCTGTTGTTCAGCAGTGGCTTGAATATAGAGTAACTCAAGTAGACAAATGTACCACTCAAGATGATAAAAAAATTATTTTAAAGGTATGGGTTAATTTAATTTCCTGTGGGGTAGCTGAATGAAAGGTTTACTGCTTATCATTTTCATTTATGAGCTGTGTTGCCCAATGTCTCATTGACCTTCCAAAGTTATATGTAATTTGTGCCCAGGAGGTCAAGGTCTGAAGTAGTAAGTGGCAATCTTGGGGTATGGTCTGAGCTTAATCTTTTTTTTTCATCTGGCCTCTCCTGTGCCATTATTGCAAATGTACCAATATACAGCCAAAAGTCTTGGTACACCAATAACATAGGTTAAAAAAAAAGGGAGGAGGTCCTGAAGAGAGAATTCAGGGAGTTAGGGAGGAAGCTGAAAGGTAGGGTCTCTAGGGTAGTAATCTCAGGATTGCTGCCTGTGCCACGTGCTAGCAAGTACAAGAATAGCATGATCAATGTATTAATGTGTGGCTGAGAGACTGATGTAAGGTGTAGGGGGCAGGGCTTCAAATTCCTGGATCACTGGGGCCTCTTCTGGGGGAGGTATGACCTGTACAAAAAGGACAGGTTACACCTGAACTCAAAGAGATGCCAGTATCCAAGCAGTCACATTTAAGAGAGCTGTTAGGGAGGGTTTAAACTAATTTGGATGGGGGTTGGGAACCGGAATGATAGGGCTGAGGAAGGGGAAAACAAATAAATCAAAGATAGCATGCAACAGAGATTATAGAAAGAACAGGCAGGAGATGAGGCTTAATCAAAGCCAGTGTCATGAGTTACAGAGCAATAGAGGTGTGGTGCAGTTAAAACAGAAAGCAACGAATACTGGACTGAGGGTGTTGTATTTGAATGCACGCAACATAAGGAATAAAATGAATGATCTTGAAATTCAGCTACAGATGGCAAATATGACATTTGTGGCCATCTCTGAAACATGACTAAAGGATGGCTGCCATTGGGAGCTGAACGCCCAAGGATATATGGTGGGGTATCGGAAAGATAGGTTAGTAGGCAGAGGGGGTGGTGTGGCTCTGTGTACAAGAAATAATATTAAATCATTGGAAAGAGATGACATAGGATTGGAAGGTGTAGAGTCTGTATGGGTTGAGTTAAGAAATGGCAAGGGTAAAACGACCCTAATGGCAGTTGTATACAGGCCTCCAAACAGCAGCCAGGGTGTGGATTATAAATTACAGTAGGAGATAGAAAAGGCACGTCAGAAAGGCAATGTCATGATAATCATTGGGGATTTTAACATGAAAGTGGATTGGGAAAACCAGGTCAGTACTGGGCCTCGAGAGAATTTGTAGAATGCCTAAGGGATGGCTTTTTAGAACAGCTTGTTGTTGAGCCCACTAGGGGATCGGCTATGCTGGATTGGGTGTTGTGCAATGGTCTGGAGGTGATAAAAGAACTTATGGTTCAGGAACCCTTGGGGAACAGTTCACACAATATGATCGAGTTCACATTGAAATTTGAGAGGGAAAAGGTAAAATCCAATGTGTCAGTATTTCAGTGGAATAAAGGAAATTACAATGGCATGAGAAGGGAACTGGCCAAAATTGACTGGAAAGGGACATTTGCAGGAAGGATAGCAGAGCAGCAATGGCTGGAGTTTTTGCGAAAAATAAGGGTAGTGCAAGACATATTCCAAATAAGAAGAAATTTTCAAAGGGAAGAAGGACACCACCATGGTTATAAAAATATCTTTTTATAAATATACCAATTCCCACAGCTATCTTGACGATACCTCTTCCCAACCTGTCTCCTATAAAAATGCTATTCCCTCTTCTCAGTTCCTTCATCTCCGCCACATCTGTTCCCAGATTGAGGCTTTCTTTTTCGTGACATCAGAACTGACCTCCATCAATGAACAAAGCTTCCCTTCTCCACCGTTGATGCTGCCCTCACCCACGTCTCCTCCATTTTCCATTACCCCATCCTCCCGCCACCTTGACAAGGATAGATTTCCTTTTGTTCTCACCTACCACCCCATAACCTCTGCTCACAATGCATCATTTTCTGCAATTTCCACCATATGTAACGTTATCCTACCTCCAAACTCAACTTTCCCTTCTCTTTCCCCACTTCGCTTTCAAAGGTTCAGAGGTACAATTTAATGTTAGAGAAATGTATACAACATACATCCTGAAAAGCAAAGCTTTTTCTTCGCAAACACCTGGTTGTGAGTCTGGTGACTGTTAACCAGAGTTAGCTAATGACCCAAGTTACGAGCCCCGGTGAGAGGGTTACTTTTTGGGGGCTTTGTCCAGATTGGAAAGCTATATAAGGATTGATTAAGTATAATTAAGGTCGGGTGCAATAACGTTTCCAGTGACGTGACTGAAGTCACGCTGCCCTATAGGATAGGGGTACCTAGAGAGGCGGGAGTTCATATCTCTAGAGTTGGCAAGAATGTAGCTAAGGGTGAAGATTTTGAAGATAAGTTCTCTTTTCTGTGCAGTGAGGGGAAGACTTTGGTGTGAAAAGTCCTTCAGCTTTTGGTTTAAGTTCTGAGCTAGTTTTGGCTATCACATCACTGGTTGATAAATACCAAATACCTCCGGAGAGCCAAAGTTATCGTAGGCTGAGAATGTTTTCTGGAGTCAAACCCACACCCTATGGGGAAAAAGAATGAGGCTTGGGCTAGTAGACATCTCAGTTACTGGATGAATGGCAGTGCTCAGATAATATGAGAAAACAGAGCCTGGGAGAAAGTCTAAAGGGTCCGGCCGCTGAAAAGAGTGAAGCTTCCATTTTTGTGGGAACAAATACTCCCAGTGTTAGAAGGCTCATTGAAGCATGCAAGGAGTGAAATGGAGAGATTTTTTTGAAAACCTTGTCCATTCACCCGGTGTTCAGAGCTGCTTTTGAGAAGGTGCAAGTTCCTCCTAAGCAGAGTGATGAACATAAGTTATGAACTGTGTAGTACACCCAGTCTAAACCAGTCATGTTGAGTCCTGGAGGAGTAGCTAAAGTTACAGAGGACACCCCCTTTCCAAGTGAGGTCTCACCAGTTAGCACCAATGGAGGTTGAAGATGTTTGTCAGCACTTGCTTAAACTGAAGGAAGCTGAATTCAGTCAGGGGCCAGGAGGAGCTGAGACACCGGAAGATACGAGTGGTAGACTGGGAGGCATCCCGAAGTTAACAGGAACAGTCACAAGGAGTGATTGAGGCTGAAGAAACTGAAGATGAGATAAGGAGACCTCAGAAAGTCAGGAAATCCCCACATGAGCTGGCATATGATGCACCTGGGAAACAGAATACTGCGCCCATCCCAATAGTGAGATGTGTTGCTTCCATTTACAAATAGATTGGGGGTCCTGAGATCATGAAATTCATTTGAATACTGTGTTATTAATAATGGATTGCGGAGTTCCAAAAACATACAAAGTCATAAGGACGTGACTATTTTTGGTAGGGGAGAATGTAATGCCCTGTTTAAAATTGTATTTCTATTGCTATGCTGTTGGGCATTTTATTTCAGCAGTTTTCTGCAAACACAATGTATTCTGTTAGCTCAACTTCATAGACTAGTGTTTTGACTTTAGCTGAGATAGTGAACGTTTGCTCAGCCTGGGAATGTTGTCAGTCAGTGGGGGGTGGGGGTGCCGTGGAGCATTCGAAAGAACTGGGTGAGATCAGATTTGTGAAGGTCAGTAGTCTGGTTTCAGGTCTTTTGGGAGGAGCTGCGAGGTGGAGCATAAGGGACAATGCTCAGGGGATCCCACCCGAAGGGGAGACCCTATTGTAAGAAGTGCTTTGTGCAGGCGAATGATTCCAAGGAGGAAGTGGCTATACTCCTGAGTTAGCCTGTTCGTTCGCAATGCTCTTTGAGGGAAGTTCAAACTGTAGCTGGTGTCTTTCACACAGAGTGTGGGTTCAGGGCACGAATAATCAAAGCACAGTATCTTGACTACTCCAGAAACGAGCTCCAATGTTTATATGCATGTTTAGACTGGTGTAACTGTAATGGGCCCTTTTTTCCCCTATTAACTGTTAAAGTTGAAATATCTGTAAATATGCTTCCACTTTAATTGTATGCTGGTATACGATCTGTTATTTCCTGGTGAATGATAACTTTGTATAGGGTAGTATTTGCACAGCATTCAGCACAATTATCATTCCCTCATCGGAACATTCCAATGTTCCTGTTTGGTTGAACCCGAATCCTTCCGACACTTGACGTGTGTTGCTTATTGAAGATGGCCTTCTCACTGGTACCATAGGATGCTGAGTCCCCATGGCTGGTAGCCAGAGTTAGCTAATGAGCCAATTTTGTTACAAGCCCCAGTGAGCGAGTTACATTTATATTATGGATTTTGTTTTGAAAAGTGACTCCGAATCAGAATCAGGTCTATTGTCACTGGCATGCGTCATGAGATTTGTTAACTTAGCAGCAGCAGTTCAATGCAATACATAATATAGAAAGAAAAATAAATAAATTATTAAATTACAGTATATGTCTATTGAATAGATTAAAAATTATGCAAAAATAGAAATAATATATATTTTAAAAAGTGAGGTAGTGTTCACGGTATTTAGGAATCGGATGGCAGAGGGGAAGAAGCTGTTCCTGAATCACTGAGTGTGTGCCTTCAGGCTTCTGTACCTCCTACCTGACAGTAACAGTGAGAAAAGGGCATGCCATAGGTGTGGGGGGGGGCAGGGGGAAGAGTGTTGGTGGTCCTTAATAATGGATGCTGCCTTTCTGAGACACTGTTCCTTGAAGATGTCCTGGGTACTTTGTAGACTAGTACCCAAGAATGGGCCAGCTAAATTTATGACCCTCTGCAGCTTCTTTCAGTCCTGTGCAGTAGCCCCTTCCCCCATATCAGACAGTGATACAGCCAGTCAGGACATCTATAGAACTTTTTGAGTGTTTTTGTCAACATTCCAAATTTCTTCAAACTCATAATGAAGTATAGTTGCTGTTTTGCCTTTTTTATAGCTGCATAGATATGTTGGGACCAGGTTAGGTCCTCCAAGATCTTAACATCCAGGAACTTGAAACTGCTCGCTCTCTCCACTTCTGATCACTCTGTGAGGATTGGTATGTGTTCCTTCGTCTTACTGACATTGAGTGCAAGGTTGTTGTTGCAACAGTACTCCACTAGGTGGTGTATCTCAGTCCTGTGCGCCCTCTCATCTCCATCTGATATTCAACCAACAATGGTTGTATCTTCAGCAAACTTATAGTTGATATTTGAGCTATGCCTAGCCCCACAGTCATGTGTATATAGAGATTAGAGCAGTGGGCTCAGCACACATCCCTGAGGTGCACCAGTGTTGATCGTCAGCGAGGAGGAGATGTTATCACCAATCCACATAGATTGTGGTCTTCCATTTAGGAAGTCGAGGATCCAGTTGCAGAGGGAGGTACAGGGGCACAGGTTCTGTAACTTTATCAATCAGGATCGTGGGAATGATGGTGTTAAATGCTGAGCAATAATCGACGAGCAGCATCCTAACGTAGGTGTTTGTATTGTTCAGGATGTCCAGTGGTGGGTTAAGTTCATATTTTCTTTGTAAATAAAATATGACATGTCATCTGAACAAGACAAGAAACAAACATTTTATTTTTCACAAGGTTGAACATTGCTATACTGCTTAATTGCCTGTGTCAATGTTGACTGTTGCTTTCTAATTGAGTTCGCATTATATGGTCAGTGCTACAGACAATGCTATTATGAGCAGCTTCCTGATTGTTGTCATCATGTGCCAAGAGAATATATCATTGAGTATGAAGATGCCCTTCCAAGTATATTTTATCAGTGTTGCAAGAGTACAATTTATCATTTGCCTATAATTAGCTCAATGGTCACTTCTTCTGTGTAACTTTCAAAGAGCATTAAGACTAAGTGATTTTACCTAAGGTAATTTAAGATAGTATGGTAATTACAGTTCTCCCTGTATTTATGACAGTTCTCAACACGAGAATCCCTATTAAATACCTATTCATTTCTGGAGCTATTGTATTTTGTATCATTGCACAAACCTTGTATTGCTGGTGCAAATATTGGACCTCTTACTCAGAACCTGGCTGTACTCACAATTTGAAAAAAAAACCCTAATGACTGTAGTTCTTTATTTAGAAATATTCGTATGTATCCAGAGTAACTTTTAACATAGGTAAAGTAAAATATATACAGGTTCTCTTTTTGTTTTTGTCCCTGCAGGAACTCAATTGCTACCTTGAGGATAAGGTTTATCTGGCAGGAAACAGCTTCACTTTAGCAGATATCATGTTGTATAATGGTCTTCATCCTATTGTGGTAAGTGATTTGTAGAACCTTGGAAGGTTATCTCTTGCACTTTCTCTGAATAGGATATATGGATCCTGTTTAACTGCTGTGAAAGATGGTTAATTCCAACAGCATAAAGGTCAATTGAAAGTTTTTTTAATCAGGAAAGATGATAAAATGTCATACACCTTTGTGTTTCAATGCAGTAAAATGTATCGAAGAATCTGGGGGATATGTAACAAGGTGCGTTTAATGGCTTCTGTTTTATCTTTTGAATAGTCTACTTTCTCTTTGCATGTAAGTGAACAGTGCTCTCAAACTGTAAATTTTAAAATCTCTATGCAAACCCCTTAAAGTTTTGACCCAGGACCAACTATCCTAAATTTGGAAGGGAATTACTATAGAAAATCACAGTAAGTATAGTAATTCATAAGCCAGTCCACATTCACAAATGTTGCATCAACTCTATCCACTCATTCTCAAGTTAAGTTGATTACCTTCATCCTTGTTTTAACCATATTTGGACAGAAACATGCAGACATTGATTTACTTTTAGGATATTTCTGGAGCGTTATTATTTAGGTTGGAAGAATGTAGAATGATTGGTGGAGATTGAAGTTGTGGCACTTACTACTATATTTATAAAGAACATGGGGTTCCATACATAATATTTTGATGCAACAATTGACTTGTACATTGACTTTTGTGTACTGCATTCTCTACGCACGACATGGTCTCCACATTTGTGAAACCTGTTGTAAACTGGGTGACTGCATTACCAGACATCTCCATTCACTCTATAACTCCTGACTTCCAGTTACTCATCATCTAAATGTTCCGTCCATTCCCTGGCCTTTTTTTGACTTGTTCTAATAGGGCCCAATCTCATTTCATTGGACAGGTTACAATCTACACTGAATTCAACAATTTCAGATAAATGTTATCCAGTTCGTACCTGAGCTGACCAAATGAAAGATTGTGACATTAACTTAGTTCTTCTCTGTATACCTCAGAGGTATTTCCAAAGTTCCATTTTATTTTGGATTTCTAGCCGTTGACATCAAAGTATCTCTAATTCTATCTTTATTTTCTATTGTGAATCCACTCATCTCCTGTCTACATCTCCCCAGGCAGAACAGCTCCTGTGAACAAGTTTTCACCATCCTGTCTGATCAGGCATTCTATTTGTTCTCTCTACCTTTTTTCTGCAACTTAAGTTTGAGTCTTTGTTTCCTAGTCCTGGAATTTTAAGTGTTTCATCCTCTCCAAATGCTGGTGACTTGCTGAGTATTTCCAGCATTTTATGTTGTTATTTCAGATTTCTAGCTTCTGCAGTTTCTACTTAATATTTTGTTTTCTTAGCAGCAAAAACAAATTTAAATAATTAGGCTCTGTATTTAAAAATTCCCCAATAGATTCAGCTCAATAGTCAAGTAATCCGTGTATAAAGTGAGGCATAAACATTTGCATATACGGGTTGAGAATATACATCTTCCAGTAAGTTGGCAACGATCTCGGATGCAGCGGCTTCTGCAAGTCTGATTCATTGATTTGTTGGCGGGCGGCTGGGGAGCTGTGTGGCCTAGATCGTGGCAAGGACTAGGCTTCAAGCTGCAGTGTTGCCTGCTTCTGGCTGCCCAAGGGAAAGGCAGCGGAGTTGGTGCTGTTCCCCAGTGTTCGCTGGCCAGAAGATGATGCATTGTGTTTAATTGCAGACTGCTGCAACATTCATGGACTTGGGGACCTGGACTCTCTTTTTGTGTGATTGTATTTTAGTGCTGTCTGATATGTGCTGTATGTGCCTTGTGATGTGTATGACTGTTAGTACTGTGTTCTGCATCAGTAACACTTTGTTTGGCTGTATTAATGGATATTTGTGTATGGTTAAATGACAATTTAAACTTGAACTTGAAAACATTTTAGGTTATGTTTATAGTCACCATTGATTTAACATTCAAGAAGCTTGTATTAACAGTACTGAAACGTCTGTGGAACTCTTTCCGATAATGCTGTTAAATGTTTACATGTAATAGGTTAGGTGTCTTAATGTCGTGACTGACTTCAAAACCTCTTTAGAGCCACCAAACATTCAATTCAAAGCAATCAAAAATAAATACTTTTCAAATTTCGATAATGTGTTTGCCAAACTTTAGCTGTGATTAGGACTGGGGTAACTTTGCATTCATGTTTTATTGCCCACAAGGACTGTGTCGCTTACTTAGATAGAAGGAAGATGATCAAAGATTTCAACTAGTAGTGCTTCTTCAAGGCTGTTGGCAGTACTCAATCAAAATACCCTTTGCTGAAGCAACAATTGCAAGCATTGTTGATAAGAGAATAGTAGTGGCTACAACATTTTAATCTAAGAATTGCTGAACTCGTTTTTTTGCTGTTGCCAATTCAAAATGAATTTTTGGGATGCATGGCAGGGTGGTTAATGCCATTGTATGGTATATTTTTTTTAAATGTAAGGAACTCAAATAGGTAAATCCTGAAAAGTCTCATAATTTGATACTTTGTTCAAGAATTACAAATGCATCTCTAAAGGACAACCTTTATTTCCTTTTTCTCTTTACAGGGTGGGGTGAAATTTAAAGATGTGCAGGGCACTATTTTTTTTAAAACGGAGAGTGGTGGGTGCCTGTAATGTGCTGCCGGTGGTGGTGGAGGTTAATGTGATCGGTGTTTTTGCTGCCGGTGGTGGTGGAGGCTAATGCGATGGAAGTGTTTGTGCTGCCGGTGGTGGTGGAGGTTAATGTGATCGAAGTGTTTGTGCTGCCAGTGGTGGTGGAGGTTAATGTGATGGAAGTGTTTGTGCTGCCGGTGGTGGTGGAGGTTAATGTGATCTGTGTTTGTGCTGCCGGTGGTGGTGGAGGTTAATGTGATCGAAGTGTTTGTGCCGGTGGTGGTGGAGGTTAATGTGATGGAAGTGTTTAAGATGCTCTTGGATAGGCACATGGAAAGTCAGAGAATGGAGAGATATAGACTTTGCATAGTCTGAAAGGATTACTTTAATTAGATGTAATTAGTTTGGCACAAGGCACAGAGCCCTTTACCTTCTCCAACTACCACCTGTTAGAAACTCTGTCCCACCCACACACCTTCCCCCTCACCTAGTTTTAGCTATCTCCTGCTAGCTTGTACTCGTCCTTTCCACTCCCCCTCCATCTTATTCTGGCTTTTGCCCTTTCCTTTCCAGTCCTGATCAAGGGTCTCAGCCCTAAAGGTTACTCCAGCATTCTGTGTGTTGTTTAATGCACAAAGGACCTGTTCCTGTGCTGTATTGTTCTTTATCCTAGTAGATCTATTGCTTCATAGTACCAGGAATCTGGTTTCAATCCTGAATTCGAGTGTTGTCCATGTCAAGTTTGCAGGTTCTTCCTTTGAGTACATGGATTTCTTTAAGGTGCTCTGGTTTCCTCCCAAATCCCAAAGACATGCAGGTCTGTTAGTTTACTGAATGCTGTAAATTTACCCGAATGTGCAAGTGAGTGGTAGAATCTGGGTACAGTTGATGTCAATTGGGTAATAAAAACAGGGATGCATTTAGTATTAGTGTAAACGGACAGGTAATAGTGTGGGCTGGGCTGAAGGCCCTAATTTCATTGTAAAGTGTATGCTGCAAGTACATTATAACGGTTTGCAGTAAGCAGGAGTTCCCAATCTGGGGTCCACAGACTCCTTGGTTAATGGTAGGGGTTCATGGCATAAAAAAAGGTTGGGAACCCCGGCAGGAAGAGGTTTAGAAGGGATTTGAGGAAGTTTATTTTTCAGCCAGGGGTGTTTTTATCTGGAAAGTACTTCTTGAGTGGGAGGTTAAAGTTACACCTCAGTTGGACCAACCAAGCTAGTGCCTAGTGAATGGTAGGGCATTAAGGAGCACTATAAAACAAAGGGATCTGGGAATACGGGTCCATAAGTCTTTGAAAGGTTGTAAAGAAAGCTTTTGATACTTTGTAAATCAAAGTATTGAGTACAGGAGGTAGGATTTTATGTTGAAGTTGTATAAGACATTGGTGAGGCCTAATTTGGAGTATTGTGTGCAGTTTTTTGTCACCTATCCACAGGAAAGATCTAAATAAGATTAAAAGAGTACAGAGAAAATTTACAAGGATGTTGCCCGGACTGGAGGACCTAAGTTGTAAGGAAAGATTGAATAGGTTAGGATTTTTATTCCTTGGAATGTAGAAGATTGAGGGGAGATTTGATAGAGGTGTACAAAATTATGAGGGGTATAGATAGGGTAAATGCAAGCAGGCTTTTTCCACTGGGTTTGGGTGGGACTACAACTAGAGGTCATGGGTGAAAGATAAAATGTTTAAGGGAAACATGTGATGAAACAACTCCACTCAGAGCATTGTGGGAGTGGAATGAGCTGGCAGCAGAAGTGCTGCATGCGAGCTGGATTTCAACATTTAAGAGGTTTGGATAGGTACATGGATGGGAGGAGTATGGAGGCTCTGGTCCTAGTGCAGGTTGATGGGGGTAGGCAGTTTAAATGACAACACAGACTATGTAGGCTAAAGGGCCCGTTTCTGTGCTGCAGAGCAAGTCTATTAAATGGCGTTAGTGCAGATGAGTCAGCATTGGACATGATGGGTTGAAGAGCCTGTTTCATGGTTACACTGCATGTACAGTTTTGGAACTAATATTTAAAAGTATTGACTGGGAAATGATGGGAGCTGACAGATTAGAAAGAGATTATAACAAAAAAACTGAAACGCCAACACCAAAATGGAAAATGCTGGAAGCAGGTCAAGTCAAGTGAAGTTTATTGTCATTTTGACCATAAGCTGCTGGTACAGTACACAGTAGAAACGAAACAACATTCCTCCAGGACCCTGGTACTACATGAAACAACAGAAAAGTACACTAGACTATGTGAGACAGCACAAGGCTACACTAGACTACGTAAAACAACATAAAAAACTGCACAGGACTACATAAAGTGCACAAAACAGTGCAGGGCAGTACAATAATTAATAAGACAATAGGCACAGTAGAGGACAAATTACAATATAATAAGTGATGTAGATGTCAGTCTGGACTCTTGAGTATTGAGGAATCTGATGGCTTGGGGGAAGAAACTGTTGCACAGTCTAGTTGTGAGAGCCTGAATGCTCCGGTACCTTTTGTCAGATGGCAGGAGGGAGAAGAGTTTGTATGAGGGGTGTGTGGGGTCCTTCACAATACTGTTAGCTCTGCAGGTGCAGCGTGTGGTGTAAATATCTGTAATGGCGGGAAGAGAGACCCCGATGATCCCTTCAGCTGACCTCACTATCCGCTGCAGGGTCTTGTGATCCAAGATGGTGCAATTTCCGAACCAGGCAGCGATGCAGCTGCTCAGGATGCTCTCGATACATCCTCTGTAGAATGTGGTGAGGATGGGGGTGTGGGAGATGGACTTTTCTCAGCACTCGCAGAAAGTCGAAATGCTGCTGTGCTTTCTTGGCTATGGAGCTGGTGTTGAGGGACCAGGTGAGATTAGATCATGAGCATCAGTGAGAGAAATAATCAACATTAGGAAGGAATTACTACTTGTTTCTTACCCTAATAAAGACTGAGAAAAAATACAATAGAAGAATCTGATGTAATTTGATAGAAATGATCCATTTGGATAATAAACTGTGTAATACGCTGACCTTTGCTGTAAAATAATGTTCGGTGCGTTACATTTGATGCATGGTGTGAGGCTCCAGTGAAGTAGAAGATACAATAGCAACCGCTGGACTCTTTAAAACCCAAAAGTTGAAACGAGATAATTTAGAAAGTTTTCCAAATTGTTGCAAGGGTTCCATTCCCACTCAGTTGTTACTTGAGATTACAGATTAACATTTAGGTATTCTTCTCATAGTTGTGTCAAAAAATTGAAATTTCACTGGAAGTTGCATGTTTAACATGCCAGATCTTACTGAATTGAACTTCTGGGTTAAATTGTGCTGGTGGAAAATGTCAGGTTCCTTTGGAAATCAACTGTTTGCACTTCTGGAAGCCTGGGGAGAATTAAAGCATTGAAGTCCAAGCCCTCATGAAAGTTCAAAGCCATTATCGACATTTCTTTATAAACAATCTGGCAGATCCTCTTCATGAAAAGGCAGCAGAGGGCCATTTCGAACAGGCTCATTCAGCTCTGCTGTCACAAGGATCATTACGAAAACCAAGTGCAATAAGCATATACAGCAGTTCATCTCTGTGCAACGGGAGAACACACATCATGATGTAGTATTATTATTGCACATTGGTACATTATTGGTATACTATTAGTTAAGCCTGCACACTGTTAAGTGTGTTTTTAAATATTGCTGCTGTAACAAAAGAATTTCCCATTCAGAATCAATAATTATTATTATTTCTGCTCCATGGCTGTATTCTCATCAGAACCCAGCAGCTGAGTAGTGACTTTTGAAGAGGGTCAGTATGCACTTTGCACAAGGCTCTCAGTTTTACCCCACAGAGGAATGGCAACCCTGTTAGAAGTTGTTCCTTTTACCCCCTTTTCACATGTTTTTGAGACTTTCTGAATGGGTCCAGCTGCATTAGAATTGGGCCGAATGGCCTGTTCTTCTCAAAAACTTTCTAATGTTCTAATTATTCAAGGGACTAATCCAAAACATCTCAATTACAAGCAAACTCAATCTTGTCTTTACTTCAGTATCATCTCTCAGGGATCTGTGTGTATGGAACCAGAGGAGATAGCAAAGGTACTTAATGAGTACTTTGCTTCAGTGTTCACTATGGAAAAGGATCTTGGCGATTGTAGGAATGACTTACAGCTGACTGAAAAGCTTGAGCATGTAGATATTAAGAAAGAGGATGTGCTGGAGCTTTCGGAAAGCATCAAGTTGGATAAGTCACCAGGACTGGACAAGATGTACCCTGAGCTACTGAGGGAGGAGATTGCTGAGCCTCTGGCGGTGATCTTTGCATCACCAATGGGGACGGGAGAGGTTCTGGAGGATTGGAGGGTTGCAGATGTTATTCCATTATTCAAGAAAGGGAGTAGAGATAGCCCAGGAAATTATAGACCAGTGAGTCTGTCAGTGGTTGTTAAACTGCTGGAGAAGATCCTGAGAGGCAGGATTTATGAACATTTAGAGAGGCATAATATGATTAGGGATAGTCAGCATGGCTTTGTGAAAGGCAGGTCGTGCCTTATGAGCCAGAATGAATTTTTTGAGGATGTGACTAAACACATTGATGAAGGTAGAGCAGTAGATGTAGTGTAAATGGATTTCAGCAAGGCATTTAACAAGGTACCCCATGCAAGACTTATTGAGAAAGTAAGGAGGCATGGGATCCAAGGGGACATTGCTTTGTGGATCCAGAACTGGCTTGCCCACAGAAGGCAAAGAGTGGTTGTAGATGGGTCATATTCTGTATGGACATTGGTGACCAGTGGTGTGCCTCAGGGATCTGTTCTGGGACCCCTACTCTTTGTGATTTTTATAAATGACCTGGATGAGGAAGTGGAGGGATGGGTTAGTAAATTTGCTGATAACACCAAGTTTGTGGGTGTTGTGGATAGTGTGGAGGGCTGTCAGAGGTAACAGCGGGACATCAATAGGATGCAAAACTGGGCTGATGGCAGATGGAGTTCAACCCAGACAAGTGTGAGGTGGTTCATTTTGGTAGGTCAAATATGATGGCAGAATATAGTATTAATGGTAAGACTCTTGGCAGTGTGGAGGATCAGAGGGATCTTGGGGTCTGAGTCCATAGGACACTCAAAGCTGCTGTGCAGGTTGACTCTGTGGCTAAGAAAGCATACACAGTATTGGCCTTCATCAGTCGTGGGACTGAATTTAAGAGCCAAGAGGTAATGTTCAGCTATATAGGACCCTGGTCAGACCCCACTTGGAGTACTGTGCTGAGTTCTGGTCACCTCACTACAGAAAGGATATGGAAACCATAGAAAAGGTGCAGAGGAGATTTACAAGAATGTTGCCTGGATTGGGGAGCATGCCTTATGAGAATAGGTTGAGTGAACTCAGCCTTTTCTCTTTGGAGTGACAAAGGATGAGAGGTGACCTGATAGAGATGTATAAGGTGATGAGAGGCATTGATCGTGTGGATAGTCAGAGGCTTTTTCTCAGGGCTGAAATGGCTAGCACAAGAGGGCACAGTTTTAAGGTGCTTACAGAGGAGATGTCAGGGGTAAGTTTTTTTATGCAGAGAGTGGTGAGTGTGTGGAAGAGACACCTGGACAGGTACATGGAGCTCAGAAAAATAGAGGGCTGTGGGTAACCCTAGGTAAGGACATTTTCAGCACAGCTTTGTGGGCAGAAGGGCCTGTATTGTGCTGTAGATTTTCTATGTTTCTGTCTCCATCTCTCATATGCTGTGTTTTTCCTTGTGGGCTTCCAAAGCTTTTGCTGTTTTGGGCCATATTAAGGACAATTTGCAATCCTTCAGTATAATCCCAACAGTCAAACTGGGTATCAAAGCTGTGGTATGTCTGGTCTGTGTGATTTAGCTCATTAACTGACCCATTTGGATCGATAACTGTTTCACTTGACCTCTGATCTAATTTTTATTGTCCATTTCTAGGCTGCACTGACCCATGAAGATCGAGAGAAATATGTGAATGTTTCACGATGGTTCAACCACATCCAGCATTATCCTGGTGTCCGACAACATTCTGCTGCTATCGTCTTTGTGAGAAGTAGGCTGTATCCTACTGTCCACTAGAAAAGCTGCATACACTTTGGGGCTGTAACTAAACATAGATCTTGTCAGGGTTGAAATTAAGGTTAATAAGGGCACATTTTCTGATCTTAACATAGAAGGGATTGAGCCACCTTTTCTTTTGTCCGCCTGGACTGTTCACCTTCATGTGAAAATGTAACTCTAAAGCTAATTTTTAATTTTCAGTTGTTTTATAAATTGTCTCCACAATAGGCTGTAGTCAGGTTTTTTCCTAATGTGCAACCATTTGTTTCATCAAATCATGTTCAGAATGACTTAGTTTTCAACAGACAAAAGGGCCATTTTGCTCTCACATGCATATCAGTGTTGATGTTGCACTCCATCTCTCCGAATCCACCTTGATCATAATTAACCTCACTCCTTAGCTGCCTCCTGTTTGTTTCACTACTTCCTCAGGTAATGGTTTCCACATTTTTAATGCTCCTACAGTAATGAAGCTTTTCCTACTCCCCAGCATTGTTTCTGGTGATTGCCATGTGTTGATATTTAGTTTTGCTTTCCCCTTATCCCTCAACCTACTCACTTCAAGAGAGGGAAACTCAATCTGTTCATCCCCTTGTGAGAGTTGAATGACTTTTCTGGTCCCATCTGACATTTCTTTAGTATTTGCTATACATCTTCCTTGTAGTCTGAGTGCAGTTCTCCAAATGTAACCGAACCAAAGTTCACTGCAGGTTTTGCATAACTTCTTGGCTTTTCAATTTTATTTATCTAAAATTAAACCCAAATAGAACTTCCTTTTTGTTGATTGGTACTGTAAGATTCTTTCTTCTTCAGTCACTATTGAGAATTTACTTAGCCAACATCATTAGTTTTGACAAGACCAAAAGCAAGTCTCATTTCCAAGCAGATTTTTCATTTAAGGTGTTGCGGAGAGTTGGAGTTCTCAAACTGCCACCTTGGTTTGAACGTGGCCTACTGTCTGTCTGTGATATTTTAATCAACTGCTAATTATCTTGCCCACTATTGATGGCAACTTTACAGTAAATACTACTTGCCTTCTATTGTGTTTCACTGTGGACTGTGCTGTTAAATGTGCACTTCTAAGTATATCAACTGGTTAATGTTTCTTTTCATGTTAATTGTGGTTGGGAACAGTTCCACAAGCAATGTGTTTTATGTGGCTTATGTTTTAAAATTGTTTATGTTTCTTTTAAATTCTATTGATTTGATAGGGAAAAGTGCCAATTCTATAAGAACTTTCTTAATGGCAGGCAGCAACCTTGGATGATTGTGAAGATCTCTGGCTTGTGGCTATACCATTTTTACACAGATCCCCTCTTAAATCCAGTGATCATTTTACATTGTACAATTAATATTTATTGGTGCATGTCTGCAATTAAAGTATGCTATATTAAATCGTAAATTTGAACTGATTTAGTGCCTCATTGTATGTATTTTTGAATTGTATAAAAACCTTGCAATATACTTCCAGGCCTGAGAATGCAAGTTTTGACATTTGTTCTCCATGATTCAAAATTATGCCATATTCTAACGAGCTTCAACTTCGTAAGTTTCCAATTCCTTCATGTCATTTCACTAGGAAGACTAACATGGGGGAAAGTGAGATTTCTTCACTTTGCCAGAAACAATTGAAAATCAGGACGTGCTTTAAAAGTTGAGAAGCTTTAAATGGGAAAAATCCAGGAGAGTTAATATGCAGGTACATTAAGCAGAGCGGCAAATAGAATATTAGCTTTAATTACTGGGTGCTAGCATTGGCAGGAATCTGGACCACATGGTCCAGCTTAACCCACTGAGTGTAAGTAGGCCCTTGATGCAGTCAGACCTGGGGTCAAACACAGGGACTGGGCTTTCAGCTGGAGCCAGGACCAGGAAAATGAGAGCCAGATTTGTAACCCCCTCACTAATAGAAGTTGCACATTCCCCATCTCTGAAAGGTCAATCCATCCCGCAACACTGGCTGAGCATTTAACCAGCTAGCATGACTTTAGCACATGAAACAATTCCAGACCACCCAGAGAAACCCACACAGTCACAGAGAACGTGCAAACTTCACACAGACAGCACCCAAGGTCAGGATTGAACTTGAGTCTGTGGTGCTATGAAGCATCTGTTCTAACCACTATACAAAAGTCCAACAGCTTAATTTCCAAGCAGCCACAGCTGTCATTAACACAGTTTTTGTCATTCACCCTAGTCTCTAGTCTGGGCTGCACATCCTCTGAAGGCCTCTGCAGATGATGTCAGAAATTAGCCTAGGATGAGGGCCTTTTTATATGATGCTTCTTCATTCAGTCCTGCAACCTCAATACTGTGACTTCAAACCTAGAGCAATGGGTCTGCACCCATCACTACAGAGGCTCCAAGTTTCTGAGTGGCATATGTTGTTCAATGCATTCTGTAGTGATTACTTGAAAACAAACCGAAACTGCTCGGAGTCTTAAGCACAGGGGGGTTTGACACTACGACGTGATCCACAAATAATGACTTCCTAAGTTGAAGAAAGTATGCTGGATCCTTTATTAAGAAGCCAGCAAAGATGAACAATCTTGTCGAAATTTTTTAAAACACTAATAAAACTGAAACTAACGATATAACAAAATAAGCGTTAGCTGTATTTAAACATTAGCGGACAGCAAAAAAAATTCCCCTGACCTACCCCCTGTTCCAACCAGACTAAAAACTGAAGACAAAGTAACTATACTCTTCGCTCCTGCCACATCCCAATCCACGTGATAAATTACCCATTATAAACGTGCAACACAAAATTCAACACAGACAGAAAATAGATACATGGCTCCTACATAGTCGACATTTCTTACGCCAGCTAGAAGCAAGTCTAGGTGACTGCTCCTATCTACTGGAGTCATAAAGTGATACAGCAAGGAAACTGGCCCTTTGGCCTAACTTGTTAATGATAGTTATCATTAACCCAGTCACAGTAATTCTCATAAATTCCCCAGACTCTGCCCTTCATCTACACACTAGAGATTATTTATAGCACACCATCTCACAACACCACACAGACCAAGGTCAGGATTGAACCCATGTCCCCAGCACAGTCAGGCAGCAGTTCTGCCTACTGCACCACGAGGTGACTGGAAGAGATAACTTTATTTCATCAGAAGGTTAAACACTGAAGAAACTGTGTGGTCGAATCCTTGTTTTTTAATGCATCAGTGGGTAAACCCAAAACCAGGCCAATATCAGGTGCAGCATCTCCACTTGTGCTGCCTAACATTCTGTGAATCATTTTCACTTTGTATCATTGTGATCCAGACTTTGCAACAACTTGTCACCTTTAGACTTAACAGGAAGAACAATATTTTCTTCATTTTGGCCTTTATCATTTTAGGGAAAAGAGGAGTCAACAGAGTGCGTGGGTTACTGTGGATAATCTACCTAATTGTTGTCAAGTACGGCGTGTTCAATAAAAAGCACAACCTTTAATTTTGCCTTTCATTTAACATCAGGGTTTTGCATCCACAAAAAGTTCCTATGGGGAGAATTTTTTTTTATTAAACCTTCTTAATGCCCTGCCTCTAAGCACTTAAACCTTTTTAATCCTTGTGGGTTAACTTGACATGTAATTGACAGCGTCTCTTTTAGATCAAAAAGGCATCTACCCGCTAGGCACCCAACTGTAGCGAGGACTCTGCAGATCCTGTTTGCTATTTCAGCTGGCTGCCGTCTGTCTCCTCCCGCTTGCCACTCTGACATCATTTTCTTGAACAGCTCTTGCCCGAGGTCTTGTCTGCTCAGTTTGACCGTCAGACATTGCAGAGCTGTGTCTAATCCGATGAGGCACTACACCAAATGCTGCCGCCTCAGGTCTTGAATGACCAGGATCAGCACTGGGTCCCACCAATGTACTATCATCACAATCGAGACCCTATTTTCCATCACATACTACCTACGGATCTATTTGGCTTACGCAATGAACGTCCCGCACCCTGTCCCTGTCACTTTGATTGCTTTCATCTTGGCTGAGTTCTGCCTGAACAGGTTTGGGCTTTCCTCGCTGCTGCAAGTGTTTGACCTGGACACAGCCACTTAGATGACACAATCCCCCAGCAGATTATCCTCCTTTCATGTCCTGGAGGCCAACCTGACAAGCTCCCGCATATAGGTAAAGAAAGGATTGTAAACAAAATGTCATAGACACTAATCTTTCATGACACGATTGTTCCTATAAGACAGGGTAGTGTAAGCTTTAATGGGAGAAATAAAGTCCTTGACAGAGTTGGCTGTATATATCTTTTGTTCTTCAAACAAAAAAATGACCACATATGCTGCTTTATGTGATACTACCATAATTCTTTGTGCCTAGATGACTGGTTAATAATACGTGTTCTAACATTCTGTTGTTGCTGTCCCCTTGATATACTGATGTAGTGGAATGGATGGAATGCAAAACAAACTTTATCATGGTGGGAATTACAAGCCAATTACCAATTAATAATACCTGACTCTACAAATGGCCTGCTTCCCACTTATTGTTAGATTTGTAAAAACAGCTATTATTTGTGAGACTCGCGGAACTGTTTTCTCAATAAAGGACAGCAACTAATATACTGTATTATTCACAAAAGTAGATTAAATAAGAGTTAATGAAATTAATCTATATTTTTTGGAATTGGGACAAATTATTGAAACATCTGAGTTGTTGAGGACCATGATGCGGAAATTATCGAGGTGTTCCCTCCTAGTGAAAGAATCTCTAATAATGGGACCTAGTAACTAGATTAGGAAACGGTTAGATAAAACAGCAAATCAGAATCAGGTTTATTATCACTGACATATGTCATTAAATTTGTTGATTTGTGGCAGGAATACTGTGCAATCATCAAAAAGAAACTAAGTTACAATAAAATATTTTTTTTAAGTAGGTAGTGCAATTAGAGAACAAAATGGTGATGTAGTGTCCATGGGTTCATGGGCCATTCAGAAATCTGATGGTCAGGGAGAGACCTGTTCCTAAAGCGTTGAGTGTGTGCCTTCGGGCTTCTGTAGCTCCTCTCTGACGGTAGTATCTCACACGTTCCATGGTGGATCCTCAGATGGATTGGAAGGTAGCTCAGATGATTTCCTAAACAGAGGGATAGGGGACAGGTAAATCAGCCCCATGAGCACCTCAGACACGACCACCTGGTGCTTCCCAATTATTGTGAGGAAGTCCCTACTTTCCTTTTACCTTGGCAACCTTCTCCAGCCAGTTCTTAGTACATATCTCAGCCCTTCCAAACCAGATCCCCAACAGCTTCAGATACGCAGACCTGATGGTGAAAGGGGCAGTGGACTGGTCATACTTTTGTCAAAGAGCATGGCCACAACTCTTCCTATGGTTGTCCCTGGTCCCCAATGCCAAGTCCAACTGATCACAGTCCCATCAGTTGGATACAAACAGAAGATGGTAGCAGCGTCTATGTACTTGGAGGCTTTGATCTGAGTGCCACCACTGCCCGGCACTGTCACCCTCCAGTGCCCATGCCCTGCCTGATTGTTCAGCAAAGGGTTCTATGCAGTAAACAGACAAGACAGGAGAGAATGGGCAACTTTGCCTGCCTCCATAGTTGATGGGAAAGCTATCTAAACAGATGGCATTGAATTGGAATGCGTAGATCAGTCAAATGCAATTCCCAATTCCCTCCCTAACCCCATTTTAGAGGGCATGCCCAATATATATGTGAGTGATATCTGATTGAAGGCCATCTCCTGGTCCAAGCTGACCAGACAGGCATCTACCCCTCTGTCCTGCATGCAGGTGACGCAGCCCGACCTGCATTGTCTGATTATATTGTCTGCATATTGTTATTTCTGAGAGTTTGCAAACACTGTGAACCCCAGCTGTAGGCTTGTGCGCAGATGCCATTCTACAATTCATGACTTTACAATCATGTTCTCAGTACTATTTTTACTTGCACAGTTCCTCTGTACATTGATGTTGGCCAGTTTTTGTCTGCTTATGTATAGCTTTTCATAAAAATACAACTGTATTTCTTTTTCCTGTAAATGCCTGCAAGAAAATTAATCTTGAGGTAACACGTAACTACTTTGATAATAAATTTAAGTATCAGAATAGGAATCATGTTTAATATCACTGGCATATGTTGCAAAATTTACTGTTTTGCAGCAGAAATAAACGGTAGTTACATATTATATGGTAGAACAAAAAACTATAAATTACAATAAGAAATATATATATATATATATATATTTAAATAAGTAGTGCAAAAAGAGAGCAAAAAATTTTAAAAACAGTGAGGACTACCATACATGGGTTCATTGTCCATCTAGAAATCTGGAAGCAGAGGAGAAGCTGTTTCTGAAATGTGGAGTCTGTGCCTTCAGGCTCCTGTATCTCCACCTTGATGGTAGCAATGAGAAGATAAGGGTCCTTAACGACGGATGGTGCCTTTCTGAGACCTCGCCTTTTGAAGATGTCTTCAGTGCTGTGGAGGCTATGATGGAGCTGGCTGAGTTTGCAACTTTCTGTAGCCCCTCCATACCAGATGATGGTGCAACCAATTAGAACGTGCTCCATGGTACATCTGTAGAAATTTGTGGGAGTCTTCAGTGATATACTAAGTCTCCTCAAACTACTGATGAAATATAGTCACTGTCTTGCTGCCTTTGTAATTGCATCAAATGTTGGGCCCAGGATAGATCTTCAGAAATGTTGACACCCAGGAACTGGAAACTGCTCACCCTTTCCACTTTTGATCCCTCGATGAGGACTGGTATGTGTTCCCTCGACTTCCCCTTCCTGAAGTCCACAATCAATCCTTTGGTCTTACCGACATTGGGTGCAAGGTTGCTGTTGCAACACCACTCAACCAGCTGATCTTTCTCAGTCCTGTACGCCTCCTCACCACCATCTGAAATCCTGCCAACAATGGTTGTGTCATCAGCAAATATATAGATGCCGTTTGAGTTGTGCCTAGACACATAGACGTGGGTGTAAACAGCGTAGAGTAGTGGGCTGAGCACACGTCCTTGAGGTACACAGAGTTAATTGTCAGCAAGGAGGAAATGTTATTTCTGATCCACACTGACTATTACCTCCTGGTGAGGAAGTCAAGGTTGCAGATACAGAGGCCCAGGTTTTGGAGTTTGTTGACTAGTACTGAGGGTGTGATGCTGTTGAACGCTGAGCTGTAATCAATAAACAGCAGCCTCTCATAGGTATTACTATTGTGCATGTGGTCCAAGGCTGAGCAGAGAGCCAGTGAGATTGCATCCACTGTATGATAGGCAAATTGCAGCGGGTGCGAGTCCTTGTTTAGGGAGGAGTTGATTCTACCCATGACCAACCTCTGAAAGCACTTCATCACGGTAGATGTGAGAGCCACAGGGTGATAGTCAATGAGGCAGCTCACCTTGCCCTTCATGGGCACTGGTACAATTGTCAGCCTTTTGAAGCGGGTGGGAACCTCTGACTGCAGCAGCGGGA
Organism: Mobula birostris; assembly: GCF_030028105.1. Taxonomy (NCBI): domain Eukaryota; kingdom Metazoa; phylum Chordata; class Chondrichthyes; order Myliobatiformes; family Myliobatidae; genus Mobula; species Mobula birostris. Next base: position 127,451,408 of record NC_092370.1, read on the forward strand.
GATTGAAAATGTCCTTGAACACTCCCACCAGTTGGTCGGCACAGGTTTTCAGTGCCCTACCAGGTACAGCATCAGGGCACGATGTCTTGTAAAGGTTCACTCTTGAAAGTTGTTCTGACGTTTGCCTCCAACACAGAGATCACAGGATGCGACAGGGATTCACACTGGTGTAGTTTATTCTCCCTTTCAAAGTGTGCATAAATGCTTTGAGCTCACCTGGGAGTGAAGTATCACAGCCGTTCATGATGTTAGTCAGAAGTAATGGCCTGGAACTCCTGCCAGAGCTAACGTGCACCGTATTCACACTCCAACTTCAGTTAGAATGAGTTTTCACTCTTAAAATAGCCTTCCATAGTTTGCATAGTTCTGGATCTCCAGTTCTGAATGCCACAGATCCAGCCCTCAGTAGACTGTGAATCTTCTGGTTCATCCACAGCTTTTGGTTTGGGTCTGTCTGGTATGTTCTCAGAGGCACACACTCATCCACACAGACCTTCATGAAGTCGATGTCCACTGTGGTGTATTCATTCAGATTCAAAGATGAATTATATTTAAAGATTAGCTTTATTTACCACCTTTACATTGAAACATCAAAACATACAATGAAATGCGTAGTTTGCATGAATGACCAACACAGTTCGAGGATGTCCTGGGGGCAGCCTGCAAGTGTCACTATACCTCTGGAGCAAACATGACTTGCCCACATCTTACTAATGCTGACCAGTACATCTTTGGAATACGGGAGGAAACTGGAGCAGGAAAGGAGAGGGACACAGTCATGGGAGAACAGACAAACTTCATACAGAGGGTGGGAGCAAATGAGTCCGGATTGCTGACACTGTAAAGCATTACGCTACCACAATTTACTTTGAGCTTCAACTTTTAAAAAAAACCGGAATGGCAGATGAGAGGGCATGTTTGGCAACTTATCGAAAAAAAAATCCACAAACTCTTCCCTGTGCTTTGAGCAAAGTAATTCAAAAGTTTTTCGACTCGGCTGTTTTCCCCCAGAGTCTGTATTTCCTTCCGGGACCTGGAGAGGGCACCACTGAGCGGACCCGTGAGCGTTGACGCCCGGCAGCTCCCCCTGCTGGCTGTCCACTGCCCAGCCTGCGAGATGCAGCGAATCACAGGGCGTTTTTCAGCAGTAGACATATTAAACCAATGGCTGAAGCCCTTCCATCGCCTCACTAATTGGTGCGGGAGAAACTATCGACCAGCCATGGAGGGAGATCATTGCATCGGATGAGGCGTCGTAAGGTGTTGGCTGGGCGAACCCATCAGGAAGCGCGCACCATGGAAGAAAGAATAAGTAGCTTTGGGGAAAGACCGGAGCTGAAGGAAGGGAGCGACTTACGTGACGGAACGGGGCCGCGGATCGCCCGGCCCCCACCCCGATTCTTCCGACCGGAGTGGCTCCAGCGGCAGATCAGCTGACGGGAAGAGCCCCGAGGATGGAGCGCGCGCGGAGAGGTCAGAGAGCGAGTGGGATGGGGATAGGGGGAGGGTCAAGGGTTAGGTTTAGGAGACGCTCGGGGTCAGGGGACAGTACTTACCGAGACAGGGGGCGATCCTGGGGCCAGAGGCTGTGGGATCTCCAGGGTTAAGAGGTTGTTTTCGGGGCCGGGGTAGATTCATGGGGGGGCGGGTGGATCAGAGGAAGTTCCTGAGGGCAGAAGCCAGGGGCGGGGGGCAGGAAGCAGATGACCCTGGGGTTGACCATGGATCCAGGCTTCCCCCTGGCCTGCGTTCAGAGTGACTTTATCGGAACTCTTCTTTGGTTTTTCAGACCTGAGTGAGGTTTACTCCAGACTGTTCGACCACAGACCCGTTGTCCAGGCTGAAATCCGATATTTTGTTAAGGAGTTTGAGGTCAGTATCTTCGGTGAACCCTGTGTGTTCCTCTCTTGCACTGGACTGGAATCTTTTGAAATTGGAATTGGTATTGTTATTGCCACATGTACCAAGATACTGTGAAGATCGTAGTCCAGACATCCCACCCTGCGAAAACTCATTTCAGGGAGGTAGCACAATCAATTTTGCGGGAGACTTCCGGGAGAGGTGGGATGTCTGCAATAGAGTAGCTCCTTAACAGCTAGCCAGCTAGTTTAAATAACGTTAGCTATGCTAATGAACGAATGACACCTGTTAAACTCACCTCAACATATCTTTTACAGTCTTAACCCACCATGGGCAATAGAAAAGTCACTGTTGCAAACAGTGCAGCGAGCAACACTGTCATTATTTTTGACCCCTATTAGGCATAAGGGTACACTTTAGTGTAGTCTGGGGTGACATACATTTTATATTTTCTTTTTTTGGAACACTCTGCCATGGCATTCTCTCTCTCTCTCCTCTCTCCTCTCTCCTCTCTCCTCTCTCCTCTCTCCTCTCTCCTCTCTCCTCTCTCCTCTCTCCTCTTTCTCTCCTCTCTCTCCTCTCTCTCCTCTCTCTCCTCTCTCTCCTCTCTCTCCTCTCTCTCCTCTCTCTCCTCTCTCTCCTCTCTCTCCTCTCTCTCCTCTCTCTCTCTCAAAAAAAAATCGATTTCCGGGATATTGTATATAATTTGCGAGCATCAGGGAGCCACTATCAATATTCAGGAGACTCCCGGAACTTCCGGGAGAGGTGGGATGTCTGGTAGTCTTGCACACCATCCAGGCACATCCTTTCAAAACATAAGCAGGTTGAGGTAGTGTAAGGGGAAAGTATTAAAGAAACATAGTGCATAAACACGAGAAAATCTGCAGATTCTGGAAATCCAGAGTAACACACGCACACACAATGCTGGAGGAATTCAGCAGGTCAGGCAGCTTCTATGGAGATGAATAACCAGTTGATGTTTTGGGCCGAGACCCTTCAGCAGGACTGTGCGGGGAAAGTTCAGTGCAGGCGGATGATATGGTGCAAGGCCATTGTGAGGTCAGGAGCAGGAGTGGCACGATAGCGTTGCAGCTGACGTAACGCTTTGCCGCGCCGGCTGCAAGATTGGTGTTCCATTCCCACTGCTGCCTGTAAGGAGTTTGTAGGATCTCCCTGTAACCACGTGGGTTTCTCCGGGTGCTCCGGTTTCCTCCCACATTCTAAACACGTACGGCCTGGTAAATTGTGGGCTTGTGATCTCGATGCTAGAAGTGTGCACCCAGCCCATCCTTGGACTGTGTTGCTTGTTTCGCATTTCACCCTATGTCACTGTGTACGTGGGACAAGTAAAGCTAACCTTTGTCTTTAATTTACAGGAGGTTGTTTTTTTTTTAACCACTTGCTGTCTTTGTCCCCAACCACAGACTGTGCAGCTTATGTTACTCTTAATTACAACACCAGCATGCACTCCCACCGTGTTGTCGACGCCCCTTTGCTGATCTTTGTGTCTGAGTCAGAACCCGGTACTCTCTGTGTTTGACTGGGCACATTGTGGAGTTCACTGCCTGATGTGTCTCTGCAGATTCAGTAGTCGCTTTCAAGAGGATTGTTGATGAGAACTGGAGAAGTAAAGGCTGTAGGGATCTGGGGGAAAGAGCAGAGGGATGGTAACTGATGGAGGAGGTTTGTAAAAGTTCGATGTCTCCTTCCTCGGACTGAACTTGATCCCTCTGAAGATGGGAGCGGCTTTCCTGTGTGTCGTTGGTCTTGTGTGTCTCAGTCAAATCTCTTCCTCATCTGCCTTTACTCCAGCTCTCCAGCATAATCCAATAGCCAAAGTCTCTCATCCCTTCTTCTAAGCCCTCACATATCCTTCCTAATTTAATTAGACGTGAAACTCTAGTTTTACCGACACCATTATTGTTTGCAATTTAATTTCCCTGCTTTTGTGTACAAGGTGCATTAGTCACTGCTACGGACAGCCAACAATGATTGAACTATTGGCTGGAGGAGTCTCAGCGGGTCGAGCGGTGGCACCTGTGGGAAAGGAGCTGTCAATGTTTTTAGACTCAGATTTCAGGATTAGCAGGCTCTTGTGTTGCCCTTATGGCAACTCACAGATTTCCCCTAAAGTCTGTCCCCTAAATCTGTGTCCTGTGCTGACTACTGTAAAATTTAGGCCACTTCACGAGGTATGGATAATAATTCTTTCTGCCTACAAATTAGTGACCCTGGTTCCTGTGACTCTGGGTTCCTCACACATCCATAGTTAGGTGAATGGTCACGGTTCTTTTATTGATTCACTTGTTCATTACGATACAACGCAGAATAGGCCCTTCGAACCGTGCCGCCCAACAGTCCCCCGATTTAATCCTAGCCTCATCACGGGACCGTTTGCGACGACCAATTAACCTACCTACCGGTATGCCCTTGGACTGTGGGAAGAAACCCGAGCACCCGGAGGAAACCCACACGGTCACAGGGAGCACGTACAATCTCCTTACAGGCACCAGAGGGAACTGAACCTGGGTCACTGGTACTGTAAAGCGTTGTGCTAACCACCACACTACCGTGCTGCTCTCGGAGGGGAGCCTTAAAACTAGAGAACGTGTTTTTAAGATGAAAAGAGGAAATATTTTAATGGAAACAGAGGAGCATGTTTTCCACACAGAGAATGATGGGTATCTGTGGCAAACTGCCAGAGGAAGTGGTGGGTATCGTCATAACAAATCAAAAGGCATTTGGACAGGTGTACGGATAGAGGAGATGTAGAAGGTTATGGACCAGGTGTACGCAAATGGGATTAGGTCAGGAAGGCATGCTGGTCAGTGTGGACAAGTTGGGCCAAAGGTGGTCTTTCTGTGCTGTGATTCTATCCCAGTGACGTGAGTTAGAATGTTAATTGGCGGCAGTGTATTGTCCCCAAGTGTAGACGGAGAGAACTAAGGTACACGTGGATAAGAATAGGTTACAAGCTGGGACTGACAGTGAAGATCAGAGTGAGCCTCCTGTGACACAAGGAAATAAAGCAAGAATTAATTTAATAACTTTTAAGTCCCATGGTTTTACTGAGTGATCTCTCTCAGTTTGCACAAGCCCTTTCTGCCCCGCTGAACTGATTGCAGAAATTACTTTTTCCAGGACTGATCATTCAACGTCAAGGTGTCTCGTGCAAGATGGCTAACTTTTGCAGAATTTTTTTATAGCTGTGGCCTTTCTCCCCCTGTCGCCAAAGGTGAAGCGTGGCTTCCGAGAGCAAAGAGGGCTCGAGAACGTGAGCAGGACGATAGAGGAGCTCGGCAGCAAGTCCATTCCCAACGCCTGTGAGGCTCTGCAGAGCAACATTCCCACTGTTCTTCACAGGCGTAAGTCCAAAGTTTTCTCTCTCTATGCCCTCCCACTTCCCCTACCCCCCTTCCACTATCCTTTCCTCCTCCCCATTTAACCCCTCATCCCTTCCCCAGTCACCATCTCACTCCCCCTCCTCGCCCCCCTCCATCATTCCATTGTCAGCTACTTGCATGCTGGCAGTCTGAAGCCGAGCATAAGTATATGACAGTACACAGCACGTCAGACAGCCTCTGCAAAGAGAGAAATGGCGATCATGATTCACATCGACCCAGATCAAATTCCGGTTCATCAGAACCAGAGAAAGTTGAAGGTAAAACTTGTAAGATGCAGAGGAAGGCAGAAACAAAGTAGGGAATAAAAGGATAGGTTTCGATACGAGGGAAGACGATAGATTGAACAATGAAAGGAGTGTGCTGACAGAGGCTGCAAAAGGAAATATGTTCTTTTCTAGTTTCTTCATGTCACTGGTGGATAATGTGACATGAAGAAACTAGAAAAGAACATAAAAATCAGACATATGTTTGAAATTACCAGAAGCAAACTAACTGCGAATGTAAGATATGTGAAAAGAAAAAGATTGCATAGCTAGTTATCTGAAATTGTTGTATCGGATCTAAATTGTCATATATCCCCGGGTGCAATAAAATTCCTTGCTTGCATGACGCTCACCAAGTGTACGGCATGTGGTGGTAGTAAATTTGACAGTAAATACAGTGAGCACAAAACAACAGATTGATTAACAATTGCGGTGCAGTCTGAGCACTGCAAACGTAAATGCTAAAGTAACAGTAAGAGAGATAGAATTAAGAGCCTAAGAACGTGGAAACACCACTGGGAAAGGGTCAAGAAAGAGATTATTAGCTCAGCAGTGAGGAGGAAGCAGCTGTTCCTAAGTTCACTCATCCAAGTTCCTTTATCTTCTCCCAGAAGGCAGAGAGAGAACAGTGCAGGACCAGGGTGGGAAGCTCCCTGACGATACCACCAGCTTGCTTTTTTTTTTTTTTTTTTGAAGCAAAACACCATGAAAGTGGACTGGATGGATAGAAGATACTGAGGCCCAGAGACTGTAATGGTCTCAGTTGTAATACAAGACTTTTTTATTATACCATTTGAATTCAGAAGCCCAGAAATAGGAAGATAATACAGTTTAGCACTTGGCTGAGGAGATGATGCATGCAGGAGAGCTTCAGATTTTTGGATCATTGGGCTATCTTCCAGAGAAAGTGAGGCTTGTGTAGATGGGATAGATTGCACCTGAACCTGAGGGGCTCACTGGGCACCTGTAGGAAGGTTTGCTTGTGCTAGAGTTGCAGGGTGGAAACCACAGTACCTGGGTGGATAGAGGAGTGTTTATGGGGAACGATGTTACAAAGACAGGAGTCAAAAGTTGAGCAAGATAGGAATAATGTTCTGAGCTGTGTCTATTTCAATGCCAAGAGTTCTGTAGGTAAGGCGGATGTGCTTAGAGCATGGCTCAGCACGTGGAATTATGACATTGTAGCCAATACTGAGACTTGGTTGTCGGAGGGGTAGGACCGGCAGCTCAGTGTTTTTGGGCTCCGTTGTTTTAGACATGTTAGCCTGAAGGAGTTGGGGGGGGGTGGGGGTGGGTGTAGCATTACTAGTCAAAGAAAATGTCACACAGCTCTTAGCCGGGACAGAATGGAGGTCCCAACTACAAAAAGTGTGATACTGGATCAATGTTAGGGAACAAGGCAGGACAAGTGACAGAAGACGCTTTGTAAGGAGATGCTTTGGGTCTAGTGATCATAATTCCATTAGTTTTAAGGTAATTAGGGAGGAGTGGTCTGGTCCTCAGGTTGAGATTCTAAGCTGGCGAAAGACCAAAGATTGGGACCGGTTGTTTTCTGGAAAAGGCATAATTGGTAAGTAGGATGCCTTCAAAAGTGAAATTTTGAGAGTACAGAGTTTGCATGTTCTTGTTAGAATAAAAGGCAAGCCAAACGGGTTTTGGAAACCTTGGTTTTCAAGAGATATTAAGGCCCTGGTTAAGGAAAAGAAGGAGGTGCATAGCGGGTATGAGCAGGCAGGAATAAATGAGGTACTTGAGTATAAGAAAAGCAAGAGAAGACTTAAGAGGGAAATCAGGAGGGATAAAAGAAGGTTTGAGGTTGCTCTGGCAGACAAGGTGGAGGAGAATCTAAGGGTTTCTAGAGATACTATAAGGAAAAGGATAGCAAGGGAAAAATTGGTGCTCATGAAGAAAAATGTGGTCATCTCTTCATAGAACCGAAACAGCTGGGGGAGGTCATAAATAGATTTGCGCATCTCTATTTGCCGGGGAGACAGACGCAGAGTCGATAGACTGAGGCAAAACAGCAGTGAGATCTTGGACCATATATGGATTACAGAGGAGGTGCTTGCTGTCTTGAAGCACGTTAGGGTGGATAAATCCCCAGAGCCTGACAAGGTCTCCCTTTTGCCATGTGGGACACTAATGCAGAAATTGCAAGAGCCCTAGCAGAGATAGTTCAAATATCCTTAGCCATGAGCGAAGTGCTGGAGAACTGGAGGATTGATAAACCTAAACAACAGGAATTCTGCAGATGCTGGAAATTCAAGCAGCACACATCAAAGTTGCTGGTGAACGCAGCAGGCCAAGCAGCATCTGTAGGAAGAGGTGCAGTCGACGTTTCAGGCGAGACCCTTCGTCAGGACTAACTGAAGGAAGAGTGAGTAAGGGATTTGAAAGTTGGAGGGGAAGGGGGAGATCCAAAATGATAGGAGAAGACAGGAGGGGGAGGGATAGAGCCAAGAGCTGGACAGGTGATAGGCAAAAGGGGATACGAGAGGATCATGGGACAGGAGGTCCGGGAAGAAAGACGGGGGGGGGGGGGGGGGGACCCAGAGGATGGGCAAGAGGTATATTCAGAGGGACAGAGGGAGAAAAAGGACAGTGAGAGAAAGAATGTGTGCATAAAAATAAGTAACAAATGGGGTACGAGGGAGAGGTGGGGCCTTAGCGGAAGTTAGAGAAGTCGATATTCATGCCATCAGGTTGGAGGCTACCCAGACGGAATATAAGGTATTGATAAACCTGTTCTGTTGATCAAGAGTGGCTCTTCGAATAAGCCAGCAAATTGTAGGATGCTGAGCCAAACATTTGTAATGGGTAAACTATTGGAAGGTATTCTAAAGAACCAGATTTATCAGCATTTAGATAGACAGGGCCTGATGAGGGGCAGTCAACATGTTGTGTCGAACCAATCTTACAGAGTCTTTTAAGGATATTACTGGGAAAGTTAATGAAGGAAAGGCATTGGATATTATCTACACAGACATTAGCAAGGCTTTGATGAGGTCCCAGGTGGGAGGCTGGTCAAGAAGGATCAGTTGCTTTGCATTCAGGATGAAGTAGTAAATAGTACTCGACATTGGCTTTGTGGGAGAAGTCAGAGAATGGTTGTAAATGGTTGCCTCTCAGACTGGAGGCCTGTGACTGGTGGTGTGCTGGGTCCACTGTTGTTTGTCATCTATATCAACGATCTAGATGATAATGTGGTTAACTGGATCAGCAAATTTGTGGATGACAACGAGGTTGGGGATATAATGGACAGTGAGGAAGGCTATCAAAGTTTGCAGCAGGATATGGACCAACTGGCAAAATGGGCTGAAAAATGGCAGGTGGAATTTAATGCAGACAATTATAAGGTGTTGCACTTTGGGAGGACAAACTAGGGTAGGTCTACAAGTGAACAGGGCACTGAGGAATGGGGTAGAAGAAAGGGATATGGGAATACAGGTTCATAATTGCTTTAACATGGTGTCTCAGGTAGATAATGTCGTAAAGAGAGGCTTTGGCACATCGGCCTTCATAAATCAAAGTACTGAGTTTAGAAGTTGGGATGTTATGTTGAAGTTGAATAAGATGTTGGTGAACCTTAATTTAGAGTATTATGTGCAGATCTGATCACCTACCTACAGGAAAGATCAATAAGATTGAAAGAGTGCTGAGAGAATTTGGGTGAGACTAGAATTAGTGGTCATAGGCTAAGGGTGAAAGGTGAAATATTCAAGGGGAACCCGAGGGAGAATTCTTCATTCACAGTGGTGAGAGTGTGAAAGAAGCTGTCAGTGGCAGTGGAGAATCTGGGTTGGGTTTCAATACTTAAGAGAAAGGTGGATGGGTGGGTTATGGAGGGCCACGATTAGGTGCAGGTTGATGGAACTAGGCAGTATAACAGTTCAGCACAGAGTCGACGGGTCAGTTTCTGTGCTATAGTGTTCTATGACTACAATTTGAGCTTTCTTGGAAGGCAATTGTTTGACCCAATGAACCATTAAGTGAATCAACTCTTGTCTTTTGTCCTTTGTGAAAGATATTTGATGAACTCTTTACAGTAAAACTTCTTTGGAACCACCTGAAAAACCATTGGACCAGTTCAGCAGTAATACTCAAACTGTTCCTTTGCTGTTCACTTTGTTCAAGCAGAATGCAGCAGAAAGTTCGAAAACAGAAGTTGCCCGACACTCTTGTGCACCCCTGAAGAGCTGGCTTTGTGAACATTCTGGTATCAAAATAGGTGGATCGAGTGTGTGCCACAAAATAGAACTTCCCATCCCACTCCACTTGTCCCCTTTCTCCCCCTCACCGCACCTCTTTGACAATGCACTGTGAATTCCAACAAACTCTTCTTTCCAAAAAGGGTTTTCTAAGCTCAGCCTACGGCCTATAGCCAAAACTACTGTACTTCCGACCTTTAGGTAGCAACCTCTGTTCTAACTATCACTATCACTGAGCAAACTTGTGGGCCTAAAGATAGATAGACGGGTCCCCTGGTCTTGTTTTAATGCATAACAGGGTACTGAAAGAAATGGCAGAGGATCTAGTTGAGGCTTTGGTGATCATTTACCAAAATCCTCTGGATTCTGGGCAGGCCCTGAGAGATTGGAAGAAGGTGAATGTCACGCCACGGTTCAAAAAAATGTAGGCAAAAGGCAAGTAGCTATCGACCAGTTAGTTTAACATCTGTAGTTGGGAAAATGCTTGAAGCTATCATTAAAGAAGCAATAGCAAGGCATCTGGGAAAGAAATGGACCCATCAGGCGGACGCAGCGTGGATTCAGCAAAGCTGGGTCCTGTTATGGGGAAAAGGCAGGTAGGTGGAGATGAGTCCATGGCCAGATCAGCCATAATTTTATTGATGGCGGAGCAGGCTCAATGGACCAGGTGGCCAACTCCTGCTCCTGTTTCTCATGTTCTATCAAGGCAAATGGTGGAAAGTTGGCCTTTGTTGCTAGAGGGATTGAATTTAAGAACAGGGAGGTTATGCTGCAACTGTGCAGAGTACTGGTGAGGCCACATCTGGAGTACTGCATGCAGTTCTGGTCTCCTTACTTGAAGTATATACTGGCTTTGGAGACAGTGTAGAGGAGGTTCACCAGGTTCATTCCGGAGATGAGGGGGTTATACTATGGGGAGGGTTTGAGTAGCCTGAACTATACTCACTAGAATTCAAAAGGATGAGAGAAGATCTTGTAGAAACATATAAAATTGCCCAATGAAGTAGTGGAGGCTACAGGTCTCGGCCTGAAACGTCGACTGCACCTCTTCCTACAGATGCTGCCTGGCCTGCTGCGTTCACCAGCAACTTTGATGTGTGTTGCAAGTATATTTAAGACAAGGTTGGATAGATTTTTGCATAGTAGGGAAATTAAGGGTTATGGAGAAAAGGCAGGTGGGTGGAGATGTGTCCATGGTCAGATCAGTCATGATCTTATTGAAAGGCAGTGCAGGCTAGATGGGCCAGCTGGCCTACTCCTGCTCCTATTTCTTATGTTCTAGTGATGAGGCCTTTTTTTGCCCAACTTCACAAATGTAATGTGGAAGCAGGTTTGCGGGTTTGGTCGGTGAGGCAGAAGACATTAATTATGAATAAGCATATTAATCATTTATTTACAAACTGTGAAAAATTCGACCAAACACTTGTTCCAAGTTACACAAACGACAAAGCTAAATATTCAGCAAACAGATACTCAGCTAAGAGTGCACCCGCCTTTTAAGTCTGGAGCATACTTTCCCAATGCATGTGTGGTGCATACCCTGGGGACAGAGGAAAAAGGAGCAAGCATCTCACATATGCTAATTTTATACCCCTGAGGTACTTGGAACCAGACACTAGGTGCTGCAGCGTGCAAGCCAACGAACTAGTGGAAAAGAGCGGCTGCAACTTTCAGGTGGGAAGTGGCTTTCGACTGGCAAACAAGCCACATCTCCACGTGACAAAGGATACATACTGTCCTAAATGCAGCAAATCACTGGCAGCTTGTCAGTTCTGTAATGTGCGAGGAAAGTTAGTTCAAATGGGGAACTCCCAAGTGACTAAGTTGTGTCTGGTTGCAGTCCTTGTACCTGTACTGTTTTGGTTCATGTTCTGGTCACAGCCCTTTTCAGCAGTCCCATCACTCAGTGAGAATTTCTCACTTCAGTGGCGTCCTGCCAAACAGAAATCTCACTCCTAGTGCTTCTCCCTAATCAAAGTAGATTTTATTGTCATGTGCGCAAGTACATGTATGTCCTGGCGCGATGGAAAAACTTGCTTGCAGTAGCATAACAGATACATGGCATCAGAAACACAAGTTAAGCATAAGTTATACAAGAAATAAAAACAAAATCCATTGTAGTGCAAAGTGCATGGTGTTGCTCTAGATGGTGATGAGGGTTGTGCGAGTTGGTCGGAGAAGCAAGCGTTTGAAGAGAAATGGCTGTTTTTGAACCTGGTGGTGTGGAACTTCAGATTTCTGTACCCCCTGTCTGATGATAACTGCAAGGTGATGGTGCAGCCCAGATGGTGGGGATCTTTGGTGATGGATGTTGCTATCCTGAGCAGCTCTTTCTGTAGGTACTTGGGAAAGCTCACAAGGTTTTCGCTCTTTGTTTTTCAGTGGAAACTGCAAACCAGATTGCAAACAGGATCCAGCAGAAAGAACAGGAGACAGACCAGGTCGGTACCATAGAACTAAGCAATCTCACTCCAAGTTTAAGCACAAGAACACAGTAAAATGGGAGTAGGAACAGGCCTGTTGGCTCCTCAAGTTTACCTCACCATTGAATATGATCATGACTGATCTCAATCCCTCTTCTGCGCCAGTTTCCATAAACCCTCAGTTCCTCTATCTTTCAAATATTTATCCGTTTAAATATATCAAATGATCCGAGTTCAATCACCCTTGGAGCAGAGATTTCCAGAGAGTTTGAGAGAGAAAATCTCCATGCACCTCAGTTTTAAATGACTGACTCATTCACCATTCAATAAGATCATGGCTGATCTGGCTGTGGAGCCAGCTCCACTTACCTGCCTTTTCCCCATAGCCCTTAATCACCTACAGTGCAAAAATCTATCTAACTGTGTTTTAAGTATATTTAATAAGGCAGTATCTGCTGCTTCCCTGGGCAAAGCATTCCACATATTCACTACTCTCTAAATCCACTCCCCTGAATCTTGAGACTATGCCCTCGAACCCTGGTCTCACCTACCATTGGAAACAACTTTCCCGCCTTTATCTTATTTATTCCTTTCATAATTTTTATATGTTGCTGTAGGATCCCTTCATTCTTCTGAATTCCAGTGAGCATAGTCCCAGGTGAATCAATCTCCAATCATGTGCTAACCTCATCTCTGGAATCACCATGGTGAGCATCCTCTGCACTGGCAACAAAGCCAGTGAATTTTTCCTCAAGTAAGGAGACCAGGACCGCACACAGTTCTCCAGGTGTGTCGTCACCAGTTTTTACAGTTGCAGCAAAACTTCAGTCTTTAGCAATGACCAATATTCAATTTATCTTTTTTTGATAAGGTGTTGCACCCACAAACTAACCTTTTGAAATTCATGTCCAAGCATTCACAAGTCCCTTTGCACAACAGCATTCTGTGAGCTTTCAATAATCTGATCTTCTATTTCTCCTTCCAACGTGGATGACCTCGCATTTACCAACATTTTACTCCATCTGGCGCACCCTCGCCCACTCACTTAACCGATCTATATCTCTCTGCATCCTCTGCACTGTTTGCTTTTCCACTCAATTTAGTGTCATCAGAAAACTTAGATCACTACACTCAGTCCCCTCTTCCAAATGGTTAACATGCACAGTTGAAAGAAAGTTTGTGAACCCTTTGCAATTACTGGTTTTCTGCGTTAATTGCTCATAAAATGTGATCTGATCTTCATTTAAGTTACAATAATAGACAAACACAATCTCCCTAAACTGAAAGTTGCACACAAACATTTGTACTACTTTCTGTCAATACTGAGTACACCATTTAAACAATCACAGTCTAGGTTCAAAATAGAGTGTGAACCTCTGGGGTAATGCCTTCTACAAAAGCCATTTGGAGTCAGTTGTTCCACGCAATTAGATGAGCTAGAAGGTGTGCATTGTAGAGGTTCCCTGCCCTATAAAAAAAGGCACACAAAGTCTGGTTACTGACAGAGCCTGCTCTCCTCAAGAAAGATCTGTCTGTGTGCACCATGCCTCGATCAAAACAACATTCAGATACCTTAGAAGAAGAATTGTAAAGATGCATGAAGCTGGAAAATGCTACAAAAGCATTTCTAAAGACTTGAGTCCACAGTAAGAGAAATTGTCTACAAATGGAGGAAATTTAGTGCTGTTGCTACTCTCCCTAAGAGTGGGTATCCTGTAAAGATCACACCAAAGATACAACGGCAGTGCTGAAGGAAGTGAAAAAAAACCCAAGGGTAACAGCAAAAGACCTGCAGAAATCTCTAGAACTTTTTAAAGTTTCTGTTCATGTGTCCACTATAAGAAAAAACCTGCACAAGAATAGTGTTCATGAAAGGACTCTAAGGAGAAAACCACGGCTCTCCAAAAAAAAAATTGCTGCAATCTCAGGTTTACAGAAGACCACTTAGATGTTTCACAATGCTTATAAGACAATGTTCTGTGGACAGATGAGACAAAACATTTTGGCAGAAGTGCACACCACTATGTTTGGAGGAAAAAGGGCAGCGCACACCAACGCCAAAACCTCATCCCAGCTGTGAAGCATGGTGGAAGGAGCACCATGATTTGGGGCTGCTTTGCTGCCTCAGGGCCTGGACAGCTTGCAGTTGTTGAGGGAGCAATGAATTCAAATTTGTATCAAGACATTTTACAGGAGAATGTCAGGCTAGTGGTCCATCACCTGAAGCTTAATAGAAGTTGGATGATGCAACAAGACAATGATCCAAAACACAAGAGTAAATCAACAACAGAATGATTTTAAAAGAAAGAAAATTTGTGTTTTGGCATGGCCAACTCAGAGTCCGGACCTTAACCCAATTGTGATGCTATGGCATGACCTGAAGAGGGCTGTTCATGCAAGGTATTCCAGAAATATTGATGAACTGAAAGAGTTTTGTATGGAGGAATGATCTAAAACTTCTCCTCTGGGTTGTGCAATTCTGATCAGCGGCTACAGGAAATATGTGATGGAGGTTATTGCTGCTAAAGGAGGTTCTACCAATTATTAAATACAAGGGTTCATGTACTTTTTCTTCCCTGGACTGTGAGCAATTAGACAATGTGTTCAATAAAGACATGAAAAAAAATATTTTTTGTGTGTTATTAGTTTAGGCAGATTGTGCTTGTCTATTATTGTGACTTAGATCAGACCACATTTTATGAGTAATTAATTCAGAAAACCAGGTAGTTGCTAAAGATTTATAAACCTTTTCTTGCAGCTGTATATGGTGAACAGCTGTGAACCCAGCACCAACCCTATGTCACTGAGCACTGACTGCCAACCAGAGAAAACTTTTTTACCCCAACTTTGCTTCTGTTGGTTACTCAGTCTTCTATCCATGCTTAATATGTTACCCAGCTCCATCCATCCTTATGAGAAAATTGTTTCATGCAGCACCTTATCAAATGCCTTCTAGAAATCCAAGGATACAGCATCCATCTGCTTCCCTCTATCCACTCTGTTCATTACCTCCAATTCCAGTCATTTTGTCAAACAGGACCTGCCCTTCCTGAATCCACGCTGTGTCTGCCTGATGGAATAATTACTATCTAGATGTCTCACTACTTCTTCCTTAATGATAGCTTCAAGCATTTTCCCAACTGCAGGTGTTAAGCTGACTTGCCTATAGTTTGTACTTTTTCCCTACATCCTCCTTTTTAAAAACAATGGTGTGACATTTGTTGTCGTCCAATCTGTTGGGACCTGCCCAGAGCAAATGATGGCAAATGCCTCTAGTATAATTTCTGTCATTTCTTTCACTACATTGAGATGCATTCCATTGGGGGCAGGGGACTTGTCTACCTTCAAACCTGCTAGTTTGCTCAGCACTACCTCTTTAGTGACAGATTTGCATCAAGGTCCTCCCCTCCCAGCAGGTCCATAACATCTTCCTTTGGTATGTTAGATGTGTCCTCCACCGTGAAGACCAACACAGCCATTTCCGCCTTACCCAATTTTAATTCCACTTTCTCAATTTCCAAAGGATCTACGTTCACTTCAGCTATCCTTTTCCACTTTGTGAAAGCTTAACCCGATGAATTCTTCCAGCATTGTTTTGTTGGGTAAAATGTGTGTGGGATGAGCTGCCAGAAGAAGTGGTTGAGGCCTGTACTGTAACAACACGGATAGGAAAGGGTTAGCGGGATATGGGGCAAATGGGGCTAGCTTAGATAAATGGTTGGCGTGGACTATTTATGCTAAAGAGGATTTTTCTTCATGCTGTATGTCTACAACAGCAATGCAGGGCATGGTTAACCGTGCTTGAGTGCAACTTAACATTAACGTCTCTCGATTCTAAGTTGCATTGGTTTCAGCCTTTGATACAATGTAGGCCTTAGTAATCGTGAGTCCAAAGTGACAAGAAAAATAGAAGGGGGAGAAAAGCTTGCAGATAGATTACACTATTCACATCATATGGGTCTCCCAAACTGATTTATTTTGATGTTTAATAACTTATCAAAAGTGACATGCTTTCTAATTTTAAAAAAATGTATAAACTGGTGAGGACATGCAGTGTTTATATGGAGTTTTACTGCCCTGGTTCCATCTTTAAAGATTTACTCCAAAGTAAGATTGGAGTAGAGAGAATATAGAAGTCTCAATAAATTCTGATGTTTTGTCTGTAGATTCTGTATTATTTGTCAGTATATCTCTGGGCTACTGATTAGAAAACCTGCCCCACATGTCGCAAGTTTAGCTGACTTATCTCCATTTTAATTAAACAAAGCACAACTTGGTGACCAAGAAAGTAATCTTGTGTTTCTATCAAACCAGCCAACCACACAGATTAATCCGTCATACAAACAAAGCACCCCTTCTGTTTACACTTGCCACTGTCTGAGGAAAGCTGCCAACATAATCAGAAACTCCTCACACCCCGGTTTTTCTTTCTTTCTTCCTCTCCCATTAGGCAGAAAGTACAAAAGTTTGAGAGCACAAACCACCAGTCTCAAGGAGATCTTCTGTCCCAATGTTCAGGCTCTTGAATGAACCTTTCAAGAAGATGAACTCTTCATCTTCCAGGCTTCCTTATTGTGACCCTTGAACTTTATTTGTGTACCTGCACTGCACTTGCTCTGCAATTAGAATATTGGATTCTGCATTCTGTTTTCTTTTCAGTACCTCGATGTAATTTTGTATTGCATCATCTATCCGTATGGCACACAAAACAAAAGCTATTCACTGCACCTCGTTACATCTGACGATAGTGAACCAATAATACAGAGCCCTTCAGTGGTAGATTGCTGTTCCTTCAACTCACAGTTACAGCAGGGTCAGTAAGATGCAGTAGATTCCAGTTAATTAGACTATCGGTTAATCTGGACAACTCTTAAAGAACAAAAATTAATTGGGAACATTGCCAGGATTCCCTCTGTTTACTTGGGGTGCTGTGCTGCTTAATTGGGGCAGGAGACTGAATAGGTTCCAACTAGCATCAATCACTTGTGTGGCTGCTAGATGCTACATGGTGCTTAGAACGAACAGTTTTTAAGTAGCGTCAGTTGTCTGTACTTGTGTTCAAAAAGCAGTGATTTTTGTCACTGATAGTTAGCGAGAAATAACCAATAAGATAATTCTGAACTGTTTTGCTTACTGCATTTTCAATGGCCAAGAGTGAAAATGAAATGATTTCACCACTTTGACAAGTTAGGAACTATGAAGAATTTTTAAGGTATCAACAATCATCTTTAGTGTTACAATGAAAATGAAGATTTGGGAGATGCAGTCATTGAAAGCATTGCATGAGGCCAGTCCATTATTTGCTCTAGGTTTCTACACTGATCTTGTTCATTGCGGACTCTTGATGAATTCCTCTTTAGTACCATTGATAATGTGCTAATTTATTCTGTATTTCATTTAAGTACATAGTTAGGTCAGCTGGTGGTGCAGTGAGATCAGTGCCGGGCTCGAGAACGGAGGTTCCCGAGTTCGATCCAGTGACAGACTGCCCCCGTGTGCGCTCTCCATCCGCGCCGGGTTGATGTCGAGCTCGCAACTCGGCCTCGTAAAATAATACTGCGAAATGTCTGTGCGAGGAGTGGCGCCCCACACAGCCTTTCAAACTGCGCCTTGTAATGCATGAAAATGCCAGATGCTGGCCCGGCCTCTCAGGTCTGAGTTGACATCATTATCATCATCATCATCATCACATAATTTGTTTCTCAGTTTGTCTTTTTTATACCTTTCAAACTATTTCCATGAAGCTAATTGGGGTAGCCGCTTAATTGGGCCAAAATATACCTGTCCCAATGTGCCCCAATTAACCAGAATCAATTATACTTGCATTAATTTCAAAGGTATACTTTTTTTAAAAAAGTATCACAAGCAATGCATACCCACTTTGCATACATTGTACCATTGGTAGGCCCTTTACTGATTAGGGACAATAACAGATGTTGTGTCCTAGCTGTCTACATGAGTCAGGGCAGTACGATATGGAGAGCAGGCTTTTGCTCATGCAGCAGGTTTTCCCTTTCCGCACAGCTGATGAATCCAAAGGAACGGCAGAGACTGATACAGTTTGGCACCACTGGCATCACAGGAGTTCTCAGCTAGCATTGAAGTCAACATAGGACTGTCTTAGGGACTCCAGCTCCAGATTTTTCCTCAGGGTTTACTCCTCAAGCCTTCCCAATAAGTGTGATGAGTGGGTATGCCCACAAAGCAGTGGAGGTATGAAATCAGAATTTTTCTTCAGCTGCCAACCATAGCTGACAAGCCTCATTTGCTCAAAGCAACTGGTTTTAAGGCACCTTTAACCCACCTTTTACCCACCTTTGCTCAGCTTCAACATCTGTAGAAATGGTTCTGCCGAGCTTAGTAGCTAAGCTATGCTTGAATGCCAGACTTCAGTCTTTTCGCACAGAAACTCTGCAACGGCTGCACTGATTAGGTACATCTCTCAGCACATAGTCTCACACCCTGGCAGGGCTGGTGAACGCAGTTGACTATACAGCAGATAAATCACAAATTGTTCCTTAAGCACCGTTGGTAAAAGGAATCATGAACTGTCGGGACACTCTGTAACATTGGGACCTGTTGGCATCTGCTTAATTGCATGTTTTCCTTTGTGTTGCCTTCAGACTGACCGGCTGCAAGCCAGTAGAGAGAGGCGCAAGGCTGAATGGGAGGACTTTGTGAAAGAGCAGCACCACAAAGCTGCCGAGGTGGAGGTGGAGCATACAAAAGCAGCTGATTGGCTGACACAGCAGTACGCGGCAATGGAAAAGGACTTGGCAAAGTTCAAGACGTTCTGAGTGGTCCTCAAACTCAGACTCACCTTTTGGATGTGAGATTGGTGCTCGATGCTAAAACTGAAAACGGCAAGAGAGGAAAGTGAAGTGAAGTTATTCCATTCTCGAATTACTTTAAGAATGGGTGCAGTACTGACTTCTGTCGTGTTTATGGTGGCTGAAGGAAATTATACGGCAAGTTCTCCAACACGCTGCAGCAGCAGACTTGTATACAATTACAGACCATCTATGCAAGCCCTATGTGACATTATTTCTATAAAGACCTACAACCACCAACTGCAGTGCTTTGTCATTAATTGCACATATTCACTATGGATACATGGGTATTGAAAAATGATACTTAAAAGTTGGACTGGAGCAAGAAATAAAATGCTGGAGGGAACAGCGTTCCACCTTGCACTTAGATAAAGATAGACATGGAACTCCTATGCTCTCATGCAAATACTGTTTTCATCAATAATGGTAAAGTTACTGAATGGACAGGATTTATTTGCATTTGTAATGGCAAGGACTGATTACAGATAATGAACACAGCTTTATTTGTGAGAGATAATGTCCACAAATGTGACTGAATGTTTCAAGAGGATGGATGAGGTCAGGACAGTGGAACAAAAAACAATGCTGGAGGAAATCGGTGGGTCAAGCTGCATCTGGAGAGAAATGAACAGTCGATGTTTTAGACACTTCATCTGGACTGAAAGGTAGTGAGGGAGATGGCCAGGCTAAAGAGGTGGCAAGCATTGTGTGGATCCAGGTGAGGAGGGAAGAGTGGAAATAGTGACAGAGGCTGTGAGGTGGGAGGTGGAGACAGCAAAGGGCTGAGGTGATGGAATGTGATTGGAAAGAAAGGTGGAGCATGGAGCCAAATAAATGAGGTGGGGAGGGCAGGAGGGGGCCCAATAGGAGGCATTTTGTTAAAAAAATTTTAGCAATTTTACGTGCTTCTTCCGATCTGCACATTAAAGTGTCCTGTTAACTTCATGGAATTCTCATCCCCACAATAGAGAAGGGGGAAAAGCCTAAAGTTGAGTGCCTGTCCCTATGTAGGGGTTATTGTGGAGTTCCATTCTTGTCAGCATGTTGAAGTGTTGGAGCAGATGAAATAAATATTTCAGATCAGTTTTGATACCATTGAAGCAGAGTCATAGTTTTCATCCAACATCAATCACTCAGTGGCATCCAAAGTGTATGCACCCCAAGCAGAGAGCCTGCTGTAGTGTAACCTGAGTTTAAAGCAAAAACTTTGGTGTTGTTTTAATTTATTGGCAGGGTGGAGTTGGATAGGGTCTTTGTTCTCTAGATCAGTTCATAGAGCTTTTCAAACTACCATTAATATTTGGACTAATTTCCCTGCCATTACACAGAAGTAATTGAGCCATTATTTCATTTCAAGGGAAAAGTTTGATCAGAGTAAGCTTACTGAAGTCCTCACACTAGCAAGGTGATAGTTCTGTCAGTCACTCTTCAATCTGCTATGTTATTCCAGAATTTCATTCCCAATATCTGGTGACAGTGTTTAAATACATAGTCATAGTTTCAGCTCAAGGGTTTTTGATCCAAAATGGTAACTTATTCCTCCTTCCACAAGTGCTGTCTGTGTGTTTCCTGTATTTTCATTTTGATACAAAGGATGCAGACAGAATTTTAATACAATCAGATCGGTACAGCTAATCTCAGTAGAGATTTGACTGTATCCAAATTACGTTTAAATGCAGTCCAATTGCAACAGGATCTCTGATCCAACTCATCCATGCTGACCAAGATGCCATCTAATCTAGTCCCACTTTTCCTGTGTTTGGCTCGTAACCCTCTATCCAAGTACCTGTCAAAGTATCATTTAAATCTCGCTACTGTACCTGCCTCATCCATTTATGCACCTTAACCTGTGGGGGAAAAATAACTCCTCACTTTAAACCTGCACCCCCGCATCTGTTTTTGAAATGATTTCCTTATGATTGGATGTAAAATGGCAGATTTTCACTCAGTTCTGCTACTGTATGTGATAGAAACTATTAATCTTTTATGTGATTGGTTAGTTTAGCAGCCTGAATATCAACTGTTGGATTAACATGAAAATAGAATCTCCTTTGTCCAGTGCCCTCCAAGAGGACCACAACCTTGACATAGTGTTTGGAAGCTTGTGTGCTTCAGTGACCCAGAGAGCTGGAGCTGGCTGGAGTCAGGGTCTTGTGCTTCGGCTCTTGGTAGGGTCACCCATGCCAAACAGGTCAAAGGGTAGAGTGGTCCAGGTTTGGGGGTTCATCTCAGGGCTAACAATCCTGACTAGGCAAAAACAATTGTTACAGAAACAGCAATAAAGAATCCTTCTATACAGACAGAGATGGAAGACATTCATTGCTGCCTTTAACACCAGTTGCATAATGGTCAGTAGGTAAGTTTGTCCAGTGCAGATCACATTTCTCAATTGAAAACAAACTCTGGTTTTGAAGAATCTTTGTTTTGAGAATAGCTAATAATTTGTTATAAATAGTGTATCTCAATTGTCACAGGCCATTCTAGACATTCTCTGTCATTCTGGCTTGTGGTTGGCTGTGAGATATGGCCCTTAGTATCTTTAAAATGCCAGTGAATGGGATTTGCTTGAAACCCAATGCAAGCAGAACAGGTCATTTATATATAATTGAAATGTGTTTCTGATTACTATCTGAGGTGATACAGAAGGCTCCTTTAACTGTGATATAGCCCATTGGAATGTCATTTAATTTTTATTTGACGTGCTTATAAATAAGTATGGTGAAAGTTTATATGGACAGAATCTTAAACAGCACTATTATCAGCACATCTCTTGTCTACAAAATGCCCCAGGTTGTTCTATAAAGAGAATTGGAAACACCATCCAATAATGTGACAATTAATTAGAGCGTGTTATCACTAGAGTGAGTCAATGGTTTTTCATGGATATTGACATATCTCTAACACTAATCTGTGTAGAAAAGTTAATATGTCACTTAACGATTGAATTTCTGTCTTCAGCTGCAAATGCATTGGATCTTTTATCTCATTATCAATATGATAATGAAATCTAATTCATTTTGGTAACTTAGAGGACTTCTAATATATCCCAACTCACACCATAATCTGGAGAGTCAACTGCTATTTTTCATCAATTGAAAATCCTCCTGAGGTAATATGACAAGTACTTTGTATGTCAATTAGAGTGGGTGATAGAAGTTCACCAATCATACAGTTTCTATCAATTTTGTAGAGTTCTGAAGCCAGTGGATTTTCATTCCCTTGCTATTGGAGATTATACTTCTTGAATTAACCATTCATGCTACAATAAGTCCACAGGACTGTAAGGCATAGGGGCAGAATCAGACCACTCAGCCCATTGAGTCTACTTCACCATTCCATCGTGGCTGATTTATTATCCTCCTCAACCCTATTCTCCTGCCTTGTCCCTGTAACCTCCTTACTAATCAAAAACCTATCAACCCCCGCTTTAAATGTAGTCAATGTTGGCTTCCACAGATTCACCGCCCTCTGACTAAAGAAATTTCCCCCTCATCTCTGTTCTAAGAGGACATCTTTGTATTCTGAGGCTGTGCCCTCTGGTCCTAGACTCTCCCACTATAGGAAACATCCACTCAATCTAGACCTTTAAATATTCAATAGATTTCAATGATATCCCTCCCTAAAATCCAGCAAGTACAGGGCCAGAGCTAACAAACACTCCTCATATATTAATCCTTTCATTCCTGGGATCCTTCTCTGGACCCTCTCCAATGCCAACATATCCTTTCTTTGATAAGGGACCCGAAACACTCACAATACTCTATGAGAATTACTGTCTACAAGGCATCTCTGTTCCTAGGGACCTCCAGATCTTAACACTGGTGTAGGAGCAGGCCTTAGCCATTGGAGTCAAATAGTCCAACAGAACAGCTAATTGAATCCCTCAAGCAACAGGGCTGGTGCTTTAAGGTAATCTGTTCTTGGTCAGGCATGTTGAATAGGATTAAGGCTCATAAATGACATGCATTCCTTCAGACAATACTGCCACATTTGGATCTGTGTAGTTCCTAGAACAGGATCATGCCCTTCGGCCACAATGTTGTGCCAAACCAATTAACATAGTAATTAAATGCCTAACCAAACTAGTCCTTTCTACCTACAGAGTGACTGTGTCTCTCCAATCTCTGCACAATCATGTGCCTATCTATGAACCTCTTGAACACCACACTTGGCAGCACATCATAGGCATCCACCCCTCTGTGTAATGTCTCCTTTGAACATAACCCTTCTCTCCTTAAATACCTTCCAGTATTAGACATTTCAACCCTGGGAAAAAGAAACTGGCTGCTACTTCATATATGCCTCTCATAATCTTACAAACGCCCATCAGGTCTCTCCTTAACCTCTGCCACTCCAGAGAAAATAACCCATGTTTGTCCAACCTCTCCTTATAGTACATGCCCTCTAATTCAGGCAGCATCCGGGTAAGCTTCCTCTCCAAAGCCACCAAATCCTTCCCTTAATGGAGCAACTTGATTTACCAAATCAGGAGCTCAGCATCTACACCTAAACTGCATTCACAATCAAACAAATCTACAGTTGGTAGCAACTTTGAGAATTTATTTGTCTTAACTCTGAGGGCAGTCTGCTTCTGCCTACAACTGAGATACAAGATACAAGTTTAACTTTCTCAACAAATAAAACCATCTTTAATTAATTCTTCACAAGAAAACTGGAGAAAATATATCCATTTGCTGCCATGGTTATATAATGATTATGTACTTTGAGGAAGGCAAGTGAGGAGTTCAGCATTAGATTTCATGATCCACAGAAGATATTGAAGAGGACCACAGCTCTTCAGTTGGGTGAGTAAAAGTAAAAGCAAGTGTTCTGAGTTCAGTTGTGGACCATCAGCAAACCTTGGGGGTTTGACCCAATAGATGAAGAAATTTATCTATATTAACTGAATGAATTAATCCTGGCCAAGGAATATTAGTGATCAGATTCCAGTTTCTAACTGTTTTGCACATTTTTAATGCTTTAAACCACTCCTAGGAGTGGTGGCTGTTTTTTTTTTGTTCTTGCTTAGCATTAGAGGCAAATTTGCTGCCATAAATGTTGGGGTATTTTTAACATAATACATGGTTTGGTTAGTGTTAATTTATCTGGTGGTGATGACTTGGGTTTCTTTTTGGTATTTGGGTTGTTACCAAAGTAGAATAACTCCAGAATAGTTTCACTTGAAGAGGATTGCTCTTTAGAAGTGGGTGCAACAACTCCATGACATTGGCGTGCTTGTCCTTTGATCATTTAAGTGTTAAGTCCAGTCAATAATGACCTCTCCAAATCTTACAGGGAGGTAGGAAATTGTTAAGCAATTTAAAACCAGAGAAATTTACACCCATGTAGGAGACTGTTCAACCTTGTAAGGGATTGTTGTTTGGGTTAGACACATCTCCGGATGAAAAAGTTTTTCCTCAGTTTCCATCTAATTCAAATTCCAATTATCTCCAATCTATATCTCCTTGTTATTAACCTCTCTGCCAAGGGAAATAGTTCCCTCCCTCATCCAAATTATAGCTCTCCTGTTTATAAATATCACTTAGATCTCCCCTTGGCCTCTTTGTTCCAAAGAAAACAAGCCCAGCATACTAAACTCTGGCAACAACTTACAAAATTTCTCCACTCCTTTCTAAAGCTAAAATCCTCTGTGCAATGTGGTGAAGAGAATGGCACACTAAACTTTAGCTGAATATCACAAGTTTCCTTGCTGGAAATTTGTGCTTACTTTGTAAATATCTTCAAGATGTATGTAGTCAATGCAGCCAATGTGTTGATAGATTTGGTGGCTAGCCAATAAGGAAATACAAGTTCTTTTGACCTACTTCATTGAGTATTGAAGAGCAATCAGGAGCAGGAACACAGCAGCTTTGATCTTTCTGACTTGTTTCCTTCCTGCACCAGGAACCACTCTGACTGAACAGGGAGTTTCACAAAACATTGGTCAAATCTGGGAGATCCAGGTGCAAGAAGTTGAGCTCCTGATCATATGGTGCATTGTTCCAGCCAGAATTAACAGCGTTCAGTTCAGGTTGACTGGAGAAGTTAATACTCTGAAAGTTAGTGCAAGGGTCAGTCAAGAGGCTGATCCTCAGAAGAAAGATCTAAGAATCATATCTGGTGAAATTTATCTGACAGATAATCTCATAAACATACTTCATGACATAGCAAAGATATGTTAGAAAACTTAAATTATGGAAATTAACGAATGGATCTGAATGAATGATTAATATGAAACAAGTGTTGCAATCTCACTGCACAGAGAGCTGGGTTCAATCTTGACCTTGGGTGCTGTTCGCATAGAGTTTGCACATTCTCCCAGAGGCTACTTAGGTTTCCTCCGAGTGCTCCGGTTTCCTCCCACATCCCTAGGCCAACCTGTTGGGTAGGGTCATCGGTCACTGTAAATTGTTCCTACTGTGTAGTTCAGGGGTAGCATATGGGGGAAATTGGTGGGAATTAAGGGAGAAGAAAATGGGATTTTTTTGGCTTTTTATTGCCTTTTACAAAGGAGGTTTATTTAGTGATTAGAAGATCACATTATTACAATACCTTGATACTCCATAATTGACTATCCATATACACTGGAACCCCTGTGAAGGGATCTGTGCAGGGTTAGTGTAAATGAGTCAGCAATGTCGACTGTACCTCTTCCTGGAGATGCTGCCTGGCCTGCTGCGTTCACCAGCAACTTTTTTGTGTGTTGCTTGAAATTCCAGCATCTGCAGATTTCCTTGTGTTAGCATGTGTTCAATGACTGTATCCACTGTCAGGGTCTTTGAGTCACACCTTCCTCGGCTCACACACTCTGACAGTGGACATGATCATATAACAAAGACACAGTGTCAACATAGACATAAGCTCAGCTAAAGAGATTTCTGCAGAGGTAGAGAAGAGATGGACTTTCTGAAAGGTCCTAACCACCCTCTGCATCCAGGTGTAGAATCACCGTGGAGAGATAGGGGCTATATGACAATGCCTGGGACCCGTGATTGTGATGAGACCCAGACTGTGCAACACCACTGGACAGCAGTCTGTACTGCAGGGTCACACTCCCGCTGAGCTTTGAATTGTGCCTTGCTTTCACTGTGGCTAATGCACACAAGGTGGGATCTGATGAACTGTCAGTAAGCTGAAGTATTCACCTTGTTTTTCCCTCTCCATCGGAGACACAAGAGACGACAGATGCTGGGATCTGGAGCAGCAAACAATCTGCTGGCAAAACTGCGCCGGCTGAGCAGCGTCAGTGGAGGGAAAGGAATTGTCGATGACTTGGGTCAAAGCCCTGCATCGGGACTGAGAGTGGAGGGAGATTATGACCTACCATCATCACCTTCTACACTTATCAGATTCCAGCACTGGCAATTTTTGTGTTCCTACTTAACATCCTCCAGCAGCCATCTCCATCATCACTGCGTCATCCCTCACACCGCGCCCTCTCCCCCGCCAACCTGCCTTCACCTTTCACCTCTGCTACTGGCCCCAATTTCATTACTTCTTCCTACCTTCAGTCTTGATGCAGGATTTTGCCCTGAAGTATTAGCAATATCTTTCCCCTTCTGGTATTCCTCCACCCGCTCAGTTCTTCCAGCTGATTGTTTTCCCTCCATTGGCTTTCCTTAATCTAAATACCACAGCCATTCTTTTGTATTATTTAAGGAGTTATCAGTTCCCTTCTTCTCAATGTGTGACACACCAGAAGCTTTAGTTGTCTTTGCAGCACAAAAATATGAACAGAAAATGTGTACTGCAATAGAAAAGGTTTACCATGAAACATAGGGCAGTGCACAGCTATTGGCTGCAGTGTATGGACTTAACCACCAGAGAGCAGAGTTGTACAACTAGAACCCAGATCACTGTCCGTGGCAATATAGTAAATACTAAATATTTACCAATATTAAAATTGTTAGAAGGTAACTTTTATTGTGGACTCAATATTCTTTCTAAAGTCTTAAAAGTCAATAGAAAATATTTAATTGTCATTCTCACCAGTAAATTGACAAGAGAGTTGTAACTTTACTTGTACTTCTGACAAAGGGTCCCAGACAAAACATTCATTTTGTTTCTGCTACCGAACCTGCTGAGTGCTTCCAGAATTTTCTGTATTAATTCCAGTATCTGCAGTAGTGTTCGGTTTTCCTTTGTGTCTCAGTAAGACTGGTGCGCCAGATGTACAGGACAGATGTATTACTTTGTATTGAAGTGTTAGCCTGATTGCAGTACTGGCTGACTTTATTTGTGGAGATACCCAGCTTTGCATTTCCTTGTAATCATATCAAAAACACTTCATATGAACTTCACTGTGTTAATATCTGGGATTAGTGGGAAGAGACAACAAGGGTGATTGACACATTTTATAAAAGTCTAAAAGAGAGAGGTGTTTTGATAGAGTCTCAATCAAATCACCTCTCTTTTTTAGACTTCCGTAAAATGTGTCAAATAGAGACATGCAAATCCTAAAAGAGAATTGGTAAGAAGATGCTTAAAAGCAGAAATTCCTGTTTCTTCAGGAAATTAGGAACATTATTTCAGGATAAGAGTTGGTCTTACAGGACTGAGCAGAAGGGAAGCTTCTTCATGACATAGAGAGCTGTTGATTCTGATTGTAAGAGGGCGCTACTGAAGATAAGTGACAACTTACTAGAGGTTAACAAAACAAGAAATACAACTAAATAATTTAATAATAACACTTCTTCTGTAAAAATAACTATGGTAAATGATCACCGCCAACAATGAAGAGGCTGACTCGAGCGTCAAGGCATGCAGGTGCGATGCAAAGTTGAAGTGAGGTCGAGGCATGTTCGAAGAGAAATGGTTGGAGTGAGGTCAAGATGGAATTGAGGAGTACAAGATGGGGAAAAGTCATAGTGGAGGAGTTTCGGAGCCTGTCCAGCTAAACCACATGTGAGGTCTGATTGATCTAAGCGACAGGCCAATTTGGAAAGATCGGGTAAGGACTGGAAGGTGGCAGCGGGGTCCAGGCCCAAAACGTTTCGACGCAACAGGGCCTGGGTCTTAGAGCAAGAAACCACCCAATGTTTGGACGATTTAACTGTCAGGACTGGAGGCGAAGGTCAGGCCATTTCTGCTCACTGCACCATGATGTTTGCTCCACTCTTCACTGGATTGAGGCTGAAGCTGTGGCTTGCTTCAGCTGCTCCAGGTTTCGTGTCTCCGAGCTCCATAACGTTTTGCTCCACCGTGTAATGAACTGAGGCCGAGGCTGTGGCCTGCTCCTGCTGCTCTAGGCTTTGTGTCTGTGGACTCACTTTCATTCTTAATGCTGCTGTTTGCATGATTTGTCTTTTTACCCCTCTCTGCATATTGGGTGTTCGTTGTTTTTTTTAACGGGTTCCTTTGGGTTTCTTGTTTTGTGGCTGCTGTAAGGAGATGGATCTCAAGATTGTATAATGTATACATACTTTGATAATAAATGTATTTTGAACTTTGAATTTTAGTGATTAGTTTATTCAGGGATAATCAGGACAGACACTCAAGAAATTAGAGCCTTGTATATTATTTATTTTTCAGGGTGAGGAGATCAGTGCTAGGGTCTGCATTTATGGCCTCTTCCCTCCAGAAGATGTTGGTGAGTTACCTTCCTGAACTACTTCCAGTGGAGATACTCACACAATGTTGTCGGAGGGTGGAAAAGGGGGGAATCTCCAATATTTAGCCGCAGTGATGATAAAAGAATGGTGAAAAGTCGGAATGGCACGTGACTTTGAGGGGAATCTGCAATTGATGGGGTTCCTATGCACTTGCTGCCCTTGGTGACAGAGAGCGAGTTTGACAGATGCTGTCAGAATAGACTGGACGAGTAGAGGGCTATGGGTAACCCTGGATAATTTCTAAAGTAAGTACGTGTTTGGCACAGCATTGTGGGCCAAAGGGCCTGTATTGTGCTGTAGGTTTTCTATGTTTCTATGAGTAGCTGCAGTGCATTTTGTGAAGGTCAGAGTCAAGTTTGTTGCTATGTATGCGTAGGTGCAATGAAAAACTTGCGGCTGCATCACAGGCACGTCTGAATCAGGTTCAGATCGTAGCATCTGATACATGACATTCACAAGTAAAAATGTAAATTAGACATAAATTATACAAACAGAACACAATTAGAACAAGCAATAGTGCAAAGTGGGCACAGTGGTCATAGGGTCGCTATGCCAAGGTAGTGGTAAGGCTTGTGCAGGTTGGCTTGGGAACTGAATGGTTGAAGGGAAGCAGCTGCTCTTGAAACTGGTAGTGTGGGACTTCAGGCTTATGTATCTTCTGCCTGATGGTAGCGCTGAGAAGATGGCATAGCCCTGAAGGTGAGGAATTTCGATGACAGATGCTGCACATGTAGAAACTACTGCCAGTGGGCAGGGGTGTGCCTGCAATGTATTGGTCTGAGCCATCAACTCTCTGCAGCTCCTTACATTCCTGAACATTCATACTGCCTTGTACACACTTCAGCCATGGGGCCACTGGAGGAGAGAGTGAGTATTTCTGCTAATGAATGAGACAGATTGTCTCATCCTCGCTGGTGCCATTGGAGGAGAGAGTGAGTATTTCTGCTAATGAATGAGACAGACTGTCTCATTATCAGTGGTGCCATTGGAGGAGAGAGTGAGTACTTCAGGTACTGAATCAGACAGACTCTCTCATCCTCGGTGGTTTTTGAATGCTATTGATGCTGACCATACTCCCTACGGGTGTGTTGTTGATGGTGGAAAAGGGCTGCGATGTCATATGTCACTGGAAACCCAGCCTCTGACCACAATTAGCCACCACATTCATGGGTTGATTCTGTTCAGTTTTTAGCCAAAGGTGAAATCCCTTCCAGGGTGTAGACGTAGGTCAGTAATGATAATACTGCTGAGATGTTATAGGAGGTGGCTACTGTCTCTGGCACTTCATTCATGTCACAAATATTACCTATCAGTCCATGCCTGGATGATTTCTTCATCTTACTGCAAGGGTTGTCTCGTTTCCCGAGGAGCCATGAATAGAATTGAGCATTGTACACCTAGCAGTGAACATTCCCATTTCTGTCCTTGTGAAATCAATGAAGTAGGTGATGGTCGGGCCAAGGACCTGCCCTGACCATCTCCTGAAGTGTTGTCTTGGAGAACCTCCAAAAACCACAAATGAGGTACATGGGGATTGAGAGGGAAAATGGACTTGCGTCATGGGATCAACTTATTGAATTGTGGAGCAAACTCGAAAGGCTTACTATTGCAATATTATGCTATGTTAAATGTATTACACAATCTGCCTTTGAAGTTTAGTTCTGAATTTCTGACAGAATATCAGAACTTGCGCCTGTTTTTCCATTTCTTCCTAACACTTAGCATCATTTGTGTACAATTGGATTTCCACATCACTCAGGATGGTCCTCAGTTTATATGTCAATTTGTCTCCTTTCACTTTTGTTTTTTGCTGCCTTCCTTTGAACTCTGCAAACTTTTATCTCAAATCTGAGCATGTTAGTTTTGGCTATTTCATGTCTAGTTGGCACTGCCCCCTTGTTGGATTACAGCGATCAACTGGGACTTCCTTCGAGACTCATTAAAATGATGGAGATGGGAATTCTATTTTGACTTCAATTGTGGTAACAAGACGACGTCTGGGGCATTTTACTGGTTGGTCTGAAGTGGGATCCTTGTAAACGTGCATAATCGTTCCTCGTTCAGCACCATGCATAACTCAATGTCAGTATAGCTCAGTCTGGTGTGAAAAAAGATTACAATTTTCCTGACGCCAATTTGTGAACAATACATTATTAATCATGTTTTCCACACAGTGAAGATGTTATTCTAAAGCCAAAAAAGTAATTGAAACGCTAGTTCCTGAAATTCTTTTTAAACTTGTCAACTTCCTAAAGAAACCACAGGTGACAGAATGAATTAAGTTACGGCTTCCTTCATGGACTTGTGCTAGAAATCATTAAAGACCTACTGTTGTTGCCATTCTGAAGCTCCCTTATCTGGAAAATATATGGGCCTGAAAGTAAACAAGTACTCTTGTGTTATCTTAAACTTTGCTCCAATACTCACTGCTGTTGGGAAGAATGAAGGATACTTGTGGCTCTGAGGGGTAATTGGCAGAGTACATGCAACAGAGTGCTTCCTCCACGGAGGTATCTAGAATTAGGGGTATAATCTCAGAACGGGGCTGAGGAGAAATTCCTTTACCCAGAGACTGTAAATTTTCAGAATGCCAAGATTGGTAGATTTATCTATAGCAGGGAACTCAAAAGACAGGAAAGGAGGGTGGAAATTCAATCCTGAGAATTTTGGTGGAGAAACAGACTCCCTCATCTATATTTCTTCTCAATGTTCTGATGAAACTTCTGCTGGGGAATTTGATTGAGGTACAGAGTCATAAAAGCCAACCGCCTGCTTTCCATTACCATACCTCAGTACTGGGCATTCTCCATGTATGAACTTAATAGAGGATCTGTAGGCTCCTTACGTGTAGGGGAATCACACTAATCCCACTGTCTCTCATTGTTACCCCACAGAAATTAGAGGGGTGTTGATGTCCCAGGCCAGTTCCACTGGTCCAACAGTGGAAGCTCAGGCCATCAAATGAAATGGGGAACTTTTCAGAGTGTTAAAGAGTTAAAGAATTATGTAGCATGCAAAAAGGCCCTTTGGCCCTTTGGCCGACCAACCTACCTAACCGAGCTGGTCCCATTTTCCCATGTTTGGCCATATTCCTTTTAATCTTTCCTATCTATGTACTCAATCCAAATGCTTTTTAAGAGATTTACTTGCGTCTGCCTCAACCACTTTCTCTGACAGTTCGTAACTGACCCATCCATCACCCACTGTGAGAAAATGTTGCCCCTCAGGTCCATTTAGAATTTCTTCCCTCTCACCTTAACGCTAAGTGCTCTAGTTTCAGACTCCCTAAGAATAATAGATTGTCACCATCCACCTATGCCCCCATGATTTTATAGACCTTTGTCCCGCTCAGCCCCTTTCCTTCAGCCTATTTAGCCTTTCCTTATACCTTCAGCCCTCCAGTCCTGGTAACATCCTCGTGGATCTTCCCTTCACCTTTTCCACTTTAATAGAATCCTTCCCATACTAGGTGAGCAGAACTCCACAATGTATTCCACTGTTGGGGTTCAATACTCTATTTCTTCAACAGTTACACTGTCAGGGTGATTAGGATAAACTTATTCCAGGGAACATACCAGTGCTACTCTTCAGCTCTCTGCCCTCTGATGAAAAGTATTAGTACTGGGCAGTAGGATTTCACCATAGAAGTCACTGGATAACTTTTTGTGTTGGCTCAGTGATCTTACAAGTTGCTTTTTTGCTTTCAGCATTTAGATGGGGCCAAGTTCAGATGTCCCACCTCATCATTGCAGCTGCGACTGCTTCTCCTCACCACTGACCATGGCGCAATAGACAGGGCACTCATCTCTGAGTCAAAAGGTCGTGAGTTCAAGTTCCACTCCAGCAGCCCTCTGGTGCTTCTACTCCTTCCCTTTCTTCCATGATCGTCTACCCTCTCCTATCAGATTCCCCCTCCTCCAGCCCTTTATCTCTCTCACCAATCAACTTCCCAGCTCTTTACCTCCCAGCTTCCCTATCACCTACCACTTTTCACTTCTTCTTCCCTTCACCCCTAACTTCTCACTCTGACTTCTCATCCTTTTTTTTCCAATCCTGATGAAGGGCCTTGGCCGGAAACGTTGACTGTTTACTCTTTTCCATGGATGCTGCCTGACCTGCTGAGTTCCTCCAGCATTTTTGTATGTTGCCTTGGATTTCCAGCATCTGCAGATTTTCTTGTGTTTGTGATTTCACTCCAGAGGCCTGAGCGTTACGACCTTCCTGACTCTCCCAAGGTGTGCAAGAGTGAGTGTTGTAACCAGGAGGGAGGAACTTCAAGGTCACAGGCATTCTGTTCCTTGTACTTGCAAGAATCACATTATAATCTTAGCTGTTATTACATCGAACTAACTGATAGCTCCTCTCAAAGCCATTGTCATTTCTTTGAAACTACAGTAATTCCTGAATCAGTATATGAATTGTCGAGCACAGTGTCCCAGACTTACTGATAGATTCTGAAAGAGGCTTAGGTGCCCAGTCTGTGGTTAGAATGTGTAACTCACCACTACAAAAAACTAGTTGAAATGAACGGCTTTGATGCTTTGGAAGGACAGGTAGTTGGAGATTGGTTTATCATTGTCACATATACAGAAATACAGTGAAAATCTTGGTTTTGTATGTCAATCAGACACATCGTTCCAAACAAAAGTACTTTGAGGTAGTACAAAAGGAAGTGCAATAACAACGTGCAGGATATAATGCTACAGTCACAGAGAAAATGCGGTTCAGGAAGACAAATGAAGTGGGAGGCCACAACGAGATAGATTGAGAGATCAGAAGTCTATCTTGTTGTACAGGAGGTCCGTTCAAGTCTGGCTGCATTATGATAGAAGCTGTCGTTGAGTCTGCTGTGACATGTTATTAAGCTCTTCTGTTAGAAGACAGGATAAGAGAGAATATTCAGGGTAAGAGGGATCAATGATTATGCTAGCTACTTTATCTGGACAACAGGAAGTGTAGACTGAGTCCATGGAGGGAATATCTCCATTGGGGAAAACCACAGAAACGTCAGCTGAATTGAGCTGTTCCTTGCACTTTCCTTAAGCCCCAGTCTAGTATCTGAAATGGAGATGCAATACCTTAGAGAGAAAGGCATTTAGGATTACGCAGTGAGAGAACTCTTAAACTTTTCGATGATTTTAAGTTCCCTGGCCCCCACTGCTTTATTTTCACCATGGATGTCCAGTCCCTATATACTTCCATCCCCCATCAGGAAGGTCTCAAAGCTCTCTGCTTCTTTTTGGATTCCAGACCTAATCAGTTCCCCTCTACCACCACTCTGCTCCGTCTAGCAGAATTAGTCCTTACTCTTAATAATTTCTCCTTTGGCTCCTCCCACTTCCTCCAAACTAAAGGTGTAGCCATGGGCACCCGTATGGGTCCTAACTATGCCTGCCTTTTTGTTGGCTTTGTGGAACAATCTATGTTCCAAACCTATTCTGGTATCTGTCCCCCACTTTTCCTTCGCTACATTGATGACTGCATTGGCGCTGCTTCCTGCACGCTTGCTGAGCTTGTTGACTTTATTAACTTTGCCTACAACTTTCACCCTGCCTTCAAGTTTACCTGGTCCATTTCCAACACCTCCCTCCCCTTTCTAGATCTTTCTGTCTCTATCTCTGGAGACAGCTTATCCACTGATGTCTACTATAAGCCTACTGACTCTCACAGCTATCTGGACTGTTCCTCTTCTCACCCTGTCTCTTGCAAAAATGCCATCCCCTTCTCGCAATTCCTCCGTCTCCGCCGCATCTGCTCTCAGGATGAGGCTTTTCATTCCAGGACGAGGGAGATGTCTTCCTTTTTTAAAGAAAAGGGCTTCCCTTCCTCCACTATCAACTCTGCTCTCAAATGCATCTCCCCCATTTCATCCACATCTGCTCTCACTCCATCTTCCCGTCACCCCACTAGGAATAGGGTTCCCCTGGTCCTCACCTACCACCCCACCAGCCTCCGGGTACAACATATTATTCTCCATAACTTCTGCCACCTCCAACGGGATCCCACCACTAAGCACATCTTTCCCTCCCCCCCCCGCTTTCCGCAGGGATCGCTCCCTACGCAGCTCCCTTGTCCATTCGTCCCCCCCATCCCTCCCCACTGATCTCCCTCCTAGCACTTATCCTTGTAAGCAGAACAAGTGCTACACATGCCCTTACACTTCCTTCCTTACCACCATTCAGGGCCCCAGACAGTCCTTCCAGGTGAGGCGACACTTCACCTGTGAGTCGGCTGGGGTGATATACTGCGTCCGGTGCTCCCGATGTGGCCTTCTATATATTGGCGAGACCCGATGCAGACTGGGAGACTGCTTTGCTGAACACCTACGCTCTGTCCGCCAGAGAAAGCAGGATCTTCCAGTAGCCACACATTTTAATTCCACATCCCATTCCCATTCTGACATGTCTATCCACGGCCTCCTCTACTGTAAAGATGAAGCCACACTCAGGTTGGAGGAACAACACCTTATATTCCGTCTGGGTAGCCTCCAACCTGATGGCATGAACATTGACTTCTCTAACTTCCGCTAATGTCCCACCTCCCCCTCGTACCCCATCCATTATTTATTTTTATACACACATTCTTTCTCTCACTCTCCTTTTTCTCCCTCTGTCCCTCTGAATATACCCCTCTGGGTTCCCCACCCACCTTGTCTTTCTCCCTGGGCCTCCTGTCCCATGATCCTCTCATATCCCCTTTGCCAATCACCTGTCCAGCTCTTGGCTCCGTCCCTCCCCCTCCTGTCTTCTCCTATCATTTTGGATCTCCCCCTTCCCCTCCCACTTTCAAATCTCTTACTAACTCTTCCTTCAGTTAGTCCTGACGAAGGGTCTCGGCCTGAAACCTCTTCCTAGAGATGCTGCCTGGCCTGCTGCATTCACCAGCAACTTTGATGTGTGTTGCTAGGATTATGCAGATGGGGGTTTGGTGAAAAGGGGTTTGGGAAAGTGAGATAAGCAGATTCCCTAGGTGCTGACATTTATGTAAGTTAATGTAATAAAAATACTCTTGCTCTTTTGATGGCTCACTGCTCCAGTGACTCATGTTCAATCCTAACCTCAGGTCCTGACTGTGTGGAGTTTACATGTTCACCCTGTTTCTGTGTGGGTTTCCTGCACAGTATTCTAGTTTCCTTTCACATCCCAGAGATGTGCAGGTTGAGGTAGTGTAATTGGCACTGTAAAGTACTCCTTGTCTCCAGATGGTTGAGGGAAATTAGAGGGGAGTCGATAGGATGTCAGATGAAAAAAGGGATTTGTATAGGTTGGTGCGGAAGCAATGGGCTGAAGGGCCTGTTTCTGTGCTCTATGACTCTGTAATACTATCTCTCATTGAAATTCATTGTTGTTAGTCCCCCTTCTTGTCCTCCGATGATGTCTTAGACCTTTGTTGCCAGGATTACAAAAAAAGTCTGCCCACCTTCACAGATGCAAGCTGGCTTGATCTGTTCCCTGAACTTAAATAATGCTCCACCCAGAATCAGAAATTTAGATACAATGGAAAAAGAAAATTGCACCACTTCCATGCATGACATTATACCTACTGCTTCCTGCAATGCATCTCCATTTTCTTGCATTGCATCTTCAATTTTCTGCAAAGCATCGACAATTTCCTGCATTCAACTGCAATGTACCTTTCAACTTACTTCAAAGCTGTTGCAATTTCCTTCATTATGTCTACAGTTTCCTGCAATGCATCTGTAATTTCTTGCATTAAATCTGCAATTTCCTACTTTACAAATGCAACCATCAGTTCCTCTAAACATAATACCTCTACTTCCTACAAATTATTCCAATTTCCTGTATTGTTTCTGTATAGTGTCTGCAATTCCCTGGCCTTACATCTACAATTCCTACATTTTACCCACAATTACACCTATAGTTTCTTGCACTGCAGTGACGTTTGAAAGCAGAAGTCTGGTTGAAAATCTCTTTCCTGTGAGTGAGTTGGTTGATGTGCTGAAGTTGGAATTAGGCTAACGTTTTTCAACCGCTGAGCGATTCTGACCAAAATCCTGCTGAAAATGCGGAAAAGGTTTGCCTATAGCATAGGATGTGTCTGCTGCTGATAGGTCGTCAAGTGGCTCTTGCCTTGTTTAGGTAGACAGCCTGTCTGAGTTACTGGGGGGATGAGATGCAGCAGAAACCTTGAGCTCACCACAGCAACCAAGGCTAAAGCTGATTACTATGAGTGTGCAACTCCCTGTGCAAGTGTCTGCCAAAGTCACTACGAGGAGCAGATGGAAGTTCTCATCCGCCTACCCCACTTCCCTTGCTTGATTCCATGCTCCACTTTCCTCTCCCATCAGATTCTATCATGTGCAGCCCTTTGTCACCTCCTAAATCATTGCAAAAATATTCAAATCTATTTAAAGCTACAAATAAAATTGTTTCTTTATTAAATTATGGTAAACGATTTTAGAGCGTACATTAGCAGTCCAACTATTCACTACTTCATTGCTCTTTCACCATTCAATGAGATGGATAGGCTTGGTGCAGTGATAGTAGTTTCCCAACATCAGGCTGACTGTCACTCAGAAGGCGTCTCAGTTCCCCACACTCAGTAATTTCCAGTCTGTTTCATTGCTTTGAAAGATGTTGGCAACCGCACTGAAACCACACTCCACTAAGTACGATGTTGGATAGGCATAAGGAGCATCTTGACCCTTTTCCACAGTGCAGGATCAGGGGTTTCTTTCTGCAACCAAAAGTCTTGATATGGCTTTTTGCAGCTCAGCTTCAGCTCAAAGTCATTTCGTAGCAAGATCAGTTCTAACTCCATCCTTCCTGTTGGTTCCTCATTTCAAGTGTTCAGGAATGGATTTATTATCCAATCTGGAATTCCGATCCAGAGAAGATCCTGAAATCACCCTGACATGTCTTGATGCAGCTCACCCAGGTGGGCTCAGTATTCTTCATCATGATCACCTAGTACTCTTTTTTTCTCTTCCAAGTGCGAGAAGTTCGGAAATTGGAAAAGGTTGCGATGGCCAATGTTGCACTTGAATAGGGTTAACTTGGACAGAAATGTGGAGATGATGGATTTGACATTGACAAGGTACACTTCATTTCCTAGCGATTGAAAACTGATTTCATTAAACTTTGCGAATAATTCTGACAAATAAGCAATGTCATGTCTGCTTGTTACGTACACCTGTCAGTCTTTCCTGGAGGTCAGCTGTCTCTCCAGTGTCACCGACCTTCCTCGGTTGCCATCCAGTCTTTCCTGGAAGCCACTGGTACAAACCAGAGATTACTTGTTACATACACCTGTTAGGGTGCATTCTCCAGCTTCAGCCAGGAGCAGATGTCATCAGGTGGTTCCCAACCTTCACAGAGTGTTTCGACCCTTAACCACGACACTCTCCAGTTGGTGGGCCGGCAGTGGTGGCCAAATCACTGCCCATCTGCTCCTGGCTTCCAGCTTCCCTCCTCTCACCCACTCCAAATCAAACAAGAAGCTCGTTCTGCCTCTTCCCCCATCCTACAAGCTGCTTGTTTTTTGCTCCTTTCGTCCAGGCCCAGATCTGACAACAACCGTCATGCTGATTTGGCTGGGAAACCTCTGCAGCCAATCTCCACAGGGAACAACCATGCCTGCCATCCCTTGTCTTTGCACTCCTGCATTAAGGGCTGGTACTTCAAGGCCTTTCTCTCGTGGGCCTCTTCCCAGCCCTCCTCTCACGGCACAGTCAGCTCAACCAGAATTACTCCCTGTCTTCAGTTGACCGCATTACAATGTCCGGGCGTAGGGTTGTGTGCACCACACCCAGGAACTGCAACCTCCTTCCCACATCGACCCTCATCTCCCAGGACCTGGCCATTAGCAGCAGATTGGGCTTTGGTTGTTTGGTTACGAAAGGCCTGGCTCTCTCTCAAGTCTGTGCCAGCCGTCCTCTTCTTGCATCTCTCCCGCCCTAGTG
Source organism: Mobula birostris (assembly GCF_030028105.1). Lineage (NCBI taxonomy): Eukaryota > Metazoa > Chordata > Chondrichthyes > Myliobatiformes > Myliobatidae > Mobula > Mobula birostris. The sequence continues at coordinate 127,489,929 of NC_092370.1, forward strand.
TATCAGCAACAGCCAGGAGCACCTGATCAAGGCGCCACCTATACCATCCTTGAGTTAGAGCTGTTTTACACCTGGACAGTATATGAGCCAGTATCCACTTTTGGCCACAGAGCTTACAGTTCGAGTTCTCTCTCATCCCCCATGTGTACAGATGGAATGGCAATGGAAGGGTGTCATACACGGATCGCAAGAGGAAGGAAATATGGAAGGGCTCCAGTCTCCATAACTCTGCCCATGAGATCTTGCGCTCGGGCAGATCCCATTTTGTCCAGGCACCCTGGGACCCTTGTTCCACTGCCTTTGACATCCACTTCTCTTCCTCACAGATCCGTACTTCTGCCTGTACCATGTCTCGCCTGTTCCTTATGCTTGCGTTTCCCCACTGCTGGAAGTGAACTGAGCCGAGGCCTTGCCGCCCAATGCAGGGGTTGCCAATAATATCTCACAGCTTCAGAGAACACACTGCCTGCTCCACAGCTATGTTGGCTGCCCACTTGCGCCCAGATCTGGTTGTAACGCCTGCTTGCTTTACCAAGACATCATTGGAATCTCTCAAGCTTAATAAGGCTCTGCATTTTACCACCTTGAATTCCTCCACAACAGACGACAGGGGAAGCTGCAGTTGCCCAGAACGAATATAGAGATCCACTGAAGAGAAGCTTGGGGGAAGTCCCAACCATCTCCGCAAGTGTTTGTTGGTTTTCCTCTCGATGCCCTGTACGGCAGTCATGGGGATCTCATAAAGTGTGAAGAGCCAGAGAAGCCTGGGCAGAAGGCCGTATTGGTACAGCCAGGTCTTGAATTTATTAGGAAGTCCTGATTTGTTAATCTTCTCCAGCCATTCGTCTGTCTGCTTCACAGTATTGGTGACATTGGTCCCGTCTGTCAATTACACATTTAACCACTTCCCCAAGCATTTTATCGGGTTAGCTTCGATGGAAGGGATGACCTTACCCTGAACTTGGAGGCTAAACTTGCTAGTAACTTTGCCCTTTCTGATCACCATACACCTGGACTTCTTGGCCTCGAAGGACATCCTCGCCCAAGTGGCTACATTATCCAGGGATTCCAATACCCATCTTGCTTGGACATGTGCCACAGTTGTTATAGTGATGTCATCCATGAACCCTCGTAGAGTCGGCTGAACAATGCCCAACTCCAACGTCGGGCCGCGGGTTACATCTTCTGCCGCTGGTAGTAGGAGGTTCGTTCCCATAATAAATAGGGTGGGGGAGATGGTGCACCCCGTTGGAATCCCCTTCTGGAGGTCCTGCCAACGTAGTTGTGAAATGGGCTGATGTAAATCTGAGTTGGAATCCTCCCGGGTAGCTGGTGATCATGTCTGGAATAGCCACTGGGATGTAGTAGTGGTCGAATCCTTTTAGGATGAGGTCATGTGGAATAGACCCGTAGGCGCTCGCGAGCTCTAACCAGACAACTGTTAGGTTGCCTTTTTTCTGCTTGGCCTCACTGATCAAATGGCTAATCATTGAGGTGTGTTCCAGACACCCCGAAAAGCCTGAAATACTGCCTTTCTGGATGGATGCGTTGATATAGCAGTTCTGTGTCATGTAAGAAATCAGCCTTCTTGCGAGCACAGAAATGAAAATCTTACATTTCACATCCAGGAGAGAAATTATCCTAAACTGAGTAATTGTAGAAGAATCCTCTTCCTTTGGAATAAAGCATCCCTCTGCCAATTTCCAACTTGATGGAATAGTACCTTTGGCCCAGATCTTTCTCATGACCTTCCACAGCTTCCGAAGAAGCTTTGGGCATTTCTTATACACCTTGTAAGGTAGGCTGCTTGGGCCTGCGGCAGCTGATGCTTTAGCTTTCCAGATGATGTCCTGGATTTCCTGCCACGTAGGTTCTTTCACATTCAGCTCATTTGATGGTTTTTCCGGTCTACGCACAGCCCCATTAGTTCCTAGTCCCTGATCCCTCCGTGGGTCACTGTGTGCCTCCCACAGGAATTCCTCTACCTCTGGCTTCGAGCTGGATAGTACACCAGATCTTTGTTCGCCGAGAAGAGTCCTGGTGAAGCTGAATGGATCTCTCACAAACTGCGCTCGCCTTTTCTCTTTCTTCCTTCTTTGCTGTCGTAGATGTTCCGCCCTCCAGAGTTTGCACAGCTTTTCCCACAGCATGCTGGTTAAGAGGGCACTTTTTCGGCCGGTGAGCTGGTTTTAAATCTCTTGTTGAGTGTCTTTAATTCGCCTCTCAAGCGACAAACCTCCCTTTCCCTCCTATTTGGTTGCCGTGGTAACTCGGGCTGGCTTCTCCACTCCATTGGGCCAAATCGTTCCTTAGCCAGATTTTACGCTATGGCTGTAAGAGAGTCGATCTTTCTGTGTATTGGACCTGCTAAGGCAACTTCCAGGATGCCGTCTAGATCATCGTCGAACTGCATCCAGGCGACGTTGTCTGACGATCTAGGCCATTTGATCCTGCCTTTCCTTGATGAATGGATTGGGGTAGCCAAAGAGGAACTCAGTTAGTCTGTTGTTCGGTGCTGAGGCGACTCAAGTGCGGAGAGATCCTCAGCTCTGTGGGGTGCTTCCTGGCTGGAATTCTCCTTCGTCTCACCGGACACTAAGTCCACGTGCTGCACTTGGGTCCCCATTGATCCACATCTAGACCTGCTCTGGTGTATCTTTTGAGCCCTCTGATGTTTTTGCAGACTTTCCTGCAATGACACCTTACTGTGAATTCCTCTCCGGTCAGTGTTGTTTGCTTTAGCTTCCTTGTAGTTGTGTTTCCTGTCCTGGCCATTGCCGGTATATCGTCCCGTTGCGTCTCTCATCCTCTCCCCTCCCTCTCAGGAGACTCCGAGGGTATTGCTCTTGGTGTTCAGTCATAGCTTGAGTGGTGCCCTCTTACGAGTGCTGCCCACAAGGTTGCTAGCCTTGTGAGCCCGTGCCAGCCTTTCCTGGAGGTCAGCTGTCTCTCCAGCGTCACTGACCTTCCTCGGTTGCCATCCAGTCTTTCCTGGAAGCCACTGGGACAAACCAGAGATTAATTGTTACATACACCTGTTAGGGTGCATTCCCCAGTTACCTTACAAGGTAACTGTAGCCTTCAGCCAGGAACAGATGTCATCAGGTGGTTCCCAACCTTCACAGAGTGTTTCGACCCCTGACCACGACACTCTCCAGTTGGTGGGCCGGCAGTGGTGGCCAAATCACTGCCCATCTGCTCCTGGCTTCCAGCTTCCCTCCTCTCACCCACTCCAAATCCAACAAGAGGCTAGTTCTGCCTCTTCCCCCATCCTACGAGCTGCTTGTTTTTTGTTCCTTTCGTCCAGGCCCAGATCTGACAACAACCGCCATGCTGATTTGGCTGGGAAACCTCTGCAGCCGATCTCCACAGGGAACAACCATGCCTGCCATCCCTTGTCTTTGCACTCCTGCAGTAAGGGCTGGTACTTCAAGGCCTTTCTCTCGTGGGCCTCTTCCCATCCCTCCTCCCACGGCACAGTCAGCTCAACCAGAATTATTTTCTTGTCTTCCATTGACCACAGTACAATGTCCGGGCGTAGGGTTGTGTGCACCACATCCGGGAACTGCATCCTCCTTCCCACATCGACCCTCATCTCCCAGGACCTGGCCGTTAGCAGCAGATTGTTTGGTTACGAAAGGCCTGGCTCTCTCTTTGATGAAGGTGATGGTCTTCCTCAAATCTGTGCCAGCCACCCTCTTCTTGCATCTCTCTCGCTCTAGTGTGTCAGCAACAGCCAGAAGCACCTTATCATGGCGCCACCTATACCGTCCTTGAGTTAGAGCTGTTTTACACCCGGACGGTATATGAGCCAGTGTCCACTTTTGACTACAGGGCTTTCAGTTTGGGTCCTCTCTCATCCCCCATGTGTACAGATGGAATGGTGAAGGAAGGGTGTCATACACTGATCGCAAGAGGAAGGAAATACAGAAGGGCTCCAGTCTCCATAACTCTGCCCATGAGATCTTGCACTTAGGCAGATCCCATTTTGTCCAGGCGCCCTGGGACCCTTGTTCCACTGCCTTTGACATCCACTTCTCTTCCTCACAGATCCGTACTTCTGCCTGTACCATGTCTCGCCTGTTCCTTATGCTTGTGTTTCCCCACTGCTGGAAGTGAACTGAGGCGAGGCCTTGCCACTCGACGCAGGAGTTGCCGATGATATCTCACAGCTTCAGAGAACACACTGCCTGCTCCACAGCTATGTTGGCTGCCCACTTGCGCCCAGATCTGGTTGTAACGCCTGCTTGCTTTACCAAGACATCATTGGAATCTCTCAAGCTTAATAAGGCTCTGCATTTTACCACCTTGAATTCCTCCACAACAGACGACAGGGGAAGCTGCAGTTGCCCAGAACAAATGTAGAGGCCCACTGAAGAGAAGCTTGGGGGAAGTCCCAACCATCTCCGCAGGTGCTTGTTGGTTTTCCTCTCGATGCCCTCTACGGCAGTCATGGGGAACTCATAAAGTGTGAAGACTCAGAGAAGCCTGGACAGAAGGCTGTAATGGTACAGCTAGGTCTTGAATTTACCGGGAAGTCTGGATTTGTTGATCTTCTTCAGCCGTTCGTCTGTCTGCTTCACAGTATTGGTGACATTGTCCCCATCTGTCAGTTACACATTAAACCACTTCCCCAAGCATTTTATCGGGTAATCTTCGATGAAAGGGATGACCTCACCCTGAACTTGGAGGCTAAACTTGACTATTAAATGAAGCATTCGAGTCTTCAAAGAATCTTCAAAGAATCAGTTTCAAAAAGCGCATAGAAGCATCTCAGCCAGTTGCCTTTTGAAAACCACCTGAGTTCTGTGTGCAACAGCAAGTGTTCGAACAGTTCATCTTTCTCAATACAAAGCTCTCGAAATAGTCAAGAATTGAGAGCATGGGACTTGATTTTATTTACTGTTGTGATAACAGCATTTGTGCAACTGATCACTTGGGTTTTCTTGTGACGATATGTTATCTGTGAATATGTGTTATGTTGTTGTTCGTCCATCATTGGCGTCGATGACGACCTTGACACCATTATGATGGTGTCGAGACTAGCGCATGATTTGGATTTAAGTGAGGGAGAGTTGCGCAGCGTTACACAGTGAATAGTAAGTATGTTAGCAACAGCTTTTTTTCAAGAAAGTATTAACCCCACGGTGGCAACCCCATCTGTTGCACAAGCAAGAATGTTGGTGAGCAGAATGTCATTCTCTTTGAAAAATGGCTCAACAATCCAAAATATTGACTCCCTCTTTGTATCTGTTTACATTTCCCTTGTAAATAACAACTCTTGAACCATGAAGCAAAGATTCTTTGCTGCCAAATTTGACTCACCCAAATGCAAAGCAAATTCTGTTGTCCTCTGTATGTTGCACAATGTTTCTTCCATATTCTCAGACTTTTCATCTATTTGTCTTTGAACAGTGTGTCACTGAGTGGAATTGCTTTAGTTATTTGGTTTAGTGACTTCTGCAAATCCGTATTTAGAACCTCCCTTACTGCTGGCAGAATCAGTTCTTCTCCAATTGTATGTGGCTTCCAGATTTAGCAATAAGCAATGAAATGTTGTATGAAGCATGCAAATTATCACCTGTTTTGTTTTTTATGGAGGAAGAACTACAAAACTTAATTAATATGGTTGTTGAAGAAAGTACAAAAATGGTTCTATCTATCAATTGCAAAAAGACAGAATGTATGGTGATATCCAAAAAGAAGGAGAATCCTATCTGCAGGCTGAGAATCAACGGGGAAGACATAAAACAAATAAAGAACTTTTGCTACTTAGGAAGCTGGGTGACATCAGATGGCAGGTGCGACATGGACATCAAAAGAAGAATAGGGATGGCAAAAGACACCTTTACGAGAATGAAGAGTATACTGACTAATACTAAACTAGGCATGACAACCCGCCTCAGAGCACTGAAATGTTACGTTTATCCAGTTATATTATATGGCTCAGAATGTTGGACAATATTAAGTACCATGAGGAAATGAATTGAAGCAGCAGAGATGTGGTTTTTGAGGAGGATGCGAAGAATATCATGGACGAAACAAATATCTAGTGAGGATGTCATGAACAGAGCAAACACAAAAAGAGAAATAATGTATGAGATCATGAAAAGGCAACGTAACTTCATTGGACATGTGATTAGGAAAGAGGAGTCAGAATGCATGGTAATTATGGGAAAGATTGAAGGGAAGAAAGCAAGAGGAGACAAAGACAAATGATGATGGAGACAGCAGCCAGAGAACTGGAAATGAATACCAATGAATTGATCCACTTGACCTGAAACAGGAGTGTGTGGGCCATGGCAGTCAAAGCTCAAACTGGGCATGGCACCTGATGATGACGATGATGTTGCAAAGTGCTGGCAAACATTTTGAAGTGTTTTTTGTTTCTAAAAGTTTTCATGAAGTGATTGAAAATAATCCATATTTCAGATACTCCACACTATACTGTCTACACTACTTTTTCATTTGTTCTGCTTCTGCCATTTTTGTTATGGATTAACGACCATAATCAATCATCTACTGTTTAAGTCCAACCTCAGGCACTGCAATCAATAAAGGGGAAAGTTATGACATCATCATAGCTCAGGCAAAACCTGACTGTCAGACTGAAGGTACAGAAAGTGGAGCACTGGTATCTCATTTGGGCTGGAGAAATGCAGTCAAGACCATTTGAAAGGGCATATTCTGAACTTTATTCCATTGAAAACCATATCCTAATTCGCAAGAATTGTGTCTCTATGTGATTAGGGTATGTGAATTGTACCAGCTAACACTGGACTACACTAGTGAATGGCAATAATGTGTGGCTGGGTCTGGAAATAACACAATTTCTTCAGTCCAGATTTCTTATGATGTGCCAAATAAAGAAGTGTCACATTCCTTTTCAACAACTACAACGTGCTTCAAGGAAAGTCTAAAAGAATGGTGGTTAGCAAGGGATGAGGTGATTCCTTGATGATTATAATCAATTATGAGGCATTGAGGTTCAAATGCTTATAATAAGCAATTCATTTCTTAACGCAAACAACAGGAATTCTGCAGATGCTGGAAATTCAAGCAACACACATAAAAGTTGCTGGTGAACGCAGCAGGCCAGGCAGCATCTCTAGGAAGAGGTGCAGTCGACGTTTCAGGCCGAGACCCTTCGTCAGGACTAACTGAAGGAAGAGTAAGGGATTTGAAAGTTGGAGGGGGAGGGGGAGATCCAAAATGATAGGAGAAGACAGGAGCGGGAGGGATGGAGCCAAGAGCTGGACAGGTAATAGGCAAAAGGGATATGAGAGGATCATGGGACAGGAGGTCCGGGAAGAAAGACAAGGGTGGGGGGGACCCAGAGGATGGGCAAGGGGTATATTCAGAGGGACAGAGGGAGAAAAAGGAGAGTGAGAGAAAGAATGTGTGTATAAAAATAAGTAACAGATGGGGTACGAGGGGGAGTGGGGCATTAGCGGAAGTTAGAGAAGTCCATGTTCATGCCATCAGGTTCGAGGCTACCCAGACGGAATATAAGGTGTTGTTCCTCCAACCTGAGTGTGGCTTCATCTTTACAGTAGAGGAGGCCGTGGATAGACATGTCAGAATGGGAATGGGATGTGGAATTAAAATGTGTGGCCACTGGGAGATCCTGCTTTCTCTGGCGGACAGAGCGTAGGTGTTCAGCAAAGCGGTCTCCCAGTCTGCGTCAGGTCTCGCCAATATATAAAAGGCCACATCGGGAGCACCGGACGCAGTATATCACCCCAGCCGTCTCACAGGTGAAGTGTTGCCTCACCTGGAAGGACTGTTTGTGGCCCTGAATGGTGGTAAGGGAGGAAGTGTAAGGGCATGTATAGCACTTGTTCTGCTTACAAGGATAAGTGCTAGGAGGGAGATCAGTGGGGAGGGATGGGGGGAATGAATGGACAAGGGAGTTGCGTAGGGAGCGATCCCTGCGGAATGCAGGGGGGGGGGGGAGGGAAAAATGTGCCTAGTGGTGGGATCCCGTTGGAGGTGGCAGAAGTTACGGAGAATAATATGTTGGACCCGGAGGCTGGTGGGGTGGTAGGTGAGGACCAGGGGAACCCTATTCCTAGTGGGGTGGCGGGAGGATGGAGTGAGAGCAAATGTACGTGAAATGGGGGAGATGTGTTTAAGAGCAGAGTTGATAGTGGAGGAAGGGAAGCCCCTTTCTTTAAAAAAGGAAGACATCTCCCTTGTCCTTGAATGAAAAGCCTCATCCTGAGAGCAGATGCGGTAGAGACGGAGGAATTGCGAGAAGGGGATGGCGTTTTTGCAAGAGGCAGGGTGAGAAGAGGAATAGTCCAGATAGCTGTGAGAGTCAGTAGGCTTATAGTAGACATCAGTGGATAAGCTGTCTCCAGAGACAGAGACAGAAAGATCTAGAAAGGGGAGGGAGGTGTCGGAAATGGACCAGGTAAACTTGAGGGCAGGGTGAAAGTTGGAGGCAAAGTTAATAAAGTCAACGCAGGAAGCAGCGCCAATGCAGTCGTGGATGTAGCGAAGGAAAAGTGGGGGACAGACACCAGAATAGGGACGGAACATAGATTGTTCCACAAAGCCAACAAAAAGGCAGTCATAGCTAGGACCCATACGGGTGCCCATAGCTACACCTTTAGTTTGGAGGAAGTGGGAGGAGCCAAAGGAGAAATTATTCAGAGTAAGGACTAATTCCGCTAGACGGAGCAGAGTGGTGGTAGAGGGGAACTGATTAGGTCTGGAATCCAAAAAGAAGCGTAGAGCTTTGAGACCTTCCTGATGGGGGATGGAAGTATATAAGGACTGGACATCCATGGTGAAAATAAAGCGGTGGGGCCAGGGAACTTAAAATCATCGAAAAGTTTAAGAGCATGAGGAGTGTCACGAACATAGGTAGGAAGGGATTGAACAAGGGGGGATAAGTCTGTATCCCTCTGCTTTACCCTCTTATTACCAAGCATCTCCCCCCACCACCCACTTTATCTTTATTGTCCCCTTAGAGACTCCCACCACCCCTAGGGGGACAATATCACCCACTTTGGGAACCACTGACCTAAGTCCATGCTCTCTTCTCACTGCTATCATTAGGAGGTAGGTAGGTCCCACACCACCAGGTTCATGAACAGATATTATCCTTCAACCGTCAGGCTTCTGAACCAGTGTGGTTAACTTCACTCATGTCAACCCTGAACTTCCGATGGTATTGGGTTCTCTGTCTGCAAAGCCCTAAACTCAAAAGGAGATTTTAAGCCCTATTCAATATTGATATCTATAGGTACCCTCACTATAGGGAGGTTGTACTATATCAACCTAATCTTCAAAGATTAATTTACATCCCTGTCTAGTGAAGTTTAACTGCTAATAGACAGTGCTGACTGATGGGTCCCCCCTCCTTACCAATCAGGAGATACTTCCAGCCAATGAAGTAGCTTAAACATGGTTATTTTATTTTTAATGATACATGTTCAAATTTAGACAAATAATTCTCCACACACATTTAACAGTCACAGAAGATTTCTAGTTTATAAAAGATATTCAAATTACAAAAGATTTACAAAAACTATAAAGGTTTCCTGAACACTGGTACAATTTTTACGAACTAAAAGAACATACCAATGAGTTGTAGATGAATGAGTTATCCGTTGCAGAAATGGAAAGTTGAGGAATGAATTCTAGTTCTTCTTTCTGTCATGCACCTTGTCACTCCTAACAATCCCCAGTACTTCTAATATTTACATTATTTTTGACTAGATGACATAATCTGCATAAGTTGTTTCCCAGATACCTTTGCTGGGACAATGTAGCTCAAACACGTGTCTTAATAGGTTCTGATGACAGAGATCCCAAAGATCCACAATTAATGCTGAGAGGGCTGGCCCTCTATGTACACAAACATTCCAACTTGTAACCATGTTTGATGTGCTAAGTGATGTAACCCCATTGTCTTGTGTTTGGCTAATACTGATAAGAAGTCTCCTAATCACTTCACTTTGCAAAGCTGTGCCTCTAAATTCAAACTGATTGTGGCTTGCAATTTCCAGTAAGAACTGGAGACTGGTTATGGCAAAAAGCTGAGTGAAGAATGTTGGTCATACTCATGCTCTCAGTATTAATTATTTAATTACTTATTATTATAGAAATATATTTTTACTTTGCTCAAGCTGGTAAAACCTGAGGTACGGGCTTAGCCAAGTGCACTCATTTCTCAATTGCTAGGAACTTTTGGACTATTCTAGTGGTGCTTAGTATTGTGGCTTTTTGAAGATTTACATGAATATTGCTGTGGAGACCAAGTTGTTTCATGCTGTTGTGTAGTGACTTTGAAATGACACCAGTTGTAAATATTACTATTGGGACAATGCATACCATGTTCATGTTTCAAAGTCTTTCAATTTCCTCTTTTAATTCAGTATCTTTCTGGTTTTCTTCACTTACTGATTTCTGTCTGTCATTTGTGTTTGCAATGGCTATATCTATTAAATAAGTTGTTTTTGCTTGTTTAATAGGCATCCGTTAGTCTCGTGAGACCATGGATTTACGCCTTGGAAGGTTTCCAGGGCGCAGGCCTGGGCAAGGTTGTATGGAAGACCGGCAGTTGCCCATGCTGCAAGTCTCCCCTCTCCACGCCACCGATGTTGTCCAAGGAAAGGGCACTAGGGCCGATACAGCTTGGCACCGGTGTCGTCACAGAGCAATGTGTGGTTAAGTGTCTTGCTCAAGGACACAACACGCTGCCTCAGGTGAGGTTTAAACTAGCGACCTTCAGATCACTAGACCGACGCCTTAAACACTTGGCCACACGCCAACACTTATCTTGTATTATTATATCCGGATGGCTATTATGGATTGTCCTATCTGTAATAATGTAATATAATTTGTGGGAGTCTGACTCTTAAGCTATTATTATTATTATTATTTGTTTTTTTATGTATTATACTTTGTCTTCTTGTGCACATTATCGCTTGTCAGTCTTTGTGTGTAAATTTCATTGATTCTATTGTGGTTCTTTGTTCTACTGTGAATGCCTGCAGGCAAATGAATCTCAGGATAATATATTTTGAAATATACAAACTTTGATAATAAATTTACTTTGAATGTTGAACTTTGAATATGCAGGGAATGGAGGGATATGAGTCATGTACAGGCAGAAGAGATTCAGCTTAATTAGGAATTGTGTTCAGAGCAGACATTGTGGGCTGTGGGGTTTGTTCCTGTGTGTACTTTTCTATGTTCTGTTGGAAAGGGTTTGTTGAGCAAAACTGTCTGTTTTTGTGTTCTAAATACTTGACCAAAAAACGTGTTTTTCCATGGCTATTAATCCCACTTCGATTCTGTTGTCCTCAGGCTGCAAGTGAATCATTTGATTTTCCTGTCCAGATGCTTGTCCACATCCTGCAGGAATTAAATGACTCTGAGCAGTCCCCTTCCACTGCTTGCACCACTATAACTGACACCAGTGTGGCCTCATTTGTATGTGGCAACTTCATCAGATCACTTGCCTGTGATCTAACAAGGGCAACCTCACTAATTAATCAATTCATGGATGTGCCTAAATCTGGAAGCTGGTAGTCTTCACCTTGGACCCTGGATCCTAAGGAGAGGTGCCTTTTCCCTTGAGTGATTTATGGCTGTTGAGCCAAGCTGGTGCCATGTTTACTGGCAATCACCCAACGAAAACAATAGGTGGGAGCAGGTTGTGAGACCCCATTCCCACAGCACCCTGTGCAAATTAGCTTCTTAACCTCCCAATGGATTCTGTGCCAGGTGTTCACAAAATGACAAACACCAACCATTTGGTCCATTGTGTCACTACTGTATTTCTGAAAGGGCTTCCAAACTAGTTCCATTTCAAAATGCCCTGCAGATTTACATCTTTCAAGTATCTATACAATTCCCTTTGGAAAAAGTTATGGAATCTAAATCTACAGCCCTTTAGGGCTGAATCTTTTTGATGTTAAGAACATTGTGTGCAAAATTGGCCTTGATTTTTCGATTTGTTTTTTTTTGCATGGAAAATTATGTCAATATGTTTTTTTTTATTATTCTTTATTACCATTATTTTATTTTACCATTAACTGCCATGCGTCAGCTGAAGGAGAGTAAAATTATTCCTCTATTTCCAGCCTTACTCTCCTAATGGTAGGTCCATTTCAGATCTCACTTACTCCACATTATCTACTGTATACCTCCTAGCTAAAGCTAAAGCTGGGTTCTATGACCCAGTTGCTTACCACGACACCTTGACTATGATCTTACGCTCTGAAGTGTATTCTCTTCTTGGTTATGTTTACAAGAAGTAAGAATTGCAAAACACGGTAATGAAACAGATGGGGTATTCAGCAATTCATTACTTTAACTGTAATCATTACGGATATCACCATTTACTACAGATTTAGAAAGTTAACTGTATTTAAAGTTCCCCAGCTGCCAAAGCTGGCATAACACCTCCAGATCAGGAACCCAGGAGTCTGAATTACTTTCAATAAAATTGCTAGTAGATTACGAAGACCTTAAATCTGGTAACTTGAGATGTGCTACATGAGATGAGAACAGACTAACAATGAAGATTATGCAGTAGGGCAGATTGTAGTAATCTAGGAATTGTTTTGCCTTGTATAGTATGTCAGGTGATGTTCCATTCACGTAAAGTGACATTGAGTTATAGAGAGATTCAGTATGGAAGCAGGCTCTTTGGCCTACTAAGACTACACTAATGATCAACATTTAAGTGTTGTATTTAAGGAATATGACTTTGGAAACCCACCAAGAAGGGGTAGTTAAAATGGCACTGTGATTTTTCCATTCAAAAGCCCATTTAAACGTTCCCCACAGCATTCTTCACAATAAACTGTGCATCAAAGTGTTCTACTTACTGTATATTTCTCTGAAAAGAAAGTAATAGAATCCCAATGTCATAACAATAATCAGCAAAACTACTGGAGTTCTCCAAAGGGGAACTTCCTTCCTACTATAACCAAAAGGTGGGAGAGACAAAACTTTGCACCGGCATGGATTTGTTTCTAACTGATGCAGGGAGCAATTAATAAACTTGCATTCATTGCAAAGTTTTTTTTATCAAATGTTCATGATGCCCGCTCACAACAAGTCTATGGTGGATGCAATCTTATCAGCTCTCTACTCAGCTGTGGAGCACCTAGACAATAGCCAGGCATACGTCAGACTGCTGTTTATTGACTACAGGTCAGAGTTCAACAATATCATCTCCTCAGTAGTAATTAACAAAGCTCAAAATCTGGGCCTATGTATCTCCTTCTGCAAATGGATCTTTGACTTGCTTATCGGGAGTCCATGTCCGTGCAGATCGGTAGTAATAATGACAATAATAAATACTTTATTGATCCCAAGTGGGAAATTATTTCGTTACAGCAGCAACATTTAAAAATACACTTAGCAATAATAATAAGTTATAATAATAATAACTAACAATAAAGTACAGAATAATGATATACACAATAATAATTTACCAATGTGCAATACTGTGCAATAATAATTCAAGAAATAATAAAACAGAGACTATTGTACTGTGATACGTGCTCTCCTGTCGCACAGAAATGAACTGTTGTAAATGCTTATTGCACTTGGTAGGAAAGATTTTCTGTAACGATCCTTGTGACAGCTGCTCCCCCAACATAAAGTAGCCATGAAGACTGCACTTGCTACAACAGACTGGTAAAACATCTCCAACATCCTGCTGCACACATTGAAGAATCTCAGCTTCCTTAGAAAATAGGCACAGCTCAAATGCCAGCAACAAGTTCATTAATGACACCACTGATGTTCACAGAATTTCACCTGGCGATGAGGAGTGAGATAGATCAACTGGTTAAGGTGTGTCGCCGCGACAACCTTGACAGCAAGATCAAAAAATTCATTGTGGACTTGAAGGGGAAGTCAGGAGAACACAGACACACTCATTGGGGTCTCAGTGGTGGAAAGGGTAAACAACTTCAAGCTTCTGGATGTCAACATGTCAGAGAAGCTATCCTGGAGCCAATGTATTTATGCAACCATGAAGAAAGCATGCCAGCATCTCTGCTTCATTAGGGGCTTGAGGGGATTTGGTATATCACCAAAATCTGTTGGAAGTTTCTATAGATGTATGGTGGAGGGCATTCTGACTGTCTCCATCACAACCTGGTATGAAGGCTCCAATGTGCAGGATCGAGAAAGGATGCAGAGGGTTACACTCAGCCAGCCCCATCGCTGATACAACCGACCTCCCACTGAGGGGACAGTAACTCAAGAAGGCAATACCTATCATTAAAGACCCTCACCATCCAGGGTGTACCCTCTAAGCATTACGAACATTGGGAAGGAGGTACAGGAGCCTGAAGAACCACACACAACATTTTAGGAGCAATTCTTTCCCCTCTGTGATCAGATTTCTGAACAAACCATGAACCCGTGAAGACTATCTTGTCATTCCTCTTTAATTCTATTTATTTATAGTGTTTATAACTTGTAGTAATTTTTATTCCTTGCATGACCCCGCTGCCAAAAAACAACTAATTGCACGACGTAAACACAGTGCCCACTTTATCAGGCAAAACTGTACAGCCGTTTGTTAATGCAAATATCTATTCAGTCAATCATACAACAGTAGCTCAATGCATACAAGCATGCAGACATGGTCAAGAGGTTCAGTTGTTGTTCAGGCCAAATATCAGAATGGGGATCAGAAAGTGACTTTGACTGTGGAATAATTGTTGGTGCCAGACAGGGTGGTTTGAGTATCTCAGAACTGATGATCTCCTGGGCTTTTCATGCACAATAGTCTCTAGAGTTTACAGAGAATGGTACGAGCATCAAGCGAGCAGCAGTTCTGTGGACAAAAGCGTCTTTTTAATGACAGAGGTGAGAGGAGGATAGCCAAACTGGCTCACACTGAAGGCGACGGTAACCCAAATAACCATGCATTGCAACAGTGGTGTGCAGAAGAGCATCTCTGAATGCACGACGTGTTGAACCTTGAAGTGGATGGGCTACAGCAGCAGAAGACCATGAACATATACTCAGTGGTCACATTATGAGGTAAGTACAGGAGGTACCTAATAAAGTAGCCACTGAGTGTATGTTAGTGATAATAATCCGGATTCTGAGTCTCCACTGCATGTTTTGCACATACTGGAGATACCTTTTAGTCTTCACCCTCTGCTCTTTATATGAGAACTTGGAATAAACACGTAGTGAATTCAACCAGAGAGCAGGTCAAAGTAATTTCATTCACAATGCCTGGGTTCCATTCAGTTTATTTTTGAATAGTTTGCAAACAAAGTAACTTATGGTGAACAGATTTGTAATGGAAAACCACACTATGCTTTTCCTTTTCTCATGGCATTCCTTGCTGTGTACAAAGTGTATGTTTGTTAACTGTGCCACAGCCAGTCCTGAGACTATTGTGCACTCATGTACAGTATTCAACTGTGGTGGGACAGGAATCAGGCAGACTCTGTAATGAAGACAAAAACAAGCCTGTGCTTCTGACAGTTATCTCTGTGGTGGTCAAGTTCGTTATTCATCAGCGATGGACTAATGAGGATGATTGTCGTTTCTGGCTGGTGATTCTCAGCCTGCCTCACAAGGATTCAGACTGACCCGGAGGTAAAAAAACTGCACCTGTGCAAAGGAATTAAAAATAATAATCCACATTTAAATACTGAAACATTGCAGGAAGCTTTGTGAGGAAATAAAGATTTGGGCAGAATGTAAAGGGTGGATTTTCACTTAAAGTTACACTTAAAGGGATAACTTCTGGACAAATGTGGTGGTGAAGCAGATGATTCTGCTAAAACCTACTCCAGTGCTCAAAGCCCATGCCACTATGAACCTGGATACATGGTGGAAATTTGGACATGTGATCTCAATAGACATTAAGCATGGTTTAGCTTCTCTGCACTGGCATGACACTGTATACTAGAGTGCCTACTGCTGCCATCTTCCAATGAACCTGTAAAGACGCATCCAACCCTAAAGGTTTGGTACCCGCAAAGGGGAGAATAGCAATGCAAGTCTTCCTCTGACTGGTCTCCATTTTAGGGTATTCTTCCTCACGAAGTTAGCATTAGTGTCAGTAGTCTAAATTTTTCTTAACTTTCTTATACCACTCATCTGAAGCACCAATAAACTTAATTGTCAGGAGCAAAATTCCCCATGGGTGGAGCACTGTCTGATCAGGGATCCTATTCTGGCTGGTTGCTGGTTACCAGTGGAGTTCCACAGGGGTCAGTGTTGGGTCCGCTGCTCTTTACGATGTATGTCAATGATTTGGACTTTGGGATTAATGGATTTGTAGCTAAATTTGCCGATGATACAAAGATAGGTGGAGGAGCGGGTAGTGATGAGGAAACAGAGAGCCTGCTGAGAGACTTTAATAGTTTAGGGGAATGGGTAAAGAAGTGGCAAATGAAATACAATGTTAGAAAGTGTATGGTCATGCACTTTGGTGGAAGAAATAAACGGAAGACTATTATTTAGATGGGGAGAGAATTGAAAATGCAGAGATGCAAAGGTACTTAGGAGTCCTTGTGCAGGATACCCTAAAGGTTAACCTTCAGGTTGAGTTGATGGTGCAGAAGGTGAATGCAATGTTGGCATTCGTTTCTAGAGGTATAGAATATAAGAGCAGGGATGTGATGTTGAGGCTCTATAAGGCACTCGTGAGACCACACTTGGAGTATTGTGTGCAGTTTTGGGCTCCTTATTTTCAAAAGGATATACAGGTCAACTTTCAATAATCCGGCACCATTGGAACCTGAGGAGTGCTGGATTAGTGAAAATGCCGAATTATAGAAGGATCACATCAAGCA
Organism: Mobula birostris; assembly: GCF_030028105.1. NCBI lineage: Eukaryota > Metazoa > Chordata > Chondrichthyes > Myliobatiformes > Myliobatidae > Mobula > Mobula birostris. Next base: position 127,506,734 of record NC_092370.1, read on the forward strand.
ATAGCTAACCGCCTCATCATACCTTTAAAATATCATGTAAATCGGTACAAGTTGGATAATAATGAAACAGAAATAGTAAATGAGTAGCAAGTGAAATTTTAATAAAGTAATATACTGTAAAGGCACAGATTAAATAAAGGGTATGGGTAAATGTACAGGAATTAACTTGTACAGAACAGTTGAGCACTTCCGCTTCTAAAGTGAGATGTTTAATATACCTTCAGGCAAAGTTGCATGTCTGCAAGTGTGGGGTTGTTGGGATCACCAACATCTTCATCTTGAAAAATGAGTGAAGCATCAGGAGCTGCTGAAACTGGCACAACAGTTTCTTCAAAAACTGTTGATGTTGGTGGCAGCACATCTGGGTGAGCGGAAGCAGAAGTTGGAGAAAGGAGGTTTTCTATATGCCACATTTCACGTGACCGCCAGGCGGCCGAGGATTCGGCGCTGGGCTCTTCCCTCTTCACTCGCAGTTACTGAGGGAATCCTCATTAGTTTCTTTTTCTCCGCTTAGTAATATGCTTAAATTCAGTGGGTCACCATGTCTGATCTGAGGTCGTAGGCAGAAGAGAACGGAGCACCGGCCGTGCTACGCCAGAGGGCAGTGTGCGACTGCCGGCAGGCGGGCGAGAAGGCAGTCTGGCCCAGCGCACACCAGCTCCCCCGATGCTGGCGGGTGAGATGGGCGGGTGCCAGGCAGCCACACCCCACGCAAATGATATTAATACATGCAGGAAAACAAGCAGGAATCGTCTGTCTGTGCTTACAAGAGTGCGCCAACACGTGAACAGATCTAGTGCAGCCAAAACAATACGCAGCAGATTGGTACGGTGGCCCAGGAAATTTGAAATTACAGTTGCGCGGAAAATTTGAAATCAGTGCCGGATTATCGAAGGAACCGGATTACAGGTAGTCGGATTAGTGAAGGTCGACTGTACTGACATTGGAGAGGGTTCAGAGAAGATTCACGAGAATGATTCCAGGAATGAAAGGCTTACTGTATGAGGAACATCTGGCAGCTCTTGGGCTGTATTCCCTGGAGTTCAGGAGAATGAGGGGGGATCTCATAGAAACATTCCGAATGTTAAAAGGCCTGAACAGATTAGATATGGCAAAGTTATTTCCTATGGTAGGGGATTCTAGGACAAGAGGGCACGACTTTAAGATTGAAAGATGTCCATCTAGAACCGAGATGCGGAGAAATTACTTTAGTCAGACGGTTGTAAATCTGTGGAATTTGTTGCCACGAGCGGCTGTGGAGGCCAAGTCATTGGGTGCATTTAAGGCAGAGATAGATAGGTTCTTGATTAGCCAGGGCATCCAAGGGTATGGGGAGAAGGCAGGGGAGTGGGGATGACTGGAAGAATTGGATCAGCCCGTGATTGAATGGTGGAGCAGACTCAATGGGCCTACTTCTGCTTATGGTCTTATAAAATTGAGATTTTATACTTAATTATCGAGATACCCATGGGAGTGCTTCTGGCCCTTAAAGCTGTGTAACCCAGCAACTCTGAATTTAATCCTAGCCTAATCAAGGGACAATTTACAATGACCAATTAACCTACCATCCAGTTCGTGTTTGGACTGTATGAGGAAACCGGAGCACCTGAAGGAAACCTATGTGGTCATGGGGAGAACAAACTCCTTACAGCAGCAGTGGGAATTGAACTTGGGTTGCTTTTACTGTAAAGAATAGTGCTAACCACTATGCTATCGTGCTACAAGATAAAAACATAAAATGCTGGAAACACTCAGCAGGTTAGCAGCATCTGTGGAAAGAGAAACAGTTAAATTTTCAGATGAAAGACCTCTTAGCTGTAAGAAAGGCAAAGGGTTGCATAAGACTGTGAGAATTTATTTGATAGGATGAGGCCAAGGTTGCTATGGAGATAAGCTGTTGATGCATTTGATGCCATCTTGTCTCCATAGCAACCCTGGCCTCACCCTATCAGAAATATTCTTTTGTCCTCCCCATCCCTGCACTACCCTCTCTGCAACTTGTCTCGTTTCTTTAATCCTCTCTCTTCCCCAATTCTGACAAAAGTGGTCTTCCCACAAATGTTGCCTGACCAGCTGAGTGTCCTCCTGCATTTGCATTTACCCCTGTGGAGGGAGACAAAGATGCATCCCACATCCTTATGTCAATGTTTGGACAATTTTCCTTAAATTTAATTCCCATTTTTCAGGCGGCTCCTTTAATGGGCCAGGGAGGTTCAACAAAACAAATGGATCTTACTGTTAATGTACTAAACTTTAAAGATGGCTCCAGTCCAGTCTCCCAACTGTGAATATGGTTGACCAGTTGCAGATATCCATCACATTCACTTGGAGAATTTGGCCCAATTCATCACACTCCTTTCCTCAATCTTTCACAGACCTCCTCTCCCTGGAGATGCCCAGTATTCCCTACCTCCAAGCAGTAGAGTGCCGCTGTTTACTAAAACAACTAGCAAGCAGGGCCATTGACAACACATCCTTTATTGACGGAAATTGGAAATTGATACTCAAACAACAGCAGTGGCTGATGCAATGATGAATCAAAAGTCACAACCCTTAAGCTACGGTTCGTTCACTTAAAAAATGTTAACCCATCCAAACTACCAGCTAGCTATATACATTAAATGATATCAGCAGTCAACTATTCACATGGGTAAAAATGGGTAAAATTACAATGCTAATTGTTTACGGAGATGGATGCTGAGTTATAAACTTACTCATTTCTTTAGATCCTGTCAATTACAAACTCAATCTAATATGGCATCTTAACTCAGTACTCATTCCAGTTTTTGATTGCTCCCATTTTCACACACTAAACTCATATCTTGTACTTCAATTGTTACCTTAACTATGCACAACTCTACAGATATTGTTTTATATATTTTTGAAATGCCAGCTAAACTTCACACAGGCTAATAATGCTTATAACAACAACACTTACAATTATACCTTGTTTTCACTATATTTCCAAAGGGTGAAATGTTAGTGTCGTGGTTAAATTAGATTAGATTAGATTATGAGGACACGCAGTCCTCTTTTATTGTCATTTAGTAATGCATGCATTAAGAAATGATACAATGTTCCTCCAGTATGATATCACAGAAACACAAGGCAAGCCAAGACTAAAAAAAACTGACAAAAACCACATAATTATAACATATAGTTACAACAGTGCAAAGCAAAACCGTAATTTGATAAAGAACAGACGATGGGCACGGTAAAAAAAAGTCTCAAAGTCTCTCGAAAGTCCCATCATCTCATGCAGGTGGAGAAACTCTCTCTGCCACGAACCTCTAGTGCCGCAAACCTGCCGATGCAGCACCCTGGAAGCACCCAACCACAGCCGACTCTTGAGTCCGTCTGAAAATTTTGAGCCTCCGACCAGTCCTCCGAGCACCGAGCAACATCTCCGCCAAGTGCTTTGACCCCAGCCCCAGCAACAAGCAATAAGCAAAGCCAAGGATTTGGGGCCTTCCCCTCCGGAGATTCTCGATTGCACAGTAGCAACAGCAGCGAAGCAGGCATTTCAGAAATTTCTCCAGGTGTTCCTCCGTGCTTCTCACGTCTGTCTCCATCAAATCAGGATTGTGTACGGCCCCTACTTAACAAATACAATATCACTTTGGAGCAGCTGTGCACGCTGCGTCATGCTGCCATTTTCTTCTCCCCTCCTCCTCATTAATGCTTTACATTGCTAGCAACCTGGGTTCAATTCCTGTCACAGCTTGTAAGGAGTTTGTATGTTCTCCCTGTGACCATGTGGATTTCCTCTAGATGCTCTGATTTCCTCCCACATTCCAAAGATATGGTTTAGGGTTAGTAAGGTGTGGACAAGCTATGTTGACGCCAGAAGACAGGCAACACTTGCAGGCTGCTGTGAGCACGCCCTCAGGCTGCGTTGGTCATTGACGCAAACAACTTGTTGCACTGTATGTTGATGTTTTGATGTACATTGGACAAATAAAGATAATCTGTAAAAATTCAACCATGTCATTTCCTATTTTGATTCCTTCTTAAAATTTCCACTTTCATGCCTCCTAGTCTTCCTGACTCACATCCTGTTGGCAATGAATATCTCTTTCCTGTTGTCCCCGTTGAAACTAAAACGTCATCAAATCTCAAGGTTGTATAATTTATACATTCTTTGATAATAAATATACTTGAATCTTGAATCACCTTTGTCCTTCCCTCTCCGGATTACTTGCAATACTTGAAATTCAGCCATAATCTTTTTTTTAAATTTCTGTTGCTGCTTTCTGGTCATGCTGTTTGTGGGGACAGATTTAGTGGATGCTGTTCCTATTTATTTAACCTGTTGTTTATTGCATGTGTCTGCATACCTTGTTGCGTACCTCGTTGCATACCTCTTCCACTTCTATACCTATAGTACACTGCTTTGAATTGTACATCATACCTTCTATTGCTCCAGATTAGTCCCTGGTGATATCAGGCATATTGCAGTAATGGACACTTGAATTGGTCATTTCAGGCACACTTTCAGTCCATGAAGTCCTACGTGGATGAATAAAGGTGTGGAGAGAGATGGTAAGGTGAAATTCTTCTGAGAGGCTCAAATTTCCACATGTGCTCAACAACCAGAATAGCACCATTGCAGTAGTGCCATCTGAAAGTTAGTCAAGCAAAGTTTTAAATGCAGAGTAGATTCATTAGCATCTTATGAAAAGACAAATTAATAACACTGTGTGATTTTGTACAATATTCAAATCCATCCTTTTGAAATCCACTTAAAAAATTATACATTTAAGGTGGGTATGTCCAAGCCTCTCATTCTGGGATCCTGTTGGCTACTACTGAGTATAAAATGCAGTATTGCAATTAGCCAGCTGACCCTGTCAATGCAAGACACACGATCTCTCAGGATCATTGTAGCTGCATCTCACAAAAGCTATCAATTCGCAAACCAGCATAGGGTAAAATGAAAATTAATGTATTTGAATATTGAAGCCCTTACATAAACCTGACATGAGTTGCCTTGAATTTACGGTATTTTAGGAGTGATTTAATAGAGACACAAGAGACAACAGAAGCTGAAATCTGGAGCAAATGAACCAAACTGCTGGAGGAATTCAGCAGTTATCAGCAACTCAACAGGTCGTATGTCTGGAGGGAAATGAACCTTCGACTTTTCAAGTCAAGACCCTACAGTCCAAGTGAAGGGTCCCAGTCTGAATCATCAACTGTCTATTTCGTTAGTTTCTAGAGTGGTTCTGGAGGACTGGAAAATTGCAAATGTCACTCACCTCTCTAAGAAAGGAGGGAGACAGAAGAAAGGAAATTATAGGCCAGTTAGCCTGACTTCTATGGTTGGGAAGATGTTGGAGTCCATTATTAGTCCTTTTCTGTTGTCATCCCTGATAGTGTCCCTTCCAGTTAACTTTGGCCAACTCCTCTCTCATGCTTCTGTAATTCCTCTTACTCAACTCTAATACTAATACATCTGACTTTAGCTTCTCCCTCTCAAACTGCAAGGTGAATTCTATCGCATAATGATCACTGTCTCCTAAGAGTTCCTTTACCTTAAACTCCCTAATCAAATCTGATTCGTTACACAATGCCCAATCCAGAATTGTCTCTCCCCTAGTGGGCTCAACCACAAGCTGCTTGAGAAAGCTATCTCATAGGCATTCGCTCTCTTGGAATCCAGCACCAACCTGATTTTCCCATTATACCTGCATATTGAAATTCTCCATAACTATCATAATATTGCACTTATTGCATGCCTCTTCTGTCTCCCGTTGTAATTTATGTCTCACATCCTGGCTACTGTTCAAGGGCCAGAGGAATTTCATCACTATGAAATTGAAACAAGGATTATGAAATTAGTTTGGACAACTTTTAGTTGTTTTCTCAGGAATGTCAAAGGCTGAGGGGAGACCATATTGAAGTTTCTAAAATTATGAGAGGCTTAGATGGGGGAGACAGTCAGAATCTTTCTCCAAGGGCAGAAATATCAGATACTAGAGGATATGGACTTAATTAGGAGGGGGAAAGTTTAAAAGAGCAAGTATTTTTTTGCACAGGAGTAGAACATAGGACATAGACCATAGAAATCTACAGCATATTACAGGCCCTTTGGCCCACTGTGTTGTGCCGACCATGTGACCTACTCTACAGACTGCCTAGAATTTCTCTAGTGCATAGCCCTCTATTTTTCTCAGCTCCATGTACTTATCTAAGAGGCTTTTAAAAGACCCTATTGTATCCTCTTCCACCGCTGCTGCCAGCAGTGCTTTCCACGCATCCACCACTCTCTGTGTGTAAAACTTACCCCTGACATTCCTTTGGTATCTATTTCTAAGCACCTTAAAACTCTGCCCCCTCGTGTTAGCCATTTCAGCCCTGGGAAAGAGCCTCTGGCTATCCACACGATCAATGCCCCTCATCATCTTATACACCTCTATCAGGTCACCTCTCATCCTCTGTCACTCCAAGAAGAAAAGGTCAAGTTCACTCAAGTAGTGGAAGCAGATTCAATCGTGGTGTTTAAGAGGCTGTTGGACACATGAATATGCATAGAGTAGGGGGAAGAATATAGATCATTTGCAGACAGAAGAGATATAGTTTAATTTGGCCTGGTGGTTATCACAGATATTGTGGGCCAAACGCCTTGTTCCTGTGCTATACTCTTCTGTGTTCTATGATATTCTTATCATAAAGAACAGTAGATACTCAGGCACTAGATACCCTTATGACTGAGATTGTAGATGAATACACACAAGTAAATCAGGGGACTATAATTGTAATGAGAAATGCACCATGCATGCAATAGAATGCCTAAGCCCATTATTCTTCTCCCAGCAAAGGCTGGTGTTCCTCCTGCCCTCCTCATTGCCTGCCGCAACTTCTCAGTTACTTTCTGTATAATAGTTAAGTAGGAGACTGACCCTTGGTTGCAACAAATTTATTCTCCCCCAAACTGCCCCTGCTAGAAAGCCAGCACAATAGCTATGTGCCACAATCTACACATTGCACAACTCAATATACTGCAGGGATGTGTAGATCAAGTGACAGTGGACAAGGCACTGCATCATCCTTGATCCCATACAGGGCAGGCCACAAGCTTCACCTCTGGCTTTTACTTTGCTTGTTTGCACAGTCAACAGTTCGCACGCTGAGTTGCGCAACTGCCAAACACTAAAGAGGAGTGATTCTCAGTTTACCAAGCCATAATCTGTCCTGTCCTCAGGATGACTGTGGAAACAAGCTCTGCTCACTAGCTAACTGACATATCATACAACTTTCTGATGTAAGGTGCAGTGATGACATAGCAGTTAAATTACTGGATTGGTAATGCAGACATCTGAGTTCAGATCCCATTGTAGTAGAACTTTAGTTAATAACTTGAAAACAACCAGATAGGACCACAAAAACATTAGATTGTTATAGAACTTATTTGGCTCACTAAAGCCTTTCATGGGGGCGGGGGTGTGGGAGCGGTGGAATCTGTCGCTTTTACCTCAGCTGTATGTGATTCCAGATCCACACTGGTATGGTTGACTTCCAAAGTAACGTAGCAAACCACATGTACCAGGGGAACTGAAGGATTGGCAGTAAGTGTTGTCCTTGTTAACAATCCTCACACCCCGAGAAATAGACAAACAAAAACATTTCCAAGGCTCTTATTTGGAAATGTGACTGGGCAGGTTTCCCCCAGGAGCTTCAACTATCTCCCACATCCCAAAAATGTGATGTGGTGGGTTTTCCCTGGGAGTTTCAATTACATCCCACATCCCCAAAAAATGTGTTGGAAGGTTTGATTATTTTCATGTGTGCTAAGATACCCTGAAAAGATTAGTTTTTCAAGCCTTCCATGTATATCATTTCAAAACATAAGTACATTGAGTTAGTACAAAGTGAAAGGTAATAACAAGATACAGTATAGAGTATGACAGAGAGAGTGCAATGTAGGCAGACAATAAAGTGCAAGGTCCATAATGAAGAAGATTCTGAGCTTAAGAGTTCATCTTTAACGTACAAGAGGGCCATCAAATAATCTTATAATAGCAGCACAGAAGCTGTCCTTGAGCCTGGTGCCACGTGTTTTCAAACTCTTGTATCTCCTACCTGATGGAAGCAGGGAGAAGAGAGAATGGCTGGAGTGGGAAGCAGTCTTTGATTACTTTGGCTGCTTTTCTGAGGCAGTGAGAAGTGTAGACAGAGTTCATGCAGGTAAGATTGTATCTCGTGGACAGAGCTGTGTCCACAGCTCTCTGGAATTTCAGGATGCACTTCGCTCCTGTCCCCACCCACCATCACCAGCTCTACACCAGGCGAGTGCTGGCGCAGGAATAATAGTTCTATTCAGCTGAACATGGTCACTTACTTTGTACTGATAGGTAAATGCAGGGAGGTACTTGAATTAATTTACTTCATTTTAAGTGTTTGAAATGATTTGTTAGTCATTTGTTTTTAATGTTTTAGTGATGTGTTAAAATTATTTCAATCTTATGGGCTTATCAATGTGCCTGGCTAACAGAGTCATTCAAAATATGGTTCCTATACCTTTGACTTCTGTCTCAGGCTATCAGAATATTCAAAGATATTCAGTGTACAGCAGAGAACCTCCTGCTGCCTAGTCACCCCGAAGCCTTGTTGGATCTCACAGCTTAGATGAAAAATTGGGAGGCCCAAGATTAATAGAATCCACACTTCCATAACAGGTTCATCCAATCATGGGGAATGTTCAAAGCCAATAAATCCAAGCTATGTTATGCCTTTTAGACATTTATTACTTGGTGTCCAGAAAAAGTGCTCATATGTTACATTGTGTCACATGATTACATTCACCAATATGGCTGCCCTGATTGTATCTGTTGCTACATTTCTGAAGCCCTCACAACAAGATCTTCCATTTATAGAACACCCTTACAAATATTGCAAGACTTTTTATGGCGAAAAAATGATGCTGATGGTGGAAGGCCATAAACTTGGTCAAAGGGAAGGGCTAAAACAAGTGTGTTAAGGAGAGAGACAAATGGTGGAAAAGTCTTGGTTGGGAGTTCTTTGGTTACTGGAAGCAAAGTTGAAAGCAATGGTAAGGAAATTTTGTGCGAAGGGGAGTAAGAGGCCAGAATTAAAGGAGTGCCTATATCCTAAAGGGTTAGAGGGCTGGAGGTGATTACAGTGATAGGGGTTTGTATGTGGGGAGAGCTTAGAAAATTCAGTGAATAATTTAACATCAAAATGGAGTTTAACCCTGTCGATGTAGGTCAGCAAAGCAGTTATGGATTAATAGGGCAAGAAGAGTTAATGCATTTTCAGAAGAATTTGTGATGGTCATATGTGTATGCCAAGTAACCATACATAAAGTCAACAAACAATTGAGGAATCCGGAAATTTATAATTAAGCTTATGGAGGAAAAGTGCCAGTTTTGTTGTAATAAAACAAAACCAGGAAAACAAAGGAAGGAACACAAACTGAATCCAACATTTCAAAGTCTTAAGCTGAGCCCTGTGTCAATGTTGGTTGTTTATTAGCTTGTGTTTTTAATTGTGTAAAATGATGATTCAAATTCCTTCTTAGCCTTTCAGTGTGTTGGAAATGAGCTGCCATCACAGAATTCGGTTTGAGCAAAGTCTAAGAACCATGAACCCTGTAGGTTCATTCCACTCTCAGAGAATCGGTCCTTCAAACACTGCTTCAGAGATGCTGCCAAACTTCAGGAAAGAGTCACATGGTGGTTATATAATCCAGAAGCCTGGAGTAAAGAACTGGAAACAAAGTTATAGTTGTGCATTTGGCAATAAACATGCGTCCACACAGGTGGAACGAAAGGTGAATTTGCTGCAGCATCTCAGCCACATGGTATCATATAAGCAGCAATCAAAATAAGAACAAAACTAATTATACACACTTATTCAGGAAAGAACACTATAAGAACAACAAAATACAAAGTCCATTTTATTGGAAAGTAATCCTAGAGGACATGGTATTGCTATACCAAGGTAGTCATTAGGGTTATGCCAGTTTGCTGAAGAGCCAAGTGGCTGAGACCAATTGTTCATGAAGCTGGTGATGTGGGACTTAAGGTTTCTGTACCTCCTGCCCAAGTCTCTGAAGAAACCTTGGCCCAGCTAGTGGGATCTTTGAAGCTGGTTGTTGCCTTCTTGCAATACTTCTGATGGTAGGGAGGGATGTGCCTGTAATGGATGAGGCTACCACCTTCTGCAGCTTCTACGTTCCTACACATTCCAATTACTGTACCAGACCATGACACAAGCAGTCAGGAATCTCAAACCTGCCACTGGGCAACTAAAAATCAAATAAGGACAAGACCGGACAAAGACAGTATGATATCCTTAAAACTGCTGTGTCTGGTGTGTCCAGTGCTCCTGATGCAGCCTCCTGCACATTGGTGAGACCTGTCATAAACTGGGGGACCACTACGTCGACGCCTCAGCGCCATCCACTACAAACGAGACTACCAGGTGGCCGAACATTTTAATTCCGATTTCCGTTCTGATGTGTTGGCCTATGGCTTTCTCGTGCCAAGATGAGGCCACCCTCAGGGTGAAGAATGCACACCTTATATTCTGTCTGGGCACCCTCCAATCTGATGGCATGAATATCGATTTCTCCTTCTAGTAAACAAATCCCACCCCCTTCCTCTATTCCCCATTCTGACCTTTTACATCTTCTCACTTGCCTTATTACTTCCCCCAGGGTCCCCTCCTCCTTCCCTTTCACCTATGCTCTACTCCCCTTTCCTATCAGATTCTTTCTTCTCTAGCCCTTGACCTTTCCCACCCACTTGGCTTCACCTTTCACCTTCCAAATAGCCTCCTTCCCCTCCCCCCACCTTTTTATTCTGGCATCTTTCCCCTTCCTTCTCAGTCCTGAAGAGGAGTCTCGAACGAAAATGTCACCCCTTTATTCCTCTCTATAGATGCTGTCTGACCTGCTGAGATTCACCAGCATTTTGAATGTGTTGCTTTGGATCTCCAGCATCTACCGATTTTCTTGTTTTTATAATCCAACGTCCTTTGGGAAAGAAAATCTAAGGCATCGCCCTCCAGACCATCAAGGTGGTTGAGTTATTGGCTTTCTGGAATAGCATTCAGTTGTAACAAAGCTCATCATCAAACCAGGATACGAATTGGTGAGAATTTCTAGAGTACAATGACCACAGTGGTTTATTGAAGTGTCTCACCACCACTCTCTCAAGGGCAACAACTGAGGGGAAGTAATTGCTGGCCTTGTCAGTGACATCCTCATTTCATGAAGGAGTAATATATGTAGTGGGCTGAGTAGTGAACTTCATTGTCACAGCACAGAAATGGGTTCTTCATCCCATTGCATTCATGTTGATCGTTTTGTCCATCTGCATAAGTCCTATTTGCCATCATTACAGCAATATCCCTCTTTGCCTTAACTATGTTAGTGTTTTCTAAATCCCTCTGTAGGGAATATATATCTGATTCTACCCCCTCCTCTGGCAGCATGTTTCAGATATCAACCACTTTGTGTAAAAAAATTACTCCTCAGATTCCCTTTAAAAATCCTTCCTCTAACCTTAAGCATTTTGTTTTGATACTCCTATCATGAAAGAAAAAGATTAAAACCATCTGCTCCAAATATGCTTTCCCTACTCTTAGATACTTCACCCCTTGGCCTGCAGGGAAAACAAATCCAATCTGTCTAAGCTCTTCCCACAACTAACATCCTACAATCTCGGCAACATCCTGGTGAACCTTTCCTGTGCAAAAGCACCTTGAGTGAATGGAGTAAATGGCATTTTATTAAATGGTTAGGCATTGACCTATATAGATACCATCTACAATCCATAAATTTCACTGTCAGATTACATTATATTTTCAGTTCAATGGAAGTTCTTCAGCAGCTGGAACTACATTCCTCAAGGTGCTTCCAGTAATAACCTTGCATTAAAACTTCACAGCAATTATTTAAGGGCGACAAATATTTTTAAAGAAAGCTTCAAAGCTTTACCTAACGAAATTGATCCCACACAATTTAAAAATTCTGATCGTAGTTTTCTAGTCCCTCAGGACCCCACACACCCATCTTTGTTTGTAACCTCTGCCAGTCCACAACAGCCTTCGAATTCTGCGCTGCTCCAATCTGACCCTCGCAGAAGTCTGATTTTAACATTCCCTCATTAACAACTGCGCCTTTGGTGGTCATGCTTCAAAGGTTTCCACGTCACTTCTTGTTCCATTTTCATGCATCTGAGATCCCATTCACTTCTTCCAGTCAGCTCAGTAAAGTACAATGGTTGCTCAGTGTAAGACCAGTGTTAGGAACTCTACTGTTGACATAAATATCTGTCCTGATCTCTTTGGACATTGTTGAAATTTGGTCTTAATGGAGCAACACGGTGACCACCAGGTAGTGCTGTGGCCTCACAGGTCTGCAATCCTCACCTATGGTACTTACACTGTAATGTTAGCTCTAATATCCTATCCCCACAGACAATGCTTTCATCAGCTGAGTTCTGCCCTCAATTTCTGTTTTCAATACAATCTACCCTTTCATCTGAGGTAAAGGTATAAACAAAGTGTTCTTTATTGGAAGTAGTAACTTAAGCGATGACTGAATAAAGTAGTAATACTACTACAGGCCATCAATAGGTTACAAACATCTGACTTATGGGCACTCCTATATATGAACAAGTTCCCACAGTATTATTAAATTCAGAAGTCCAGATGTACGTGCATACATTTGCTCCTATGAATGACAGAACCAGTGGCCTCTCACTCTCTCCACTTTTATCACTTCTTGTCAGCCTTATTCCATTTATTACAATGCAATGCCAGTGTGCTCGTGAGGTAACTAAAACTGTGGAGAGGATACTTTATACTTTATTGTCGCCAAACAATTGATACTAGAGCGTACAATCATCACAGCGATATTTGATTCTGCTCTTCATGCTCCTTGGAGTACAAATCGATATTAAATATGAAAAATTTAAATTATAAATATTTACTAACAATTTGTACTCCAGGGAGCACAAAGGATTATGCCTTCCTAATGTTGAATCAGGTTCACGAGTCTGGTGAGTGAGTCAGAAAACACCGACTGCGAAAAAGTATATTCATTATTTATTTACTAACAGCAAAAATTCAACCAAACATTCACGTCCCCCAAATTGCAGAAACTACAAAACTGAATATTCAACTAACAAACATTCAATGAACATATTAAAAGCGTGCGAAGAGCATACCTTCCCAATGGCTATGTGCACCAGTTGCCTTAAACAAAGGAAGAGAACATGAACCTCCCACATGTGCTGTCTGGACACCCAGGATATTTGAAACTGGACACCAGGCAGCTAACCAATGGGAAAGCAGCTGTAGCTTCTCAACTAACCAATCATGACGGAAGAGACTGTTGACAATCAGAATGAGCCACACCTTCACAAGACACCCTTCAAAAGTTGTGAACGTGATAATCCAACCCTCAGACTAGTATGGCTCTCGCAAACTCCCTAAATTACATCTGAAACATAAAAGTGCAATACCCAGTACTGTAAACCCAATAGTCACCTCCCAGTGTACTACACCAGCATCCCTGTTCCCCAACAGGCCACCAGCCCCACCACGGAGTGAAATAGCTAATGAGCTGGTCCCCCACTTATACATTGACTCTGAGATATGATCAACCAGGTGAGTGATGTTACCCGATCCATCAAGAATGTAGGTGCAGCATTCTTGACCAATAACACCATGAATGCCACCTTCCTTTGTAAACAGGTGAGCTAAGGTCATCAAAGTCAGTTCCCAGAACAGTCTGGCTGCCCTACGCTGAGGAAGACTATCCTTCAAAACCCTCCTGCCTTTGTAATAGCCCTCTCACCAACCAGCACGAGTGAAGTTCTCATCCTAGGGCACTTGGGTGTTACACATACGGCACCACATATCAACCGCACCACGAGTAGGCCTAGGGATTCCATATCCAATAAAGTGCCCAGCATTGCAACACCATCTGGCATAGACACAGCCGCCCTAGGGTACTGCTCCTGCTCACACTTGCCATCCATCTTGAACCTTGTACTTGTCCTCAACTTACCACCTGCACCAACACTCTGCCAGGTGGAAAAATCACTTTAAGAGTCAGGACCTTCCAATTAAACAAATGGTACGTAGGGAAATACCAGCCCTTAAAGGCACTTACTTCACCAGGGCCATTGAGGTTCAAGAGTCGAGTGCACAAACACCTATCATCTCTGGGAGGGAAGTCACATGCTTCTTCATAAGCTATCGTGAAGGAGACCAGGATGGCAATGTTTGGTTGTTGGTAGGTAGGGTTAATACCTGACTTGTGAGCACTTGTGAGTTATGTTCCGGCTGGACTTAGTCCTTAAACTGCTGGAGAACAGTGCGGAAAGAACAGGTGCTGTTTTCTCCCAGTAGGGATTAGTTTTTAGTTCCAAGTGCTCCTGTCACGTTTTGTCACCCTGCAACCTTATCCTTCAATTTCTTTGAATTATGGAGGACAGAATATATATAATTGTCTCTCTCCAGCAGACCTCATCATGATCATCATGACTCCAGTACTTCTACTATTTTTTAATGTTTCTTAATTGTACGTATGGGTTTTTTTGTGTTCTATTGCTGAGCAGCAGTAAACCATCTGATTGGCCTATCAGAGTTCCTCTTTGGGAACTAGTTGACTTGATCAGCATTTCTGATCTGGCTATTGTTCACGATTGCACTTAATAATAAAAAAATCCCTACGGCTCCCTCATACTCTGGGTTGAGATTGGCTGGAATCGACTACACACTCCCAGCTTCCGCAAACCAGAATGCCAAAACCCAAGCAGTCAGATAGTTTCCCCAACAGTCTTTTTCCTTGTAAAAGGGGTCAATATCAGCAGCTTCCCTTCTGCAATGTAGTAAGGAATCTTCATACATATTCAACAATCTGACCTATTGGTCCAGTGTGCAAATTCAAACATTGGTATGATGTGCCATACCCAAAAACGTGTCACAGGATCTCCCACCACGTCAGCATCCACCACTTCGCCGTTCTGTAATGCAGGGAGATACAATTGCATTTGCTCCTGATTAGTCACTGGATATTTAAAAAACACAAAAGCAACAGAACTACTAGATTTGCTCCCCAAATTCCCTCTGAAATGTGGGCATCTCATGTCTGGAATAAAGTTGCCTAAATTTCTACCCCATCAACTCAAATTTCACATAGCTACTATGAAATGGGTCATCCCTAAAACCGATTGCATGGGGAAAATAAGTGATAAAGTAACAGATTAAGACAACACGTTAATAACAAGAAACAAATTAAGTGACAAAACAAACACAAGAAACAAAGTAACAGATTAGAACACAAAACACAAAGCCCAGGCTGTGCTCTTCTTCTTTAAAACTTACTATGGAACTGCAAGAACTCAAAATAGACAGTTAATTTCTCAGAGAAATAGCGTACTTACCAGAGGACAACTTGGAAGGAAAAAGCAATTGGCTGGAGCCCAACACATTCACAGAGTCTTTTAAAGGCAAAGTCTTCATACACACACACAAGCAAATTAACACGTGTGACCACACTTCACATTCCTCTGTATTCAAATCATTCACACTATATACGAGGAAGAAGGAAGCAGGTCAAATGACCCCCTCTCTACAACAATGAGGTGCTAACACCCCTGCTTCCCACTGCTGGCAAATATTAGCCATAGCCCTTTGTAAGGAATCCTAAATAGAAGGCGAGGAATCTGACAGAGGACAAAAGGAGCCCTTATCCGCAGAGGGCTTGAAAAATAACCCCTCCCCCTCCACGGCCTCCCTCTCTTGCTTTCCCGGACAGTTCTTCCTCCACATTGCATAGAAGGTGGGGTGGAAACCCCTGTTACCTGCTCCTCTGGGACCCCAGCATTAAACATTGCTAAAAACATTTCTTTATTGGATATGTGGGATCCCCACTCCCCTTCTGCTTATCCAACTTCTGTACCTGGTGACACGCACCCTCTTCTACATACTCTAAACCTTGCAATAATTGAATCACTGTACTTATCGGATGACCAGCAGCTGGTGCTATTAAATATAGAACTACTCATTCTATTTGAAAAGCCGCCACCATAACCACATGTCCTCTCATTCCAGAAGTTAGTTCAATATCCTCTGGCAGGCTATCACTATCGCGATATAATTCTGTGATATTGGTGTAGAACTTTTCTCTGCTCCTCTGCTTGGGGTTTTAAATTCCATTCAGTAAGAGTGGGATACCTGCAGTAAGTTTAACAGCAGCCGTTACTCGAACCCATGCAGATGCATGATGCTCAGAGGAAGCAGGCAGTGTTCTCAGAGTGTTAATGATTGCATGTTCGGATGATAGGCTCCCTAAGGCACCTACCTCTTTATTAGATAGGCTCACTCTGGTAAACCCCCCCCCCCATCCCATAATCTCAATAACCACGCGGTCAAAGACTCCCCAGCCTCTTGTCTGCACCTATCCCCTAAACTCGCTAATTCCTTAGCGGAGAATTCCCTGACCTCTGTTGTCTTGAAGATGCCCATTACACTATCTCTCACACATTGCTGGTCCTCCTCCCCTTTCTAAGAAGAAGGAGGCATGGTGGGAGAGGGAACACGTGATCGCTGGCCTGGCTCATACTGTTTCAGACACGCAATGGAGAGGATTAAACTGAGGGGCTCATGCTACTCTCTCTCCCTCATTTTCATCATCCAGCCAGACATCCCCATTCCCCGGCCCCGCAGTAGAATCATTGGCCCGCCTCATCATGGATTGAGTCTTAACAGGGCCGTGCTCCCAGCCAGCTTGCCGTGCAGCGTCTAAGTGCTGTAGCTTCATTAACTGAAAAACTATCCATTTTCTTATCCTCCAACCTTGCAGCCATACCCTGAGCTATCAATAGTGATTTTCTCTAGGAAAAAGCAAAGATTTAAGTATGGAAACGACATTGTGTCCCATTTCGACTTCGGCAAAATCTAACTGGTCTGACCCATCTACTGGTATTCCAACACCCGTCAGTGGGTTAATGAGACTTCCAAAGCCTTCTCTCGGACTCTGCATCTCTCATACTCAGGGGCTACTCTTTTAAATAACCTTTTAAAGAGATGCATTTCTGTTCAAAATGCCATACCCTGTTTGCTCGATGTTGAATCAGGTTCGCGGGTCTAGCAAGTGAGTCAGAAAGCATTGGCTGTGAATAAGAATATAAATCACTTATTTACGAACAATAAAAATTTGACAAAGCATTCATGTTCCCCAAGTTACAGAACCTACAAAGCTGAATATTCAACAAACATACATTCAATGAACATACTTAGCCAGAAGTTTGTGCAGAGCATACCTTCCCAATGGCATGTACACCACTTGCCTTAAACAAAGAAAGAGAGCAGGAACCTCCCACACGTGCTCCCTATATACCTAGGATATTTGAAACTGGACACCAGGCAGCTAACCAACAGGAAAAGCAGCTGCAGCTTCTAAAGTAACCAATCACAACATAGATGACTGTTGACAATCAGAGTGATCCATGCCCCCACAAGACAGTCTTTCACTGTAAGATCTCTTCTGTCCAGCTCTATCTCAGCACTACATTGGAGTGTTGGCTTAGGTTTCAGACAGCGGGTAGAACCGCTGCCTCACAGCCCCAGTGACCCAGGTCCGAGCCAGGCCTCTGGTACTATCTGTGTTGAGTTTGTATGTTCTCCATGTGACTGTGTGGCTTTCCAGACTCCTCTGCAAACTGGAAGTGTAATTAGCCTCCATTTGTCACACTTTGTTTGTCCTTGCACTTTATTTGTCTGTCTGCACTACATTTTCCCCTATGTATCGGTACATGTGACAATAATATGCCAATACCAATGCTGTAAATTGCTCCAAGTGTGTCCGTGAGTGGTAGAAGCTGAGGCAGGTGGAGTTTATGGGAATCTTGGGAGAATAAAATGGGATTAGTGTAGGTATAATAAAAATGGGCACTTGATGGGGCAGTTTCTCTGTTACATGTCATCTGTTCTGAGGTACAGTGAAAAGTTTGCCTACCATACATGCAGACCATTTCATCACGTCAGTACATTGTGTCATGGTGAGCGCTTGCAGGACTAGACCAAAGTACGGAATAACGACAGACTCCCTCTGTCATGGTGGTCACTGGCACTGACCCAAAACAGGTGTGGCGGACAGCAGCCTCCGTCGCAGTAAGCACCAACAACGACTCGACCCAGGTGTGGAGGAATGGCAGAATCCCCACGGAGAGATGGAGACAAGACTTTAGACAGAGCATTGGCTGCATGGCCAAGCAACACCACAAGACATCATTCTCCACAAACACACAGTAGGCTGAGAGTCCTCTGTAAATAACCATTGAATGCAGGAATTACGTGATGGTCGCGGTTAACTCGAGAAGATGAAACTGAAAGCACATGGGTCTAACAATCAGTAAATACAGGGGTTCAAGAAGCTCTGAATCCCAACACACTATGACAAGATGCAGAAGCCCACGGGGCTTATGACACATTGAGGTAATACAAGGGAAAGCCAATAACAGAACGCAGAATAAAGTGTTACAGAGAAAGTGCAGTGCAGGCAAACAATAAGGTGCAAGACTTTGATAAGGTAGATGGTGAGGTCAAGACTCCATCATATCTCACAAGAGGTCCTTTCAATAATCTTATAACAGAAGCTGTCCTTGAGCCTGGTGGTAGAATGCTTTGGGGCTTTTGTATCTTCTACCCAATGGGGGGGAGTGGGTAGAGAAGAGAGAATATCTGGGGTCGGAGGGTCTTTGACAATAGGAGGGGGGTAGAGAAGAGAGAATGTCTAGGATTGAATGGGCTTTTAATCAAGCTGGCTGCTTTACTGAGGAGTGAGAAGTATAGATGGAATCCATGGAGGCTAGTTTTCATGGCGTGTTAAATTGTGTATACAACTCATAGCAGTTTCTTGTGGTCTTGGACAGAGCAGTTGCCATACCAGGACATGGTTCATTTGGATAGGATGCTTTGTGGGGTGCATCAATCAAGATTGTGAAAGATAAATGAGGGCATGCCAAATTTCATTGCCCTTCCCAGGAAGTAGAGGTGCTGGTGTTTTATGGTCCCACTCAGGACCATCAGGGCATTGTCTCTGACACCATCACCAACCTCATCAACTCTGGAGATCTCTTATCCACTACCACCATAGTTCCCTTACACCACACTGCTTGTTTCTACCTCCTACCCAAGATCTACAAACCCAACTGCCTGGTAGGCCGATTGTTTCTACCTGCTGCTGCCTCATGGAACTTGACTCCATTTTTTGCACCTTGGTTCAGTCCCTTCCCACGTACATCCGTGACTCTTCACATGCTCTCAATCTCCCCAACAACTTTTAATTCCCCGGCCCAGATCACCTCATTTTCACCAAAGATGTCCAGTCCCTATATACTGTACTTCTATCCTCCATTAAGGCATTTAAATTCTCTGCTTCTTTATTGACAACAGACCCAACCAGTTCCCCTCTGTTATTACCCTCCTCGATCTGGCAGAACTGGTCTTCACCCTCAGCAATTTCTTTTTTTGGCCACACCCGTTTTTTCCGGACTCAAGAGGTAGCCATGGGCACCCACATGGGCCCCAGCTATGCCTGCCTTTTCATTGTCTACATAGAATGATTCGGATTCCAAGCTTTCCCTCGTAATGCTCCCTAATTCTTTTTGTGTTTCATTGACTAGTTCATTGGTGCTGCTTTATGCACCTATGCTATGCTAGTCAATTTCATCAACTTTGCTCCAACTTCAACTCTGGCCTTAGATTCACTCAGTCCATTTCTGACACCCCTCTCCCCTTTCTTGATCTCTCTGTCTCCATCACTGGAGATATACCGTCTGCTCATATGTCTTATAAGCTTACTGATTCCCATAGCTGTCTTGACTATACCTCCTCCCACCTCGTCTCCTGTAAAAATGCTATTCCCTTTTCTCAGTTCCTTCTTCGTTTCTGCATTTTTTCTCAGAATGAAGCTTTCCTTTCCAGAACATCAGAGATGTCCTTCTTCTTCAAAGAAAGGGGTTTCCATTCCTCCACTGATGATACTGTCCTCACCCACATCTCCTCCATTTCCCAGACATCCACACTCACCCCATCTTCCCACAACTATAACAGGGATAGAGTTCCTGTTGTCCTCATCTACCACCCCATGAGTCTTCACATCCAACACATTATTCTCTGTAACTTCTGTGATCTCCAACAAGACCCTACCACCAGTCAAATCTTTACCTCCTCACCACTCCCTGCTTTCTGTACTCCCACTGTGATTCCCCTGTCCATTCATCCCTCCCCACTAATCTCCCTCCTGATACTTACCCTGCAAGCAGCAGAAGTGCTACACCTGCCCATTGACCTCCACCCTCACCTTCATGCATGGCCCCAAACAATCCATCCTTGTGAGGCAACAATTCCCCTGTAGGAGTTGTCTATTCTATCTGGTGTTCCAGATGCGCTTCCTCTACGTCGATGAGACCCGACATAGATTGGGGGACCACTTTGTTGAGCACCTCGGCTCCATCCGCAAGAAGTGGAGTTTCCTGGTGGCCAATCAATTCAGTTCCTACCCCCACTCCCATTTTGACATAGTCCATGGCTTCCCCTTCTGCCATGATGAGGCCACACTCAGGCTGAAGGAGCAATACCTCATATACCAACTAAGCGGCTTCCAACCTGATGACATGAACATCAATTCCTTCAACTTCCAGTAATGTTTCCCTCTTCATTTCCCCACACTGGTCTCCTCATCTGCCTATCACCTCCCCTCAGTGCCCCTCCTCCTTCCCTTTCTCTGAAGATCCGCTCTTCTCTTCTATCAGATGCCTTCTTCTCCAGACCTTTGTCTTTTCCACTTATCACCTTCCAGCTTCTTACGTCAGCCCCTCCCCCACCCAGCTGTCTTCATCCATCACCTTCCAGCGTGTCCTCCTTCCTCTCCTCCACCTTCTTATTCTGGCACCCTCCCTCTTGCCTTCCAGTCCTGGCGAAGAGTCTCAGTCTGAAACCTCAACTGTTTATTAATTTCCATGGATGCTGCCTGACCTGCTCAGTTCCTCCAGCATTTTGTGTGTGTTGCTCTATAATTTAGTGCCTATTTCTGTCCTAAAGTGGGAGGTACACCTTCTAACTCAAGAAGCAACATGTAAATCTATTTGAACACTTTGCAGCCCAGGATGCTTAACCAATGGAACACTACAGATCACCTCTTGTACTGGCATAGACTTGTCTTTGATTTACATCTCTCTGTTGCACTAAGGTCTCATTACTTGTTCCTCACTATCTTGAATAACTTAAGTATTATTTATATTTTGTGGCCTCTTTATTAGGTATACCTTCTCCTGAATGCAAATATTTTTCCAGCCGATGAGCGTGGCAGCAACCGAATGCATACAAGCATGCAGACATGGTCAAGAGGCTCAGCTGTTGTTCAGATCAACCATCAGAATGGGGGAAGAAATGTGACCTTGACTGTGGAATGATAGTTGGTGCCAGACAGGGTGGTTTGAGTATCTGAGAAACTACTGATTTCCCAGGGTTTTCACGCACACACCTCTAGAGTTTACAGAGAATGGTGCCAAATACACACAGAAAAATCGAGTGAGCAGCAATTCTGCCGCTGAGAATGCCTTGTTGATGAGAGAGGTCAGAGGAGAATGGCCAGACTGGCTCAAGCTGACCGGAAGCCGACGGTAACTCAAATAACCACGGATTACAACAGTGGCGTGCAGAAGAACGTCGCCGAACGCACAATACGTCGGCCCTTTGGAGTGGATGGGCTACCGCAGCAGAAGACCATGAACATACACTCGGTGGCCACATTATTAGGTACCTAATGAAATGGCAACTGAATGTATATTCTCTGTGTTGTCTATACCTACGTACGGGCGATGCAGCTGCAAGCATTTCTTAACACCTGTACCTCAACGTACTCGTGCATTTTTAACATAAAGATTATGCTTCATAAAGTAAATATACAAAAACACAGTGCAAAATTGTTTATATTCTTGTGTTTATTCGGCCAATGCATTATGCATAGTCAATTTATGACAATAATCTCGATTTGACATTGTCTTCGCTCGTAGGAACCTCACTCGCGGTGCCCAACCGGGAGCAATGCCAGCAGAAGACGGCGACAGATCCAAAACCAGCGCTCCTCCCTCTGGGCCGGAGAAGCATTTGATCGACAAGAGAGGCGTTGCAATGCGTGTGGGGTTGACCATCTGAACTGACGCGAAGCTGTGGTAAAACAGGCAGGTAGTTCCCTTAACCGTCTCTGCAATTTGTTCACTTTGCGGCTGCCGGTCTGGATTCCACGTAGACTTATTTTTTATATGTTTATTTTTTAATTTTTGCAGACAGAGGCCGGACTGCCTTCGCGGCCATTTGTTTATTTTATTATTACTTGCAAGTGCGGTCGAAGAGAATGGCTACATCCAGATTCTTGTCCTCCTTTCCCCTGCTGCTGTCTCTTTTCATGGGCTATTTGCGGGGCTCTCTGCAAGAATCCGAAGCGGTGGACCCACACAGCAAGCACCTCTACGATGCGGACCTGTTCAGCCACGCAGTGCAAACCACCCCTCACTTCATCATGTTCTTTGCGCCCTGGTAAAGTTAGCTTGGCATCTTTAATCTTCTGTTGATTATATCATGTGTTTATTTTGGCAGTGCGGGGGTGGATTACAAACTTTAATGTGGTATCGAACTCGGGTGATATTTGCACATGATACTTTGTAAAAGTGCCTAGCTGAGGAAGATAATATTCAAAGTTCACAACCGGTTCCTGCTCGAAGTAAAATCTCAGGCTGAGTATATAATAGTGCATTACTAAGGGAATTATGAAAGGATATATATAATTTGCACGATAGATTGCTATGCCCATTGTACTGAATTTCATCCTCCACCCATGTGGCCTGCGTGAGCTGTATACGTGGCACCCGAAGAAAAGCAATGGAAGATCAAGTTACGTAACGTGCTTTTGCAAAAGCTGGCCTTTTTGTTTTTAGGGCGAGTGATTTCAGTAGTTATGTGTAAACACCGTCTGTGTCAAAGCTGCTGTCAGTGAGTGGTTACCGGTGCAACCATTTAATCTCACTCTGGCAAGGAGTATCGTGATACTTAATCAGATCTTCCTCACTCTGCACTTCCTGTTAAATAGACAAACCGTAAAGTTCCTTACTATGAGCCAGGCCGTGCATCACTTCAAACCCCTTTCCTTTCGTTTGAAGTCTAACATTACGACGTTAGAAGAAACCAAATCAATAGGTGCTGACTTTTGAAATCTGAACTATAGCGGCATTTTATACTGCAAAATGTAAAAATTATTTTGGTTCATAGTTTGCTAACTTTTGCAACGTTTTAATACTGGTAGAATATTTTTTAGAGATACTTTTACACCACTACGTCAGTGAAAGTTTTTTAAAAGTACGGTCCTTGTAGCTACTCCATTGCATCTTGGAAAAAGGCAACTTTTCTTATAAACTATTCCTGGTTTTCACTGAAGTTCACCGAAAATTGACCTATTTCATTTGGCTACAGATTAGCTGTCCACCTACCTCAGCTTTCAATTGTGGGTCTCTGGAAGGACGTACATCTTAATTTGAGCTCAGCAGGCAGTCTGGTGTGAGTGCCCAGCAACTTCAAATTTCTTGGTACAAAGTGCCAAGATGTAAGTGTCTTCTAGTTGGTTGACTAGAATGAATGCAGAGGTCTTTGAGTGTTGGATGACTTTTATTGTGCGGGCAAAGAAGTTCTTTGTAGTACTGTTGTAATAGAAATTGTCTTGGGATGGTGTGTACAGTGTGTAAAAAGCATGTATTCAGCCGAACATGGTGAATTCTTTTAATGGATTTTTGTTGTCATGGAGATGCTTTACAGAATTGGGCCCTTCAGCCCATCATGTGTGTTGTCACTCTGGTTCTATCCTAACTCATTTTGTTCCTTCCATGTTCCCATTAACTGCCACACTCCACTTCCCTCAGAATCTACCACTCATCTACATACAGGCACAACTTAGAGTGGCCAGTTAACCTTTCAACACACGTATTTGTGGGCGTAGGAGGAGGCTGGAGCATTCTGGGGAAATGTTTGTGATTATAAGGAGGACATGCTAATTCCTTGCAGACGGCACAAGAGACCGGTGTTAAACCCTGATCACTGGAGTTGTATCTGCCATTGGTGGGGCCAGTGGCTGGCCACTCAGCAACAACTGACGCTGAGGAAATGGGATGAAGTAATATTTTGAAAGTGGTCAGTAAAAGAGAATTAATGAAATGATTGACTTGGCAACAGGTCCTTGATTTATTTTCAAGCTGTTGAGATGGTGTGGTTCTTGCTTCCTCATTATTAAAGCGTCCTTCAGAGTTCAGGCACAAGAGGCTGCAGATGCTGGAATCTGGTGGAACTCAGTGGGTTGAGCAACATCTGTGGGCAGCGGGGGGGGGGGAGGAATAGTTGGCGTTTCATGGTAAAACTGTGGTGCTGATGCAGTGGTCCTCGTGCAGGGTTTTGACCTGAAATCTTGACAGTTCTTTTATCTCCCCAACCCCCAGATTCCACTCAACAAGCTGAGTTCCTGCAGATTGGTGTCTGTTCCTTTTAGAGTTGAAGATGCCTTGCTCCCAGTTCTGTTCTGTCAGCAGTAAAGACCCTTGAGAATGATCCAGAGAACCCGTCACAAGGTGGTTGAGTGGGTGGGAAAGTGAGGTGACAGGCATTGCCCTTTCCTCCAATTTCACTGGCATCCACATGCTCCTGAGGCAGGGATACAAGGTCCCCAGTGCTTTCCTGGCTCGTTCTGCGTTTGGAGTGGTCACGAGGTCAGGAAGTAGCCAAGCTGGCCTGGATATTGCATATTCCAAGCTGCTTTTGAAAACAATCATTGAAGCATCTTCTGTGACCACCTGCTAATCTCTTGCTTGACCTCAGTCCATGGCAGAATTGGGTCAGTGTTCAGCCTCTTGGTTGGAGCCAGGACTTTGTAAGCAAATGTAGAACGGAGATGTGTTGCTACGGCAACTAAATTTGAGGCTGCTGAAGATCATTGTGAAGTCTGTTACTCAGTGTGTCCTTGCAAATCTAATCCATTGCTGCACGTGAGTGGAAAAGGTCTGCCTCTGAAAAATGAATGCATGATTAGCACAAACTTCAGACTTCAAAACTTAGGTGTGAACACCACTCACTGTAGAGTTACATTCAGATGTATTGTTTCTTTGTACAGGTGCGGACATTGTCAGAGGCTTCAGTCTACGTGGAATGAGCTAGGGGACAAGTACAACAGCATGGATTCGCCTCCACTTAACATTGCTAAAGTTGACTGCACGAAAGACACCAAAATCTGTTCTGATCATGGAGTCCGGGGATATCCCACGTAAGTGTTGGGTTTGGGAGAGGGGCTGCTTTGAAAATAGTTTTGGTAAGTATCTTGCAGAATAGGGAGTGGTGGACCATGTACCACTTGGATTGCATTCTCTAAAGCAATATGCTGTTGTCGTTATCTGAGCTTTGTTCAGTTCCCACCTTGCCTTTGATAGGGGCTAATCAATTGAAGATTCTGTTTAAGAATCTCCAGCCTTAGTTTTGTTACAGTGACAGTTTGTTTAACACAAATGTTTACTTCATGGAATGAGTTTGTTTGGCCCATTGAATCCATACTATCCTTATGCTCGAACAATCCATGGTGTCCCTCTCCCCACTGCCCTGCAGAGCCTGTCCTATCAGGTGCTTAACAGATCCCTTTTGAAAGCTACAGTTGAATCTGTCCTGGTTATGCTTTCCAGATTTTAACTGCTGTTTTTTTAAATCCCCCTGTTACTTAAGTCTGTTTATTTTAGATTTGGCCTAGTCTGAAATTATTTCCTACTTGTAGGACTAAACAATGGAATGGACACAACATTCTGCTTGAATCCATTTTGTAAATATTATTTTTCTGCAATGGCTGTAGAAGGTTGCTACCTCTGATGGTGAGATGCTCCTTTTGGGCCCCTTTTCTCAGAAAAGATGTGCTGGTATTGGTGAAGGTCCAGAGGAGGTTCATGAGAATAATTCCGAGAAGGAAAGGGTTAATGTCCGAGGAGTGTTTGGTGGCGCTGGACTTGTACTCGCTGGAGTTTAGAAGAATGAGGGGGGGGAATCCCATTGAAACCTATCAAGTATTGAAAGGCCTAGGTAGAGTGAATGTTGGGAGGATGTTTCCTATAGTGGGGGAGTCTAGGACCATAGGACACACTTCAGACTAGAGGGATTTTCATTTGGAAAAGAGATGAGGAATTTCTTTAACTAGAGGGTAGTGAATTTGTGGAATTCATTGCCACAAATGGTTGTGGAGGCCAAGTCATTGGGTATATTTAAAGTGGAGGTTGATAGGTTATTGATTAGTCAGGTTACTGGGAGAAGGCAGGAAAATGGGGTTGAGAGGTATATTAAATCAACCATGATAGAATGGCATAGCAGACATGATGGGCCAAATGGCCTAATTCTGCTAGTGTTTCTTATGGTCTTTACAGCAGTAGATCAGCTTCAATGGTGCAGGGTGCACCTTCACTGTTGCATTGTTGGCTCTAATCAACCATCGTAAGTTTAATCAACACACATCAAAGTTGCTGGTGAACGCAGCAGGCCAGGCAGCTTCTCCAGGAAGAGGTACAGTCAACATTTCGGGCCGAGACCCTTCGTCCTGACGAAGGATCTCAGCCTGAAACGTTGACTGTACCTCTTCCTGGAGAAGCTGCCTGGCCTGCTGCGTTCACCAGCAACTTTGATGTGTGTTGCTTGAATTTCCAGCATCTGCAGATTTCCTCGTGTTTGCGATTGTAAGTTTAATTGTTGGTCCAAATGTTATCTGTTCACATGTCAACTCTGTTCCTCCACCCCTTGCTGTCCTAAACAATGACTGTTGAACTATCACGTGGACATTGTAATCTATCGTGGGTATTTCATTTACCCATTTCAGCTTTGTCCAACATTTGTTAATCGCTCAGTATTTTTGATGCCACTATTAGGCGCATCAGAGGGCTTCTGTGCAGTTTCACTTTTCCTGCAGTGTCTGCTCTCTTTTATTCTCCAGACTGAAGTTATTCAAACCCAACCAGGAAGCAGTGAAATATCAGGGGCCTCGCGACCTCCAGGCACTGGAAACCTGGATGCTTCAGACCATGAGTGCTGAACCTGTTGTAAGTCACTCTGAAATCACGTTTGTATTAAAAATGAGAAATAGTGACGACCCACGAGAGTACAATAACAGAGTGATTCGTTTATTGGACCTGTAATTCAGAGTTCTGGGTTAAATGATCCAGACCAAGATCAAGTCCAAGTATGGCGGAGACACTCAGTTAATTGGTTAATTGAAATGGATCTGTAAAGGTGACTGGAAGAATTCACTCATTTGGGAAGGGAATCTGATTATTAGTTTACGTTAAAGCAATCATACACAGATTGAGTGACCTGGGCTTCCAGTTACTTGTCATTTTAATTCTCCAACCAGTCACACTCTGATTTATCTGTGTGTCACTTCCAGAGAGGCCCAACGTACGCTTGTAGAACAGTAGCCCTCTTCATTCATTTGCTTTGCTGCCATCCGTAATAACTTCTGTCCTTTTGTGTTCATTCGTTGTTACACATGAGCTGATTATTTTCAAGGCTATTCTTCTAAACATTAAAACCTAGCCTGTTTGAGGAAAAATAATAATTTAGAAATTGTGTATATGTAACAAATGAGAAGGGTTTGCATTGCTTTATTAAACCATTAAGTTTGCTTTCATTGAATAATTTTGTGACCTCACTAGTTAACAAATGGTGTCCTGGTTTTGTTAAAGCTTCTTTAGCCTCTTGTTTCCCTGTGTTCCCTTTCCCACATGTGTATGCATTAAGACATGGCACCATTTTAACCCCTCAGTGAAATCTGTAGAATGAGTCTCTTATTCATTAGAAAAACATCAGTGTGGTTCTTAATGGATAAAATTCAAGGTGTGGCTTTGGGTTTCCCTGGTTGCATTTTCTTCCTGATTATTTCTTGCTTTTTTTGGTCCTCGTAGTATAAACCTGTCTTTCATTGCTTGTGTTAATTACGTGATTTACTTGTATACGTTTGGATTTGGATATTGCAGGTAAGATCAGCATTTATTGCAGTTCTTTAGGTGAAGGTGCTATTGGGAAAGAAGTTTCAGGATTTAATCGTAATCCTGGAACAGTACAGGAACAGACCTTTTGGTCCACAACACTTGCACCAAACCTGAAGCCAAATTAAGTTAAATCTCCTCCCTGCACATGATCCATGTTGCCCTATATGCAGGTGTTCATGGGTCTATCTGGTGGTTGCCTGTCATATCCAACAGTGATGGGAAACTTGTGCAGCAGATGCACCTGAGACTTTTCCACTCTCTCGGCCTCAGAAGTCTGGGTTCAGTGGTACGAGTAGTTGTCATAACTGGGGTCATCCTTGGTTGCATTGGATGACTGTGACGTCTTCTGTGCCACGTTGTGCCCTTCGCTCTCCACAGAGAGTTGCAGAGCTGCATTCCTGGTCGTTAGATCTCACTTTTGATCTCATCTGCCTGATTCAAAGGTTCATTTTATTATCAAAGTATGTATGCAGAATACAACTCTGAGATTTGTCTTCCCCAGATAGCCATAAGGTGCCCCCCCCACCCCTCCCTAACACAAAAGCTAACAGATCACCCCCCTGGAGAAACAACAAGAACATCACATCCCAACCGCCGCCGCCCCCACCACCGCCACTGACTTCGCATTCCAGGACAGGCTTGTCCCTATCTTACCAGGATATGAGGCCTGCTGGCTTCTCTCACCTGGCTTAGCCTATCTGTCAAAGTGGTGTAGTGGGGTGTGGCCACTGTCGCATGCCAACTGGCTACTTGGAGCCACAGGTGAAAGTTTGGATGTCTGGTGGGGTCCAAAGGTGAGTGAGCAGCCCCTGAATAGACATGACAGTCCCCTCTACCAGAAGTGCTGCCTCTCCCTGGAGACCTCATACACCCTTGAGTCTGTCTGAAAGCCTGCTAAATGTCACTGTTGCATCTGCTTCTACCATACCCCGGCTGCCCGTTGCTGGTACCTACCACTCTGTGTAAAATTCTTTATTTCAGCATCGTTATCAAGTACAATTGTTTCTTATAAATTACTTCAGTGAAACCTTTTTTTTGTCTCTGGGATTTGTAATATGAAGTACTGGGGATTCTGGTTCATTGGTCTATAATCGGGAAAGCCACTTACTTGGGATAGCTCTTGAAGAACAAGTACTAATTGAGAAAATAACTGGGATTCCCTTCATTTATTTGGGATGCTATGCTGCTTAATTGGGACAGGTGACTGTTGTCAAGCAGTGTCTAACTAGCGTCAATCGCGTGAACTTGTGTGGCAGTTAGACACTACAGTGTGCTTAGAATGAACAGTTTTAAATAGCATCAGTTGCATGTGTTTGTGTTCAAAAAGCAGTGACTTTTGTCTCTGTTAATTGGTGAGAAGTAAGCAGTAAGACAGTTTAGAATTGCTTTGCTCACTGCTGTTTCGAGTGTTCAGGCTTGGAGATGCCAGAAACAGCCGGGAGAGAAAATGAATAAATTTCACTACTTCAGCAGGGTAAGAACTATGAAGAATTTGAAGGTATTGACAATCATCGTGAATATTACAATAAAAATGAAGATGTGGAGGATGCAATTGTTGAAAGCATTGTCTGGAAGCAGTGCATTTCTGGCACTAGATGTCTGCGCTGATTTTGTTGATTTATAGTCAATCAAAAGAACACAGCAGCACGTTACTAGTCCATTTTATCTGGTGATGCCGTATGAAACCCGTGCAGGAGAGTTTTTAAAGTGAAAAAGCCATTGCACTGGGACAGTTCTACTCTCCTGACCTCAGGATTCCAGGTCCAGTGGTATGAGCAGTCGTCACAAACTGGGGCCTTCCTTGGTTGCAGTGGACAACCATGACTCCTTGGTGTCTCGTCATGCCCTTCGCTCTCCACAAAGCGTGGCAGAGCCTTCCTGGCCGTAGGATCTCTCTGTTGATCTCATCCGCCCAGTCCACCGAAGCTACCTTCAAATGCTAGGACTGCTATGTCCCCGTTTCACCAGGGTCTGAGGCCCTCCAGCTACCTTCGCTTGGTTTAGCTGCCTGTTAAAGCAGTGCACCAGAGTGTGGCCGCTATCGCATGCAAACAGCTACTTCGAGAGCTGAGTGTCCAGTAGGGACCAAAGGTGAGTGAGCTACCCCAGAATGGACACAACAAGTCCCTTCACTACAGCTGCTACCTGGACACCCATACACAGCAGATGAATTCTTCTGTCAATAACTATTCGGGACTAATGCACTGTTTTATAGTACTGCAGTGGCATTTGTAGTGTTCTAATTTGTTCACTATTTCATTTACATAACCTGTTACTCAGTTAAGTGGTAGTTCGTCTTTTCTATACCTTTTCAACTATTTCCATGAAGCTTCGGCTAATTGGAGCAGCTGCTTAATTGAGCCAAAATGTACTGGTCCGGATGTGTCCCGATTGACCAGAATCCACTGCATTTTTATTTGGCTTTTAGTCCAGTCAGATACAGACAATGCAGAATCTTTCTTCCAGGTTCGAAATGTCAAATGCTAGAGGATATGTGTTAAAAGTGAGAGGGAGAAAGTTTTTACAGAAACTTTCTGTAAAATATGTTTACAGAATACGGTTAAGTGCCTGGAACGTGCTGCTGGGTGTTGATTCGACCTGGCAACAATTCAGGACGGGTGACAGATTTTAGAAGCCACGAAGATGGAAACAATTTTTAATGGTGCTGTGTAACGAAGAATAACTTGTTATTAATGGTGGTATTCCTATGCAACTGAAGTTCTTGGGCATGCAAGTTTGAGTGCTACTGTTGTGAGTAGTATTGATGTTATCACTGACATTTGGATTGTTCGAAGTTGGTGGAACTGAATTTCAGATGCAGAGTGCAAA
The DNA here is from genome assembly GCF_030028105.1 of Mobula birostris. Taxonomy (NCBI): domain Eukaryota; kingdom Metazoa; phylum Chordata; class Chondrichthyes; order Myliobatiformes; family Myliobatidae; genus Mobula; species Mobula birostris. Next base: position 127,537,660 of record NC_092370.1, read on the forward strand.
ACGGAACTGGTCCTTGTTGCACAGTTAATCCATGGAGTAGAGGAGACTGAACGGTGACCTGACAGTGGTGGACAAAATTCTGAGGAGACGGATGGGATAGATGGTCAGAATCTTTCTCCTCATGGTAGCATGTTTAAACCAAAATGGCCTAGGTATAAGATGAGAGGTTAGAAGGTTTATAGAGGATCTGTAGAAGAATTGGTTTCACGCGAAGAGTTGGTGGAATCTGGAATGTGCTGCCTGAGAAGATGGTGAAGGTGCTTGCACTCAGCATTGATGAAGTATCTAGTCTAGCACTTGCACCGCCAATGCACAGAAGGCTGCATACCAAGTGCAAGTAGGACAATTGTGGATGAATACCATGATCGGCATGGAGAGGTGGGCCTAAAAGGCCTACTTGTGTGTTGTCAAACTCTTATTATGACATCTAAACTGAGTCCAGCTGAGGTGGGAACTTCCCTGCTCAAACTAGCATCCAGCATCCAGACATTCACATGCCTGGGCCACGTCTTGAGTACTGCATTTAATTTTGATTGCCCGGATATAAGAAGGATGTGGAGGCTTTGGAGAGAAGGTGCAGCAGAGGTTTACCAGGAAGCTGCCTGGATTATAGGGTATGCATTGGTAGGAGAGGTTGGACAAGCTTGTGTTGGAGCAGCAGAGACAAATAGACGTTCTTATAGAAAAGTTCAAAGCATATTTACTATCAAAGTACATATACATCACTATATAAAACCCTGAGATTCATTTTCCTGTGGGCAATCACAGTAAATACAAGAAACACAATACAGTCAATGGAAGACCACAACCAGTGTGCAAAACAAAACAATAAACTGTGCAAGTACAAAAAGAGGGAAAAAAGAAATAATAATAAATAAGCAATAAATATCAAGAACTTCAGACAGAGTCCTCGAAAGTGAGTCCACTTCAGTGCGAACAGTTCAGTATTGTGTGAGTGAAGTTGTCCCCTCTGATTCAAGAGCCTGATGGTTGAGGGGTAATAACTGTTTCTGAACCTGGTGCTGTGGGTCCTGAGGTTCTTGAACCTTCTTAAAGTTCAGACAGAAGTTTGTAAAATTCTGAGAGGCATAGATAGGTAGAGAAGTATCTTTTCCCCAAGTTTGAAATGTCTAATACAAGAGGGCATACTTTTAAGGTGAGGGGGCTAACTTCAAAGGAGATGTGAGGGGTACATTTTTTACACAGAGTGGTGGGTGACTGGGGTGCATTGCCAGGGTGGTGGTGGAGACTGATAGGATGGAGATATTTGCATAGGCCAATGAATATGCAGAGAATGGATGGATACGGGCCAGGTGCAGGGAGAGGGGACTCAGTATCATGAGCTTAATCAGTTCAGCACAACTCTGTAGGCCAAAGAGCCTGTTCCTATGCTGTATTGATCTTTGTAAAACAGCCAACTTGATTAATTAATTGGAGTTGTGTGCCAGTTCTTGTGAGAGTGAGTCTTGAAAGAGAGCAAAAGAAGGCACTTGGAAAATATTAGCCAATTAAGGTTTCCTTGTACTTTGAGGAAAATCACCAGGTTGTTGCCCTGGGATGGAGCATTTGAGTTAAGGGAAGGGATTAGTTAGGCTGTGTTTGTCTTCCTTGGAGTGGGGGATGCTGAAGGGAACTTGAAGAAGTATATAACATTGAGCATAAATAAATTTGTTTTCTCATAGAAGAGCTGTCTAAAACTAGAAGGCAGAAGTTTTTAAGGAAGGAGTAAGACATTTAGAAGGGGATCTGAGGAATATTGTTTTTGACCCATATGATGGTTTGTGTCTGTACCTGAGGGAGTGCTGGAGGTATTTGGAAAGTATCGCAACATTTAGAAATTTTCTAAGGTGCATTTGAATTGCCAAGGAATGGTGAGCTGTGAACTTAGTTCTGGTAAATGGGATTCACATCGAAGGTAGTTGATCATTGGCATGGATGTGGTGTATTTCTGAGACTAATGTTGAAGCATACATTTATTTTATTGAACTTGACATTGGACAGTCGCTCGTGGATGAATAAGGAATTCTAGACACGTGAGTTGGGATGTTGGCCTATGGCTGTGTAGATCATTGGTGAGACTGCGCCTGATGTGTTTGTCGTTGTAGTCACTTTGTTATAGGAAGGCTGCAGTAAAACTAGAAACGGGTGCAGAAAAGTTCACAAGAATGTTACATGGACGAGTGGGTTTGAGTTATGAGAGATTGGATAGGTTGTGACAGTTTCCCTTAGCAAAGGAGGTTGAGGGATAACTGTCGAAGCTTAGAATCATGAGGGGAATAAATAGGTGGGTGGTCGCGTCCTTTTTCCCTGGGTAGGGGAAAACTAGAGAGGATATTAGGAAGATTTTGAGGGGTGGAGATTTAAAGGGGAGCTGAGGGGTAAGTTTATCACAGAGACGGTCATCAGTATATAGAACAAGTTGCCAGAGGAAGTGGTAGAGGTGGGTGAAATTATGTTTCCAAGACTTTTGGGCAGGTCCATGGGTAGGAAAGGTTTGAGAGGGATATGGGCCAAATGTGGAGAAGTAGAACTAGCTGAGGAAGGCACCTTGGTTGGCATGGATGAGTTGGGCCAAGGGAGTAAATGTTTCCATAGAATAAAGCATCCCAACTTTAATAGTTCGTTGATAGAGAAGATTTAGGCAGGGGTTCCCAATATTAATGGTATTGGTCCATGGTATAAAAAAGGTTGGAATCCCTGAGTTAGAGGGATTTGGGCCAAACACATGCAGATGGGACCAGCTCACCTTGATCGACGTGGACTAGTGGAGTTGAAGGGCCTGTTTCCGTGCTGTTTAACTCTGACTCCATGATTAAAAGTTGTATTACTTGAACCTCTAGGATCAGTTCCTTACTTTCAGAGGTTTGTGACTTTATATTTAAAACAGTAGATTGGGAGGGTGCAGGCTTATCACTGACTGGTACACATGCAGTAATTTAGGCCACTGTAAAATGAATGACAGCAAAACTGGTGAGGTGTACAGGGTGGCAGGGGCTTTCATTTGCAATGACTCATGGGTCCGTGTCTAACTTTAGGCTACTGTGGTGTTTAAAATAGATCTGAGAAACTGCAGTGTGTACAGAACGTGTGAACATCTGGTGCTTGCAAGCTGCTGCTTGGTTGATGAGGTGAAATGGTCCCCTGTGTGAGTTAGTACTTGGTAGAAATTTTCTGACACCAAGGGAATCAATCTTGCTGCTCAGTTAGTAGTCTAACCACCGTGTGCCTTCTCTCTTCACTGCTAAAGTAGTCTTGCTGTCAAGCTCACATCCCTTGTTTTGTCTTACCCAGTGAATTTCATCATCTTAACCACCCTGTTAACTATCTAAGCAGGATAAAGTTGTTACTTTTCTTGTCAGGGTCATAAAGGTTTTTGATTTATTAACTCAAGTTTGGTTTAAATGAGCAAGTGGGTGACACTGTAGTATAGCGGTTAGCGTAATGCTTTACGGTGCCAGATAGGGGTTCAGTTGCTGCTGCTGCCTTGAAGAAGTTTGCGCATTCTTCCCGTGACTGCGTGGGCTTCCTTCGGGTGCTCTGGCTTCCTTCCACATTCCAAAGGCATATAGTTGGGGCTCGTAAGTTATTGGCATGGAAATGTGGCGACACTTCTGGGCTGCCCAGCACAATCCTCTCTGATTTGATGCAAATGACGCATTTCACTGTATGCTTGAATGTACGTGTGACAAAGCTCGTCTTTTGTCTTTAAACAGTTCTGTGATAAAGTGATCTGTGCAGATGGGATTTTTAAATGGGTGTTTATCAGGGCAGTCTGTAGAGGTAGACTTTGAGTGTAATAAGGGGCATTGGCTGACGAAGGAATGTATTTGGAAATTGATCACTTTAGGAAATAGAGGGCTGGACTGAAGAACTAAAGCTGTCGCAGAGTGCCATATAGATGGGGAAGGACAGGACCCCAATCAAGAGACTTGAAAGTGAAGATAGACAATTTTAAAGTCAAGCCAGCGGCTGGCAAGAAGCCACAAAGTGTCAGACCATCAAGGTGCAGTGCGTGAACGGGGCAAAGCAAGCTTTGTAGAACTGAGCTTCAGAAGCAGAGTTGGTGTAAGGTGACCACTGTGACACAGCCATTTGGAGTAATGGAAATCTATCCTTGCACAGTATTTACAGATCACTATCCAAAAATTTGAGATGCAAAGTAAAATTTGTTTTCATGTGTGTGGAGAAAAACGTACAAAGGTTCTCTCGGCTCAAATTTCACACATTATATTTAATACGTCTGACCGAAGATCCATTTCAACCTCAGCGGTGTTGGAAGGTTGAACAGGGCGTGGGTGGAGTGCATTGGAAATGCCGAGTGTAAGGGCAGGGTGATGGCTTCAGCAGCAGATGGGTTGGGGTGGGAGGCGCAAGGTTGGTGGGGGTGGGCTGTGGCAAGGGCAATGCTGTGCAGCAGAAACAGGGTCGAGTGGGGTAGGGTATTGTCAGAATGCACATATAACTTGGGTCCTTATCGGAGGATGTTGGCTTGGGCACCAAGTAGACAAGAAATAAGAGGGGCCCAAGGTGGATTTTTTTGTAGGTTGGAGGGCCTCGTGGGATTAGGTAGAAGATCCCCAACTCACTTGGTCACGTACTGTGATCTCGTCCCTCCATTTCCCACGCTATGCAGCACTTGGTGCCAAACATACACAAATAAATTAACTCAGCAAACAAAACAAAACAAAACGCTTCTACCAGCGATGACCCAGCTTCCAATTCAGAGCTTGATGGTGAGTCAGTTACTTCTTTGTTTTAAGGCATGGTCAATAATAGCAAAGACCCATCAAATGCAAATATTAGCGACAGTGATCAGAGCTATGCATGTACAATAGAGTTATGCCAATTCTTAGTGTGTTTGTAAAAAAAAGTGGGGGGAGGGGTACGAGAAAATGGATACATTGGAGCCTAGACCAGGGCTTAGTGATAGAGGCAACAATTCTGAATCAGAAGATTTATTTAGACAGCAGCATAATCTTGGCTCTGTAAGTGTTAAGGAACTGTGTTTGCAACATACTTTTTAAAAATATCAATGCTGAGTATAACAGTTTTGGGTATCATGATGACATCCACTGCAGGAACAAGTATGCTGGTGATTGGATGCTTCCAGTCATAAAAGCAACCTTCCAACATTACCCTCCAGCTCATAAAACTGAGCTGTTTTGAATCTCATGGGCTCTAGGTTAGGACTGGATGGTAGGCGCAGGGCAAGGAGGGGATGTAGGCAATGATAGCCTGTTTTGTTCATCCACGTGTTGAACTGGAGGGGAGAGGAGGAGAAGGGTTGGTGCTGCGGGAGCATGGGGTGCCTCGGCATCTTGTCTGGTGTTCTGATAGTCATAGTCATACTTTATTGATCCCGGGGGAAATTGGTTTTTGTTACAGTTGCACCATAGATAATAAATAGTAATAAAACCATAAATAGTTAAATAGTAATATGTAAATTATGCCAGGAAATTAGTCCAGGACCAACCTATTGGCTCAGGGTGTCTGACCCTCCAAGGGAGGAGTTGTAAAGTTTGATGGCCACAGGCAGGAATGACTTCCTATGATGTTCTGTGTTGCATCTCGGTGGAATGAGTCTCTGCTGAATGTACTCCTGTGCCCAACCAGTACATTGTGTAGTGGATGGGAGACATTGTCCAAGATGGCATGCAACCTGGACAGCATCCTCTTTTCAGACACCACTGTCAGAGAGTCCAGTTCCATCCCCACAACCTCACTGGTCTTACGAATAAGTTTGTTGATTCTGTTGGTGTCTGCTACCCTCAGCCTGCTGCCCCAGCACACAACAGCAAACGTGATAGCACTGGCCACCACAGACTCGTAGAACATCCTCAGCATCGTCCGGCAGATATTAAAGAACCTCAGTCTCCTCAGGAAATAGAGACGACTCTGACCCTTCTTGTAGACAGCCTCAGTGTTCTTTGACCAGTCCAGTTTATTGTCAATTCGTATCCCCAGGTATTTGTAATCCTCCGCCATGTCCACACTGACCCCCTGGATGGAAATAAGGGTCACCGGTACCTTAGCTCTCCTCAGGTCTACCACCAGCTCCTTAGTCTTTTTCACATTAAGCTGCAGATAATTCTGCTCACACCATGTGACAAAGTTTCCTACAGTAGCCCTGTACTCAACCTCATCTCCCTTGCTGATGCATCCAACTAAGGCAGAGTCATCAGAAAACTTCTGAAGATGACAAGACTCTGTGCAGTAGTTGAAGTCCGAGATGTAAATGGTGAAGAGAAAGGGAGACAGGGAGATGGGGGTGTGAACAGGAGGGCAATTGTCAAACCTATTGAAGAATTGGTTTAACTCATTAGCCCATTCGCGGCTGCATTCCAAGGTTCTACAGCTAGGTTGATTGAAGCCATTGATGTTCCTCATGCCTCTCCACACCTCCCATGTGCTACTCTGGCCAAGCTTGTTCTCCAGCTCTCTCCTGTATTCCTCTTTAGCCACCTTAATCTTCTCCTTTACATCCTTTAGATCACTGTTGACCCATGGTTTGTTGTTGGGGAAGCAGTGAGCAGTCTTTGATGGCATTACAATGTCCACACAGAAGTTGATGTAGCCAGTGATGCAATCAGTAAGTCTGTTAATGTCCTCTCCATATGGTTCACAAAGCACATTCCAGCCAGTAGCCTCAAAGCAGCCCTTCAAGACCTCGATAGCCTCAGGAGATCATTTGTTTACTGTCTCGGTGGTAGCTAGCTGTTGCTGTACTTTGGGCTTATACAAGGGCATGAGGTGAACCAGGTTGTGATCTGATCTTCCAAGTGGGGGTAGAGCTGTGGAGCTGTATGCATCTTTAATATTTGCATACAAGAGATCCAGTATTTTATTTTCTCTTGTATAGCACTTGACAAACTTGAGATCATTCTTACCCTCGGCCATTAGACTCTATAATGAGTCAACTTATAGCCGGGGAAGTGATGACCCCTCTTGTTAGACTTTTGGAGGTAACTTTTAAACATTTTTTCTTACTTATCTTCTAATATTTGTATATCTGTGCACCTGTAATACTATTGTGACACTGCAATTTCCTTTGGAATCAATGAAATATCTACCTAATTGTAAAATGTGATTTACTTATTTAGTGGTTATAAACAAGGTACTTTACTCTCTTTAGCAGACTGAATCAAAGCAGGAATCTTCCACAGTCCCAGAAGCCAAGCAGGGCTTGTATGAACTCTCAGCCAACAACTTCAAGTTACACACTGGACAAGGTCTGTTCTACACCAGGCTAACTCTTCTATTTCTATATGTGTGCTTTAGATGTATCAAACAATTTAAAAGAAAGTTGGTGCTAGCAACTCCCCCTTACAACATTGGTTATCAATTCTTAGATTAAAAAGTGTTTGTTGCACTTATTCCTATCTGAAACATTCTTTTAAATGTAGTATGGAATGGTTTGAATAATTCTTGGCTCAATTCATATAGAGACATTGTTGTTTGAATATGAATATTGAGAAGGTCATAATGAAAGTAAAGATGTGCTCATCATTCATTCTTTGGGAAGAAGGATTTGCAACACTCCTGTGTAATTTTGGGTGACCTGGTGAGACCTCTTCAGCTGATGTAGTCTGCTGAAGTGTGTAGTGTGTAACTTGTCAACAAGGTCTTGGGTTACAGAGAACTATAAGTGGCACACTGCCATTAATGTGCTGTGGCCATAGCTTGCTTAGTCTTCAGGACAGATTGCAGTACTTAAGCAAAGGCCTCCCTAAATAAATTTTCCGTTTGAGCCAACAAGAATGCCATTAGCTCCAAGTTCCTCAACAAACATCTTGATTTGGGAATATACCATGTTTTCCCCATTGGCATTGGGTCAGGATCTTGGAGTGAAGTGCAGTGGGAGCATCTTCACCACACCAACGACAGTAGTGTGAGAACGTGGTCCCTTCCTTAAGCAAGTAAGGATGCCAACCTTGCCAGGAACGTTTGTATCCTGAATCAATAAGCTCCCAGCTTTCTACACTTGTGATGATGACAAGTAAAATTGTTTGCAAATCAAGTGTTTGGAATTGCAAGTATGTGTAAGCACATACAGTGCTTTGTAAAAGTTTTCAGCTCCAATCTGTTATTCACATAAATGAGAATTGCAACAAGGGATTTTGATTAATTTAACTGATGTTTTTATTTGTGAATCACATGCTTATTTTTCACAGTAGAGCAGGGAAAATTGTAAAGCATGAAAATCTTAAAAATTGAAAAACTGGTATGCCAGTATTTCAAAGTTGTTGATCCCCGTTTGCTCATTATGTAGTTTACCCACCTCTCTCAGCTGTTGCAGCCAGTAGTCGTTTTAGATGAGTCTCTATTAGCTTTGCACGATGTGATAGAGCAAGATTTGCCCATCCTTCCGTGAAAAATTGCTCAAGTTATTTGGGGAGTGGCAGTGGACAGCAATCTTGAGGTCTTGCAAGAGATGTTCGATTGGGTTAAGGTCAAGATTCTGACTAGGCCACTCAAGAGCATCGATGTTCTTCATTTGAAGCCACTCTGTTGTTGTTCCGACAGTGTACTTTCGGTCATTGTCTTGCTGAAAGTCAAACTTCCTCCCCAATTTAAACTTCCAGGCAGGGGCTAGCAGGTTTTTGCCCAGGATCTTTCTGCATTCATCTTCCCATCAATCCTAACCAAATATCCAGTCCCTGCTGCTGAAAAGCACCCCCAAAGCATGATGCTGCCTTCACCATGCTTAACAATAGTGTTACCTGCTGGCACTCAGTAGTTACACCACATGTACTGCTTAGTGTTGAGGCCAAAAAGTTCCACTTTAGTTTCATCTGATCACGGGACTCTCTTCCACATCTTTACAGTAGCTTCTAAGCAACACTTTACAAAGTATTGACAGGAAAGGATATGATTTTTTTTTTAAAGCCAGAGATTCTTCCTTGAATACCATTCTTTGTGCAATGACCTTCATCTCCAGTGGCAGCCACTGACTACTGCAGCTCACTTAGAGTGACTGCTGGTGTCACAGTAGCCTCTCTTACAAGTGCCATTCTTCACTGGCGACTAAGTTTAAAGGGATGGACTAACCTAGGCAGTGTGGCTGTGGTTTCATATTTTTTCCACACACAATTGACTGCACTGAGCTCCACGGTATGTTTTGCCTTTTGAGGTGGTCTTGTAGCCTTCTTCAGATTTGTGCTTCTCTATATTATTTCCTTGGCTTGCCTCGAAAGCTCTTTTGTCTTCATTTTGGTTTGGTCTGTTGAAAGTCTATGTACCATACTGTTGGACCTTGCAGAGAGAGGGAGTATTTATTCAGGTGATCCTCCAATTTTCCACATCAACAAATTGGGTGGGTTGGTAAGGTAAATACGGTATTCTTCCTGAAGAAAGTTAGCATAGCAATTGCAAAGGGGATGAATAATTTTCAGCCTACAATTCTGATTTTTAATTTTAGTAAATTGTTGGCAGGTTTTCTTTTGATTACACAATGTTTTGTAGATTTGCTCAAAAAATCCCACTTCAGTATATTTTTAATTTAGAAAATGAGACAGTAAAATGTGAACATAGTTGTGGGGACTAAATACTTTTTAAGGCACTATATTTGGCTTACAAGAGAAAGGTAAATGTTTTTCAAAATTCTTAATTTTACAACTTCCGTCTAAATTCTCAGCAAGAACACATTGATTGTTATGTCTTTTTTAATAACAATCTCCGTAACTGCCAATAAAATTCTTTTCTAGGCTTTCACTTCATCAAGTTCTTTGCTCCGTGGTGCGGACACTGCAAGGCTCTGGCTCCAGCGTGGGAACAGTTGGCAGCGGCCTTCGAGCATTCTGACAGTGTGAAAATTAGCAAGGTGGGAGCATTGAGAGGACAAGAAATAGCTTTTCTGGATAGGTTTAGAAAAGAACGCCTGGCATGTGGTAGTGCTCAGTAGATTGTGGGGTGGGAAGAAATTCCTGGGCTCGGAGAACACAGTCTTGTAGACAATCTGATCCATACAATATAAAATAAATCCAAGGTACTGTAGGTGTAAAGTTCACAGCCGCATATCTTCCTGCCTCTCTTTGATCAAATATAGCTCTATTGAACCAAAGTAAGGATGTGGAGTGAGTGTAAGAAATAGCCGAGTAAACCCTCTGTGGTTAGTCCTGGGTGTATGTTTTACCTAGAGATCTGGAACCTTTCAAGAATGCATTGCATTTCAGTATTTGGATGGATTATTATTCCCAATACTACTGTGCAGTACTCATTGTCACTTGCTTTAGAAGACCATTAGATGAAGAAGTCAACTGATATTCTAATTTCAATCAAGATGGTACAGAGTCAATTCCATTGGCCAGGTTTTTGGTTCTTAAAAGCAGAATTGTCTTTGATTCCATGAGGGAATTCTGAAGTTAAAGGGACCACCGTTGACTGCCCATGTGAGCCTGATGGTGGAGAGCACAGGCCGAGTTGTTTCAGAGTAGCTTCAAGTAAACTTTATGACTTCTTCTGAAGCAGTACTTCGGGATCAAGCATTTGCTTGGCCTCATTGGCCGCCTCTGAACCCACAATGGCACCATCTGTTCCACATAAGGTAGTAGGGAGGTAGCTGGTTGGCTGGTGAGGTGGTGTGACCCTGCTGCTTGAGTTCTCCTGATGCATAGCCCTGCAGTTCTCAGTGCCAGTCCAACTGCTCTTCCTCTGCTTTCACTGGCCATGGGCCGAAGGTTCCCAGGAGTCAGTGGGGATGTTGCATTCGCTCAAGGAGGCTTGAGCACATCCATCAATCATGAACATAATAGGAAGAGTAGGCCATCTGGCCCATCGAGCCTGCTTTGCCATTCAATAAGATCATGGCTGATCTGGCCATGGACTCATCTCCACCTACTTGCCTTTTCCTCATAACCCTTAATTCCCCTACTATGCAAAAATTTAACCAATCTTGTGTTAAATATATTTACTGAGGTATCCTCCACTGCTTCAGTGGGCAGAGAATTCCACAGATTCACCACTCTGGGAAAAGTGGTTCCTCCTCATCTCCGTCCTAAATCTACTCCCCTGAATCTTGAGGCTATATCCCCTTGTTCTAGTCTCACCTACCAGTGGAGACAACTTTCCTGCCTCTATCTTATCTATCCCTTTCATAATTGTATATGTCTCTATAAGATCTCCTCTCATCGTTCTGAATTCTAGTGAGTGCAATCCCAGGCGACTTAATCCCTCCTCATAGTCTAACCCCTCATCTCTGTATCAACCTGGTGAACCTCCTCTGCACCGCCTCCAGAAAAGGAAGACCAGAACTGCACGCAGTACTCCAGGCGTGGCCTCACCAGTACCCTGTACAGTTGCAGCATAACCTCCCTGCTCTTAAATTCAATCCCTTTACAATGAATGCCACATTCCATTTGCCGCCTTGGTAGCCTGCTGCACCCGCAAACCAACCTTTTGTGAAAGATTGTGAAAGAACAGCTACCTTACTTCAGCCATTCAGCTGTTGAACCAGCCTGCACAGTCACCACCCGAGTATAGCCAACCCATGACTGCTTTGCACTACGATGGACTTGATGCTTCTTTTTGTGCTTTTAATTGTGTACTCTCTTGTAGACATTGTGTATGATTTGCTTCTCTTGCAATCATGTACCTGAGTATATGTGCCCAAGATGCTGCAAGTAATTTTTTCATTGCATGTAACAGCAAACTTGACTTTGACTAAGCTCAACTTTGGTTTGGCAAAGGATACTGATGTTGGTTCAGTTAAGCTTAAAATGAATTTGGCCAAAGTGGCTTTGGTGTAATTTTTCCAGTGCTCTGAGATGCCTGCTGTAGGTAAACCAAACCTCAGAAGCATTGAGGTGAGCAGAGGTCTCTGTTGTATCTTGCATGTGATGCTGAGACTCCAGAGTCAATGACATTTGCCAGGGTTGTAGATTTAAAGTGAGAATGCTTTAGATAAGAGAGTGTGAAGAAAATAATTTTATTCAAAACACTGCAGGTGACAACATGTAACCCTCTTGACTGCACTGTGGTGGAAACAGAATTGGATAGGCACTTGTGAGTAATGGATTGTAGGGAAAGAGAAGAGTAATTAGCACGGAATGGATTTCTCTAGGGCGCAGTATGAGCTGAAAGGTCTCCTTGCTGGAATGGTTCCTTCCTTGAGGTAATTGAATTTTAGGGACTGGGTGATGAAAGCTAACCAGCAAAGGAGAGGAGTTAGTGATAGTTGGGGAAAACAAGGACATGCACACTTTGAAGCAGTATCGCTGCGGCACGTAAGGGTGCTGATTCTGTCGTGATCTTTTCCCAGGTTGACTGCACCCTCCATCAGCAGCTGTGCTCTGATAGCCAGGTGCGAGGATACCCCACGCTGCTGTGGTTCAAGGATGGCGAAAAGGCAAGTTCTTTGCTTCCTTCCTTCCTTGCCTGGTCCAGTAATGTGCTGGTCTGTGAGGCTCATTAAATTTAGCATTGCTGGGACTTGCAGGGGAGCTGGGAAATCTACTATTTGTCGAAAATGATAAAATCATTCTATGAAAGTAGACAGGTGTTTAAAATTTCCAGATGCCTTCCCCTCCTTCATTCTTTCTCACTTTCAGTTTGGATGGAGGGTGCAAGATGAAATCCTGCAGCAAATTCTATCATATTCTGAGAATGCTTATAGTGGTGGTCAAGGGAGGGGAAATTCCTGAAAATGGTTGTCTTGAAATCAAACCCATTTTTCCTTGTGTTTTTTTTAATTCATAGTCACACCTAAAAGTGATATTTGTGTGTTTTGAAATGTTGCACCCAATTCCCAATGAAGTTCTATCCCTTGTGAAATGGAACCAGGCACTTAGAACAATACAGCACAGGAGCAGGCCCATCTGCCCACAAAGCTTGTACTGACCATGAGGCCAAATGAACCTAATTCCATATACCTGCACACGAACCACATCCCTCCACTCCCTGCCTGTGTCTCTCTAAATACCACTTAATCGCCACTATCACATCTGCATGCGCCACAACCCCTAGGGCGTTCCAGACATCCACCACTCTATATTTAACAAAAACACACACACACACACTTGGCCTGCACATCTCCCTTAAGCTTTTCCTGTCTTGCCTTAAAACTGTGCATCTCAAAATTTTATTAACTTCCAACAGGTCTCCTCTGGGCCTTCGGTGTGCCAGAGAAAGCAACCTAAGTCTGTCCGGCATTTCCTTTATAGCTAATATTCGTTAATCTGAGGAGATTTTGGTGACCCTCTATTGGCTCCTTCTCCATATCCTCCACACCCTCCTGTAATAGGGTGACCAGAATTGAGCCTGATACCCCAAATGTGACCTAACTAAGACTCTTTACAGCTGCAGCATGACTTCCTGACACTTGTACTCAATGTTCCATCTACGGAAGACAAGTATGCCATTTGCTGCCTTTACCACCTGTCGCGGAAAAGAGTACTCTCGGACCCGAAGAGAGCTGCTTCGGAAAGTCTTTATTTTCATGATATCACGGAGAGCCCAAGCTCCTAAAAGCGGGGTCTGGGACTCTGTCAAACAAGAAAACTGAGTCATATTTATACATGAGTGGTATGTGACAGGAGACACTTGGGTTGGATTTTTACAGAAGTAAAGGTCACGTGCCTCAGGACATTGTATGACCACATAATTCCTTATTTGAACCTTTGCCTAGCATTTACAGAGAACAATGTTTAGAACGTCACCTGTTGCTGGGTAGGCTTTCTTTCTGATTTGTCCAGCAACAGTAACATAAGGTACATATAAGGTAATTGATCATTAACTAATCATTGTTCTAAGAACCTGCTTCAAGACATTGCCTCACCAGGTGATCCTTTATTTAGTCCTTTGTCTAGCGAAATTAGAGAACCATGTATAATTAGTCCATTGCATCCTGCATGGCGACTTCAAGGCAAAGCTTAGCAAACAGTTTCTTAGTATTTTAGTGGAACTTCAGCAACGCTACCAAATAGCGAAGTAGCAAAAATATGTCCTCGAGCAGCTGCACATTTTAATTAAGTGTTAGTTCTCAAAAAATATATTATCAGGCTAGCTGGCTCAGCTGCAGACATGTAACATTCTCAGAACAGAGAAGTACAGATACAGTTATTTCTGTGTCTCGGTTGTGAGGCGCATTTCAGTCCTACAGAGTACTTTAGCTACAGATTGTAAACTTCGAATTCATATTTTAAAACAAATCTTTAGCCCCTCAATGCCCATTACAATGTAAGGCCTTGATATTTTCTCCCATACCACCCTACCTGTTTGTGTTACTGCTGCAGGAAGCTATGGCTTGGACACCAATGTTGTTCTCTTCACAACTTCCTGACGTGACGTGGCGTGGCATTCCATGCGTGTAATGTCACCGGCCATTAGTTACTGATCCCCACAAATCAGGCCAAAAGGTCACGACTTGTCACCATCAAGAGTTTAAGGATTGTTACCTTTCGGCATGATTCAAAGTGTCACCCCAAGAAGTCTTTATAGTATGTTTAGTAATGTAATTTAAAAAATAAATGGAATAAGTTTTATGTTAGCAGCCCTCAATAGAGCTGTAATTCCCAGGTCCTCTGTCCCAATGTTGTCGTTAAGTGAGGGAGATTTGGGTTTATTGACAGCAAAGCAAAATTGATCTGCGTACTCTACTCTGGGTGGTCTCCGTTATCATCTACTGCCCACCCTTTTTTTTTGCAGTTACTTCCCACCCCCTCCCACAGAATTTAACCAAATTTGTGTAGAGAACTCCTTCACAGCCCTGACCCATTTGCCATGCTATCGCTGATCTCAGTCCGGTACGTAATAGTGCTCAAGTTGGATTTTAAATGGAGTAAGCTGCACTGCTGGTTCAGTCATGGTTATATTGGCCAGGCTGACCAGTTGCCTACCTGAGATGGCCTGTGTTTGGCCAATGTCCCTCTAGACCTTTCCTATCTAGGTAATTGTCCAAGTGCCTCACAAGCATAATTGTACTCACCTCTACAACTTCCTCCGGCTGCTCGTTCCATATACCCAGTACCCTGTGTATGAAAGTGCTACCCCTCAGGTTCCTTTCAAATCTTTACCCTCTCCCCTTAAACCTAAGCCCGCTGGCTTTAGATATCCATAGCCTGGGAAAACAACAATGACTATTCACCTTATCGATGCCACACATGTTGTAAATCAGTATAAGGTCACCCTTCTACATTTCAGCGTTTCTTAAACCAAGGACATCCGAATTCCATGATTTAGATGACTATCGATTTGGTTGTGCTGGGAGATTACAGTTTCTGGGTACATTTCCCTTTTTGAACCACTAGAATGTAACCTTGCACTCAAATTGAGAGACCTATTTTCCAATGGTTTCAAATCTCTTCCTTAGGTCGATCAATACAAGGGAAAGCGAGATCTGGACTCTCTAAAGGAATATGTGGATTCCCAGTTGAAGGCTGCTCAATCCTCTGAAGATGAAGACAGTAGTGAAGACAAGGAAGAGTTTGAACTTGAGGAAGGGGAAGAAGATGAGCCTGAGGAGGAAGTGGAGGAGGAGCACGAGGATGAGGAGGAAGGAGAGGAGAATCTGGTATTTCAGACAAGGCATTTTTGTTGGGGAGGGAAGCTTGCATGACCGATGTAGTTTTAATCTGTCTTTGTTCTGATTCTTTATTCACTTTGGCTTGGTCACCTCACTATTTCACCAAGCTAACTAATGTTCTAGCCTGTGCTTTCTTTCTAACCATTAATGCATCTGAGCTGTTTTAAGATGCTCCCCTTTCTGAAGGTAATTTACGTTGGTTCCTGGAAAGAGAAAGATTGTATCTTGCTGCTTAAAACTCATAAATGGAATTACAAAAGCCAACTACATACATCTTTATTGTAAAAATTAGAATTGGAACATGACGGAAAATTGACCAGTTGAGAATCTTCAAGACAAATCCTGGATTTTCTTTTATTCATAGGAAGCATGTAGCGTACTTCTATTGTGCTGGCAGCATCCTGGCTTTCTCACTGGGCAAATAATGTAGAGATGTGGACTGAAGTTCTGTTTTGCTGCGGTTCAAATTCAATTTATTTAAAAATTTTGAAGTAAATTTTGTGCATAAAATATTAATCGGAAAAATGATAACCATGGAAGCTTGCAAAAACCCTACTGATTCCTGATAACCTTCAGGGTGGAAATTTGCAACCTCTCACCTTCAATGATTGACCATAGTCTCACATTAACGTGGCTGGCTCCTAATTGTCCCACAAGGCAATTTCAGAGACATTTAAGGATGGGCCATTGCTGGTTTTGTCAGCGATGCCCATTTTCTATGAAAGACTAACAAAAAGTACTGTAAACTCAATCTTTCATTTGATGAGATTGTCCAAATTTTCCTCCCTCATTTGCATATTCAGTAAGAATTTCTGTCATGGCTTTTAATATTGGTCTGAGTTTATCTTGAGTAAACCAGTGACAGGCAGCAAAGAAAGATGAGTGAAGTTTGAGTGGACGAGGTTTTAAGGAGTCCATTGGTTGTATTTTTTAAAAATCTCCTGTAGATTTACATTGAGAGTCGTGGCTAGCGCAACAGTATTACAGGAGTTGGGAATTCAATTCTGACACCATCTGTAAGAAGTTTGTCCCATGAGCATGTGGGTTTCTTCTGGGTGCTCTGGTTTTCTCCCACATTCCAAAGAGATACTGGTTCGTAGGTTAATTGGTCATTGTAAATTGTCCAGTGATTAGGCTAGGGTTAAAGAGATGGCTTGCTGGGTGGTGAGGCCTTCACCACATTAATAAATAAATAAACTCAGTGGAAGCACTTGCTTTTTAAAAATGGGAGAGTCATCTTAATCCTTTTATTTGGCATAGGCCAGGGTGCTGCATCCAGTGACTAGAAGACCTTGACAATGGCCTAATTTAGTGGATCATTGTTATTCACTGAACAAGAGATTTTCAATGCTGGCTGGAAAAACTGTGTGTTCTATTTCTCCTAACACTTCTGCAGTGTAGTTCCCACAAACAGCCTGACCAGGCAGGGTTTTGATGTGAAGAGTACTTTTGCCTGCCTTTTGCAAGTATAGGTTTTAGAGCTACTTCACACCCTTCCTAATCTCACCAAGGGCAGTGTCTCTGTGTGATTAATCCCCTGCTCCCACTGTGAAAGACCTGCAGAGGTTTGGGACCAATGTGTCTTCCAGCAAGGTCCATGTTGTGTTGCCGAGGGCATAAAATGTAAGAGTAGGGCTGAGTAAAGAGACTGAAGACTCCTCTCCGTCTGTTACCTTTTACCTGACAACTCTTACCTCTTCTCTCTGCAGAACAAAGTTCTTATCCTGACTGAAAGCAACTTTGAAGAGACGATAGCCACAGGGGTGACCTTTGTGAAGTTTTATGCCCCCTGGTAAGTCATTTGTTTACCTGCAGCGTTACAGTGAAAGATTACGGACCAGACCACGTCAGCTGTACTGCTGTGCTGGAGACAACCCAAACTTAGCTGGAAGAAAGGCCTCTTTTAGGGATGAGTGTTCTCTGCTTGATATGTTTGGCAATCCTCCACTAATTCTGCACCTTTGTTTAAAAAATGTGTGCCATTCTGCTGATGTTGGGTTAAAAGATTGTAGCAGTGAATAACGAAGGTAGATGTGTCTTCTGGTCTCAGATACAATGCACATCTTCCTTAGAAATGAACTCCAGATTCATGATGTGTTGTTAACTCAGTTGACAAAATAGAATGAATTAGATCAAAGTGGTTAGTAATTAAGACTGTGGCAATTGGTTCAAGAACTAGATGGTTGAAAGAAAGCAGCTGTTCTTGAAACTGGTCACGTGGGACTTCATGCTTCTGTACCCTCTGCCTGGTGGTAACTTCAAGAAGATGGCAAGGCCTGCTTGGCAGGGGGTCTTTGATGGATGTTGCCTTCTTACAGGAAGCAAGGCCTCCCGTAGAATCGGTAGTGCGTGCCTGTGGTATATTGGTCTTGAGTTCACTACTCTGTGCAGGTTCTTAAGTTCCTGTGTATTTATTACCCGGGCACAATTCAGTCAATCAGGATACATTCAACAGCACTTTGTAGAATTTTGTTAGGAGTGTTCAATGACTAGTGGATCTTCCTAGAAAGAAAGTAAGGATGCTGACATGCCTTTGTTTTTGTAGTTATATAAGTGTGTTGGGCCTAGAAAAGATCATTTGTTAGGTTAATATCTAGGAATTTTAAGCTGTTGACTCTCTCCCAATGTAGACTGGGATGTGTTCCCCTCTTTACCCCTTCCTGAAGTCAGCAATCAGTGTTACTGACATTGATCGAGAGCGAAGTATCACTGGCATGTGTCATGAAATTTTGTTATGCGGGACCAGTACATTGCAGTACGTAACAATAAAAACTATGCATAAGAAGTTAAATTAAATAAATAGAGCAAAATGAGGGGAGGGGGGGGAGTATTGAGGTAGTGTTCATGGGTTCAATGTCCATTCAGAAAGGCAGAAGGAAAGACGCTGTTCCTGAATCTATGTGTGTGCCTTCAGGCTCCTGTACCTCCCATCAAGGGAAGAGGACATGCCCTGGGTGACGGGCATCCTTAATGATGGACATCACCTTTCAGAGGCACTGCTCCTTGAAGATGCCCTGGATGCTGCGGAGGCTAGTGCCCATGATGGAGCTGACTGAGTTTTCAACTTGTGGCAGCACCACTCAGCTACGTTTCCTAACTTCCTCTGTCTTGCTATTGAATATGTTAACATTCTCAACCTCCACAGTCCTCTCGAGAAGAGAATCCTAGATTCCCAATGTTTTTAGACATCTTTCTTTTCCCATCCTGAGACAAATCTCCCTGGTTTTAGTTGCCCCCCCTGCCCCCAGAAAGGAAGCAATCTCATGGTATTTACAATGTCAGGCACCCTTGAAATATTTTCATTAAATTTTGTAATTTCTTCTGCCATGTGAGGTTTTCTTCAAGGAGGTAAAATTCAGACAGTCTCACACTGTAGGTTTCTTCATTAGACCCTTATTTAGATCAGAGATGGGTCCCCCCCCCCCCCCCCACCCGGTCAGGTATTTCTGTACAACAACAAACATCTGTGAGGGGAAAAGAATTGCCAGCGTTTTGGGTCGAAACCCTGCATCAGGAATAGATTTGTCCTGATGCACAGTTTCAACCCGAAACATTAACATTTCCTTTTGTCCCAAAGATGTTTTTCGACCCATGAGTTCCTCCTGCAGATTTGTTTGTTACTCCAGCAACTGCAGACCTTTGAGATGTCAGAGACACCGTGATTGGCGTTATGATTAATGCAGGCGTTATGGCTGAAGGATGGGTGCTTGTGTTCGATATGCAATACGTTCTGTGTTCAAACTGTCTCCATCCACAGGTGTGGCCATTGTAAGAGTCTAGCACCAACCTGGGAGGAACTTGCCAAACAAGAGTTTCCTGGAATAAATGACATCAAGATTGCTGAAGTGGACTGCACAGCCCAACGCACTCTCTGTAATCAGTATTCGGTAGGTTTACAAGTAACATTAATTGGACACATTTGAAAGAAGTGGATCACTCTTTCAGCACAGTGATGCAGCATCAGAGCCACTGGGTCGCAGCTCGAGTGAGCCCAGTTTAATCCAAACCTCCGGTCCTGTGTATTTTGCATGCATGCCTTTTGACTCCGCATGGATCCTCGGGGTGCTCTGGTCGCGTAGGTAGGTTAATTGGCTGAATTGTGTGGGTGAGTGTTAGAACCTGGGGGGTCCTGAAGGAAATTTGAGGAGAATGATGCTGGATGTAAGTTGGAGCTTGATAGTCAGACTTAATGGGCTGAAGGGCCTGTTTCTTCAGTATTTCATGAATATGGATGAATTTCTGGCGCTAATTGTGAAGTCAGTGAGATATAGGCCGGTTAAGGTTAATTCTTTCGCTTCCTTTGGGATGCTATAAAGCAAGATGGTCTGCTCCCTCGGTAAAAGCCATCCACGGACACAATATTGCACCTCGCTAGCCCTGTCCACTGAGAGCCGGCACCAAGTAGAGTATCAGGGTCCTTTCCTGGATGGCCAGCCCTGTGACCTTGCATGCTGCAGGCTCATTGGATACAGAGGCACCAATCAAAGCCTGAGGGTTTGACCGTGCCCATACGGGTTTGATCTCAGGTGACCAAAGGGAGGCCCTGGATCCCTGATGATGTCCGGGTTCCTGGACTTGTAAGCTGCATGTTGGTTTATTTCTGTCGCTGGGCCGGGTAAGGTGTTCCTTCTGGCATTTTGAGCTCTTAATTTGATTTTAAAATCAGCTAAACCTAGTGTAACAGAACACAGTGGGTGCCAGTCATAACTAACTAGTCTTGTTCCAAGGAATGATGAGCTGTATTGTGTTTGTCAGGTGATAATTTTTTTGAGGACTGGTTACTATGGTGATATTTGCTGCATTTTGGTAGTTACCATAGTAACTGCATTTTAGATGGGAAGATAGATTATCATTAGCCAACATCCTTGATGCCTCAAATGTTTTACATTTATTTCCTGTAAATATTTGGAAGTGTAATCATTTACTAGCTTCAGAGCCTTGTGCACAGATAAGAGTGAATTATAGTTCCAAGTTGCATGTGTTAATAGACTGCATAAGATCACAAATGTGTACATTTGGGGGCCAGTGGTGATGTTCAGCATTTGCAGAATTTGGTTATAAGTTGATAAATGGGGAAATGAGACCAGTGGTCTTGGGATGGACTCAATGGGCCAAATGGCCTTGATCCGTATGGTAAGGAAACATTACATGATGGCAGAGCTGGCATTTTGCACAAGACTTGAAGGTTTTATGCTTGCATTTAGTATGGCATAAGGTTTAAAGGGCCTAAAATGCTAAGTGATAGGCATGGGTCAACAGCACAACATTATTTCTGCTGTTTGGGGATTAGAACCAAATAA
This sequence comes from Mobula birostris, assembly GCF_030028105.1. Classification (NCBI taxonomy): domain Eukaryota; kingdom Metazoa; phylum Chordata; class Chondrichthyes; order Myliobatiformes; family Myliobatidae; genus Mobula; species Mobula birostris. The sequence continues at coordinate 127,558,477 of NC_092370.1, forward strand.
TTAAAGTTGTAACATTGGCATAAAATCATGCCTTTTTATTAAGTTAGGGCTAAAGTCTCTGGCGTGTTTGGTAACTTAAGTTCCTATAACCTAGTTAGCCAAGCTTTCAAAGTTTCTTATAACTTCAAACATCTCCATTGGGAGTGAGATGAGATTTTCACCACTGTATGAGCGAAGGTCAGGATGTTGGCTGGTCCATCACACACTACTAAATACTGAAATACTACTTCAAATGCCCTTCCAACACTATGTCCTGGATGTGGCATAGGAGGGGAAATACAAGGGTTTACTCCAGTGTTTTACACACAGTAGTCTGTTTTTGGGGAAAGCTGCCGAAGGGAAGGTAGAGGCACAATAACATGTAAAAGACATTTGTGGATGGTAACAGTGAAATGCAGGTATTTAAGTGGGCACCTCAGTTGGCGTAGATGAGCTAGGCTGAAGAGTTTTATTTCTATGCTGTATGACTCTGATTTATGCAACGAAACTAATTACGGTCCCTGCACAACGTGAGAGAAAATCTAAGTATTTTTAACGGGGTTTTATTTATTTTTAAAAAATTATTTAGAGATACAGCATTGGACAGGCCGAACAAGCAGTGCCACCCAGCAATGCACATATTTAATTCTAGCCTAATCAATGGACAATTTATAACTTTCCAACTGGTATGTCTTTGGACTGGGGCGGGGGGTGGGGTGGAGAAGATATAAACCAGAGCACCTGGTGGAAACCCACAGAGTCGTGGGGAGAATGTACAGACTCCTTACAGAGAGCGGTGGGATTGAACTCCCAGCTTTAGCCGCCCCGAGGTCTAAAAGTGTTATGCTATCGTAGCACCCACAAATTTTGAATTATTGATCGGTGAATTTGCTTGCAGGTTCGTGGTTATCCAACACTGCTGCTTTTCCGTGGAGGTCAGAAGCTAAATGAGCACAATGGAGCCAGGGATCTGGACACGCTCCACAGGTTCATCCTCCAGCAAGCCAGAGACGAACTGTAAGGTGCACAGCTGCCACCTCTTGTTATTGATATACAATTGTGTCCAAACTTGTAATTGTGTTGTATACTTACTCCTCAGTCAAGGTATGTTCCTTCAGCAACCTCCAGCCTTGGGATTGGTTAAATTGTCTGTGCTTTTTAATCAGAGTGGTGCCTTCTGTACGTGTGTGGAAATGCGTGTGTGTGTCTAGAAAGGAAAGATTTTACTTCTTGTGCCTGCCAGCGTAACACTTTATGTGAATGTGGTTTATAAGTAGTTAACAGACAATCATCTGTACCTGATTAGTAAATGCAGTACTATGGGCATAAAACAGAATACCTCAGCGTATCTTCAAGCCACATTCACCTGTGTGCGTTATTGGAAGGAGGAGCTGGCAGTCTGTGTAGTGAGTGACTGTTGGATTTGTAGAGTTTTATTAAAATGTGGTTGCTTAACATAATCAAATCACTTGTTGAAACTGAGATTCAAGTCACTTTTTGACCACTTTGGTGGGGGGGGGGGGGGGAGGTTAAAACAGACAATGCAGTAGTTACCATGTAACACTTGCACCCCCTTTTTAAGATGTCGTTATGCATTGAACAACCTTGCAGTTTATTAAGATTAATTAACTTGAGGCTGTTCTTTAAAGTGAATCGGAGATGGTGGCTAAAAGAACTACAGTGTATTTCATCTTATGCCAGTGTGTGTGTTTTTTTTTAAAGATCTTAAATCTCTTCTCAAAACAGCAAACGGTACAGTCCATGGTAGTGGCTGTTGTAGTCAGATACACTTTAAGCATTGAGTTACATTGAGCAACACCAGACCCAAGATGTAGAATTGCTCACTATTCATACATACTGCTGCAAATGAGTGAGCAAACTACACAGGAAAACCACTTAATTTTAACATCCTTTATTGTTAGCATGTGTGTTAGGAGAATGAATTGTATGTCTCCAGGTGAGAGGTGGATAGCAGTAAAAGTTGAGTGTGGTCGGCACTTAATTTTTTTGTACAATAAAATCATGAAACAAAATGTGAGATGCTACATCAAAAGTTTACATTACTTGGCATTTTCTAATAAAAAAAATGTAAATGATTGTCCAGAGTGTGTTTCATAAAAGTAACGTGCAGTTTCTGTCCAAACCAGGGTTGTGATAAGTGGCCTTAATTTTTTCATAATGTTCATTGTGGTTTACATCATTGGTCCCTTATCTCACACACATACACACACACACACACTGCTTCATCCACCCTTAAAAGCCATTAACTGTAAGCAATGTCATTACAGCTCCTAGTTACCAAACCCAAAAACAAATAAATTACATTTATGAAAACTATGTACAAAATATATTACAACTGCCTTTAAGTAGATTATTTCTTTTTTTTTTAAATTGTAAACATTATTTACAGAGGTATTGCTTAAAGAGTTTTTTAATGATTGCCATATGCTGAGGATTTGGCTCCTCCAGTAGTTTCAGTACACCTGAAGATGAGATTCCACACACGCCCCTTTAATGACAGCCGCATGCTCTGACCACCATGTTCCTGTACTTTTTTAATATAACGTTTGAGCTGTCGTCAAAGAAGAGCACAGAAATTGCATTCAGCTTAGTGGGAGCACAGCAGGGCTTGGGTATGTAGTCCGGGTTCATAAGATGGACCTATGTACAAGGAGATTTGAAACAGGCCCATTAGCAAAAAAATTAGCATTTAATGCAACACTGAAGTTAACAGAATGTAGCAGAAGCTTTATCCTTTCCTCACGCACTGCATATTCCACTCCTGAAACATTTCTAGTGAAATGGAATCTGTGTCTATGACTTAATCACTCTCTGCAAACCCATTTTCATAGTGCTCCAAACATTAGCCTATAAGTATTGATTCCACTGGCTGGAATTGAACATGCAGAGGTACAAACAGATGGTGTAGATGTTCTTAGCAGCTGTTTAATTAAAAGTCAAATTTCTCCCAATAGGAATTCTTTAAACAATAGCTATTGGTAGATTATAACTGCTGAGTACAGACTGTGGGGGGGGGGGGGGGGGGGGAGTTATTCAAGATTAAATGAAGTTGCCACGTAATCCTACCACCTCCCTCTATTTAAAACCCACACCTGGCAGTCAGTTCTTCCCACCCTTCAATGGTTAGAGGTTATTAGAAGTGGAGCTAAGTAGTAATCGGACAGTCATTGCAATGCCAGCTTTCTGTTTGTGGTATGCAATCCCGTAGGGGAAGCTGCCATGGTAATTTTGACTCTAGTTTCTCAACTATGGCTTGGTTGCTATTCCTATCTTTAATTGCTTCCTATTCATTAGCAAGTTTGTTTCGGTGCAGATATCTGGGGAGCACTCAACAAGTATTCTGTGTGGCTAACAAAAATAAAATGAAATTCCTGTAAGTACCCAGCAGGCCAGGCAGCATCTGTGGAAAGGGGGAGAGAGAGTTAAAGTTAACATTCAGGTCAGTGGGCTACCATCAGAACAGGGAAAGACGTTGGGGGTGGGGGAGGATGTCTTAAGTTGCTGAGAAGGCAGCTGGAGGGATGAAAAAGACAAAAGGATTTTCTGTAATATAGTGAGACAAATGGGTTGTTGAGGCAATTGTGCTTCTGCCGGACAAGGCTGACAATACATATGTTCACAGAGTATATTAATAGACAGGAAAAACTGAGGTAAAATCACAGGTAGCAGAAAAGGCTGGTTCTGACACAATGAATTTAGAATTTGATAGAGAATAGAAGACTACAAATGTGCCCAGATTTAGGGAAAGGGGTGTTTTTCTTCAATCTTGCATGCTTTCAATGGCATATCTTGTCTGGCCATTATCCGATCAAATATTTTGAAGAGGTGAGAAAGCACATTGAGGAGGATGGGCAGTAGATGTCTTACTAAAGGTCCTACATGTTGGTTAGAGCCCATGAGAGGCAATTTGGTAAACTGAATCTAAAATCGTCTTGGTAACAGGATTCAGAGGGTGATGGTAGAGGGATGTTTTTGTGATTAGGTGCCTGTGACTTCTGGTTGTCCGCTGGGACCTCGGCTGTTATAACATGCATGAATGATCAGTGAAGTCGCAGATGACAGACAGGTGGAGTTGTTGACAGTGTGGAAGGCAGTCTTATGCTACAAGGAGATATCAATGTGATGGTGAAATGGGGTGCAAAATGGTGAGGCGGTGAACTTTAGCAATAAGGCTAGGACATACCCCATAAATGTTAGGGTACCAGGGAGAATTGCGGAGCAGAGAGACCTTGGTATACAAATTTAGAGTGTTAAAGGGCATAACAACGTGTTTCAGAAGGCATACGGGATACTGGCTTTCTTTAGTCAGGGCACCAAATACAAGAACAGGGAAGTTATCCTCCGGCTTTACAGAATATTGATCAGATCTCAGCTGAGGTACAGTTTACATTTCTGGTCACCACACTTGTATGTGATAGTGGCAGAGAGTGTGGGGAACACTGTCCAGGATGGAGCATTTTGGTTTTGAGGTTACAAAGAGGACAGGATTGAGGTATATAAAATTGAGGAGTATAGATAAGGTAGGCTGCAGGAAACCTTTGCCCACATCAGAGTTAGCTATAACTTGGACAGATTTGGAGTAAGGGGGTAAGAAATTTGGAGGTGATCCGAAGGGAGCCTTTTTCGTTCTGAGGAATGAGTACAGGGCCTGAGAGAGCGGTGGAAGCAGAGACACTGTCATCTCTTAGGAGCGTCTACGTAAGCACTTGGATAAGGCATCGAAGGTTATGGGCTGGAAGATGGGATTAACACAGGCCGGTTTCCACTAATTGTAGATGAGGTGGGTCAAATAGCTAGATTCCTTAAGAACAGACAGTAAGACAGAGGGTTAGACTTGGGGCATTTGGCCCAAACTCTGCTTTGTCATTTGCTCATGGCTGATTTGTTTTATCTCTCAACCTCATTCCCTGGCCTTCTCCTCATAACCTTTGACACCCTTACTAATCAAGTACCTATCATCCCTGCTTTAAATATACCCATTTCCATGGATTCAGCACCCTCTAGATAAAGAAATTCCCCCTATTCTCTGTCCTAAAAGAGCGTCATTCAATTCTGAGGTTGTGTCCTCCGAGTCTAGACCCTCTCAAGCATTTGAAAAATTTCTCTCCGCATCTACAAGGTGTTTCACTGAGATCCCTCTCATTTTTCTAAACTCCAGTGGGTACAAGCCCAAAGCCATCAAACACTGCTCATACATTAACACTTCCATTCCCAGGATCATTCTCGGAAACCTCCTCTGGACCCTCTCTAAAGCCAGCATATCCTTTCTCAGATATATGGCTCAATACTCCATATGCGGCTTTATAAAATCTCAGCATGCCTTGCTTTTGTATTCTAGTCCTCAAAATGAATGGTACATTGCATTTGCTTTCCTTACTGCTGATTCAACCTGCAAGTTACGCTTTAGGGAATTTTACACTAGAACTCCCAAGCAACGCACATTTTCCGGTCCTGATGAAGTATTTTGGCCTGAAATGTCGACTGTTTACTCTTTTCCATAGACAGTGCTTGGCCTCTTCCTAGAGATGCTGCCTGGCCTGCTGCGTTCACCAGCAACTTTTATGTGAGTGCTTGGCCTGCTGAGTTCCATCTGTATTTTGTAGATGTTGCTTGGATTTCCGACATCTGCAGATTTTCTTGTCTAGGACTCCCAAATCTGTTTGCGCTTCCAATTTCTGAATTTGCTCCTCATTTAGAAAACAGTCTAAACCTTTGTTCCTTCTACCAAAGTGCATGACCGTACACTTCCCGACACTATATTCCATCTGTCACTTCTTTCCCATTCTCCTAACCTGTCTCAAGTCCTTCTGCTGACTCCCTCCTTCCTCCACACTACTTGCCCCTCACCTATCTTTGTATCTGCAATCTTGGCCATAAAGCCATCCATTCTTTATCCAAATCATTAATATACTATGTGAAAAACAGTGGTTCAACGCTGACACCTTGGAGCAGCAGTAGTCACCAGCAGACCCTTTATGCACGCTCTTTGCCATCTGCTAGTCACCCAATTTCCTTCATATGTTGGTATCTTTCCTATAGAGTCACAGAACGCTATAGCGCAGAAGCAAGCCTGTTGGCCCATCTAGTCCATGCCAAACTATTTAAACTGCCTAACCCCATCATCCTCCTCCCCTCCCATCTAGATACTTATCCAAACTTCTCTTAAACCAGCGGTCCCCAACCACTGGGCTGCAAAGCATGTGCTACCAGGCCGCAAGGAACGATACGAGTCAGCTGCACCTTTCCTCATTCCCTGTCACGCACTGTTGAACTTGAACATAGGGTTGCCAACTGTCCCGTATTAGCCGGGACATCCCGTATATTGGGCTAACTTGGTTTGTCCCATATTTCCCCCGCTAAGGTAGAGCGTTCCTATGAAACCTTTCGTGCTGAAATGGCCTAAAGCGAAGAAGCAATTACCATTAATTTATATGGGAAAATTTTTGAGTGTTCCCAGACCCAAAAAATAACCTACCAAATCATACCAGATAACACATAAAACTGAAAATAAATAACACTAACATATAGTAAAAGCAGGAATGATATGATAAATACATAGCCTATATAAAGTAGAAATAATGTATGTACAGTATAGTCAGGAAGATGAAGGCAAAACAGATTTGTGGGAAAATCAACACGTACGCACATGCGCACGTCACGCATGCACACACAGGTGCCCCCACAAGGCTTCATGGTCATGGTAGTCTTTCCTGGGGTAAAGTGTCCCGGGATTTGACTGCTACTTTTGTCCCTTATTTGGGAGTGAGAAAGTTGGCAACCCTAACTGTAAAAGACATGTTGAGGTGAGTTTAACCCTACTTGGATACCGCCCCCCCCACCCCCGGTCAGCCGGTCTGCAAGAATATTGTCAATATTAAACCGGTCCGCGGTGCAGAAAAGGTTGGGGACCCCTGTCTTAAACGTTGAAATCAAAATCGGATCCACCACTTGTGCTGGCAGCTTGTTCCACACTCTCACCACCCTCTGAGTGAAGAAGTTTCCCCCTCATGTTTTCCTTAAACATTTCTCCTTTCACCCCATAACCCATGACCTCTAGTTGGCGTCTCACCCAACCTCAGCTCTAACCTATTCAATCTTTCATTATAACTTGGGTCCTCCAGTGCTGGCAACATACTTGTAAATTTTCTCCAAGATATTTCAATGTTATTTACATCTTTCCTGTAGGTAGGTGACCAGAACTGTACCCCATACCAACAGCTCCTGCACTCAGTACTTTGACCTATGAAGGCCTATGTGCCAAGCTTTCCTCACAACCTTTGTGTGGTACCTTGTCAAAGGCTTTTTAAAAATCCAAGTTCACAGCAATATCTCCACAGTCTATCCTGCCTGTTATTTCATCAAGAACCGCAACAGATTTGTCAGGCAAAATTTCCCCTAAAGGAAACTATGCTGACTTCATCCTATTTTATCACGTGCCTCCAAGTAATCCCAAACCTCATCCTTAATGGACTCTAATATCTCCTTAAGTGAAGTCAGGCCTATAATTTCCTGTTTTCTGCCTCCCTTCATAAATTTTTGAATGATCTGCGATTTTCTAGTCCTCTGGAACCACTCCAGAATCTAGTGATTCTTGAAAGATTATTACTAATACCTCCACAATCTTTTCAGCTACTACTTTCACAACCCAGAGGTATAGTCCATCTGGTCCAGGTGACTTATCTATCTGAAGACCTTTCAGCTTCTTAAGCACCTTATCCTTAGTAATAGTGACTACTCATTCCTGCTTCTTGGCACTCAAATGTCTGCATGCTGCTGGTGTCTTCCACAGTGAAGACTGACACAAAATATCCATTAGGTTTGTCCCCCATTACTACCTCTGCAGCATCATTTTTCAGCAGTCCAATGTCCACTCTTGACTTTCTTTTGTTAGCTTTTAAAAGTTTCTTAATTATATAGATTCCCTCTATTTTTGCTTTATTTTATGCCCTCTCTTTAGCTTTTATACTGTCTTTGACTTCCCTTGTCAGCTACGGTTGCCTCATTGTCCTTTTAGAATGCTTCTTGTCTGGAATGAATCAATCCTGCAGCTTTCAAGTTACTCCCAGATATACCATCCATTGTTGCTGTACTCTGATCCCTGCTAGTGTCCCCTTCCAATCAACTTTGGCCAGCAAATTTCTCATGCCTCTGTGGTTACGTTTAGTCCACTGTGATTTTGAAAGATCTGATTTTAGCTTCTTCCTCTCAAACTGCAGAGAGAATTCTATCATATTATGATCACGGCCTCTGAAGAGCTCCTTCATCTTGAGCTCCCTAATCAAATTGGGTTAATTACACAACACTCAATCCAGGATTGCCTTTTCCCTAGCAGGTTCATCCAGAAGCTACTGTAAAAAGCCACCTCATAGGCATTCTACAAATTCCTCCTCTTGGGATCCAGTTCCAACCTGTTTTTTCCTATCGACCTGTAGTTTGAAATCCCCCATGACCACCATAACTTTTCCTTTTTTACATGAATTTTCTGTTGTTGTAATTTGTACCCCACTCCCCGGATACTGTTCAGACGCCTGCATATAACTCCCATCAGGGTCTTTTTAACTTTACAGTTTCTTAATTCTACCCACTAGGATCCTACATCTTCTGATCCTAGGTCACTTCTTTCTAAGGATTTGATTTAATTTTTTTTTAACCAACAAAGCCATCCCAGCCCCTCTGCTTATCTGCCTGTCTTAGATATTGTGTGCTCTTGGATGTTAAGCTCCCAGTTGCAACCTTTCTGCCACGGCTCCAGAATTTTATACCTGTAATCTCCAACTGTGCTACAAGATCATTTAAACAACAGGAATTCTGCAGATGCTGGAAATTCAAGCAACACACATCAAAGCTGCTGGTGAACGCAGCAGGCCAGGCAGCATCTCTAGGATGAGGTACAGTCAACGTTTCAGGCCCAGACCCTGCGTTCACCAGCAACTTTGATGTGGGTTACAAGATCATTTACCTTATTTTGTATACTGCATGCGTTCAAATATAACATCTTCAATCCTGTATTCCCCACCCTTTTCAATTTTGTCTCCAGGTTACCTGAAGTTAAATGATCCCTTTTTAAACTTTTTGGTTTATTATTTGTTCTGGAGACTCCGGTAACTTATCCTGCACTCTCTTTCCCCTTACATTATCCATACTTCTCAAGCTGTTGAACACTGTGCCCCCCCCCCTCACTATTTAGTTTAAAGCCTTACTCACAGGACCCTGGGTTCAAGTGGAGCCCATCCCATTGGAACAGCTTTTGTTCGCCAGTACTGGTGCCAATGTCCTGCAAGTTCAAACCCACTTCCCCCACACCAATCTTAGAACCACACATTTGTTCTCTGATCTGCACATGCCAATTTGCACGTGGTTCAGGTAAACAATCCAGAGATTATTACCTTTTCAGTTCTGCATTTTAATTGAGTCCCTAGCTGCTCACATTCCCTCAGGAGAACCTCTTAACTTGTTCTTCCCACATTGTTAGTACACACATGGACCACAACAATTGGACCTGTTGACTTCCATTGCAAATTCCTCTGCAGGTCAGAAGAGCTGTGTGACTTTAGAATTAATGACATGTCCTTGGTCAACATCAGATGGCCTTCCCTCCTTTGGAAACACCTGAAGTTTCATGCATGGATGTCAATGTGAGGTGGAAGATGGCAACCAGGGGATGTAATTCCCAGTACTGAACTCATTCCGTTGCAAGGAGTGGGTAGAAATATGAAACGATGGCTCCAATCTGCAGCTATAGTTGAATACTGGACACAGGAGGACAGAGGACCAATAGAAGTGGACTCATCACAGCCCCACTAACCTCATTTCTTCAAAGGTATAGTGTTGACATTAATCCCAACTCCTGCATAACAGGCTGGAAATCAGCTCCTAAGCAAAAATGTACCCGGATCTGGGCCGTACCCTCCAAATACCCGGACCTGTCTCTGGGTTTTTTTGCACTACCTTACTTTTCATTTTTCTATTTTCTATTTATGATTTATAATTTAAATTTTTAATATTTACTATCAATTTGTAATCTAGGGAGCCGGAAGCACAGAATCAAATATCGCTGTGATGATTGTACGTTCTAGTATCAATTGTTTGGTGACAATAAAATATAAAGTATAAAGAATTATCAATATATAACAGATTAGTTTAGTACCCGAATGCCCATTGCCTTGGTACGTTTGACTGAAACTAATCTGATGTAACATGAAATTCACAATGGTATTCAAAATGTTAGCCAACCTCTGCCTCACTAATGCTCCATTTAATAATGGGTTTAAACCAGATTCAGCAAGCACCACTTTAAGGCTGAATTAACTCCAAAATAAAACAAGGTGCCCTGGATCCAAATTCAAAAGAAAGTCAAAATGAAAGTTAAGGTTTCCTCAGTATGTTACTCACCAGTGTCTGAACAATGGCGTGATTCGTGGCGTTCATGTGTGCATTGAGCGGAAATGAGCATTCTCCATCACAGTAATAGGCTGCATAGCCTTCGGGTGCAATGATCCAGTCCTTTAGTGTGGGAGAAAAAAAAAATGGCATTGTGGAACTTTATAATTTTCACAGAAAACACCATGTGCTAGCTTAGCTGATGGTGTCAATGTCAATTTTCTTCCCCATCGTTCATTAGTGTTCTCTCTCCCCCCCCCCCCCCCCCCACCCGGGGATTATTCTCTGCACAGGCTGCTTCTCCAGCTATATTCTGCTAAGGAGGATTCCGCAGACTTCCAATATTCCAATATTTGGAATATTGTAATACTTCCAATATTTGAAAGAGTATTCCAATTCTAAATACCTCATCTCTTTTAGCAATTTGGAACCCAAGTTCCAATTCAACATTCTCTCTGAGTGTGAAGTTCACTTAGTGCAGGTTTGGAGGGATACTCATAAAAAATTCCATCCCACAAAGAACGCTTATTTCATGGAAGCCAACAGCATTAAAATGTGAATATGTCAGTGATACAGTGGATTTGTCTGGGATTGAAGAACAGCTCTGGGACTTCAATCCATCGGGTATGAATGGGTTTTTTTTTGTGCCTCACTCCTCTCTGCACTGTCACGAGGGCAGACGTACAACACAGTGCACTGAGCAAGCACACAAACCAGCAACAACTTTCCAACTACTCAAAACAATTCTGATGTCAACTGCTCCCAAACCCCAGGGTAGCTGATGTTTGGGCTTGGGATAGGGCCATCATTGGGTGCAAACCACCCCCTTCTAGTCCAAGTTACAAAGCTGAACCAGGGCCAAGCGTTTCATCCATCCCCTTGGATAATACGCTGTGAGAACTGGAAAGGTTTACTTTTGGCTCGGTCAGCTGGAGATATTTAGAAAGCCTCTGGATTTGCCTGGTGTTGAAGATGATACATTTCATGAACCAGAGAAACAGCTTAAAATAATTTCTCACACACTAAGTTATAAACTAGTCAGCACTGAATGAAAAGCCAGTGAAAGCACATCCAATGCCCAAAGGGAAAAGTTTGGAGGTCTTGCTAAAGAGTGGAAGAGAAGTGAAAAGAGCAGATCTACCAACGAAGGGTTTTAGGTCAAAGGACCTCAAATGCAGCATTACAGCACACTTCCATGGATACATAAAACTCATCCCCCTGACCAACTAATTTCTTGGACTAACCAGGCTGGTGAATATTGGCATAAGGAAATAACATGAGAAATAACAGAGTTGGTCAGTGCCTGGAATGCTCTGCCTAGGGTAGTGGTAGATGCTGATACAATAGAGATGTTTGAAAATTCATAGTAGGCACATGGATGTAAAATATGGAGGGCTTTGAGCTGCCTAGGAGGAAGGGCTAAGCTGATCGTGAAGTATATTTATATACTGTCGTGCGCCACTGAGCTCCTAGTGTGTGCTACTGTTGTATGTTCTATGTTAACATTGCTGCTCATCTGCCTCTTCCATGAAATCAAGGCAGGCCACAAAGTTGGTCAGGTTACAGATCTCTGTGGGTGAGCATTTTGGAGACAGCGACCACAGCTCCCAGAACTTTACCATTGCCTTTTAAAGGGACAGGAGCAGATGGTATGGGAGGGTACTTAACTGGGGGAGGAAAAATTATGATGCAATTCAACAGGAGCTACAGAGTGTAAATTGGGATCAGGTGTACTCAGGGAAACACACAACCAAAAATGTGTCAATTGTTTAGGGAGTACTTGCATGGGCTTCTGGATAGGTTTGTGCCATGGAGGTAGGGAGAGGATGGTGAGGTGAATGAACCATGATTGACAAGAGATGTGGAACATCTAGTCAAAGGGAAGAAAGAAGCATTCTTGAGGTTTGCGGAGCAAGGATCAGGCAGGGCTCTAAAGAGTTACAGGGTACCCAGGAAAGAGCTGGAGAACTAAAAATGTACGTCAGAAGGGCTTGGCAAGTAGGATGAAGGAAAACCCCAAAGGTATTCTACATATAAACAAAGAACAGTAGGATAACTAAAGTGAGGGTAGGACTAAACATGGATAAAAAGGAAATGGGATTGGAGTCAGAGGAGGTAGGAGATGTCTTTAACAAATACTTTGCTCTAGTGTTCAGTAGTAAGAGGGACCTTGATGTTTGTGAAGACAGAGTAAAGCGGGCTGATATGCTAGAGAAAGAGCATGTGGTGGAAATTTTGAAAATCATCAGGATAAGTAAGTCCCTGAGACCAGACAGGATATACCCCAGGTTACAATGGGAAGCGAGGCGAGAGATTGCTGCGCCTTTGGCGATGACCTCTGAATCCTCACTGGCTACAGGAGTAGTTCCAGGAAATTAGAGCATGGCAAATGTTATTCCTTTGATCGAGAAAGGTAATAGGGATCGGCCAGTGAGTCGTACATCAGTGATGGCAAACTACTGGAAAGGATTCTTAGAGTCAGGATTTACAAGCATTTGGAGGAGCACAGTCTAATTCCTTTGTGAAGGACAGGTCATGCCTCATGAGCCTGAATGAATTCTTCAAGGATGTGACAAAACAAATCGAAAAAGGTAGAGCAGTGGATGTGCTGTACAGGATATGGATTTTACTAAGGTGCTCAACAAAGTTCCCCAAAGTCGGCTCATTCACAAAGTCAGGAGGTATAGGATTTCAGAATTGGCTTGCCTATAGAAGGCAGAGGACGGTAATAGATGGAACATAGTCTGCAGGGAGGTCAGTGACCAGTGGTGTTCCACAGGGATCTGTTCTGGGACACCTGATCTTTGTGATTTTTATACATGACTTGGATGAAGAAGTGGAAGGAACGGACATTAAGTTTGCAGATGGCACGAAGGTTGGTGTAATAAAAAATGGCTGAGAAGTGACAGATGGAGTTCAACCCAGAAAAGTGTGAAGTACAAGTTGATTGGGTGATTAAAAAGATGTATGGTTTGGGAGATTGAAGTCAAGAGGCATGAGGTAATGTTACAATCTGTAAAACTCTGGTTAGACTACACTTGGAGTATTATGTTCAGTTACGGTCGCCTCATTATAGAAAGGTTGTGGAAGCTTTATGGGTGCAGTGGACATTGAGCAGGATGCCGCATGCATTAGGGAACGTGTCTTATGAGGAAAGGTTGAGCAAGCTGGGGGTTATTTTCTTAGAAGTGAAGGAAGATGAGGTGACTTGATAGAGAAGTTTAAGATGGTAAGGTTGGAGGAACAACACCTCATATTCTGTCCGGGTAGCCCTCAACCGAATGGCATGAACATCGATTTCTCCAACTTTTGATAACTTTTCCCCTTCCATTTTTTTCAATCCCCCACTCTGGCCTCTCTACCTTATTTCCTCACCCGTCCATCACACCCTCCCCCCCCACCCCCGTGCGTCTCCTCCTATTTCTCCCATGGTCCACTCTCCTCTCCTATTAGATTCCTTGTTCTTCAGTCCGTTATCTTTTCTACCTATCACCTCATAGCTTCTGATTTCATTTCCTCCCTCCCCCACCCACTTGGCTTCACCTATCACCTTCTAGCTTGTGCTCCTTTCCCGTTCCCTACCTTCTTTATTCTGGCATCTTCTCCCTTCTTTTCCAGTCCTGAAAAAAGGACCTCAGCCCAAAATGTTGCCTATTTATTCCCCTCCAGCATTTTGCCTATGTTGCTACAGGGTGAACAGCTGGTGCCTTTTTGTTTCCCAAGGGTGGAAATGGCCAAGAGAAGAGAGCACTCCTCTATGTTCTAATTGCTCGCTCCCAACGTTGGCTTTGGTATGCTGATTTGTTCTTTCTTTACATCCAATACTTTCAGCCACAGATTCCCAGTCACAAAATTCTGCTCCAGTGCTGAGACGTGAACACAACAATCCTGACTGGCAGGCCTGTGCGGTGCTGTACAGTACAGAGGAAGTAATGCCCGCTGGAGGTGCTGGCTGTCATACAAGCGTCTCCCTGCTCCCTCAGACAGACAATCCGTTAGCAGTATTGGGCAGGTTGATGGATTAAGACTTTGACTAGGATCCCTATCAGTGATGTTTACTCCCTGGGAAGCCTGCTCCCCTGTACCTCCTAAACAACAAAGTCAGGGGAGCAGGCTGCCCAGGGAGTCGATGTCACCAATAGCCTGTCCTAGTCAAAGTATGTAGATGTCACAGCCAAGAAAGCACCTCTACTTCCTGATAAGGCTAAAGAAATTTGACATGTCACCGTTGATCCTTACCAACTTTTATCAATGCACCAGAGCTGACCATAGCACATCCTTAAGTTGTGTTGGTTGTAAAGGCAAACAAATCATTTTAATATGTTTCAACAGAACCTAAATCAGAACCACAACCTCCTACTGGATGCATAACAGCTTGGTATGGCAACTGCTCTGCACAAACTGCTGCCGGAAACTGCAGAGAGTTGTCGACACAGCCTCAGCAAATCACAGAAACCAGTCTCCCCTCTGTGCACTCTATCTATACCTCTCACTGCCTCAGTTAAAGCAGCCAGCATAATCAAAGATACCACTCACCCAGGACATCCTCTCTTCTCCCCTCGTCCATTAGGCAGAATACATAAGCCTGAGAGCACTGAGCCAACACAACCAAAGAGCCACCAAGCATTAGCTCATTGCTGTATGTGCGGCTGTGACATTTTATAAAGAGCATTAAAAGACTGTGAAGCGACTTGTGTTCACCAGAAGCCACAGAGGGAGCTGTACAAATATATCCTTGCTCCCCTGTTTGCATCAAGACAATGAGATACCACATTACCCTTCAAACTGCATGGTCAGAGAAAATAACATGTTGGAGGACATGTTGCAGATCACATGACAATATTGCCAAGCTGGTGAGAGGAGGATGTGAATGGTCAGGGAGTAAGATGGCAGTATGAGACAGCAACTAGGGGGTGCTGTTGAGCCATGAGCAAGTAGGACGCATCCTCCTGTAGCTCCGGCAGGTTTGATATTAAAACTTCATTTACACAAAGTCAATTTGAGGTTAGGGTGGCAAACGAAGGGAAGATACTCTTCAATACATACCAGAAGGAGAAAGAGTGAAGGAGTGTGCGACAAGATGCCGAGAAGAGGAACAGCTAAGGCAGAGACGAAGAAACAGGCCCAATTAACATCTCGGAGCTGACGTGTGAGGGCCACGTGGCGCCACATGCACAGAGTATGGACAACAATGTGGTATTGGTGGCCATAGAGTCGCTACATGCAGAGCTAACTACGATGAAGTCAGACATCTGTAAAAAAATCGAAGAAAAAGTTGCAGAGGTGGCCGTCTCTTTGAGAAGTGACGCTGTGATTACCGCATTGAAAGCCCAGCTGAATACACAGGATCAAACTCTGAAAGAGATAGCAGAGTTGGCTAATGGAGCTTCGGACATAGTTGTGGAGCTGGAAAGCAAAGTGAAACGACTTTGTGGGCAAGTTGAACAATTTTCTGAAAAATGCCTGGATTTAGAGGGACGTTCGAAATGACAGAATCTGAGAGTTGCGGGCCTACAAGAGGGGAAGGACAATGGGCAGAAGACAAGAGATTTCATGGCACAGAGGCTAAAAGAAGCTCTAAACTTGGAAGAAGCTCCGGTGATAGACTGATAGAGCACTTCGGAAGCGCCGGGGGGATGACAAGCTGCCGCAATACCTGATCGTGAGGATCCATTATTGCCATGTATTTGAAGATATAACACAGATGGTGATAGGTACCAAGAGAATACAATATCAAGGACAAAGGATTCAGATCGTCAGAGACCTTCCATCCACGGTGGCCAAAGGACGTGCGGCTTTCACACTGGTCAGGAGGTTGCTGTGGGATAGACCCGGAGTCAAGTTTGGCCTCCTCTATTCCGCGAAGCTACGAGTGACAATTAATGGAACTGAGGCGGTGATTACAGATCCAGAAGAAGCTCGCCAGTATGCGGAACCTCATTTGGGAAATGCTGAGAAGTGACTGTGCACAGTGAGAAGAAGCCCCTTACAGAATGAAGATGCCCCAAGTAAAACACCGCGGTAGGAAATTGTGAACGTTTCAAACATTAATGAGGCCCTGCCTCTAATCCCTGTAGAAAACAGGACCCTCTGAGTTATATTTGGATTGTATTATGTCAGATTAAAGCCCTGTGAGTGCACAGATAGTAATAAAAATTGGTCTAAACTGGTGTTGTATGAGGAGTATGTTGTTAATAGTGCTAGAGTAAGTTATAGCTTTGAGAATCACACTTACTTTAACATCTCGATAATCTCTGTTTGCTAGTTTTTCCTCGGATTTTTCATTCCGATGCCAGATTTGGCTTTGTGACCACCTATATAACTGGGGAGCTACTAAATTGGTTTAGAGAAGTGTTAGAGATCAAGATGTTATTCCTAGAGTATGACTAGGTGTATTTGTGTATGGTGATATGGTTTTTTTTGTTGGTTATTTCGAGCTTTCAAGGGTGGTGGGGGTTGTGGGGGGAGGGAGGGACAGGGGTAAGGAAGTGCTGTTTAGGGTCAAATCATTTCTAATGACAGATAGATTTACAAGGTCCAGAACAGATCAAAAACATTATCACACAGATGTTAAATACTGAGATGGTAGGCGGTCAGGGGACAAGAAATTGCATTACTTTTTGTTCCTGGAATGTAAATGGGATTATTGAGCCGGTGAAAGGGGGTAAAGTGCTGCCTCACCTAAAATCACTACAGGCCGATGTGATCTTCCTGCTGGAAACACACTTGAAGAATGAAGCTCACTGTAAAATTAGGGGCAAGTGGATAGGCCAAATATATTCCTTAAAGTTTCCAATGAAATCTAGAGGTGTGGCAATAATAATTCACAGGAATGTTTCATTTCGTCACCTAACAACAACAGCAAACAAAGATGGGAGATATGTCATAGTTACTGGGGAAATACAATCTATGCCAGTTACCTTACTGAATATCTACGGACCAAACTGGGATGACCCGGAATTTTTTAGATGAGTTCTAGGATTGATACCAGAGGTCTCCAGCACTAACCTGATTATTGGAGGGGATTTTAATTTTGTTCTGGATACATATTTAGACAGATCTTTCAATCAGAGGGCATTACCATCAAAGGCAAGTAACCTGCTGAAAACATATATAGACAAAATGAATCTGTGTGAGATATGGAGACTATTCAACCCAGCAGGGAGAGAGTATTCATTCCACTCTGGAGTTCATAATATATATACTAGGATTGACTATTTCCTCCTTGAAGGCAAAATACTGCCATAAATCGATAACGTAAGATATCATAATATTGTCATCTCAGACTACAGCCCTGTTACTTTTTCTCGGGAGCTGGGTGAATTGATGCAAATACATAGAAATTGGAGGTTTAATCCTCAGCTACTTACAAATCCAAAATTTTGTGAGTACTTAGAATCGCAAATTTCATTGTTTTTTTGAGACAAATGGTAATAGTGAAACACCCCCAGGACTACTATGGGAAACATTTAAAGCTTACGTTAGAGCATGTATAATTTCTTTTCAGTCTTCCCTAAAGAAAAGTAGTAGCGCAGATCAGATAGAACTAGAAGAATAAATACGTAAACTAGACACGGAGAATGCGCGACAATCATCCGCTAAAAAATACAACAGAATTTCAGCATTAAAATACAAACTTAACCAAATACTCTCAGAACGGATGTGCAGAGCCTTTATGTTTACAAAACAGAATTTCTTTGAATTTGGTGATAGACCGCAGAAATTGCTGGCAAGACAGCTACGCAAATTGGAAAGTGATCGGGCCATTCATAAAATTAAATCAGACTCGGGCACTCCATTGGTGTCACACAAAGACATTAATCAATGGTTCCGTCAGTATTATGAAAAATTATATGCATCGCAATCTAATGTACCGACGAGGAGTGTGCACACATTTCTGGACACTTGTAGGCTACCTTCACGCAATCTGACGGAGTGTCAGGCTTTGGAAGCAGAGATTACAAATGACGAAATAGTAAGAACAATAAGATTCCTGAAAAATGGCAAGAGTCCAGGTTCGGATGGAATAGGTAATGAGTTTCATAAGAAGTTTAGTGACTTATTAGCACCTTGCATGGTGAGGATGTACAGAAAGTCATTTGAAACTGGCACGTTACCCCAAACCCTGAACGAGGCCATTATCACGCTTATTCCGAAGAAGGACAAAGATCCAGAGGAGGTAGGATCTTATAGGCTGATTTCACTGCTAAATTTGGATCAGACAATTTTGGCTAAAACGCTGGCAAGGAGACTCAGTCAGCAGATAAATAAATTGGTACACTCATGTAAGGGGTTTCTTCTTCTATGTTATGGCGTAGGCTAATTAAAATGGCTTCTTTGTTGTGTTAACTGCTGAGAAAGTTCTCTCACTAGCAGCTTGTTTGGGCTATAGAGGGAGTGTATTCAGTTGCTAACCAATTGGGATAGATGTTATTCTTTCTTGTGTGTCTATAAGCTATTGTGATGCACGTGTTTTGGGGCAGAAGGCGTGATGGGGACAGAGAGAGTGGACGCGATGCTGTGAGCTGGCTGACAGGGCGGGTTCCGAGTCGGAGTCCAAGGTCCCGGGTCTTCGGCGAGGAGAGGAGATGAAGACAGACTCGTGTGGAGCGTCTGGTCGATCACCGTGGTTGGTCCCAGGCGGTGGGTCGAGGTGGTCGGAGGGGATCGAGTGGCGGAAAGTCGACCCCGTTACTACAGCTCCAACTGTTGTGCATGAAGAGGTTGAACTTTGATAAGTTTGGCGCCTTTTACTTTCCTTTTATATTTTATCTCTATTAATTATACAGTTCCAGTAATATCTATAAATTGTAATCATTTAATCGTATATGGTGTATTGTCTGTTATTTTGGCGGGGTGGGGTACATCACACAGCATCCACACAAACTTAATTACCCAGTTTGGCAGGGCTGAAGGCTGCTTCCCCTAGACGACAGTGAGTTGAGCAACCCTGAGGCTTACCGGGGGGGGGAGGGGGGGTTACATTCAGATCAAACGGGGTTTATCTTTCCATAACATCAGGCGCCTTCTTAATATAACGCATTCCCCAAGACATCCAAAGGAAGGCCTTACAATATTAAGATTAGGTGCTGAGGAAGCATTCGACCGAGTGGAATGGCAATACCTCTACGAGGTTTTGAAAAAATTTGGAATGGGAGACAAATTTATAACTTCGATTAAGCTACTGTACAGTAACCCTAGTGCTAAAATACTAACTAATCAGACCCTCTTGGAACTATTCAGTTTGCACAGGGGCACAAGACAGGGCTGTGCATTAAGTCCCTTATTGTTTGCGTTGGCCCTGGAATCACTGGTGGAGACTATATGTTCTCACCCCGAAATTTATGGGTACAATACAGAATATACTATCAACAAAATTTCCCTTTATGTGGACGAAGTTTTGTTGTTTGTAACAAAACTATATATTACTATTCCAGTTTTGCTGGAAATAGTCAACTTATTTGGCACTTTCTCGGGGTATAAGATTAATTGGGGGAAAAGTGAATTATTCGAGTAGAAGAACAGGAGGGGCTTAAACAATTTCCATTCAAAATAACCCTTGAGAAGTTTACTTAGCTTGGAATTGCAATAACCAAAAAGTATAGCTCCCTATTTGAAGCGAATTTAACCCTTCTAATTGAAAAGATTAAAAAGAAAATAGAATTTTGGAAGACACACCCAATTTCTTTAGTGGGTAGAGTAAATGCAGTCAAGATGGTCTTCCTTCCCCAACTGCTCTATTTCAGAACCTGCCCCTGTATCTTACCAAAACCTTTTTTAAAGGATTAGATTCGATAATTCTACCTTTCATATGGAATGATAAAGCCTATTGAATTAGGAAAGAACATCTCTGCAAGAATAAGACTAGTGGGGGGCTGGCACTACCCAATTTTATTTTTTATTACTGGGCTGCTAACGTCAGCCATATAGCACACTGGATAGATGATACAGTTGCACTTGCCGGATGGTTGGAGATGGAGCGTGAGGATTGCCTACCATATTCCATAGGGGCAATCATTATGTCCCCAATTCGGTTAAATAAAGCTTGTTATAGAGGCAATTCCATTATCCATAGCACCATACAGATGTGGAGACAAATGGGGAAGTTTTTGAAACACAGAACTCTATCCTCTCTTGTACCTATATCAGCGAACCCCTCTTATTCCCTCATATATAGATGGGGCCTTTGATGCATGGCGAGAATTAGGGAAACACAGCACTGGAGACTTTTTGCGTCATTTTGGCAGCTCCAGGACAAATTTGGATTGCAAAAGAGTCATTTTTTCAGGTATCTCCAGCTAAGACACTATATAAGATTACATCTTTCTGGTTTTGAGACGGTAGAACTTGATAAATTAGATAATCATTTAAGGTCATGTTTAGGGACAGAACACTATCTGTGTGGTGCCATGCAAAATAATTGCCATACAACAATGGATAATATTAAAAAAGAGTGAGAGTGGGAAAAGGAGTTAGGTACAGAGATAGAGGAGGTTATATGGAATGAGGGTTTGGAGTATGTTAACTCCTGTTCCATCAATGCCAGGCATTATTTAATACAATTTAAAATCTTACATAGACTACATTACTCAAAAGTAAGGATTCATAAAATATTCCCAGAGGTTTCCCCAATGTGTGAGAAATGCAAGTCTTCGGAGGCAAATTTGTTACATAGTTATGCTTTATGTCCCAGGACACAAGAGTATTGAAAGCAAATATTTGAGGTCCTATCGAAGGTACTAAAGGTTCAGATAATACCAGACCCCATTTAATAATTTTTGGAACTTCTGTGAGGTCAAATAAATTCCAGGCTACCCAGTAACAACTCCTGACCTATGGCATACTTAATGGAAAGAAACTCATACTGATATTCTGGAAAAAGGAGGAAACTCCATTACTCAGACAATGACTGGCTGTGTTAATGGACACTCTGCATCTAGAAAGGATAAGATACATTATCAAGGACAGACTCAAGGAATTTGAAAAAACCCGGCAACCATTACTGTTGTATTTAGAAGAGACGGACAGCTGAACTAAGTGTGGGGCAGGGGGGGTGGTAGGACCTAAACAGCACATACGGGAGGGGTGAGGGGAGGGCAGGGCTGGGAAGGGGAAAGGAGGCGGGGTGGTAGGGTTTCCTTTGCTTTTTGCTTGTTTACTATACATACAATCATTTGATTTTCATTATGTTGTTATAAGAAAGAAAAGAAAAAAGCATTGTACTTTAGGACATTGTCTGTTGTGGTTAAGCTGATGTTGCTTCACAATAAAAACATTTGAAACAGATAGCAACTTTTAAACGGAAGACCCAAGATCAGATCGCATATCAGCAGTGAAGGGATGAGAACCTGGTAAATATACGTCAGTAAACTACTAGGCTAATGTAGCAGCAGCAGCTATGTAACTCAGCTTACAAAGTGCCCCATTCCCTCAAAAGTATGTCACATTTCTTTTACGCTGCATTCCATATTTCCTTACAATGTGGGATGAGGCCATTTGGCCCATTGAGTCTTTTTCAGCTCACAGAGCAATCGCATTAATTCTCCAGACGTTTCTACTTGTTCCACCACCTACCTCCTAACTAGGGGTATTGTACAGCAGTCGATTAATCTTGCACCTTTTGGGAATGTAGGAGGAACCCAGAGAGTCACAGGGCGAACGTGCAAACTCCACAGAGACAGCAGCCAAATCAGGACTGTACCAAAGTTACTGGAGCTCTGGGACAATAAATTCTATCAGTTATGTTTACCACAGTAAGCACAAAAACAGTCTTCCAGCACTATCCAACCAAGAGATTATTCACCCAATGAATGTTTCCTGATACTGTCTGCCTCTATTGCAGATCTCTAGCAACTGCAGTATTTTTGATTTTCAGAAAATTAACCATTTTAGGATTAGCGAAGGGAAGAACATTAGATGAGGAATTTAGAGGTCTTGCAGTCCCAAGAAGTTGTCCAGGATTGCAAGACTCAGGTGGAAAAGTTTGTAAAAAGGATCCTTTGTTTAGCACCTCCCCCGGGGATCAGCATTCCTGACAGTCATGGTACCGAGTAAACTGGATGTTCCTAGAGTATGTCAATCTCTACCTTTGTCCTTCTGTTACCTGACAATGAACTACATCAGTTTCCAGCAGGAGCTTCTCTGCAGCATGACACAGCAGCAGCTCAAGCTGATTCCCATCCCTTTCTCCTAGACCCACGGGTGTTGAGGTCAATCACAGCAACTCCATCTCCTGCCCATACATGAGACCACTCAGTCAGGCCAGAGTGAAAAGTTAGGACGCTCCCTTCTTGCATTGCTCAGTAACAAACCTAGTAGCGTAGCATCCACAGAGCAAATGGTGGCACTCCAGGCAATGTTATCTAGCTGGGGTGGGGAAGAACTATTAGCCAAACCAGTTTAACAAACCAGCAACACCTCCTCCAAGGACCACACCTCGTCAAGTATTCATGCCTTACAGCAGGGCTACATAGCCCAAAGTCTTCCAAAAAGAAACCTGCAGGTAGTTCTGAACAATGTGGCCGGCTGCTGCCGCTTGCCTACATTGCCATGGAGATGGAGAAGATCTTACTGCTGACAATGGGAAGCGTCACCAGCCAGGTTTTTGAATATGAAAATTTTAAAATAAAATAGAAATGTGAAATAAAAATGGTAAATGCTGGAGCTGCTCAACAGATCAGGCAACATTTGTGGGGAGAAAAACGTAGAACTGGGAATGGAAGAAAATGTGTTAACTTTTAGGTTGCAGAGAGGGTGGTAGAGGGAGGAACAGGGCAAAAATAGGGTCAGGTCAGAGCTGTGATGGGGATAAGATGTAGTGACCATCAGGTCACTAGGTTAATAGGAAGCAGTCAGAGAGAAAGAAAATGAACAAAAACCATGAAATAAAGTTCCTTAGAGTGAGAATACAAAGATACAAAATGCTATGTCATAGGGCATGCCCAGACTGTACTAATGGAGGAAAAGGCGTTGCTGAGATCACCTATTCTGAGGCAGACCAAATAAATGAGTTCCCCGAAGTTGCAGAATTCAATATAAAGTGTGGAAGGCTGCAATGTGTCCACACAGAAACAGGGAGCTGGTTCGCAAGCTTACACTGACTGAGCCCTGTTGTAACAAGAACAAAAGCCACAGACAGAGAGTGAGGGGGTGAGATGGAGAATTAAATGGCAGATAATAGGGAGCCAAATCACTCCTACAGAATGAGAAAAGGTGTCCCACATCTGCGTGCTTTGTTCTCCCCATCGTTAAGGCGACCACGCAACAAACACTGAACATAATGCACTAGAGCGAGAAGAAGACAATTTCTCTATCCTCTCTGCAAGTTAAAATGAGCTTGTTTTCTATTATTCCCCCATCATGTTAACTCTTTATTTCTCTTTCCACAGGCATTGCCTGACCTGCAGAGTATTTCCAGCATTTTTAATTATAATTTTTGATTGGACCACTCCAAAAAGAATTCCATAACACCATAAAATGCAGGAGCAGATTTAGGCCATTTGGCCCACCAAGATAATTTACTATCCCTCTTAACCACCATACTCCTGCCTTTTCCCTGTAATCTTTGATGCCCTGACTAATGAAGAACCTATCAATCTCATATTGACTTGGCCTCTATAGCCGCCTTCTGAGGCAGCAGGCAATTCCATCAGAATCTGGCATGGTGCTTCCTATACACGATAATGAAATGTAGCAGCTGTGGGCCAAAACTCCAAAGGTACCAGAAATAATACCAGCACTAACTTGATAGTGTAGGATTGTCTCTTTGAAGCAGACCAGATTGAGTGGACACATTGAGTTATACAAAATAGATTGGGTAAAGTCAGAAAACTAGCCCCACAGCAGAGGTTTCTCTGACAAGAAGGCATAGATTTAATTTGAGGCATAGGAGATTTAGAGAGGATTTGAGGAAAAATATTTTCACCGGGAGGGTGATTGGGAACTGGAACTCAGCTGTCTGAGAGGCTGATGGAAGAAGATACTCTCCAAGAGTTCAATATTTACTGAGCATTTGAAATGCACTACATAGAAGGAATGGGTTGAGTGTAAGAATTTGGATTAGATTACTTTAGATTGGTATGCATTAGAAGGTCAGACATGATAGGCTGAAGGGCCTTTTCTGTGCTGTGTGACTACAGGAATTCAGGGGCAACTCTACTTGTTTGATCTTGTTACCATTGTACAGTGAGTAAAAGAAAGCCATGGTAGAATGGCGAAACAAGCTCAATGGGTCAAATGGCCTAATTCTGCTCATATATCTTATCTTATGATCAGAAGCCATCAGGGGCCATCATTTTATTGAACAAAAAGGGCTGGGTAGGGTGAGGTGGCTCTAGAGGAGATAAAGGAAAGCCCTGTATTTTGAGAAGGTATTTTCTCCGAAGGGCTGTGATGTGGTGCAGTGGGTAGTGTTGCTGCCAAACAGCTCTAGTAATCTGTCTTCAATCTTGACTTCTGGTGCTGTCAGTGTGGTGACCAGGTAGACAAATGTATTTGTTAAAGGGCAAATATTTATTTCTGGAGTGATCATTTTGTGACACAGATTATTCACAAGCACGGTGAAGATACATTCAGTGCAGTTCTGCAAAAGGAGACAAGTCTGTCCCGGAGAGGACTGAACAACGAGTTCATGGATGAGGCTTTTTGATGTGCAAACATATGGTCAAAAGCCAGAGAGCACAAGGTAAGGATATGTCAAAAGATTAAGCATACTGATGGCAGACAGCACTGGTACAAAGACAGTATGTAACAGTTCGTTGGTTATGCGCCGTGTCGTATGACGTAGGTGATCATGGTCTTTCCATGACCCCATACTTCCTTCTGTTCACCTTAAAATTATGCCCTCTCATCACTAGTTATTTCTACTCTGGGAAAAATGCGTGGGATGTCCACTCTGTAACTATGCCTCATCATCTTGTACACTCAGCCCGCTTTGCTCCAAACAGAAAGGCCCTGGCTTGCTCAACCTTTCCTCAGATGACATGCTCTCTAATCCAGGTAGCATCCAGGTAAATCACCTCTGACTTTGCGCTCTAAAGCTTTTGCATCCTTCCTCTAATGAGGCGACCAGAAATCAACACAATACTCTCAAGTGTGGATGAACCTAGAGTGTACAGAGATGCTACCTTACCCCATGGCCAACACACCATACATCTTTTTAACCAGCCTATCAACTTGTGTGGCAACTTTGAGGGATCTATAGATGTGGACCCCAAGATCCCTCTGTTCTTCCATTAACACTGTATTCTGCTCTTCAAATTCGATCTTCCAAAGCGAATTGCTTCAGACTTTTCCAAATTAAACTCTATCACTTCTCAGCTTAGCTCTGCATCCTATCAATGTCCTGCTGTAACCTACAACCACCACCTACACTAGCACACACCACCATCAACCTCATGTAATCAATAAACTTTTACTAACCCAGAGTCTGATACTTCCTCATCCAATTCATTGATAAAAATCACCAAGAGCAAGGGTACCAGAACAGATCCTTGCAGAACACCACTCGTCACCGGCCTTCAGGTAAAATACACTCCATCTGCAACCACCCTCTCTGCCTTCTACAGGCAAGCCTATTCTGAATTCACACAGCCAGGTATCTCTGAATCCCATGCCTTCAGACTTTCTAAATGAACCTTGTCAAGCACTTACTAAAATCCATACACATTACATCCACTGCTCCACCTTCATCCATTTCTTTGATCACTTTTTCAAATAATTCTTATAGGCTTCTGAGGCATGACCTGCCCCTAACAAGGCCATGCTGACTAACCCTAATCAGACAATGTTTCTCCAAATGCTTGTAAATCCTCTGTCTAAGAATCCTTTCCAATAGGTTACCCACCACTGAAGTAAGACTCACTGGTCTATAACTCCCAGGATTATTCCTATTACCTTTCTTGAACAACGGAACAACATTTGCCACCCGCCAATCTTCTGGAACTACTCCTGTGGTCAGTAAGGATTTTCTTTCACTTCCCATAGTAACCTGGGGTATATTCCACTTGGCCCCAGGGACTTGTCTTATATAATGTTTTTCAAAAGTTCCGGCACATTCTCTTTCTCAATGTTAATCTGTTCCAGCAAATTAGCCTGTTCTATGTTGTTCTCCTATTTGTCAATGTCCCACTCACTGGTGAACACTGAATCAAAGTATTCATTAAGGACCTTCCCTACCTCCTCTGAGTTCAGGCATGTTTCTTTTTTTATCCTTAACTGGTCCCACTCTCGCTCTAGTCAACCTACTGTTCATGTATGTGTATAATGCCTTGAGGTTTTCCTTAATCTTATTCATCAAGACTTTCTCGTGTCCCCTTCTAGCTCTCCTAGGTCCCTTCTTAAGCTTCTTCCAGGCAATTTATAATTCTCAAGGGCCTAGTCTGATCCTTGCTTCATAAACCTTCCTTCTTTCTCTTGACTAGATGTTCCACATCTGTGTCAACCATGGTTCCTTCACCCTACCATCCTTTTCCGGCCTCAATGGGACAATCCTATCTAGAACCCCATGCAAGTGCTCCCTAAACCTACAGGTTTCTGTTATGTATTTCCCGGACTACATCTGTTCCCAATTTTATGCTTCCAAGTTCCTGCATAATAGCATCATAGTTCTCTCTCGCTCCTAATTAAATACCCCTCCATACTGACTGCCCATATCCCTCTCCAAGGATATGTAAAGGTCAGGGAACCGAGGTCACTGTCTCTAAAATGCTCACCCACCGAGAGATATGTCAGTGATCAAGCTAACTGACTAGTACTTCATCCAATATGGCCTCTCCTCTAGTTGGCCTGTCTGCATAATGTGTCAGGAATCCTTCCAGGACACACCCAACATATTCTGCCCCATCTAAACTTTTTTCACCACGGAGATGCCAATCTATATTAGGGAAATGAGGTTGCCCATGACAACGATGCTGTTGTTTGTGCTCTTTTCTAAAATCTGCCTTCCGATCCGCTCCTCAATGTCTCGGTTCAACTGGGAGGTCCACAGAATGCTCCCAGTAGAGTGAATGCTCCCTTCCTGTTTCTGACTTCCACCCACACTGACTCAGTAGACGATCCCTCCACGACATAATCCCTTTCTGCAGCTGTGATACTATCTCTGATTAGCAATGCCATGCGCCCACCTCTCTTACATCCTTCCCAGTCCCTTTTGAAAGATCTCAGCCCCAGAACATTCATCAGCCATTCCTGCTTTTGTCTCTTGCCAAGTCTGTGTAATGTCTACAAAGCTGTAGTTCCGTGCACTGATCTAAGATCATCACCCTGATTCCTGATACTTCCTGCACTAAAGTATACATATTGCAATCATCCAACTGACTATAATTATGCCCTATCCACTGCCTGTCCCTCCTTACAATCTCTCTATTCATTTCATCTACCTTTACAGAAACTGTTCCATCCTCTCACCAATCACTCTGGTTCCCATCCCCTTGGCAACCTAGTTTATTTAAACCCACTCCTAGAGTTCTCGTAAACCTGCCCACAAAGATGTTGGCCCCCTACCAGGGCTTATTTTGTTAGTTGAGTTGAATGGTAGATGCCATTTATCTCAAAGGCACCTTCTTCATGCTCAGAGAGAAATGTATTTTAAATTTATGTAGAACATACCAGACGTATGTTATGTGGCGTAGTGGTTAGCATCACGCTATTACAGCTCGGGACGTTGGAGTTCAGATTTCAATCCCGGCCTCTTCTGTAAGGTGTTTGTACGTTCTCCCCACAACCGTGTGGGTTTCCTCCGGGTGCTCTGGTTTCCTCCCACAGTCCACAGACACACCAGTTAGTAGGTTAATAGGTCATTGTAAGTCGTCTTGTGATCAGGGTAGAGTTAAACCGGTGGGTTGCAGGCAGAGTGGCTTGAAGGGCTGGGAGGGCCTATTCTACACTATAAACCAGGGGCTCCCAACATTTTCTATGCTATGGACAATCACCACCAGCAAAGGGTCTGTGGACCCCACGTTGGGAATCCTGGCTCTAAAGAAATAAATAAATACCATAGCCACTTCTGCAATCATGGTTATGATGTGCTAAGCACAGTGACCGAACAATACACTGCAAGGTCATGTTGCTACAGCCATCTAGCACAGCCCAGAAGATATACATCGACACAATACCCCCCGTGTCCTTGCATACAGAACTCCTAACAGTCACATCCCAAAGAAAAGATATTCCTCATTTTCTTAATAGAGTATAGAACAGTACAGCAGAGGAAGAGGTCCTTCAGTCCACATTGTTGTGCCAAACTAATTAAACTAGTAATTAAATGTCCATAACTAAACTAATCCCTTCTGCCTTTGAAATGTCCATACCCCTCTATGCTCTGCACATTCACATGCTTACCTAACAAACTTTCAAATGCTTCCAGTTGCCTCCACCAACACCCCTGTCAGTGCATTCCAGGCACGCGACACCCCTTGTGGAAAAACTAGCCTGCACTTCTGCTTTGAACATAACCCCTTTGTCCTCAACTGTATAACCGCTAGCACTTCACATTTCTCTCTCCTGGGAAAAAGAATCTGGCTGCCTACTCTATCCATACCTTCTATAATCTAATGAGCCTGAATGACCCTATACGCTGAGACTATGTTCAAACAAATCGGGAGTGAAAGAGGAGGCAACTCAAAGGCCCGTGAGTGAGGTTTTAAAAAAGGAGAGTTCATGGGCTTTCAGCATTTTCTGGCAGCCCCCCAATTAAATCAAAATTCATTAGCAAGGGCAATTAAAAATAAGGCAGGGACAAGCGAAGCGGCCATTGTGTGAGTGGACCAGTGTTGGAGTGGGGAGGCTTTGGCGTGGAAGTATTTGGTCAGTTTCTTCTTCGTTCTTCCTCTATTAGTACGTAGTTCGTGTAGTGTTGTGTTCTTTGTGTGAGATGTGGGAATTCTGGGAGACCTCCAGACTCCTGGATAACCTCTTTTCACCAGGTGTGCTGAGCTACAGCTCCTCAGAGAACATATTAGGGAACTGCAGCTGCAACCTGCTGACCTTCAGCTCATACATGAAACTGAAGAAGTGATAGATAGGAGCTACAGGGAGCTGGTCACCCAGCTGAAGGAGGCAGGTACTTGAGTGACTGTCAGCAGATGAAAAGGAAATGGGCAGACAGCGCAGAGCATGTGGCTGTTTCCCTCAATAATAAGTATAACACTTTGGATACTGTTGGGGAGGACGACCCACCAGGAGGAAGCCGTAGCAATCGGGTCTCTGGCACTGAGGCTCAGAATAGTAGGGGGGGAGTAGTGACACGGGGTTCCATAGTTAGGGGAGCCATGCACTCTTGTGTCTGATGTGTTAGAGGCACCTGGATGGTACGTTACCTCCCAGGTGTCATTGTCAGGGACATCTCAAATCAGGCCCACAGCATTCTAAAGGGGGAGGGTGAACAGCCACAAGTCTTGATACATATTGGCACCAATGACACAGGTAGGAAAAAGGAGGAGGCCCTAAAGAGAGAATTTAGGGAGCTAGGTAGAAAGTTGATAAGCAGGACCCCCAGGATAGTAATCTCTGGATTGCTGCCTGTGCCAGGTGCTAATGAAGGTAAGAATAGGCTGATTTGGCAGATGAGCGCGCGGCTGAGGAACGGGGCTGGTGCAGGGGTCAGGGTTTCAGATTTCTGGATCATTGGGATTTCCTTCTGGGGAAGGTATGACCTGTACAAAAGGGATGGGTTACTCCTGAACCCCAGGGGGATCAATAACCTTGCGGGTGGGTTTGCTGGGGATGTTGGGGAGGGTTTACACCAACGTGGCAGGGGGGTGGGAAACCGAGTGATGGGGCTGAGGATGGGCCAGTTGGTATACAAGCAGAGGCAGTGTGTAGCAAGACTGTCAGGAAGGACAAGCAGATGATAGGGCAATATTGCAGTCAGTGGAATCAGTTCAAGTGTAACAGGGGGACAATATCGAAAAGGGCGACAAAAACAAGATTGAAGGTGTTATATTTGAACGCACGCAGTATACAGAATAAGGTAGATGATCTTGTAGCGCAGTTAGAGATGGGCAGGTGTGAAGTAGTGGGCATCACTGAGTTGTGGCTGAGAAAAGATGATGGTTGGGAGCTCAACATCCAAGGATACACATTGTATCAAAAGGACATGCAGAGGGGGTTGGGTGGCTCTCCTAGTGAAAGATGAAATCAAATGGTTAGAAAGAGATGACACCAAAACTGAAGGCGTAGAATCATTGTGGTCAAGCTAAGAAACTGCAAAGATAAAAAGATCCTGATAGGAGTTATATACAGACGTCCGAACATTAGCAAAGATGTGGTGTACAAGTTACACCGGGAGAATAGAAAATGCATGCCAAAAGGGCAGTGTTACGACAGCCATGGGGGATTTTAATGTGTAGGTAGCTTGGTAAAATCAGGTTGGTGCAGGATCCCAAGAGGGAGAATTTATAAAAATAGCTTTTTGGAGCAGCTTGTGGTTAAACCCACTAGGAGATCAGCTATTGTGAATTGGGTCTTGTGCACGGAACTGTATTTGATTAGGGAGATTAAGGTAAAGGAACATTTAGGAGGTAGTGATCATAATATGATAGAATTCACCCTGCAATTTGAGAGGCCCAAGAATCTAAAGTCAGATGTATCAGTATTACAGTGGAATTGCAGAAACATGAGGGGAGCTGGCCAAAGTTGATTGGAAGGGGACATTAACAGGAATGACAGCTGAGCAGCAATGGTTAGATTTCCTGGGAGCAATTCAGAAGGTGCAGGATATACATTCAAAAGAAGAAAAAGTATTCTAAAGGGAGGATGAGGGAACTATGATTGACAAGGGAAGTCAAAGCCAACATAAAAGCAAAAGAGAGGGTATATAATAGAGCAAAAATTAGTGGGAGGTTAGAGGATTGGGAAGTTTTTAAGAATCAACAGAAGGCCACTGAAAAAAAGCCAAAAAGAGCGAAAAAGTAAGCTAGCCAAAGAGATTCAAGATTCAAGTACATTTATTATCAGAAAATGTATAAATTATATAACCTTGAGATTTGCTTGCTCACAGGTAGTGACAAAGCAGGAGACCCAAAAGAACCCAATTTTATGTCAATGATTTGGATGACAGAATTGATGGCTTTGTGGCCAAATTTGCAAATGATACCAAGTTAGGTGGAGGGCAGGTAGTGTTGAGGAAACAGGAAGGCTGCAGAAGGACTTAGACAGATTAGGAGAATGGGCAAAGAAGTGGCAGATAGAATACAGTGTCAGGAAGCACGATGCACTTTGGTAGAAGGAATAAAAGCATATATTTAAAAATCCAAGGTGCAAAGTGACCTGGGAGTCCTTGTGCAGGATTCCCTAAAGGTTAACCTGCAAGTTGAGTCAGTGGTGAGGAAAGCAAATACGATACTGGTATTCATTTCGTGAAGACTAGAATATAAAACAAAGATGTAATGCTGAAGTTTCATAAGGCAGTGGAGAGGCCTAACTTGGAGTAATGTGAGCAGTTTTGGGCCCCTTATCTAAGAAAGCATGTGCTGATATTGGAGAGTGTCCAGAGAAGATTCAGGAGAATGACCCCAGATGGCTCTGGGCCTGCACTCGCTGGAGTTTAGAAGAATGAGGGGGGATCTCATTGAAATCTATCGGATGTCGAAAGGCTAAGATAAAGTGGATGTGGAGAGGATGCTTCCGACAGTGGGAGAGTCTAGGACCGGAGGGCACAACCTGAGAATAGGTGGACATGCATTTAGAATGGAGGTGAAGAGGAATTTCTTTAGCCAAAGGGTGGAGAATCTGTGGAATTCATTGCCACAGGCAACTGTGGAGGGCAGCTCTTATAGAACTTTATAGAGGTGCTCAGCATTATGAGGTGGATAGGTATGGCAGATGGTAGGAAAATTTTTACCCACAGCAGATGTCTGAAACTAGTGGGCATGGGTTTAGGGTAAGGCACAGAGGTTTTGAAGTGACATGAGAAAGAATGTTTTCCGGAGAGTGAGATTGGATTCTGAGGGTGGTAGAGGCAGACAACAGACCAAGGGCTCAGTATCGACTGCTACCTGATGGTCAGTATGGACAGGGTGGGCAGAAAGGCCTGTTTCTGTTCTATATGACTTTATGACTTGCGCAGCTGACAACAGGGGCCAGTCACTGAGCAGGTACCCCAAAAAAAGAAGTCTGGACCGATTCTCCCTTTCCCTCAGTTCAAAAGGCATTGAATAGCAGTTTGGTTCATCAACACCAGCAAGTGGCCAGGGTCAAACTGGGCCGGACATGATGCCCCTGAATTCTCCGACACACATCTTTGGGTCCATATTCAAAGGTGGAATCCGTTCGCAGGTTGATTGGCATCTGCAAACAGTTTGAGCTAGCGTCGGGGGCCAGGGTCAACCGCACAAAGAGCAAAGCCATGCTCTTCGGCAACTGGCCAGACCGATTCAGTGTCCCCTTCACCATCAGGTCTGACCACGTGAAGGTGTTGGGGATCTGGTTTGGAGGGGCCGTGGCGTGTAACAAGAACTGGCAGGAGCGGACTGCCAAGGTGAAACAGAAACTGGGACTGTGGGGAGGGTGCTCCCTGTCGATAACGGGCAAGAACCTGGTCATCAGGTGTGAGGTGCTCTCAGGGCTGCTGTATTTGGTGCAAGTGTGGCCCGTCCCCCACTCCTACAGCTCGGAAATCACCCGAGCTGTCTTCAGATTCGTCTGGGGATCCAAGATGGAGCGGGTGAGACTGACCATCATGCACAAGTCCCTGGATAATGGGGACAAGAACGTCCCCAATGTCGCCCTCACCCTGATGGCCAGCTTTGTATATGGCTGCATCAGGTTGTGTGTAGAACCCAGGTATGTGGGCACCAAGTGCCACTATTTGCCCAGGTTCTACCTGTCACCCTGGCTACGAACGATGGGTCTGGCCCCACTCCCGCGCAACACCCCAATCAGCTGGTCATTGCCGCCATACCTGTCCTTCGTAGAAAAGTTCTTCCAGGAGAACGCCTTTGACCACAGGGCCATCAGGCAGTGGTTGGCACGTAATGTCCTGCAGGTACTGCAGGAGACGGACGAGATGGACACAGTGGGGTGGTTCCCTGAGCAGACCGTCCAGTTCGTCAGGCAAAATGCCTCATCGCCAGACCTCACCAACAGGCACCAGGACCTCGCCTGGCTGGCAGTGAGAGTGGCCCTCCCTGTCAGATCCCTCCTGTACGCCCGGAACGTCGTCTCCGCACCCCACTGCCCACGGGAAGACTGCAGTGAGGAGGAGTCTGTGACCCACCTCTTTGCACACTGTCAGTTCGCAAAGAAGGTGTGGAGGAGGATGGACGGGCTAGTGTCACGTTTCACCCCAAGCAGCTGCGTAACAGAGGACTCTCTGATCTACGGGCTGTTCCCGGGGACACACACGGAGACCAACATCCGGTACTGCTAGCAGATCATCAACTCGGTGAAAGACGCCCTATGGTTGGCCCAAAACTTGATGATCTACCAGCACATGGAGATGTTCGTGGGAGAATGCTGCCGACTGGCACATTCTCGGCTGCAGGAGTACGTGCTGAGGGACGCACTGAAACTTGGTGCAGCCACCGCAAGGGCCCGGTGGGGAAGGACCACAGTATAGGTTTCTCCACCCGTGGGAGTGGGAGGGGTCGGGTGGTGGGGAGTATACCCCTCAACAATGATGTGGTAAGGTGAACAACTGGATGCCACATGGGTGGCCATAAGTATGGATATGTACAGACTATGATGGAAATGTATGTAAAGGATGGAAAGTTATTGAATGGTTTATTGTATATAATTTTATTTTTGAATAAAGTATATTTTGAAATAAAAAAAATCTGCCCAGCAACAAGTATCCTTTATTCATCCACCAGTGTCACTGAGGAGGCAGGATCCCTACCTGCTCTGGAATGGAGAAAGCAGACAAACACCATCCATATGCGTCTGTCTGGAGTCACAATTCAATTGGACAAGAATGGCAGGTCTCCTTTCCCAACAGCACCAATGAACCAGCTTTGTTCCTAATGACAATCCTATGGTCACACCACCCAGACTAGCTTCTTACTCCAGATTTAGTTAATTGATTTCCCTCAGAGGGCTGGGTGGAACTCAAGCACTTACCTTTGACCCAGGTCTCCAAATGCCAGTTCAGTAATTTAACCACCATGTCGCTATTCCTATTAAATACAACAATTAAACGGACTGCCCTGGAAGTGGAACTTGAAAGGTTTGTAAATCCACGATTCCTTATTAAGAGCGGAATCCTTGGAACTGACAAGGGTAATACGAGCTGGAAGAGCTGGCAAATCAGGATCTGGAAAGGATTAACATTCTGAACATTCAAGTGAGTGCTCACGTCTCAAGCCCAACTCGAGATTCAAGTGCAGAAATCTCGGCCAACCCCAGAGGGAGCACTCCTCTGCTAGAGACTTCTTGGTTGGAGATGATCTTAACCAGAGCCTTGTCAGTGGATGCAGAAGATCCTTTGGGGTTTCATTTCAAAGGGGAGCCCTCCTCGATATTCTGGCCAAAGTATAGCATTCAAGAAAACATCAGTGGAACAGATTATCCACTTGTGCCTACAATACTGTCCATGGGAGCTTCCTGAAAACAAACTGTTACTGTGATTGCTATGTTAAAACAAGGCCAATATTTTATTGGCTGCATACAGCTTCAGGAAGACCCAAGAGCTGGTAAGTTGTTTCTTTTCTTCAAGATAGTAATGTTGCTGATTTAAGGGCACAGTATATGCTCTGCAGCTCCATTCTTAGGCACTCTTTCCCAATCCTTGACCATGCTCCACTCTTCCTTTACGCACCGAGCTCCTGGAATGTGATTACACATCTGCAAATGGCCCTCAGCTTCTCTGCTCTTATTCCCCTAACTCACTATCATGGGCATGGAGTCACCGCTGAGAATAAATGTGCTCGTCCAATCATCCTTCCACCAGAAGTCCACAGGCAACTATCAGAAGCAGGAGCAGTGGTTGATTTGCACCTTCTAAAAGGAGGGAGGAGCCTTTCGAACCCCACCCAGAGAGTATTTGTACTCACACGCACAAATACAGGGGGAATAAAATAGGCAACAGACCTGGGAAAGGTCAGGATCACAAGCCAAATGGTCAACACTGCCATTTTATGATCTATACATTTCAATTGAAACAGTAGACCAGAAAGGGAAAGGTTTATGATACCACTGGGATTTGATCCTTGACCTTGGAGTTGCCTTTTTAATGTAAAACTGCAAGGGATACTCAAGATGTCCCAAAGGCAAAACTGCAAAATATTGTAACAAACACACTGGCCCTCATAAGTCAGGGCATTGAGAATAGAAGTTGAGAGGTGATGCTGAGGTTCCGCAGAACGCTGATGAGGCTGCGCTTGGAGTATTGTCCTCCATTTTGGTTGTTGTAATACAGGAAAGTGGGTAGAAACTATTGACAAGGGACGGAGTTATAGGGAGAGATGGCATAGACGAGGACTTTATTCCTTTCAGGAGCAGAGAGGTGATATGAAAGAGGTTTACAAAATCAGGACAGGCGTAGATAGGGTGAACGCACTCAAACCTTTTCCTCGGGGTCAGGTAATCAAGAACAAGAGGGCATACATTTAAGGTGAGAGAGAAAAAAGGTTTAATAGGAACCTGAGGGGCATTTTTGTTTTTACACAGAGGGAGGGATGCGTGCAGAATGAGCTACGAAGAGGAGGTGGTTGAAGCAGGTACAATAACAACTGTTAAAAGACAGTTAGACAGGCACGAGTATCGGAAATGTTCAGCCAAATGCTGACTTGAACCAGACAGGTCAAAGGGCCCGTGAAGTACGGATGAAAATCAAAGCAACCACCTCAAAGCCAGCACCGGACTTGCAAGAACGTTGGACCTCTGGCAGAAAACCCCCTGAATTCTGAGCTCTTGAAATTCTCTTGTCCTGGGACAAGGGTGTGGAGACTTTTGCTTGAACAGGCTGGCCCAAGATAATCAAACAGTGGACCAAGACATCACTTGATTTGGATGGGTGAGCATCAGATGTTCACTGAGTATCCCAAAGTCACAAGGCTTCAATTTTCTGGTGTCTGCACTAAGGAAACTGCCTCAGGGCACAGTGTTACCTAGGGAAGGGATCTAATCATGATAGGAAGCCTGTAGACCATTAGCAAGGACGATGTAGGGAGTTGTCTTAAGGCTGTGATCAACTGGAAGCTGCCATTAATCAACAGGCCAATTGTTTCTCTTTTCGCAGAGCTTTCCAACAACCTGCACTGGCTACTTCCCAACTAAAGTAGGTTTCCATCATCTGGGCAAAATAATCATTAGCAGGCAAATGGCAGATCTAGTGTCCACATTGGCTTCAACATCTGGATTGTGTTTGTACACCACACTCACTAAGTCCCTTAGCTTTGGAGAGTAACAGCCAGAATAGTTTCTCCTGGAAACCGCCACCAGTGCTGACATTTACATTCAGGGTCTTTGCTTGAATACAACACAGGCCAAAAGAACTTACACTGCTGACTTTAAAAGAAGATCATGCCAGTAAGATCCTGCTTGCAGAGCTGCCATTTGTCATTTTCTTTTGTAGAAACAACACCCATTTTCTAAGTGTGTGTCCAAGAATAACTTCCTCAGGCCAGTGTAAATGGTAACTACAAATGGAGCAATTGGACGCAATAAGGTTTCAGCAAACCGACTCTCATTACAATGGAGCGGCTTTTCAGCAAGAATATGATATCCAGTAGCAGGGCAGATTTTAGCTGTGCACTGGGTGGGGTTCACCCCAAATCTGACACCACTGAAGCAACTAGTTTCATTTTTAGTTCAGAATAGAGCACAGTAACAGGGTCCTTGGCACTGAATTACACCCATGTGATTAATTAAGCCATTAACATGCATGTCTTTGGAATGTGGAAAGAAACCAGAGCACCTTGAGGAAACCCATGCAGTCACAGGGAGAACGTACATACAGCTTGCACTAGAATTGAACCCAGCTTGCTGTGCTGGATATGTAATATACTAAGCATTGTGCTTTATTGTGTTTTATCTTCCACTTCCCGGAGGTACGGTTGGGAGTGGAGATCTAGTATTTTATCTCTGGACTAGAGGAAGTAGGTAGAAGTTCAACAACTAGAGTCAATTTGAACAGTGCAAGGAGAGGAAGGGTACAGAAACATATGGGCCAAATGCAGGTAAATGGGATCAGTTTAGGTTTGGGTAGGCAACTTGGTCAGCAATAGAGTTCAGTTGAAAGGTCTGTTTCTGAGCTCTATAAATCTACGATTTAATAATTTATTTCCAAGTCAGGATGGTGTGAGGACCGACAGGGAACCCAACAGGCAGTGACATTCCCACGTGCCTGCTAGTCTCCTCCCTCTACGGAGCTGTTATCACAGTAGCTCAGGCAAGTAACCGCAGTGCATTTTGTAGACTATACACACTGAAAAGTCTTTGCCTTTCAGTGGTAGGGGGACTGGGCACTTACGTTGATGGTTGGGGTGGGTTGCCTTGTCCAGAGGGTGTCGATCTTGAGAGTGGTTAACGCTAACTCATTCTAGGCAAGTGCTCCTGACTTTTCCCTTGTTGAAGGGCGTTTGGAGGTGAGTCACTTAGAGATGGGATATCCAGCCTTTGGACATTGGTGTTAAATTAGTGCCTGTGTTTCCAACACTGCAAAAGTAAGAGTAACCTCACTCCTCATTTCATTGGCAGTTAAGGTGCTCCTGAAAGGTGCTATAGAAATCCACATCTTTTTTTGTTAACATGAATTGAGATGCAATGAAGTCTTCAGTTTTATTCAATCATTCCATGAGTTTTTGAATTTTACCCTTTACTAATAAGATTTAAGGCAGTCGGGTTTGTTTTAGCAACATTTTTGCTCTGCAGTTTGCATCATACAACTTTTAATTTTGAGGTCAGAAGAGTCTGAAATAGTTCATTAAAAGATGACACTTACTGCTGGACTGCATTAGTATTGGCAGGCAATGACATCTTTCAACATACTCGCATCTTCACAGAGTTGGGCCAAGATTAAAAGAAACTGAATATGCTGGACTTTAATCACAGGCCTGAAAGTTCTTTTGCTTTACAATGAACATTCCTTATAGTTCCTTTCACATCCCTCATAGAAAATCCCCAAGTTTTATGAATCAGTGCTATGCCTTTGAGCTGAAAGCAGCCCAACTGTAATGGAGGAAACTTGGCAGCCAACTTGTGCATAGCAAGATCCCGCAAAAAAGTACCGCAATGACAGCCAGATAATCTGCAGCGATGACGCTAACCAATAAAGGGATAAGTACAGACTAGAAGATTACGAGATCTCTGACAGTGCTGCTGAAGGGAACAGATGGAGCCTCATTAACACCCCACTCGAAAGTCAGCACCACTGACAGGGCAGCGTTCCCTCACAATCCAAACCGATGCCCCGTAAGGCTGTGTCCTCACCTCCCTACCATCCTCCCTATAAATTCACAACTGTGCGTTAAAGCAGATTCAGCTCTAACTACAAACTCGGGCTGTTTTCTTTGGCTACACACACAAAATGCTGGAGGAACTCAGCAGGCCAGGTAGTATCTATGGAAAAAAGTATACAAAGGGCTGAGACTTCAGCAGGACGGGAGAAAAATAGATGAGGAGTAGATAGTTTTCTCCGGAGTGGCTGAGGCTGAGAGGAGATCCAATAGTACAGTATATTTAAATCCTGAGAGGCACAAATAGTGTAGATAGAGTCTTTCTTCCAGGATTGAAATGTTCAACACTAGAGGGCATGCCTCTAAGGTGGGAGGTGCAGAGTTCAAAGGAGATGTGCTGGGCAAGTTTTTTTTGTGTGTAATATGGGTTCCATGAATGCTCTGCTAAGGGTGGCGGTGGAGGCAAGCACAATGGAGGTGTTGAAGAGGTTCTCAGATGAGGCACACGGATGCGCAGAGAATGAAACAGGTGCACAGCAGAGGGATTAGATCAAGTAGGCTACATTAACGTGGCACAATACCGTGGGTTGAACAGGCGGTTCCTGTGCTGTCAGCTATGTTCTAGCTCCTTCTACAAATTCACAGTTGACACCAACATGGTGGGCCAGATCCGAAACAATGGTGAGATGTAGTATAGGAATAAGGTAGAGCGCCTAGTGGCATAGTGTTAGGACAAAACTTTTCCCACAAAGACAGCAAGACAAAAGACTTTAAGAAGCAAGGCAGAATAGATTCCCGTTTGTATTAATGGTGCTTGGGTGGAAACAATTCAGAGCTTCTGGTTCCTAAGAATGAACACCCTCAATAGCTTGTCCTGGTCCTGCCTCGTAGGTGCAATGACCAAGACAGTACACCAGCGCCTCTACTTGTTTAGAAGGCTAAGGAGATCGGAATGTCCCCAATGCCCAGCACTGTTTTTTATAGACGGTCCACGAAGAGCATCCTATCTGGAGGCAACACACACACACACACACACACACACACACACACACAAAGTGCTGGAGGAACTCAGCAGGCCAGCAGCATCTATGGAAAAGAATAAATAATCGACATTTCAGTCTGAGCTCCTTCATCAAAACTGGAGAAAAAAAAGATGAGAAGTCAGAGCAAGAAGGTAGGAGAAGGGGTGAAATAAAGAGCTGGATAGTTGATTGCTGAAAGAGATAAAGGGCTGGAGAAGGGGAAATCTGATAGGAGAGCACAGAAGACCATGGAAGAAAGGGAAATGGGAGTAGCATGAGAGAAAGGTGAAGAACAGGTAAGGAGATGAGATGAGAGAGGGAAACAGGAATGGAGGAATGAAGGGAGGCAATTAACAGAAGTTTGAAAAACATCGATGTTTGTAACAACAGGTTGGAGGCTACCCAGATGGAATGCAAGGTGTTGCTCCTCCATCCTGCGTGTGGCCTCATTGTGACAGTAGAAGAGGCCGTGGACTGACATGTCGGAATGGGAATGGGAAGTAGAAATGAAATAGGTGCTCAGTGAAGCAGTCTCCCAATCCACGTCAAGTCTCACTGATGTACTGGAGGCCACACAGGGAGCACCAGATACAGTACATGATCCCAACAGACTCACAGGTGTAGTGTCGCCTCACCTGGAAGGACTGTTTAGGGTCCTGAATGGTAGTGAGGGAGGAGGTGTAAGGCAGGTACAGCACTTGTTTCACTTGCAAGGTTAAGAGATCAGTGGGGAGGGACAAATCGATAAGGAAGTCACGTAGGGAGCGATCCCTGTAGAAAGCAGAAAGTGGGGGAGGAGGGAAAGATGTGCTTGGTGGTGGGATCCCATTGGAGATGGTGGAAGTTATAGAGAATTTTGTGCTGGGTGCAAAGGCGGCTGGGGTGGTAGGTGAGGACAAGAGGAACCCTAGCTTTGTTGGGGTGGTGGGAGGATGGGGTAAGGGGAGTGTTGATGGTGGAGGAACGGAAGCCCCTTTCTTTGAAGGAGGACATCTCATTAGTTCTGGAATGAAAGGCCTCATCCTGAGAGCAGATGCAGCAGAGACAGAGGAACTGGGAAGAAGGGATGGCGTTTTTACAAGTGACAGAGAGAGCTATAGTCCAGGTAGCTGTGACAGTCTGTGGGTTTATAAAAGATATCAGTAGATAAACTGTTGCCAGAGATAGAGACAGAGAGATCGAGAAAGAGGAGGGGGGTGGTGAGAACATTGGATTTCCAGCATCTGCAGATTTTTTCGTGTTTATGCTATGTGGATACATCACAGTTTGGTATGGCAACTGCTCTGCCTGTGACTCTAAGAAATTGAAGAGGGCTACGAACACCACAAAACCCAGCCTCCTCTCCACTGTCTTTGTCTACACTTTTTCCTACTGCCTTGGGAAAGCAGCCAACTTAACCAAGAACCCATCCCACCCCAGTCACTGCCTCTCCTTCCACCCCCCAGCCCGCCACCCCAACTTCCACTGGGCAAAAGTTAAAAAGATGAGCCCACGAACACTTTTCTTTTCCATTAGTATTTTTGTTATTTATAATAATTGTATGTATTTGCACTATATTGCTGTCAAGCAAATTTCATGTCACTAAGTCAGTGATAATGTGATACTGGAAAGCTTGAAATTACACACTGTCAGACTCAAGGACAGCTTTTAGCCTGCTGTTGCAACTTTTGAATGAATCTTTTATACAATAAAGAGTATTGTTTATCTCTCAGTTTATCTCAGATTAGCCCTTGCACCTTAATTTGTCTACCTGTACTGCACTTTCTCTGTAACATTATATTCTGCATTCTGTTATCGCTTTTCCCAATTTGGTAAATTGGTTCATTATTGTCACATGACCAACAAGGTAAAGTCTTGCATACTATTCATACAGATTAATTCATTACCACAGTACTTTGAGATAGTACAAGATCAAACAATAACAGGGTCCAGAACTGAGGGTCACATTTACAGAAAAAGTGCAGTATAGGTAGACAACAGGTTGCAAGACCATAATGCCATAGATAGTAAGGTCAAGAGTCTAGCTTGTCACACCAGGAAACTATCCAATAGTCTGATAACTGAGAGGCAGAAGCTGCCCTTGAACCCGGTGGTATGTGCTTCCCAGAGTCCTGAAGAAGGGTCTCGGCCCAAAATGCTGACTGTTTATTCATTTCTATTGATGCTGCCCGATCTGCTGAGTTCGTCCAGTATTCTGTGTGTGTTGTTTTGTATCTTCCGCCCAATGAAAGGGGGAAGAAGTGTGTATGTTCAGGATGTATGGAGTTTTTGATTATGTTGGCTGCTTTAGTGAGACAGTGAGAAATACAGGCAGAGTCCATGGGAGTGGAGGCTGGTTCCTGTGATGTGCTGGACTGTGTCTACAACTCTCTGCAGTCGCCATACCAACCTGTGATGCATCTGGACAGGATACGGTCAGTGGTGCAT
Source organism: Mobula birostris (assembly GCF_030028105.1). Classification (NCBI taxonomy): domain Eukaryota; kingdom Metazoa; phylum Chordata; class Chondrichthyes; order Myliobatiformes; family Myliobatidae; genus Mobula; species Mobula birostris. Next base: position 127,600,640 of record NC_092370.1, read on the forward strand.
CGATATAAATTAGTTGCTTTCAAAGGGGACATGCAAAATTGCTTTAGTCTGCAGGAAGTAGGAGCAATGGTGAAGTTTCTCGGCCATGGCACCTAATTGATTGTTTCAGGACACACTATTGCTCACTCCTAGGAAATTGAAGCTCTCTGCCCTCTCAAAGTCAGCACCATTGATGTAAACAGGATTATGTGCACCGATCCACCACCACGCTCCTCCTGAAGTCAATGACCAGCTCTTTCGTTTTACTGCCATTGAGGGCAAGGTTGTTGCCATGACACCATGTCACTAGGCTCTCTTACTTCCTCCTGTACTCCGATTCCTCATTATGAGATAGATAGATAGATTCAACTTTATTGTCATTGTGCCGAATACAGATACAAAGCCAATGAAATGCAGTTAGCATCTAAGCAGAAATGCAAAGAAGAGTGTTATTTACAAAATAACTGCGAATAAAGAGTAAGTGCTACAGCACACAAATATAAAAGTACTGAGACAGTACAATACGGATGCAATACTGCTTAGCGCTGTGATGAGAGGTTCAGCAGGGTCACAGCCTCAGGGAAGAAGCTCTTCCTGTGCCTGCTGGTGCGAGAGCGGAGGCTCTTGTAGCACCTACCAGATGGGAGGAGAGTAAAAAGTCCATGGTTAGGGTGAGATGCAAACTTGCTAATGCTTTTCCCCCTGCCCAGGCAGTGTGTACGGTAGATGTTCTCAACGGTGGGCAATTGGGCACCGATAATCTGCTGGGCAGTTTTCACCACACGCTGGAGTGCTTTGCGGTCCAATACGGGACAATTGCCATACCACACTGAGATGCAGTTGGTGAGTATGGTCTCAATGGTACAGCGGTAAAAGTCTGTCGGTATCCTGGGACAGAGGTAATGACCCATCACACCTATAAACTTGTAGATGGAGTGCGTAGCTATGCAGTGGTGAGTGTATATGGAGAATGGGCAGAGGTCACTATCTTGTGGGGTGCCAGTGATGAGAATAATCAGCGTGGAAGTGACTTACTGACCGACTGCGATCTGTTTGTCAAGAAGTCAAGAATGTCGCTGTGTTTCAATGCATATGTGATAAATAAATGGATCTGAATGCGGATCCAGATGTGAAGGAAGGTGTTGAGTCCTAAGTCTTGGAGTGTGGAGATGAGTTTTGCTTGGAATTATAGTTTTGAAGGCAGAGCTTTAGTCAATTAACAATAGTCTAATGTAGGCAATGGCACACGAAACAGAGCTCTTCACTGCTTCTCAGTATGTCACAAAGATAAACCAATTACCAGAGTGGAGACAAGATTCTTGTGCTCATATTTTTGTCATGGGACACAGAACCTCTGACACAGATGGGAAAGTGGTACCAACCGAGTGGTGGCAGGCATTCAAGACGAGCAATAGTCCGGGCCTCCAGCTAAGCATTATTTCACTCCCATCCCGAGCACCTTATTAAAGTAGAAATCTGTTTTTTTTTTTACCTGCCATCCTAGGTCCCGGAAGCTGACGTAGAGTTCATGCTTCTTACAAGCCTGTCGTTGGTCACTGGTATTGTATTCTGTTGGAAGGAATAAAATTACATTTCAGAATAAACTTACGTAAGGGGAAGCACAGATATGGGAAATACATCAGATACTCTTATTGCTTGTAAAGTGAGAAAGGTTTTCACAGCACCCTACCCCACTTGAATTTTAATTTGTGCAGTGATATGTAAGAAAATATTCAAGCTATTAATGATTCTGTGAAGAAGAACGGTGCCAGAGTTTCATTCTCCCACTCCTTCCAGACACCCCGCTTATCCTGTAGTCACTGTGCAGATTGATATAGTGTGTGGGATGAACCATCTCCATTCCACTTGACATCCCTTCTCTTTGGCTTTACGTCAAAACCGGAGTCAAATCTCTCCTGATCTGTTCCTGCAACTCAGAATCCTGATGTTATAATTTAATTTGGTGGTCTTTTTAGGACTAGGGAGGTTTCCCTTGCAGTGTTTCGACAGGATGTGGTCAACACAACATCTACCTCAGCCTCTTTCTACAAAACTATTCATTTTATTGGGGACGCACAAGACTGCAGATGTTAGAATCGAAGCAACACAAAAAGTGTTGGAAGAACTCGGCAAGTCAAGCCAGTCCAGGTGAAGACTCTCGACCTGAAATGCTGACTACCAATTCCCCCTAAGCAATGCTGCCTGGCCCACCAATGTCCTCTCCCTTCTGTCCCCTCTCCTCTGTGCTTCTGATCTAACCAGTCCTTCATACACACACCCCCAGACCCCTTCATCCTGTTTCTTGCTGTACTTATTTTTCATGCAAAATGCAAAACCAGGCATGAATATCACCAGTCAACACCTCTCTCTATTTATCAGATATTGTGTGAAATTCCCTTGGAATCCTATAACCATCTCCTTCTAGCCCATTCCACCTACTGAGTGGAATTAACCAATTTATATCAAGGCTCTTATTGGGGATCGTTTCGATAAGGGCCACCATCCTCCATTCTCGTGTCACTGATCACCACCTCAGAAGTTCTATTTACATGATTAAAGGAACCATTTATTATAGGGAATGAATGTACATATCAGAAGCAATAGAAAGCCCCTTAGCCCTGCTCCACCACTTAATAAGATCATAGCTGACCTGATTGTAAGTCCAATTGCATTCCCACCCATGGCAAACTTTTACACTATTGCTTCTCAAGCTGTGCATCAACTTTGGCCATGAAAATATTCAAAGACTTTGGTGCCACTGCAAAACACACAAAATGCTGGAGGACCTCGGCAAGTCACCAACATCTATGGAGGGGAGTAAACAGTTGATTTTTTGGGCCAAGGCCCTTCATCAGGACTGGAAAGGAAGGGGCCAGAAGGGAGAATAGGAATAATATCTGGTAAGATGGTGGCACATTCGAATGCGGTGGCCTCTTGGGGACCAACCAAAGGTGCACTTTTCTTTTTAAAATGTGGTTTTTATGATCGTAAGACACCAAAAGAAGCAGAGGCCAGGGACAGGTTTACTTGAGCTTTACTGTTTGGTTGGGTGAGAAGACTTTGGCCTCTTGTACTTTCCCTCCTCCCAGTTCCACCAGGAGATCTTCATCTTAGTGCTTCTAGGAGAGCTTGCCACCAACTTTGACTGCCAAGCCTATGAACGAATCAAACCTGCGACACACTGCCATTCTACCAGTCTAGAGTAAACAATGTCAACCGTGGCAAATTCTCTGCCACTGGGAATAGGAGGTGTGAACTGCTCCCCCTCTGTCCCCTTTCCTCCCTCCTTCTGATCTAACCAGTCCTCCATACACACACCCCGGACCCCCTTCATCCTGCTTCTTTCCCCTACTCATCCCATGCCATATACCATATCTATCTACCATCCCTCTCTCTCTCTCTCACACACACACACACACACACACATACAGTTCTTTCACTAGGTCCCTGTAACAACTGTTCCCATCTGCCCTCATTACCTCCCTCACTTGATTCCATGCTCCACCTTCCCCTGCCATCTAGTTCCAATATCAGAGACACTTGGCTGCTTCCACCCCATCAGCTCCCAGTTTCTGTCACTATTTCCACCTCCACCTGCCCATCACGCCTCCTCAGTGGATCCATCTATCACTCACTGGCTTTTGCTGCATACAGTCCTGTCATCTCCTTATACTGCCCATCTCCCTTTTAACTTCTAGTCCAGATGAAGGGTCTCAACCCAAAATGTCAACTCCACAGACACGGAGCTCGTCCAGCACTTTGTTTGTTACTCCCTATTCCAGTATCTGCTGGCTCATGTCTCCAGTGTGAAAGGAATGATCCAATTATCACAGCCCTCTACAGTCCCCTTCAAATGTTTCTCATTCACTACCGCTCCCCTCTCAGGTTACAACCCATCTTGTCTTCTCCTGCCATGCAACTCCCGCAGCCCTGCTCTCTACACAAGCAACTAACCCAGTGAACTGTGCCCAAGACCATCCTGGATTTGCATCCACATGCGACAGGCAGCTTCAGAATTGGCAATGAAAGAGTTAACAGGGGTCAGTGATTCAAGTCGTTGTGCGTGGGTGTACAGGTGTCTCTGCTGGATGGGATACTGGTCTGGTGACCCTGGGCTCACTCCCAAGTCTCTTAATAATAGTACCTGATTTATAGAACACTTCTCATACAGATGATGTAGTTCAAAGTGCCTTATAGTGTCAGATATTGAATTCCACATTTAGGAGCAAAGTTCAAAGAGATGACCTGCCTTATTATCTTTTGAGGGAGATGATTTAAATTTAAGATACTGGCAGAAGACGACCTCAGCTCAAGCAGGATTATAGAATGAAAGTAATGCTGTGACGTACTCTGGTCCCAGACCATAAGGCTTTAGGAATCATCCGAGAGCACAGGCCAAGTCTTAGTGGTTCCAAATGTGTCCATCCCACCCTTATTAATCTGTACCTCTACCTCTCCAATGCCTTCTTAAAATGCCAGGAACTTATACTGTATGTGTATTAATGAAACGGTGGGGGGGGGGGGGGGCAGAACCTTAACAAAATGGTGGCAGGGTGTTTGGCCATCAGCTTCATTTTGTTGCCCCTTAGTTTGGATCTTTTCTATGCAAGTCTTGCCTCAAAATATTACAGGCACAGACTGGAATCTGGAACAACATACGAGATGCTAGAGGAACTCAGCAGGTCAGGCAGCATACATGGAGGGAAATGGACAGTTGACATTTCCGATAGAGACCCTTCATCAGTCCAGAAGAACACCCCCTGCGAGCTCCACCAGCATCTCGTGTGATGCCAAAACATAGTCCTCCTCATGTACATATGAGCACACCTCAGACCTCACACCTCTCCAGGGGAAACTGTGCACAAAAGCTGAAGCAGTCCGCTCCATAGATAAAAGATAACGGAAAATTCATGAAAGTGAAAATCCACCACAGCGAGGACATTGTGCTGCTGTGATTAGATGCAAAGCAAAACACAAACAGTGCAAGAAAAACAAAGTTAGTTGTGTTTTTATACTATCACTAAAGCCCCCAAGTAGGAATAGTTACTAGAAGGAATTTGGGCTGCAGGTTTAAGTAGAATTTAGAAATAATTGCTATATCATTTCTAAAACATCTTTGCGAATGTTAAATTGAACAGAGCCATGACACTGTCAAGGTATTTTACTCCAAGCACAGTTCTGTATTGTTTTTGGAAAACCCTTACTGCCTTGAATATTAATTCCGCAGGAGGTTTCTTCAATGAGCAAAGCAGAGTTCCCCTCAATAACCATCTTGCAACCCCCAGTCCAGCAGAAGCTCTCTTCCTCATGGAGAAAATGCATTGATCATAGTTATTGCTCATGAGAATTGCTTGACATGCCTGGATCTGCCAAAATATCTAAAGTTTTGTTATAATTTAACTATTTTGAAAGCACTGTTGAAGTAGCTTAGAATTCATTGCTTTGTTTTACAAAAATTTGGGATTGTACTGTATAAACTAGATAGTACATAATTTGATAAAATATTTCACAACACCAACAACTTCAAACTAATCTTCTGCACACATTCTGGGTGGGCAACGGAAGGCAGCAATTGCTAAGTACACAATGTGTATTGACACAAAGCTAAAAGGGAAATGTAAAGATCTGGCTTGGATGTTTAAGGAGTTTCCTGCCCTTAACACAGCTGCTGTAGTTTCAGATGATCCTACCACTAACAAAAACAGCAACAGGAGTCAAAATGGTCAACTATGCAAGCACAGAGAACAAGGGAGGGAGAGGGGAGAAGGGGAAAGGAGGAAGGGGGGGGGAAAGAATTCCCAGAGCTCTCAGCAACCCCTGCATACAGAATTTGACGTGATGCTGCATCAGAGCCAGTAGACATCCACTGGAGCAGATGGGCAGGAATGCGTCAGTCAATTTTCCAGGTCAAACACATTGCTGCTTTTTGAGAATCATTAGGAAAAACATAAAAGCCCATCAACCTCCTGTTTCAACTGACATTCAGAAATATTGTATCAGAATGACAGAGACAAAGGACAGAACCCTGTCACATTTGGTCCAGAATTGAGTGCAATGCCCCAACAACAACGTTGGGGGGGGGGGTCATCAGAATCATATTTGGGGCTTCTTCCTTGCTATTCACCAATCATTCGAATAAAATGGTGTGAAGTAGAAACTCACCTCCAGCTGGTAAAGGCAATTGTACTGTGAAATGGCGCATTCTGCCTCAGCCCCCTCCCCCTTCCCTGCAAAGGAAACTAACTTGTTTTCACTCCTTCTCAGTTCTTCGACTTGAACCCCTGTTTCTCTATCCATTGATGCTGCCTGACCTGCTGAGTGTTTCCAAACACTCTGTTCTGTTTTTTATTTTGTTTTGATGAATTAGGGTCTAGTTATCCAAGCACAAACAAGAGAAAATCTGCAGGTGCTGGAAAACGGAGCAAAACACACAAAATGCTGGAACTCAACAGGCTAGGCAGTATCTATGGAAAAGAGTACAGTCAACATTGCAGGCCAAGTCCTGCTGAAGGGTCTTGGCCCGAAACATTGACTGTACTCTTTTCCATTTATACCGCCTGGCCCGTCAAGTTCCTCCAGCAGTGTGTGTGTGTGTGTGTGTGTGTGTGTGTGTGTGTGTGTGTGTGTGTGTGTGTGTGTGTGTGTGTGTGTGCCCGCATGTGTACTAGGGTCTAGTTATTTTTTTATATAAAGGTTTATTACTATTTCTTATAATTGTAATTCATACCTCTAATCACAAAACTAAGCAACCAGCAGACCCAGCTCATCAATTTAATTCACAATCTTTTACAGGTGTGTATATGAGGGAGAATTCACCTCTTGTAATACAAACTAAACATGCTGTGTTGTGGTTTTATCCACTGGACTCAATTGGAGTCAATGGAAGCATACTTGAGTAAAATAATTCAATTTACTGATTTATATCACATGAATAAAGGCTCTTCATGCCACCTGCAAGCGACATTTCCAAAGATGAATTTTTCCACCCAAACCTGCCTCTTACTTTGTTGTCCCATAACATATCGCTTTGTATTTTAAGCAACACACATCAAAGTTGCTGGTGATCGCAGCAGGCCAGGCAGCATCTCTAGGAAGAGGTACAGTCGACGTTTCAGGCCGAGACCCTTCGTCAGGACTAACTGAAGGAAGAGTGAGTAAGGGATTTGAAAGTTGGAGGGGGAGGGGGAGATCCAAAATGATAGGAGAAGGCAGGAGGAGGAGGGATGGAGCCAAGAGCTGGACAGGTGATAGGCAAAAGGGGATACGAGGGGATCATGGGACAGAAGGTCCGGGAAGAAAGACATGTATTTGAATCATTTTCATGCCTGGTTGCAGCAAGCTTTGAACAGCATAGGCACATCCCTCCCCATCATTGGTAAAAACCTACTTGAGACATTGCCTCAAGAAAGTAACAATCATCAAGCATCCCCACCATCAGGGCCATGCATCTTCTTGCAGCTACCATCAGGCAGGAGATACAGAAATCCAATGACCCACGTCAGTAGGAGCTCCCAGAGCCATGACTGGAGCTTTCCTTATAGCCATCTCTGGGTTTGTTGTAGATTAGTATTCTTACACAAATTAAAGCGTGAAAGACAACATACAGCCCAAAATGGGTCTGTATTTTCTGACTGACCTGTCATCTAGAATAAATCAAAACACCATGTTTAAAGACATGTAGACTCAGTTAAGACCAGCATATCATGTGTGGAACCAGGGGAGCCAACACATTTGACCACTGTTAGACCACCGTTAGACCACCATCAAGAATATTTAGCGTGCCGCCCCATGCTCACACTTTGGAAAGTCTGATCATCTGGCTGTACTTCTGTTCCTGGCGTATAGGCAGAGACTAAAGACTGCAGCACCAGAGTACCAGGAAGGTATGGTCAAGGGATGCGGAGAAGAATGTACAAGTAGATTCATTTTCAAGTCTGAATGAATACATCACACTTGTCACCAACTACATCAAGGTCTGTGTGGATGAGTGTGTGCCTTCAGGAACATACCAGACAGACCCAAACCAAAAGCAGTGGATGAACCAGGAGATTCACAGTCTGCTGAGGCGTTCAAGATCAGTGATCCAGAAATATACAAGATGTTCAGGTACAACTAATGGAAGTCTATTTTAAGGGCAAAAAAAAAATTGATTCAGGCTAGAGTCAGAATTGGATGCACATCAGCTCTGGCAGGGCTTGAAGGTCATTACTTCTTACAAAGTGAATCCTAGCATTGCGAATGGCTGTGATGCTTTACTCCCAGATGGACTCAACACCTTTTATACATGCTTTGAAAAAGGGAATAGAACTACATCTGTGGGAATCCCTGCATCATCTGGTGACCCCATGATATCCATCTTGGAGACCGGTGCCAGAACTTCTTTCAAGAGGGTGAATCCTCGCAAGGCATCAAGACCCTGATGGAGCTTTGAAGACCAGTGTTCAAGGACATCTTCAATCTCTCACTGCTGCTTCAATGACTACTGCCCGGAGGTACTCACATCTACTGTGATGAAGTGCTTTGAGGGGTTGGTCATGGCCAGAATCATCTCCTGCCTAAGCAAGCATCTTGACCTGTTGCAATCTCACTGACTCTCCACTCGGCTTTGGATCACCTGGATAATAGTAATACTTGCATCGAGCTGCTGTCTATTGATCACAGTTCATCATGCCCTGGGTTTTTAAATCAAGAAGCTCAAAATTCTGGGCCTCTATACCTCCCTCTGCAACCGAATCCTTTGCTTCCTCACTGGGAGATGACAACCTGTGAGGATCAGAAATAACATCTCAACAATCAGCACTGGCACATGTCAAGGATTCATCATTAGCCCAATGCTCTACTCTCTCTATCCACAACTGTGTGGCTATCCACAGCTCAAACACCAGCTTTAAAATTTGCTGATGAATCAGGATTTCATATCACCAGAATATGTTGTGAAATTCGTTAACTTGTTAAGCAGTACAATGAAATACATGATAAATATAGGGAAAAAACAAATTACTACAAGTATATATGTATATTATATAGCTAAATTAAGATAAGTAGTGCAAAAACAGAAATTAAAAGAAAAGTAGTGTGGTAGTGCTTATGGGTTCAATGTCCATTTCGGAATCAGATGACAGAGGGGAAGAAGCTGTTCCTGAATCGCTGAGTGTGCGCCTTCAGGCTTCTATACCTCCTACCTGATGGTAACAATGAGGAGAGGGTATGCCCTGGGTGTTGTCAGAATTTCAGATGGTGATGAGGAGGGTATCGGAGCAAGATGGATCAGCTGATTGAGTGCTGTCACAGCAGGAACCTTGCACTCAACGTCACCAGGACCAAGGAATTGACTGTGGACTACAGGAAGGGCAAGTCGGGGAACACACTCACGTCCTCATTGAAGAATTAAAGTTCAAAGTAAATTTTATTATCAAAATACATATACGTCACCATATACAACCCTGAGATTCATTTTCTTGTAGGCATACTAAAGAAATCTATAGAATAGTAACTACAACAAAATCAATGAAAGACCGCTCAACTAGGGCATTCAACCAGAGTGCAGAAGAGATCAAACTGCATGAACACAAATATAAATTAATAGCAATAAGTAATGAGAACATGAGACTAAGAGTCCCCTAAAGTGAGTCCATTGGTTGTGGGAACATCCCAATGAAGAAGCAAATGAAGCCAAGGGATGCCACCCTCTTTTGTTCAAGAGCCTGACAGTTGAGGGGTATTAACTGTACTTGAACCTGGTGTGAATCTCGAGGCTCCTGTACCCTCCTCTTGATGGCAGCAGTGAGGAGAGAGCACAACCTGGGCAATGGGAACCCCCAGGACAGCACCACATGTAGACATGCCCAACGGTTGGGAGGGCTTCACCTGTGAAGTTCCAGGCCGAATCCACCACCTTCTGCAGAATCTTCCATTGAAGGGCACCAGTGCTCCCACACCAGCCCGTGACACACTCTCCGTCACACATCCACAGAAGTCCGTCAAAATTCTAAAAGTCACGCCAAAGGGGAGGGGGTGAACAGATTCAAATTTCTGGGTGTCAACATCTCTCAGAATCCATTCTGGGCCCAACGTATTGATGTAATTACAAGGAGGGGATGACAGTGGCCATCTTTCATGAAGAGTTTCAGGAGAATTGGTATGTCACCAAAGACACTTATACAGGTGTACATTGGAGAGCATTCTAACTGTTGGATCACCATCTGGTATGGAGGGGCCACTGCAAAGGATCAGAAAAAGCTGCAGAAAGTTGTAAACTCTGTCAACGTGGGCACTCTCATCCCCAGCATCCAGGAAACCTTCAAAAGGCAAAACCTGAAATAGACAACCCCCATCATCTGGGACATGACCCCTTCTCATCGCTACCATCAAGGAAGAGGTACAGAATCCTGACGGCACACACTCAATGTTTCAGGATCAACTTCTTCCCCTCCAACATCAGATTTCTGAATGAACAATGAAACCATAAACACTACCTCACTATTTTTCCTTTCTTTTTGCATTACTTAATTCAATTTTTTTAATGTATACTTACTGTAATTTAGTTTTTGTTATTTTGTATTAAAACACAGAAACATAGAAAATAGGTGCAGGAGTCGGCCAGTTGGCCCTTCGAGCCTGCACCACCATCAGTATAATCATGGCTGATCATCCAACTCAGAACCCTGTACCAGCCTTCCCCCCATACCCCCTGACCCCCGTAGCCACAAGGGCCATATCTAACTCCCTCTTAAATATAGCCAATGAACTGGCCTCAACTGTTTCCTGTGGCAGAGAATTCCACAGATTCACCACTCTCTGTGTGAAGAAGTTTTTCCTAATCTTGGTCCTAAAAGGCTTCCCCTTTATCCTCAAAACCCATCGTTCTGGACTTCCCTGACATCGGGAACAATCTTCCTGCCTCTAGCCTGTCCAATCCCTTTAGGATTTTATATGTTTCAATAAGATCCCCCCCTCAATCTTCTAAATTCCAACGAGTATAAGCCTAGTCGATCCAGTCTTTCATCATATGAAAGTCCTGCCATCCTACGACTTTGCAATTGCAATGTAATGTTGCCATAAAACAACAAAGTAGTAGTTCCTCCTATGTTCAGTGGTTCTAACTAAATGAAGATATTCCTGCATGAGTTTTCATATGCGCTAGAAAGTCAAAGCAAAAACAGACACTGCTTCTTGTTCACTCCTGCAATGCCCCAAGAGAGTAGAATGTTCCTCAAAAATTCAGCTGAGCACAATTCAGTTATATCAAATTAAAGACTCAGAGTAATGCAAGTCTAGTGCTGGAAATATGAAATAAAAATATAGTAAAGCCTCATTTCAGGCTAAATCTGTGGGAAGAGAGATAGGATTACTGGTTCAGATCAAAGACCATTCTGAAGAAGGGTCCAACATAAAATGGCAACTCTTTTTTCCTTTTCACAGATGTGGCCTGATCTAAATATTTCTAGCATGTTCATTTGTTATTAAGGGATAAGATTAAACTACATTATTTAATTTAGTGTTCTTAGCAACAATCTAATGAGTAGTGTAGTACTAAGATCCAATCAACCCCACTTTTAATTCCTTCTGGCAGCGACAAACTGAATGACCTCCTGTACGATATCTACTCTATGATTCAGTCCCATTAATCTGTAGTAAATTCATTTACACCTGCTGTGAGTATAATTTTAATGGAGTGATTTTCTTCCAGCCACGTCACGATCTCCAAGCGGATCACAACCTTGTCACTGGGTTTGGAGGCTTGCATGCCTCAATGACCCAGAGAGCTATGTTGGCTCGAGTCAGGGCTTTATGCTTTGACTTTTGGTCGGGTCACCCACGCCAAAAGGGTCAAAGGGTAGAGGTCAGACTAAGAGGGTCCACCCATCCTCCAGGTTTGGGAGTCCAGCTCAGGGCTAACGACACTGACTGGTAAAACTAAATTGTTATGGAAACAGCAATGAAGAAACCGTCTACATCTAAGTGTGACAGTATTCCTGAGTCTTCACCTGGGATTTGCATGACTGACGGTAGTGAAAACTGAGAGGAAGTTACTGACATGATGAAGAAAGCCTTGAACGCGGCCAGAGATGAAGGACCTTCACTGCTGCCCTCAACACCAGTGGTGTAACAAGTCGTAAGTAAGCAAAATGCCAATATTTAAAAATTTTTCAAACCTTCCTCCAGTTTTACTTCTTGCCATTTCTCTGGCCTTCCCCTATCTTCAGTCACACAAGATTATAGTGCTCCTTTTATTTTTGCACATTCCTGACTTTAAAATCACTTCACTATCAGCAACAGACATGCTGTGCTCTGGAATTCTTTCCTTCAACCTCTCTGCCCCTCTCTCGGTTAAGCAGTTCCGAAGGTGTTGGCCAACTGGCTCAGTATCTCCAGATGTGGCACAGTATCTCCAGATGTGGCACAGTATCAATGTTCGCCACGTCATTGCTGTCACTGGAAAGGCAGCTTTGGATGTCCTGAAAAGGGCACTTTATATCACACAACTCTTTTGTTAAGTGACTCAAGACACTGTTCTACCCAAAAGCTCTCACAGAACTGGAAGCCTCTGTTGTCTGTACACACTTCAGCATCACTTCAAATGTTTAGCCACTGTTGTTAACAGGGGCAAATGGATGAAAGGATTTTGCTGCCCACAGGGATAGTCCCATGCAGGTTTTATTCGTGTTAACTCTGCCGTTAACCCTTCAAACAGATTGTTTTGTCTTCTTCACTTACTAATGAAAGGTTAACTGGGATCACTACAAACGTATTCACCAATATCAGTAATCGATAATCCATTACCTTGAGTGGCATTTCCACACACACCACTGGATGCCTCATTAAGCTAAGCAAGAAGCTGTTGGCTTTGAGATTCCACTGATAGTAAATGCTACGAAAGTGGCAGCAATAAAAGTGTTTCTGGTTTGCTTCCTGCTCATAAAATTTTATGCTAGACATTAAATGGCCGGATCTGCTTCTAACAAGCTGCACGCTGCTCAACCCAAGTTCCTCAAACAGCTACAGCCATGTTCAAGGTATTTAAAAAATGTTAAGTGACAGCTCATCAGCCCATAAAGGCATTAACCCTTTCACCAAACCATTTGTTTAATGCTGGCATACTTGCTAAAGACAAAAAGTTGGCTATCCCACAAGTAGCTAACAATGGAGGGGGTTGTGTTGCGCTGGGGTTTAACTTGAGAAATATTTAGAGCATGAGGTTCAGCTTTGGGCTGTTTTTTTCTTTTCAAAAAAAAGGTGATTTCCTTTTGCTCAGTGTCAGAAGGCCGGCATACAGCCAGTCAGATGCACAATTATATCCACGTTTTTCTGCTTTACAAGTTGAGAAAAAGCAGGGCCCATGACAACTGGGTGGAAACCAGGGCTTGGCCACATGATTAATCACTTGCCATTGCCCGCATCTTTTCCTCATATAACAGAAGTATTCTGCTCCATATGAGGTTGACCAAGTCCCTCACACTGGGAGTGGCTGGTGATCACAGAGGCATGCAGCGTGGAATCAGGCCCTTCGGCCCATGGAGTCCATGCTATACAATAATAAACCATTGGTAAATAGGTTCATTATCGTCACGGGCACAGTGAAAAACTTCTGTCATCCATTCAGATAATTTCATCACATCAGTGCATTGAGGTAGTACAACGAAAAGGCAATAATGGATTGTAGAATTAAATGTTACGATTACAGAGAAAGGTCAGTGCAGGCAGATAATAGGTGCAAGGCATAATAAGGTAGATTGTGAGGTCGAGATTCTACTGGACCATTAAATAATCTTATAACTGATCACCAATTAAAATAAAAGAATTATCCTTACAAACCCAGTAACTTTCTGAGGTTTTTACCTCTTGGCTGCAAACTAGGGGCAATTTACGGTGGTTTACAATCTCCTCTTATTCTCCTGTGTTCCAGGAAATAAAGTCCTAAACTATTCAACCTTCCCCTGCAACTCAGGTCCCCTAGTCCCAGCACTATCCTTGTAAATTTTCTCTGCTCTCATTCAAGCTTGACATCTTTCCTGTAGGTAGGTGACCTGAACAGCACACAATTCTCCAAATTCAGCCTCAACAATGTCTGTTACAGCTTCAATATAATAATTACTCTACCAATGCACAGGTCTTTTAGTATTTAAAGGAAACTTCGGGTGCTATTGTGTGGAGTTTGCACGTATTCCCTGCAACTGCATGCATTTCTCTCAGGTGCCCTCGTTTTTCTGTGTGTTAGTAGATTAATTAGCCCCTAGTGTGCAGGTAAGTAGCAGAATCTGAGGAGAGTTGATCAGAACGTGTGGAGAATGGCATTACTGTATAATATGTGTAAAGGGCAGTTGGTCAGTGCGGATTTGGTGGGCTGAAGGGCCTGCTTACAAATTGTCTCTCTCAATGAATGAATGACTATGAAAGCCACGCAGGAGAACTTGCAAACTCCACATAGACAGCATCTGCGGTCAGAATTGAACCCAGGTCTCTGAGAGGCAGCAGCTCTTCTATCTCTGCCACCGTGGCACTCTTGTCGGCCACATGTGGGACTCCAACCTTCGGTCTTTGAGAGGGCAAGGCTTTGGCTTCTCATCCTTACCTCTGCTCATTTCATGGCTCAGGCTGCTGCCTGCACAGTCCTGAAGATGTAATGCCATTTAAGAACAATATCCATTTTCCAAGCTGATAAACGCCCTCAGCTCTCAAATACAAGGTTCTGCAGCAAGTAGTACACAATGTACAAGAGCAGTCAGAAAACTCTGGTTAAGGGACGTCTCTACTTTGACGCAGGCATAAACAACAGATTGCACAACACACAAACATTTCACAAGGGCGCACAGACAGTATTGCATGCTGAGCACATTTGGAGAATCACGGCAGCACAGCCTAATCACCAGCTCTTTACTTCTTCTCCCTCATAGAAGTTACATGAGGGGTTCCTCTTATTTATAGGGAATGGCATTGGGATAAACGATTCGTAGGATTGTTTACATTGCCTAAATGCTAAATGGCCTTAATTTAAATTAAGACGATAGAGTTTCCCTTGGGATTGGTGAGGAAAATATTTTCTCACATTCTACTTCTCAAGGGCTGGGGCATAATTTCAGATAGAGGTTAAAAGCAGCAAATACTTAAGTCATTTTTGAACACACTGACCAAAAGGCATCAAGATGCACAAAATGTTGTTTTTAGCAGCTTTCAAATGTCCTCACAGTTTATGTCTCATTAGACTGAAAACACGCCGTTCTGCAGACATCTCCTCATTTTCTCCAGTTTAATCCCATTCTTAAATGTGCAAATAACACTGAAATTAGATTTTTAATCTACACTGCCCATGTCTGAAGTATTATGTCTCATGGTTATCAAAAAAAAACAGGAATTTATGTTTCAAGAGCTAAAATGCTAAAAAGTCTCTGCTCGAGCAAAAAAATCTATGGGAAATATGAAACTTGTCCCATGCTACTACTTTGCAAATTCAACAGTGTCCCATTTAAAGTGCACACAGAGACATTGGGGGAAGGGTAGGGAACGAGCAGACAGAGATTCGGAGACTGAAGAAAGCCAGGTGTGACACGAGGTAAAACTTAGTCAAGCAGAAAGCTGCTGTGATCTGGAGGAATTCACTGATTGAAAGGCTGATGGCAGCCAATTCAAACAAGGAAATAGATGAAGGAGAAAATACTGCAAAAATACTGCTGAGATAGGGTTAAAATGGGCTGAAAGTTCTCTTGGGTTGTAATGATTCCGTGATAGTAAGTGAGAACAGGCTGTCAAAACCTTCAAGTGAGCGTAACCTGACGAAGGGTCTCGGCCTGAAACGCCGACTGCACCTCTTCCTATGGATGCTGCCTGGCCTACTGCGTTCACCAGCAACTTTGATGTGTGTTGCTTGAATGGGATTTATTCTAGTCAGGCACCTAGGTTGGGCCAGTTGGCCTGAATGGCCTTTTTCCAGACTGTACGACTCTATGAATGGTTAAACCTATGTTACAAGGAGTATGGGGTGTAGGGGGCCCTGGATAGAGGTGATACCTTTGATGTTGGCAGCTGTACTCTACCTTGCATGGTGGACAGGTATCACTGGTCCTCATCCATCTCCTAACTCTCTCACGTATGCCTCCAAGTGGCACAGCCCAATACACCGCTTCAGCCGCCAGGCTAAACCATGTGAGGGGGTGGTGTTACCACAGCACCACTGGGCAAAGGATCTCATCCATGAAGCCACCAGCCAGGGCAGATGAGTTCCCCGATGAACTACAATAGCCGTACGCTCGAGACCAGGGCGAGCCACCAAGTTGGAGGACACTGGCTGTGGTCCAGGCCTGGAGAGGGATGCGCACCGCTAGGCCTCACTTGCCTATGACACACGAAAGCGCCCCTACAACCCATAAAAAGGGTTGCGGGATCTGAACAGAACCGAACAAGGAGTATAACAAGTGCATCCTTTAGCCACAGAGCTCCACAAAATGAAGCTTGATTTACAGAAAGCTTCAATCTACTAATACAACTTAATAAAACCTCAAAGACATGTGCAAAATTAGATGCTAGTCAAAAACACAGACAGTGATGTTAAGAGATTTAGAGGCACCTGAATATGCAAAGAATGGAGCAGGAATAAGGGATAATTTAATTTGCTTGGCTCAGACATTATGGGCTGAAGGGCCTGTTTCTGTACTACTCTATGTTAAATGCAACAGCAGAAATAATGTAAGCACCAAGGCAATCTTTCAACAGAAATGTTAGCCCAAAGCAACTGTCCTAACTAATTTCTGCAAAGTGTTGGCAATGAAAAATTACCAAACTTCAGGTAATTTAAGATCTCAGTGGGTCTTGGGTTTCACATGAGCATGTAAAATTAAACAATGACACTGAAGCTGGAACATTTGGTAAGCTTGGTGCCTCAGGTCCAGCACTGTAGGCTTCACACATACTGGAATTAGCAGCCAGAAGCATAGAAGGAAACACTGCCAGAGGTCGCTATTTGGCTAGCGTTGCCCAAGTCAACCACCCAATTTCTATTTTGGTCTGTATATTTTTCACTTTGGTACTGACCCTGCTCTCCTTAGAATGTTATCACCAAATATGTTTCCAACACTTATCAGGTGACAATTACAGGATTTGGACACAAAACCAAGTGCTTCATGTTATGACACAGAACAGTACAGCACAGAACCACAATATACATAATGTCGAATTAAACTAATCCCACCTGCCTGTGCCTACACAACTCAATTCATGTGTCCGTCTAAATGCCTCTTAAACATCGCTAGCGTATTCATTTCCACACATTGTGGGCTCCTAAAGCTCTACATCGCTGATGTATTCATTTCCACACCTTCCAATGCACACATTGTGGGCTCCTAATGCTCTACATCGCTGATGTATTCATTTCCACACCTTCCAATGCACACATTGTGGGCTCCTAATGCTCTACATCGCTAGTGTATTCATTTCCACACCTTCCAATGCACACATTCTCGGCTCCGAACGCTCTCTTGCCTCACACACTTCATTTAAACTTGACACCCCCTCCCCCGCCCTCATCTTAAACCCTTTAGTTTTTGACACATCCACCCTTGGAAAATGACTCATGACTCTGTCTATTTATGTTTCTCATTAATTTTATACACTTCTATCAGGTCTCCCCCCAGTCTCTGGTGCTCTGGAGAAGACAATCCAAGTTTGTATAATCTCTCCTTATTGTGAGCACTCTCTAACCCTCCTGCAACATTCTGGTGCACTTCTTGCTGAAGATTTCTACTCTGTACCCCAAAATCTCCTCTTCAGAAGATCCCCATTGTTACTTAAACCATAAAGGCCAAAACTACTTGTCTTTGAAATCAACGTTCTACATTCTTAGAATGCAATCTGATCCTAAATGCATGGCATCAGTCACACAACGTGAAACAAGCCCTCCAGCCCAAATGGTCCATGCCGAGAAGATTTCCCCTCTAAACTAGTTCTACTTGCCCATATTCCCCAGGAGGCGGAAAGAATGTCAGGACTTTCAAGAGGGAATTAGAAAGGCAATTGAAAAACATCAGTTTTAGGAGTGTTACATTTTGTAACTCCAGAAACGAAATGAAAGAAAAACACGGGAGCTGGGGTATGTTTTGTCTACTTAGTCTTCCTTTAGCGAAGCGATCACATATGATGCGGCGGCGTAATTGACGTGTGCCACTCATGTACTTCTTACATATAACCCATAATTAATTATGTAAACAAATAATGCTTAATCAAAAAATATTACTGAACTATTAAATACACTGCACTCCTCCCTGCCTAGCTGTAAACTCCAACTCAATATAGAATGCATCTCAACTCAAATTTGTAACATATTGCTCTCTAGTCATCTCGTGTCCTCAGTATACCATATAATACAACTAACATATATAAATCCAGAGCAGGGAGATTCGATCACTGTGGAGGGTTTCTTACCCTTCTGGGATAATGGATCTCCTGACAGGCCGGGGGTGGGGGGGGGCGCGGGTGGAATGCTGGGGAATCACTCTGCTTGGCAAGTGAGAGCTGTGGCTGTGAAACAATCTCAGGTACTGGGGCCTCCTCCATGGTGGTTGTAGGAGTTGACTCTCGGACTGCAGGACAGCTCTGTACACATTTATTCTCTAACAACTAACTCTGCTCTCCTCAACTAATTGACGTACCATCTCCAGATGACCTCAGACGCAATCTCCACTGACAGTGGTCCAGATCTGTCCTTAATCTTTCCAAGTACCCACTTTTGATCACCCCTGTAGTGCCTCACTACGGCATTGCAGGCCGTTGCCAGGGATGGAGAGGAGCTGCTCTTGGCATCTTCTGGACATGTGGGCAGATCAACAAATTGGGAGCTGCCTGATCTGTTGATCTATCCCAGACCATCAGACAAAGATTCAAGCCAACACTTTCATTTTGACCATACCTAGATAACCAGCACGTAGCTCCTCCAACACTTTAGCTCTCAGTGTGGATGTACAACAACTTTCATTCCCCACATGAGGCAAACTCCATCAAGGGTAGTTCATTCAGGGGCTGGGAAAAATGAGGGAACTGGAATTTCTGCTGCACACTCCAGCCATTTTGGGTGGCCATGCAGACTTGATTCAGTGTGGGGTCTTTTCTGGTTTCCCTTTGGATCATCTCTGCCGTAATAGGGAGACTCCTGCTTTCCATCAGGGAGAATATGTCAAGAGGAGTGTCTTCTTTTTATTTCCTTGTCCAAGGGTAAATGGGACAATGCATCTGCATTTCCATGATTAGTTATCCTCTTGAATTCGATCTTGTAATAAAGTATGACTACTACTACTACTACTACTACTACTACTACTACTAATAATGGTATCCTCCAAGAAACAGAGAGGCCCTCTCTGTATTCACGCCGCTACTCTTTGGGAACACCCTTCTGTGAACTGACAATGGACACTCGGTTGATGATCAGAAATGAGGCCATACAAGTACTGCTTGAAATGCTTTACACCCCAAACCACTCAAAGTCTCTCTGTTAATCTGTGCATACATTTTCACTGCAGTAGTAAGGGAGCATGATGGAAAGGCTATGGGGCGTTCACTTTATTCACTCATAACGCGTGACGTGACTACACCTATACCAGAGAGGGATGCAGCACACGCAAGATTCACTGATCAGTGGATTTTAGTGTGTGAGTGTGTTGTCTGATGCCACATTTCCTTTGCCTTTAGGAAAGCCACTTCACACAGCTTCCTCCACTGAATTCAAGGGGTAGAGCATTGTAGGCTGGTTTGGCAGAAACCTGATACAGTTATAAACAAATCCTGAAAAAGACAGCAACTGTGATGCTTCCTTTGGCCTTGGGGCATCTATCACTGCTTGAATTTTCTCAGCACACTTGTGTAATGCTTTTGCATCAATGGTGTGGCCACAGTAGGCGATGCTTGGTTTAAAGAATTCAAGCTTGTTGCATCATTCTCTGAGTCCGTAATCTTCTAATCTTTTTAACACCGTCCTGCGAATTTTGAGATGTTCCTTGTCATCCTCACTGGAAACAATGATGGTAACTGAGTGCCTGGACAGACTTGCAGCAACCGGTCCATGGCATTCCAGCAGAGTGCAGGTGCAGATGCTATGCCAATAGTAAGTCTATTATAGTGGAAAAGTCCTTTGAGATTGTTTATGGAGAAAAACACTTTGGACTCTTCTTCCATTTCCATCAGTAGGTAGAGTGAAGCTATGTCCATTTTGCTGAAATGTTTCCCTCAAGAAAGGTTTGCAATGATATCCACTATCCTGGGCAGAGGGTATTGATCTGCTATCACCACAGATCCTGGCAGAACCATCCTTCTTGGCTACAGGGACCAATGGCATTGCCCGTAGGTTCCACTCAACCTTGGAACAAATTCCTTCACCCTCCCCATGTGATCTAGCTCACTGGTGGCTTTATCACAGATGAGAAGGAATCACACAGTGTTTGTAAAACCTGAGTGTGGCATTTTCAGTTCACACTGATCCTTGATATGTTTGAGTTTTCCAGTGCCATCCTTGAACACCACTGTGGCATCATCCAGTACCTTCCTTAATTCACCCTCAGTTGACTCTATTGCAGGGGATGTGGCATACAAATGGTGGGTGGATCCCAAATCATGTTGTAGTCTCAGCCAATCATATCCTCACTATGCTGGCCCTCCTGTTTTTACCACATACAAACCCAATGTGGCTTCTTGGTTGTTGAATTTCACTGTTACAAATGCCATTCCCACGGGAGTTATCTTTTCTCCAGTACAAGTTCTTAGTTGGATATCTGCAGGCTTCAGTTCAGTATCTTTGAAATACCATTCAAAATCGGTTTGTGGAATGACTGAAACAGCTGAGCCAGTGTCCAATTCCATTTTAATTAATTTGCCGTTCAACTCAGGTGTAAGCCATATTGCTTCTCTGTTAGTTTTCACACTGTAAATCTCAAGGCTATTCAAACCTGTGTCACTCCCATCATTATCAGAATTTTCATCAGTTGCATGCAAATTAGTGCTCTTTTTGAAACTGCAACTTGACCTTTTATCATTATCTCTTCCTTCTGCGGTCCATTTATTTTTGTCTACCCGACATGCTTTTTGGATGTAGTTAGACATTGTAACTTTGTTCACCATCACTTTCACTCATGGTTGCAACTCATTTGTTTTTTCTGGCTGCTGTTTCCATTGATACAGTGATTTCAAATGCTCTTTTAAATACAAGTTGTGTTTCTGTTAGGAGCCATTTTTGAATGTTTTCTTGTAAGATTCCACCAACTAAACAATCTCTCAGTGTATTATTAAAACCATCACTGAACTGATAATGCTTGGACAACTTGGCATTGATTGTGCGGATATTCAGAGGCTTTTTCCCAGGGCTGAAATGGCTGCCACAAGAGGGCACAGGTTTAAGGTGCTTGGGAGTAGGTACAGAGATGTCAGCCGTAAGTTGTTGTTGTTTTTTTTTTTTTTTTTTTTACACAGCCAATGGTGAGTGTGTGGAATGGGCTGCTGGCAACAGTAGTGGAGGCAGATACGATAGGGTCTTTTAAGAGACTTTTGGATAGGTACATGGAGCTTAGAAAAATAGAGGGCTATGGGTAACCCTAGTAACTTCTAAGGCAGGGACATGTTCGGCACAACTTTGTGGGCCGAAGGGCCTGTATTGTGCTGTAGGTTTTCTATGTTTTTTTCTAACTTCTTCAATTCAGCCATGTAAGCTGAAATTAACTCCCTTTTGATTTTGCTTATGAAACCTAAAACAATATATAATCAACAAAGTTTTTGGTTCTAAATGTGCCTACATTACATTCACAATACCAGCAAAGCCCATTATGGCTGGTTTGGTTGGAGCAGTTAAATTTCTAAGCAAACTGTATGCTTTTCTACCTATTATACTCAGCAACACGGTCCCTCATCCTTCTCGGTTATTCCATTTGGTTTCAAATACTGCTCAATTCTTTCAGCGTACATCATCCAGTTATCTGTTCTGGAATCAAATGCATCTATCTTTCTGACATAGCCAGCCATTTCTGCTTATTTATTTATATATAATCATCACCTGGCACTCACTGTTTCTGAATCCATGAATTTTGTCTGTTTTTTTAGACTCAAACCTCTCCCTCTTCCAAAAAAAACCCTGCTGCGCTTCAACAAGTAGGTAGTCATCTCCGGTTTGTTTTACAACTACCTTGTTTTGCAAGTCTGGAAACTAATCTAAGGAAAAATGCAGGAACTGGGATATGTTTCATCTGCTTAGTTTTTCCCGTAGGAAGTGCCCACATATTACATGGTGGCGTAATAACGTGTGCCATTCATGTACTTTCTATATATAATCCATATTTAACTATGCAAACAAAAAATGCTTAATCAAACCATATATTTACAATATTACTGAAATATTAAATACATTGCAAGGAATATGGGGAAAAGAGTAGGGAACAAGCTGATGTGCTTCTTCAATGAACAGATGAGAAGAACAGCCTCTTTCTCTGCCACAATAATGTTGTGGACAGAAAGGAACTACAGAAACAGTGTAGAAGAGGACTTGTAGCTCTGAGGTAGAACTGATTGCCTCTTCTAAACAACCTGTGACCAATCTGCGGTGTTCAAACTATGCCGTCTATAAATGCCAAGGTTCAACTCTTGAACTGTGAAGATCGACTCCAAATTAATTCAGCAGTTAAGCAGGCTCTTTGGCATTCAGATACTTCTACTGAAAGCAGAAATCGCAGGTGAGGAGTTGGTGGGAGGTTTTGAAGGATTAAGCTTTCGCAACTGCAAGGGGTTCATTCCCTGAAGGATTTCTCAGAGTCAGACAGAAAGAATTTTAAAACATTGCTCCCCACAAGGAATTTCAGGCATTGCCCTCAAGTCCTGGAAGAAATCTTGATTTATCTCAATGTATCAGTTTCTCTAGGCAGTGCTTAAACATGACGAACACTCCTTGGGAATGTTGGCTTTGCACTACAGTTTTGCAATTTTCTGCATGCAGTTCTGTTCAAAGACTTTTAGGTGAAATAATTCATAAATGTGAATACCAAGATAGAATCTGAATAAGGCCCAGTAAGAGAGGTGTGAGAGCAACATCTTCCATTTTCTCGCAAAAAATGTACGTAATCTTCTCAGAGATTTTAGACTGCAGAATGGTCCAAAGAAAAGCACCTGGATCCATGAAGAACACATCTACCCTGATAGTGGAGTTGTGTACACTGTTACCGCCTCAGTACATCAGGACCATCAACACGGAAAGCAACAAAACCCTTTGTTAAGATGTTACTGTGAAAGGAAAGTTCAGAATTCACTTATGTAAAGCTCTATGGATTCATCAGAAGCCAAAAACAACCAGCCAGGGATTAATAAAGCTGCAATGTTCAAGTTGTTTCAACCTCAAGCCTCCTTGCCAACATCCAAAAACAAAGAAAATATTAGCTTTATTTGTCATATGTACATCAAAATATTGTTTTACATCACAACCAACACAGTCCAAGGATATGCCGAGAGCAAGTGTTGCCATTCGTCCAGCACCAACATAGCTTGTCCACAACTTATTAACTCTAACTCTAACCTCTATGTCTTTGGAATGTGGGAGGAAACTAGAGGACCAGAAAGAAATCCACTGTAAATGGTTGTGCTAACCACTACTTACTATGCCACCCTGGCCTACCTATGAACCCCTGCCCAATTCCAATTCAGACTGCAAACAGCGTATCTTCACCTTGAACAATATCCTCTTGACTGTCCTCCCAACACAATCACTTCCTACATCAACACAAGTCACATCTATTCTACCAGGAATATACCTTTATGTGAAAATTACTCTGCACTTGTTGACCTGCAATGCCTTAAAGCCCTATCACACCTCACATTTGACATTGTTGTTGTCTTCAAAAACCTTTCACTGCTCCATCATTGGAAGCAGTGAAGGGTTTTGAGTAACCTTGCCTTAAGATCCTAAGTCTAGAGTTTTCCATCCTAAATCTCTCTACCTTCTTTTCCTCTTTTACAATGCATCCTCAGTTCACCAAACTTGAATCCCTAATCTCAATGTCAAATTTTGTCAATGTCAATGAGAACACACTTGACTAAATGAATGTAAAGAGTTACTCTTGTTATTATGGACCTAACTAGAAATAAGCTCATATGGCAAAGCCATATGATAGACTTCAAGAAGGCCTTGTTAAGAATGACTTTAGTGCAGTATGCAAACTTAAGTGTAAGCATGGAGATCAAACGCTACAGATGCTGGAATAAAAACAAAAAGTGTTGAAAATATTCAGGCAGCATCTATGGAAAGAGAAAAATTGTTAATGTTTCACGTCAAAGGACATCGATCTAAAATGTGAACTTCAGTTCTCCTTCTGCAGATGCTGACCTTGTACAGTTCTTCATACATTTTCATTTAGAATTTGAATACATCAAAATCTGATGCTAGAAGATAACCTGCATCAGATTCATAGAGCAATACCTCACAGAAACAGGCCCCCTAGCCCATGTCAACAAGATTCTTATCAGAGCTAATCCCATTTACCTATCCTTGGTCCAGTTCCCTTTGAATCTTTCTTATCCATATACTTGCCCAAATCTTTTAAACAGTGTAATTGTACCTGGCTCTACCAATTCCTCTGACAGCTTGTGACATATACCCACCACCCCCTGTGTGAAAATTTGCCTCTCCCATCACTTCTAGTTTTAGACTTCCTCAACCTGGGAAAATGACTGTGACCATTTATTCTGCCTGTGGCCCTTGTGATCTTATAAACAATTACAGCCAGTCCAGAAGGAAAGATAAGAATGGCAAGGCAAGAGACCTTGGATGTCAAGAGTGGTGAAGAATTTAGTCAAGGAGGAAAAAGAAAAAGAATGCAAGTCTTTGGAAGCTAGAATCAAACCGAACCCTTGAAGATTATAAAGAAGCCAGGAAAGATCTCAAGAAGGGAATTAGGAAAGCCAGGAGGGGCCACGAAAGATCCTTGGCAAGCAGGATTAAGGAGAATCCCAAAGCAATCGAGATTAAGAGGATAACTAGGGAGAGGGTGGGACCACTCAAGGATAAAAGGGGGTAACCTTTGCTTGGATGCAGAGAATGAGGATGAACACCTAAATGAGCACTTTACATCAGTATTTATCAAGAAGGACATGGAGGATAGGGAGATCGGTGCCGATAGTATTGATAATGCTGGGTCATTTTGACATAAAGGAGGAGGTAATGTTGGGTCTCTTAAAGAGAATTAAGGTGGATAATACTTCACCTTAAAAACTCTCAATGACTAGAAAGTCACAGAATGCAGAGTCAGTTTTATTCAGTTATGACTCCAAATGTAATCCCTGGCATTTAACTGACATCCCTCCCTCTCCCAACCACATTTGTACCTTGGTATACTATCTCCCACTCCAAAGTAGATGCATGCCAGAGATAGTAGATGAGGCAGGTACAGGAACAACATTTAAAGATATTTGGGCATGTATGTGGATAGGAAAGGCTTGGAGGAATATGGGTCTAATGCAGATAAATGGGACTAACCTAGATGAGCATCCTGGCTGACATGGATAAGTTGGGCTGAAGGGCCTGTATGGGTCTACAGTACTCACACACATGGTCCATCAGTTATGAGGAGTTAGCTGTCAAAGTGAGGAACTGAGTTCCAGACTCTCTGCCTCAATAAGCATCCTGCATGTTGCAGCGAAACAGATGCTAAATCCAGCGTGCAAAGTCAGCTGTGTGCTTTTATTTTTATGGTTATTGTTTTAATGAACAATAGCATCATAGCATAAATCTCTCATCTCCGCAGCTCCTCCTCTGGTGAGAACAGATGTATGAAAAGAACAAATGATTCACTACACTTGATAACAAAAAGGCCAAGAAAAGCATTGTTCTATAGCTTGAATGTTATGAAACAAACTTAGAATAACTTAGCTGAGTGGGGTGGAGATGGGAAATGTGTGCTTTTCCACGTCCAACTGGCACAATACAAGTAAAGTCGACGAGAACCACCAATGTGAGAATTCAAAGTTTGACGAAGGTCCAACTGCAGTTCACGTGAACACTTCACATGACCAATTTTTATAGTTACACCATTGAAATCAACCTGTCCAGATGTATCACAGATTGGTCCAGGGTCTGCTCTGCCCAAGACCGTAAGAAACCGCAGCCCAGTCCATCACACAAACCAGCCTCCCCTCTCCAATGACCCAGTCTATATTTTTCACTGCCTCAGGAAAGCAGCCAACACAATCAAAGACCCCTCCCGCTCTGGTCATTCTCACTTCTCCTCTCTCCCCTCTCCCATCCAGCAGAAGAGACAAAAGCTTGAAAGCATGCATCACCAGATTAAAGGACAGCTTCTTCCCATTGTTATGAGACTCTTGGACAGCCCTCACATATTCAAACAATATTATGTTGATCTCCCAATCTATCTCATTGTGGCCCTTGCATTTTGTTTACCTGCACTGCAACAGTACTTTGCATACTGCTTTTCTTCATACTACCTCAATATACTTGTGCATGGCTTCACCTGTCTGGATCGAATGCAAATAAAAGCTTTTCACTGTTTCTTGGTGCATATGACAACAATAAACCAAATAATAATAATATCCAATACAGGAAGTGATTCTGACAGCTCGGGACACCTTTCTTTTCCTTTTCTCTATGGACTTACATTGATCCTTTCTTCTCTCCTTTTCAACTTCTTGTCCTTTTCTCACCTTCCTTTTTCTTCTTCTAGTTTCTTGTGAGTACCTCTGAATATGCTAATTTCTCAAGGAAATAGGTCTCATTTGTCTCCTTCCATTTCTATAGCACTTATGTCCTTCTCTTTTTTTTTTCCCTTTTCCTTCCTTTGAGGGTGTGCATCTTGATCTTGAGAAGGTGCATTTAGTTCACTGAAGTATTCACTTATTAATCTTTCTATTGTTCCCTTTACAATCTGATCTTTCCTCTTGGCTTCCTCATCCACAACATCATCTGATGAATCCTCTTTTTTTCATATCTCCATTGACACATTTCTTTTTGGCCTTCCACTCATCCAGCTGAGCTTTGGTCTTTGCATCTATTTTTACAAGAAGCCTTTTGTCTCCCACTTGAAGTCCATGCAATAACCTTAATGGACACAGGGTAGATTCTGGTTCTTTATACTCACAACATCCAAATGCTTACAACTTTCCTGAAGCTCCTTGAACTCTCTTCCAGCTTAAACCAAGCCACATTTCAAGTAAATGCCTGATTAACTTACCTGAGGCTTTCTCAGATACATTACCTACAAAAAGTGTGGCAGTCAGACTAACAGCACCTGCTTGCCCTCTGGTGTACAGCATGGAGACAGTGGTGGCATTATCCAGTACCTTTTTTTTAATCCATTTTCAGTTGACTATTACAGAGGATGTGGCATGTAAATGGTGGAAGGATCTCCAATGAAGTTGTAGTTGTCTCAGCCCCACAATGCTGGTCCTCCTGTTTTTACCACGTACAAGCCTAATGTGGCTTGTTGGTTGTTGTATTTCACTGTTACAAATGTCACTCCTCCACAAGTTATCTTTTCTCTAGTGTAGTTTCTTAGTTGGATATCTGCAGGCTTCAGTTCAGTATCTTTGAAATGTTGGTCAAGCTTATTTTATTTTGTGGAATGACCGAAACAGCTGAGTGAATGTCCAATTCTATTTTAATTAATATGCTGTTCACTTCTGGGGTAAGCCATATTGCTTGTCTATTGTTAATTTTCACATTGTAAATCTCGAGGATACCCAGTCCTGCGTCACTCTCATAGTAATCAGATTTTTCATCAACACCATGCAGACTGCTGCTTTTTATGAAATTGCAACTTGACTTTTTAAGCTTTTTCTCTTCCCTGCGCAGTCAATTTATTTTTGTCTGCCTGACATGCTCTTTATATGTGTCCTACCTTGATGCATTTTCTGCAAGTTTCACCTTTAAATCTGCATTGGTCTAGTGTATGTGATCTCCTGGCAAAACGATAATTCAAATTGTTCAGCTAGTCTGATTCCTGTATAGATGTTGCAATTTTGTTCACGTTCACTTTCGTTCCTGACTGCAACTCAATAGCAACTCTGTCTCCTGTTTCCATTGATATAGCAATTTCAACTGCTCTTTTAAATGTAAGTTGTGCTTCAGTTAGGAGCCATTTTCAAATGCTCTCTTGTAAGATTCCACAAACTAAGTAATCTGTCAGTGCATCATTAAGCACATCACCAAAACTGACAATACTCAACTTCTTCAATTCAGCCACATACGCTGAAATGGACTCCCCTTCCTTTTGATTCCACTTATGAAATCTAAAGCGTTCTGTAATTAACAATTGTCTTGGTTCTAAATGATCCTGCATTGCTTTCATGATATCAGCCAAACTCATTTTTGCTTGTTTGGTTGGAGCAAACTGTCTGCCTTTACATCCAATGCACTCAGCAAAATAGGCACTCGTTTCTTTTTGCTCTTGTATTTGCTTAAAAATTCTGCTCACTTAGCTCAGTATATAAAATCCGGTTATCTGTTGTGTAATTAAGTGTGACAATCTTTCTGATGTGGCCAGCCATTTCTCCTCTTGCTTTTAATGATTATCACACTGTACTCACTGTTTATGAACCTGTGAACTCTTCAGTTTTTGCCTTTTTTCTTTAACTTGATCATTTCTGCATGTGTGGCACTGATTTTTTTTCCAAAAACTCGACCCGTCATCACTGCATTTCAACAAGTAGGTGGTCATCTCGGGTTCATTTAAGAAATACCTCATCACCACTGATATGTTTTGTAACTTCAAAACACTGAGCTCAATTTGAAGGAAAACAAGAGAGGTGGAAATGCAAATCTAACTTTGCATTTTCCTTTAAGCGAAGTGTGCACTTATCTCATGGTAGCATCATGACATATGCAATTTATGTACTTCTACATACAAGCCACAATGCATTATGTAAACAAACAATTCTTATTCAAACAATACATTTACAAGATTACTCAAATATTACTGATATATTGAACACACAACACAATGTTGTGCCTATGGTGCTGCTGCAAGTAAGTTTTTTCATTGCAACTGTGCTTTCATGTACACATGACAACAAACTCACTTTTGACCTTTAAACTTCATCTGCCGTGTATCTGCCCTTTCTGCCAGCTCTTTTAAATCTTGCTGAGGTTTGTCACTGTCCTCTACGCAGTTCATCCCTTTGGTCACATAGCAGCATTTCAATTAAACCAATCAAGCTAAAACTCGCACCCTTCTTGAATGGAAGACTAAAGACTGAAACTTTACTCCTCTAGTTAGTCCCACTTACCAGTTAAACTCGTTGCCCTGGGTGAATCCTGAACAGATGTAGACTTGGTGCGGCCTTGGTTCCTGCGCTTGCCTGCTGCTGAGCGAGCTGTTCGGATGTGCACTTTGCTGGCTTTGAAGAAAGCCACTAGGAAGGGTTGCTTCTCCTGGGGCCCATGGAGTCCCAACAAGCCAGAAAGTTTGGGGCTGACACCTTGCCCTATAAGAACACAGGAGGCACAAGTGAGATAAGGTGAGGCTTCATGCACTAGGTTCTTTAGCAAGTTCTGAAGGGAAGCTGGAAACACATTTTTCTTCTGAGGGGCATGTCACAACAGCTGAGATCTAGGCCAATATTTATATTTACACTATTTGTGGAATATACGTCACTGGTAAGTTTTATAAGTTGGACTCTTGATCTCCCAATATATCTCGTAATGATTTTGCAGCTTCTTGTTACCGGCTCTCTGTAGCCATTGTGCTTTATTCTGCATTGTGATTGTTTCACCTTAACGCACATGGTCTCTACAAACAGGATGCAAGAAAAGCTTTTCACTGTCTTGCAGTACACATGACAATAATAAACCAATTCCAAATCTTATCCATCCATAACTGCTAGTTGGCAGTTCAGAGTCAATCACATTAGTGAACTTGAAGCCGACGTAGGCTACATTGGGTAAGGATGGCAGAGTTCCTTTCCTTAGGCAATCAAGTAGGAACTTACACAATCCAGTCAGCTTACATTTACCATAACAG
Organism: Mobula birostris; assembly: GCF_030028105.1. Taxonomy (NCBI): domain Eukaryota; kingdom Metazoa; phylum Chordata; class Chondrichthyes; order Myliobatiformes; family Myliobatidae; genus Mobula; species Mobula birostris. The sequence goes on from NC_092370.1 coordinate 127,630,594, forward strand.
ATGCCAATGGTTTTATTGGGGGCGGGGGAGACTTATTTAGTACCTGTATTTAAATTCCCCAACTGCCATAGTGGGATTCAACTCACAATCAGCTGGTACTATAACATGACCATTTCGCTACAGATGGACAGACATAAAGCTGTGTGCATTCTACAATAAGTCACTTATCTCCACTGAGCATCCAGAAACTTGCTGTGCAAAGACTAGGGTCTGAATCTGAATATGTTGGCTCAGTATTGTTCTCATCATACATTACTCACATAGGCAGGTCAAATATCCTTGTGATAAGCTTTAGAAAACGAAATTGTGATGCATTTAATAAACATGCAGTGCAAGAACAGACAGGTATTGAACTTGACCTCTGAAATTCTGAGTTGACTTGTGGAATTTCAGAGGTCAAGTTCAAAGCAAATTCACTGGCACAGTGAGTTTGATTCAGAGGGTGAACCTCAAGATTTCTTGAGGCAATAAGATACAGGAGCAGAATTAGGTCATTCAACCCACTGAGTCTGCTCCACTTCCAATCACAAGGTTTTTTTTATTCTAACCCCATTCTCCCAGTAAATCATAACTACTCATTTGTTTTGGTGAAATGGTGACTAATTCTTAGGTTAGTTATAGTTTGAATGATCATGATAACGTTACAATCCAAGCATGACGTTGTTCCAGTGGTGGTCAGTATATGTATAAGTTTGCTGATGACACAACAATTGTAGGCCGTATCTCGGGTAATGATGAGTTTGAGTACAGAGGGGAAATTAAGAACCTGGTGGCATGGTGCAAAGACAATAACCTATCCCTTAACGTCAGCAAGATGGAGGAATTGGTTGTTGACTTCAGAAGGAGTAGCAGACTACGTCAAAAGCTTTAAGTTCCTTGGGGTCAATATCACAAATGACCTGACTTGGACCAACCAAGCAGAGTCCACTGCCAAGAAGGCCCACCAGCACCTTACTTCCTGAGAAAACTAAAGAAATTTGGCCTGTCCCCTAAAACCCTCACTAATTTTTATAGATGCACCGTAGAAAGCATTCTTCTAGGGTGCATCACAACCTGGTATGGAAGTTGTCCTGTCCAAGACCGGAAGAAGCTGCAGAAGATCGTGAACACGGCACAGCACATCACACAAACCAATCTTTCATCCTTGGACTCACTTTACACCGCATGCTGTCGGAGCATTGCTGCAAGGATAATCAAGGACACGACCCACCCAGCCAACATATTTTCATCCCTCTTCCCTCCGGGAGAAGGCTCAGGAGCTTGAAGACTCATACGGCCAGATTTGGGAACAGCTTCTTTCCAACTGTGATAAGACTGCTGAACGGATCCAGAACCGTATCTGGGCCGTACCCTCCAAATATCCGGACCTGCCTCTCGGTTTTTTTTTTTGCACTACCTTACTTTCCATCTTCTATTTATGATTTATAATTTAAATTTTTAATACTTACTATCGATTTGTACTCCAGGGAGCAGGAAGCACAGAATCAAATATCGCTGTGATGATTGTACGCTCTAGTATCAATTGTTTGGCGACAATAAAGTAAAAAGTATGTATGATACAGGCGTCCACTACCAACTATGAGTGACAGTTAATGTGTTGGGTTTTGCAAGATAAGAACTGGAACCTTTGCATTTTCCAGGATTCTGAAACAAATCAAACTCCACTTGTGTCCATCAAACATCATCGACCCAGAACACCAACTCTCTTCCCTTTCCACAGACGCATCTGGGCATGATAAACAATTATGGAATGCTCTATTTTTATATCTGCTTTCCAAGGTCCCTTGTAAACAACCATTTTTGGATCCACGTTACATAAAACTATGAATAACCTTGTGTACAAACAGATACACAGCAGCTTCAACAAGACTCTTAGCACATCATTTATGAGTCAGTTTTCTAGGCAATTTTCTGAAGCAGCTAAATAAAGGGTCCAGGACGTGAGTTATACTCTGGTAAGTAAAGCTGTAAGGCTTCCCAGACCATTAGAGAGGAGCCACATTTGGTTTACTACTTTGTTTAAGAAGTCAAGGGGACATCTGCTACAAGTCAAGGAGAGAGATATAAGCAGAGCAGACAATCAGAATCCTTTTACCTGGGTAGAAATGTCCAAGGACTACAAGGCATGCATATAAGAGTGAGAGAGGCAAATGTTCAACAGAGATACAAGCGCAATGTTTGTTTGCATGAAAAGATGTAGCTGCGTGGAGGAGGTTGCCAGGGGAGTGGTGGAAGCATATGCAATAGTGGCATTTAAGAGGCTGTTATGCAGGGAATGAAGGAATATTAATTATGTACACACAGGCAGAAAAATAAGGTGAAACTGCATCACCTGTGCAGGTGTGAAATAAGAGATGAAGAAAGTTGATTTATATACCTTTTAATTCCTCACGAGTTCTAAGAGCAGATTTTATTCCGTATTTCAAATTTGGGTAGCGACTTGTGAATTCAGTAATGGTAAAGTTCCACACGTTGAACAGTGGGGTCTGTCTGTATGGAGACTAAACTTGTACACAAGACTCCAAGGTGTGGGCTCATTGTGGTTAAAGCTAAAACTCCCATGAGTTATTTACTAGCTGTGCCTGCACACTAAACATTTGTCTTTCATGTACTAGGTCTTCCAGATCCTATTGAACCACAAAAAGTTTGCCATTCCGATTGTTTTAAATAATAATTGATATTTTCTTATTCCTCCTTCCAAAGGGTATGAGCTCATACTTTCCCATCTGCCAAATTCTCGACCACTCACTTAACATATATAAATTCCTTTATATCCTCCTCACAACTTACTAATTCAACTGTCTTTGCATTACCAGTACATTTGCTCAGTCATCCAAGCCATCTTCACAATAGTGGAGCTCCAGCACTAATCCATGTGACACCACACTGGATATTGATTATGACTCAGGAAACGAGCCATTTACCCCAACTCTTATTTACTGTCAGTTGGCCCACCCCTTATAAATGCAACTGCCCACCCCCCACCCCAAGCTCTTCTGCACTTATCAAATGCTTCTGGAAATGGAAAAACACAGCACTGGCTTCCCTTTATCCACCAAATTTGTTATATACTCAAAGAATTCTAGCAAATTTATCAAAATGCTGACTTTGCTCAATTATTTTATAAAGCCTTGTCGTACCACAAGAACAGATTCCTGCCTTATTCCCCCCCTCCCATATACATTTTCTGTTTTGTCTCTCTTCTTTCTTGTTACATTAGAGGTTCTCCAATTCTCTCCCCAGAATCCAATTAATTTTGTAAATTACATCTGGATCATCCACTTTTGCTGCAGCCACTTTCTTAAAATAATCTCTACAACACAGACCACCAGACCCAGGAGACTTGTCAGACTTTATCCCCAATAGTTTGCTTTGTACTTTTTCCTCTAGTGATAGAGTGGCCAAGTAATGCAAGCCTCCTATCAGTTATAAATAATGGTTAAGAAAGACTTCATACATTTACGAGTTCTGCAGGCTGACACGAGTTTGAGCATCAGATTACAGTTGAGTATTTTTCTATGCAAGAAAAAAAAAGCTCAAAAAGCAACGTTAGGTAACAAATTATGGGGCAGGATAAATTTAAAGATTAAAGGACCTCAGTACACGTGTGTTCAACTTTTTCCGACCTTCTTTGAACTGGAATAAACAGGTCATACTTGTTTTCAACGGCAGGTGAAGGGACAGGACAACCCACAGTTAGTTACCAACAAAACAGTTTGGTGGAATAATAATTTGTGGAAAATTACCTTTTCCCAGGCCCTCGGCCTACATGGATTTTCCAAGCAGAATTCATTATACATTTAGCTCAAAAAATAAAATTAGACATTAAATCCAAAGGCTAAATTATTGTAATTCTGGCATCCTGGAGTTCCACAAGATAATAACAGGTTAAGTTCAAAAAAGGTTTCCTTTCAATATTGGACTGTCTAGACATGGGTGACGTGGCAGAAAATAAGGAAAATATTTAACTTCAGTCAAACAGATCTGACTAACTCGTTACACATTGAACTAAAGAATGATCTTTGCTCGTATTCCAATATGTGACCTCAGTGAAGTGAGCCATCAGCTTCTGCAGAGGTAACTATTTCCATCGAGTTCTGCGGCCCCAGTCTGTGTGAGGCTAGCGAGTCCTTCCAACCAATCAGATTGCACAACTTGGACTTGACCCAGTAACGTCTCAGAAATAAGAACTCAACAAATCCAAGGCTACACACTTAAAATAAATACCCAAAGAATATGGCAAGTCATTTAATGGCAAATTGTGCTTTTTCCTGGGGAGAAGAGACCCAAAGGACAAGGACGAGGATGAGGAAGGAGGGGGCCCAGAGGAGGTGGTGGAAAAGGGTTTCTGAGAGAGAAGTACGGAGAAGATGAGACTCAGAAAACGGAAAAGGGAAAGGGGTCTCATAGAGAAGAGGAGGAAAAGGGGGTCCAAGGCTAGCGAGTCCTTCCAACCAATCAGATTGCACAACTTGGACTTGACCCTGTAACGTCTCAGAAATAAGAGGTGGAAAAACACACATTTATATGGCAACTATGGAAGACTTCAAATGTCTCATTCTGCTTTACCGCCAACTACATGTTGTTTTAACACACAGTATCGAGGGAAATGTGATGTATAGGATGTCCCACAAATTCCAATGTGACCATGAGCATATGTTTTAATGATGCATGCTTATTTTATGAGTAAAAATAATCAAAAGATTTGTAACTTAATACACAAAAGGCTGAAGATGTTGGAATCTGGAGCAGCAAATAATCTGAAGGAACTCGGCAGGACAGGCAGCATCTGCGGGAGGGAAGGAATTGTCAGCGTCTCTGGTCAAAGCTCTACATCGGGACTGAGTGTGGAGAGGAAGATTGCCAATATAAGAAGGAGAGAAGGAATGGTGACACAGAGACTGGAATGAGATTGACGTACCAGGAAAGAGTGAAGGATGATGGGCAAATGGAGCAAGGTAGGGGAAGGAATGGGAAACAGTAGCTGGTGAATGATAGGCAGAGGTAGACAGAAGGCAAGGCGGCAGGCGGGGAACAGGGAAGGTAGAGGGGGGAGGCAGCTGCTGAAAGGTGATAAGCAGAAGCAAAAAGCCTGCTAATGCTGACTCTGTCGTGAACAAAGTCATGATAAGAACCATTAGACAAGAGGTGAAGGGTAGATGGAAACAGATGGGGGGGTGGCAGGGGATCCAGTGGGTAACAGGTGGGTGGAAACAAGAGGGGGGATATGAGAAAGAACATGGAGATGGGAGCATAGGAGGTGGATTGGAAGGGGAAAAAGAGAAAGCAAACAGCAACTGAAATTGAAAATGGCAACATTCAACATTACGTTAAGTACAGATCACAAAGTTAACCTGGTCTGAAGAACTAAAATTGTTATAACAGTTTTAACTTCTTAGTATTTTAAAATATCCAATAAACAATTTTCTTTGTGCTATAACTTCATCATTATAGGTTACAAGAGTGTTGACTGTACGTTCTCCCACTTGGTATGACATGTTTTGATGCAAAAATGAATGGCTTTGGTCTATAAAATGTTAGCTCAAAACCTTCCTACATTTATCACTCATTGTGTTCATGTCAAGTTGAAAAATAAACCGGCATAAGTAAAACCTGGTTTATTTATCAATAAACATTGCTGTCACATTTTGACCTCTTCAAGGAGAAAATTGGGCAAGTGCAGGATGTATATTGTATACATTTCTCTGCCTTTGAACGCACCTGTTGACCTACCTATTGAAGTTCATTGTGAACAAACTAACACAGGTTTTTGATGGTGGAGGAGGTGAGGTTGATGTCAAGAGACGTTTACGTGTATCCTGAGAAGCCAGCTTGCAATTCGACCTCAGAGGAAGCGTGTCCTTGCCTCTCAGAAAAGTGGCTTGTTGTAACAAAAGACCTTTACAAGCCTACTGGTGAATCAGAGAGTTTGCACTGGTACTATGTTGTGAAGACAATGTTCAGACAAGGAATCTAGGCACATTTTGTTTGGATACAACTGAATGCATACTCTTCTAGTTTGATGACACATTTAGAGTTTTCCAATGATTTACACGTAGCCTGCTTAAACGATCTTACTGTAAACACTGGTCCCATTTCCCAACTCCAGCTACCCAAGAGGCTCAAGCGCATTAATTAGACAAACGCTCCAGCAATTAGGAAGTGACACTTTGCCAAAGTCAGATCAGATGCATAGGGAAAAAAATGCAGATGCTTGAAATCTGAAGTAAAAACCAAAAAAACTGCAAATAATCAGTAGGTCAGGCAACATCTGTGCAAAGAGATTCAACGTTTCTGGTCAAAGACACTTCTTTTGAGGTGTTATCTCTGTTTCTCTTCCCACTGCAACTGGCAGAGTGTTTCCATCATTCAGTTTTTAGGACAATTGCACAGCAGTTCAGAGATGTCAGAGATAAAGGAAAGGTTAAGGGGACAAGAGGCAGGATCTTAAGAAAGGTAGAGATGCAGATGCCTGGAGAACTTCATAGAGGGCAATCGAGTCTGAAGCCAAAGGATGTGAGACAAAAGATGGGGGGGGGGGGGGGGAAAAAGAGGGAAGAGAATGGAAAATTCAGTACATGGAAAAGGGCAAAGGGGCAAGAGGGAGAAATTAGTTGTGGGACTGGAAGTACAAAGGCAGGAAGGGTACAGGCCGTGAAAGGTTTGAAGAGCAATGGGAGAAGATGAATGGGACCATGACCTTCCATCAGTTCCGGCTGAGCTGGTGGAGGTGGAGCTGTATTAAAGTGCAAGAGCAAACCTGTTTCTTCCCATCCACACCCCATCTAGCATGCTGATATTTATCCTTCAATAACAATTGCTATACCTACTCAGAATCTCTGATAGGGGTGCTTGTGTTGTACAATTCTCCGCATTTATCAGATTATGAGAGACAGATATGTATCTTTTTCCCCAGGATTGAAATGTTTAATACTAGAGGTGAGAAAGGTTAAGTTTTTGTTTCCAATACACTAACAGTGCCTGGACTCTGCTGCTAGGTGTGGTAATGGAGGCAAAAAGAGGTGTTTAAAAGACTTTTACATAAGCAGCTCTGGTGGCAGACTTGTCGTGCTCCGCCCAGGGGCAGCTCATCCACCTTTAGTTCCCACCTACCACCCAGCTCTCACCTGTGGTTCCAAGTAAAAGCTTACAAGGGACAGTGGCCACATCCCGGTACACGGCTCCGACGGGCAAGCTAAACCAGGTGAGAGTAGCCGGGAATGTCCAGTCCCAGTGATACGGGGACATGCCTACCCCAGTGAGTGAAGCCATTTCCGGCGAACTGGGTGAGATCAACTACAAGATCCAAAGGCCAAGAAGGCGGTGCTACAACGCTTCGTGGAGAGCGAAGAGCACGACAAGGTACTGAGTGCATCATGGCTGTCCACTGCAGCCGGGGAAGTCTGCAGCCGTGACGATTTCTCGTACCATTGGACCAAGATTTTGAGGCTGAGAGAGTGGAACTACCCCAGGGCAACAGCCTTTTCACCGTAAAACTCCTCCCGCACAGGCTTACGTCATCGTCAGAAACGACAACCAACACATCCACACATGAACGTGCAGAGAATGGGAGGATGTGGGCATATTGTAAGCATAAGTAATTAATTTAGTTCAGCATTTAATTAGTTCACTGCAAGATGCTCTGGTGCAGTACTATTCTATGTTTAATGTTATCCACACTTACACTGAGACGAGAAGGACTTTTTGTCTGGGAAATCCTCTGATACAACCCAAGGTGTGGAAGTTGCTATATAAAAGCAAACTTCCAAGTGTGTAGAATTCAGCTTGTTGGAGCTTTTATACTATTAAATAAGCAAATTTCTCAAGAAGTTACAAACCCGAGCACTCATATAAAGCAGGCAGAGGCAGTGGCCACACCAAATGCCCGAGGATCCAATGACTGATGGAGTAAAAGTCCACTGCAATGGACCTACGTCTCTATGAGAACACCTACACTTGTAAGTTGTGTTACTTCGATTTTCAAAAAGGGGCCAGCCGGAGGTCTTTGCACAGGAGCTGGAGTTAGGATGATGGGGGATGGACCCAAAGGTAACCCCACTCACCTACACAAGGATAGAGCCATCAACTGTGTCAGAAGTGATCCAAGAGGACAATATTCCAGTTTGTATAGAGGCACTTCAGTGATGGAAAAGTCCAAGCAGAGAGGTACAGAATTTAACACAGCAGCAGTTAACCCCAGGGAAGAGGTTATTACTGCTTTGTTCTAAAGGTAGTGCTAAAGCTACTTTGTAATTATTAGTACCTTATTCCGACCCTGCCCTGATAAAGGGATGAATGTGGTGGCTCAGGGAAGCACTGCACCTGAGGAATGGGAAGCAAAGGAGGAGCGGTGGGACATTAAGGAGGCAAAACTGCGTCAGCAACAGTGTAGGGATAGTCCTCTCTGTGGACCACCTGAAGGAATAGCAGGAGTCCAGCCATCATCCACGGATCACATTACAGGATGCCAAATACGCAAAGGAAATAGAGAGAGAAAAATCAGTTGACAAATTAGAAGCAGCTACGAACAATCAAGTTAGAATGGGTAATAATTACAGCAAAGTGAGGGAAAATACCTGTGGCAAGAAAAGACATTTTCCACTTCAAACTGTTACCTCCTTCTATATATTCCTCTAATAAGGGATGAAGCTCTACAAGATATAGCTCTTGGGTTGAACACAGCAAAGAGTCTATTGGGGCTGGGGAACATGAACAAAATCTGCCCAGAACCGTGTGCAACATTCTAAATGCAGAAGAGGAAGACTGCATTGACTTAGCACCCTTCACACCACTTTCCAAGTCATACCAGAGCACTTTATAGCCAAAGAAATTTTTGAAGAGTAGTCACAGCTAAAACACAGGAACCATCAACTTGTGCATGTTAGTCTCCCAATAGCAGCAATGATATACTGACCAGATAATCCCTGAAATTTCGATCGAGGAATAAACATTAGGGAGAACTTCCCTACTCTTCTGTTGAAGAGTACTGTGAGTACATGGGTTCCTGAGAGTGTGGAGGGAGCCTGTTCCCATTTTTGGTTCCCCACATGAGAAACTGCACCTCTGACAGTGGGGCTCTCCCTCAATACTACACTGGAGTATCAGCCCAGATAATTGATCAGTTTGAAGGACAAAGAGCACATGACCAATTCGAGCTTCAAGATGCAATCAGTCAGCAGTCCTGATCCTGATCTACAAGTAAGGTTGTCCAGGTAGATGCTTCCTTTCCACCTGCTGTTGCCTCGCCAACTTATTTCTTCCTCTCTTGATTGCCCTGTTCTAGTCCTTTACCATACATCTGGGATGTCTCGCCTGCCCTCCACTATTTTGAAAACTCCTATTCCCCAGCCCCCACTACCTCATCTTCTCCATGGATGTCTGGTCTTTCTGCACCTCCATCCCCCATCAGGAAAGGCATAAAACCCTTTGCTCCTTTCTACTCCAAACATCCAATCAGTTTCACTCCACCAACGTTTTCATCTGCCTGGCTGAACTTGTTCTTACCCTGAACAACTTCTCTTTCGACTTCCTATAAAAAGAACCCTGATGCAGGGTTCAGACCCAAATCAGACACTATTCCTTTCCTCCCACAGATGCTGGTTGACTTGTTGAGTTCAGTTGCTCCATATTGCTCGATTTTAAAGTCAGTGCAGCTGACATCAAATGACCCAACCCGTGGAGGGATGACTGCCAGAAATAAGCAAGCATTTTGTTTAGCCATTTTCTTTGGCACCAAACTTCACCCAACCCATTGGCAGGATCTAACAAGTTTTCCAAAACCAACAAGCTGCCAAGATTAACACCTAGAGTGGGTTTCAGGTTGGAGGCCATAAACTTGAAAATGGCCCCACTCTGGCTGAAGACTGCAAAAGGCAAACATTATTAATCAGTTTACCAGGCATGGTTCCTGACCTCATGTGTGGGGTGATGAGGGTGATGAGGGATCTTGTGGGGAGAGAGAACTGTATGGCAGGAGTCAACCACCTCAACACTAACTGGTAATTTAAGCAACATTCCTCTGGTGGAGGCTGGGAGACGGTATTTACGCACACCAGCCACAACACGGGAATAATGGGGATATGCCAATAGCTCCCGCCACTTGGAAAGCATTCTGCCATATGTCCCAGAGAAAGAAAACTGGCTGCACTCTTTTCAATCTGGCCAGACACTTGGCAGCTGCTGACTGACATGTGGTAAACATACGTCCTGCGTGGTGGGAGATAAAGCTTTGAAACCAACTGTATCCTTAGTTCCAGAGGGAGAAGAAGAGGGAGTCAGCTTAGGACCTTCCATTGCTTTAACCTCAAATCCCAATTGCCCAAACGAGGACAGTGTCAGTACGAGCCAGATTCAGATTTATTTATCACATGTACATCATAAACTACAGTGAGTCATTTATGTTAACAGCCAACACACCCAAGGATGTGCCGGGAGAAGCCAGCAAGTGTCACCACACATTTGGCACATGCGTAACATGCCCACAGTGCTTGGCAGAACCACATGGAACTCAATAAAAAAAAAACCAGAACATTCCAAGCAATAAATCAATGGCAAAACATGCCCTGCTCCTACCTCTCACTCACCCACACACATGCACAATTCTCCAACCCCAGGACAGGTCGGAGCTCTCCCTCCTGTGTGTGTGTGTGACAAACACCCAAGGTGGGATGCAAGTTGGGCTCTGCAAAGATTCTCACGGGTTGTAACTTGGACAAGGGACAGCCAGCACCACTGGCAGCATGTGCAGTCACTGGAAACACAAGTTGAGATTCTCTTCCTACACAACAAGTTACACTTCTGGGCTTAAGATGACGAATTGTCCCTTCTTTTGGGCACAATGCCCAAAAAAGCAATGGAGAGATTATTTTTTTAAGATATATAGCCCGTCGCTAGAGGAACCCTGTACTGTTGCAGATCTTGCCGAATTCAACAACAAGGCGCAAAAATGTGTCCAGTTCTGGCTGGGCCATGTATAGGCTGTCTGTGGATGTGATAAGAAGAAGAAGAAGAAGAAGATATATTAATTCAGGGGATGCGGACTTCACAAGCTAAGCCCGCACTTAATTGTTCCTGGGGAGGTCATGGGGTGAACAGTCCTTGAGGTTTGAGTATACCCACAATGCTGTTCGGGAGGGAGTTCCAGGATATTGACCCAACACCTGTGAGGTTATGTACTTCCAAAGTCAGCATGGTGCGTGGCTTGGTGGGAAACTTCCAGGTAGTGGTGTTCCCTTGTTTTTTCTGCCCTGATCCATCTAACTGGTCCAGCTTATAGGTATGGAAGATGTTGCCTAATTGGTCTTGGTGCAAGTGAATGGTTATTCATGGGATGCCTGTGAAACAGGTGGCTGCATTGTAGCATTGACATTATTCAGTAAGCCCTGTTAAAGAAGCAGTTTTAGAGGCTGTTTCACTATTGCCCACCACACTCAGTGTTCCGTCAGATAACTGTAGATTACTTCCAAATACAATTTGAGAGAGCTCAATCTCTAACAATCACAAGACCTTGTGCATGCAACAGAAACGTCACGTTAAAGCTCAAACAACACAGAGTGGACACAGACTATCCTAGTCATCGCACAGCTGATCCAGGAAAAAGATTAGATTTATTTGTCACAGGTACGCCAAAATGTACAGTGAACTGCATCATTTGCATTAAATCAGTGAGGACTGTGCTGCATTCTCGGCCCAAAAAGTCAACTGTACGCTTCTCCATAGATGCTGCCTGGCCTGCTGAGTTCCTCCAGCATTTTGTGTGTGTTGCTTGGATTTCCAGCATCTGCACATTTTCTCTTGGTTGCGATTGGGGGACTGCGTTGGAAAGCCCGCAAGTGCCGCCATGCTTCTGATGCCAACGTAGCATGCCCACAACTCACTAACCCTCACCCATGGGTCTTGCTTTGGAATGTGGGAGGAAACTGGAGCACCTGGAGAAAACCACAATGGAGTCACAGGGAGAACATACAAACTCCTTACAGGCAGTGGCAGGAATCAAACCCTGATCTTGCAGCTGGCTCTGTAAAGCAGCATCGCTACTTTGGGAAGATAACCGGAATGCTGGTGAGCAATAAACACCAGGCAGAGTCCCATTTCCAGTGTTGGTCTGTGCCATACTAAACGATCCAAACCATGCTAACAGCAGAAAAAGGGGTACTGTAAAAACTCTCCAGTCGGATCAGGCAACTGACAAGTGATCGTTAAACAAGATTAAGCAAAAAACAAACCCTACAGATGAGGGAAATATTGGCATTCATATAGTCAGAAAACGTGTGCCAAGGAGCATCTGTGTAGAGGAAGAGGGTTAACATTTCAAGCAGCTGACCATTCCAATGGATAGTTATTTCCAACATCTGCACTTTTTTGGTTTGACTGTAAGAATGCATGTCAGTTTATGAATATATCACTTGACTTCCTACGCTGTTTTATATGATAGCTCTGTTTTTTTTTCCATCCTGTCTGCATATAGAGTGCTGCAGAAGAAATCTGTTCTCACACAGCAATGTCTGTTTCTTGCATACAAGATCCTGTTGTATTGAGTTGACTGCTGGCTATGTGCTTTTAACAGATTTTCAAAGCTTGAATATTTCAATCTAGGATGCAGGAAATACTTCCTTCAGTTCCTCCCCATGGATTGTAATTTCAACTCATGCAAGTTTAATCAAAGTGTTGGAGCTGCTTTCATAAGACTTAATCCAAGATCTAAAGTGATGGTTCTCTCTGCATGGTTGAGATCAGTTATACTGCTGACCCAAAATGACAAAGGGTCAAAGATTAGAAAGGAATCTATCGTTGCCATTCAGAGCTAAATCACTGGATTATAATCAACTATTGACCAAATATTTGATGACAGAAACTATTTTCAGTAATAGCAGAAAATGCTGGAAATACTCAACAGGTCAGACAGCTTCTGTGGAAAGAGAAACAGAGATAGTATTTCAGGTAAACACGGGCGGTTTCTTTTTCCAAAGTGTCAGCGACATGGTACATTAATCCTGTTTTTCTTTCCACAAATGCTGCCAAACGTTTTGAATGTTTTCTCCTCTTACGCCATGCATTTTATAAGTTGTACGCAGGCAAAGTTCAAGGAGCAAACTGCACATTATATTGGTTGTCAAATAATCATGATTCTCAAAATAAAGAGCTTCTGTTCAAACATCAACCAGCAGCAAATTCAGTAACTAATCGCCAAAGTAGGAATCTTCAGACCAAACACAGTAAAAGCAATTGATTCTACAGAAAATAGACACGGTTTAAATTAATTTAATCCAAGGAATACAGTTAAAAACTCTTCCGATCAAGTCAACTACTGGAATGAACCAAGAGAAGTTAGGAAAATGCTCCTCAGGTCATAATGTTATCTCATATTTTTTTTATATGAGATAGGAGGCTGCTTGCCTCATGGTGGCTTGTAGAGCATTCCCTCAATTCCAGTCCCCCGTTAATTCCCTGCAATCTGCCCCTTCACATATCTACCAGTTTGCACTACCCCCACCTCCCCTTCACTTTTAACACAATTAACACATCTTTAAGATGTGGGAGCAAACCAGGTCACTCATTGGGAAGATACACATCATTGCACAATGGGGATATCACCCACACCCAGGTGCTGGAGCTGTACGGCAGCAGCACCTTCTGCTATGCTGTTGTGCCAACTATAATCAATACAACTTCATTCTCCACATTAATGTCTACATTTTGCTCATTTGTAAGGTTAAGTTGTCAGTTTTTGTTATGTATAGTTTTTGTTTTCATAAATTCAATTGCATTTCAATTTCCAGAAAATGAATCTCAAGACAACATGCCGTAAAATATACGCACTTTGATCTTAAATTTTACTTTTTGAATTTGTTTGAACTTTACACTGTGAGGGGCTGTCTTTGACCTCACTTAGTACAAAGCAGAACTGCTTGAGTTGACGCACCGTCGATGGCCTGCACCCGTAGCTGGAGTCCTAGGTTGTGTTGGGGGCTCATCACCCACAGGTTGCTTGTAGCAGTGATGTCAAACACCAGCCAGCCTTCCTCAGAGGCCCAAACTGTCCTCGTATCCAGAAGGAACAGATCTGTATCTCTGCCGAAAGAGGAGGAGGATCATTAAATGGTTAAGTTTGAAAACACAGTTGAACTTCCATAAAGTATTATAAAACCATAAGACCATAAGACATGAGTAGAATTATGCCACTCAGATTATCAAGTCTGCTCCACCATTCCGTCATGGCTGATTTATTTTCCCTCCCAACCCCATTCTTCCACCTTACCCCCCATAACTTTTGGTGCCCTTACTAATCAAGAACTTATCATCCTCCACTTTAAATATACTCAATGACTTAGCCTCCACGGCCATCTGTGACATCCACCTGTCTACAGAAGTTTCTTATCTCTGTTCTAAACCTTTATTCCTAAACTGTGTCCTCTGGTCCTTGACTCGCCAACTATAGGAAACCTCCCCCATCGACTCTTTCCTGACCTTTCAATATCCAATATGCTTCAAAGAGATCTCCCCACTGCCCCGCCCATTCTTCTAAACTCCAGCGAGTACAAGCCCAGAGCCAAACACTCCTCATACATTAACCTTTTCTTTCCCAGAATCGTGAACCTCCTCTGGACCCTCTCCAATGTCGGCATGTCTTTTCCTAAATAAGGGGCCCAAAACTGCTCACAATACTCCGTGCTGTCTGACCAATACCTTATAAAGCCTCAGCATTACATCCTTGCTCTTATATTCTACTCCTCTTGAAATAAATGCCAACATTGCATTTGCCTTCCTTACCACTGGCTCAACCTGCAGGTTAACCTTTAGGGAATCCTGCACAAGGGCTTCCAAATCCCTTTGCACCTCTGATATTTGAATTTTCTCAATTTGGAAAATAACTTAAGCCTTTATTCCTTCTACCAAAGTGTATAGCCATACAGTTCCCTGCAGTATATTCCATCTGCCACTTTGCCCATTCTCCCAGTCTGTCTAAGTCCTTCTGTAATCTCCCCGATTCCTCAACACAACCCGCCGCTTCATGCATCTTCCCTGAAACTTCATCCTTAATAATGGACTCCAGTATCTTCCCAACCACTGAAGTCAAGCTAAATGTGCTATAATTTCCTTTCTTCTGCCTCACTCCTTTCTTAAAGAGTGGAGTGATATTTGCAGTTTTCCAGTCCTCCAGAACTATTCCAGAATCTAGTGATTCGCGAAAGATCTCTACTATGGCTCCACAATCTCTTCAGTAACATCCTTCAGAACTCTGGGGTATAGTCAATCTAGTCCAGGTGATTTATCTACCTTCAGACCTTTCGGCTTCCCAAGCACCTTCTCATTAGTAATAGCGACTACACCCACTTCGGCCCCAACACTGGAATTTCTGGCATACTGCTAGTGTCATCCACAGTGCAGACTGACACAAAAGACTTAAGTTTGTCTGCCATTTCTCTGTCTCCTATTACTTCCTTCCGGCAGTCTAATATCCACAGTAGCCTCTCACTTACTCGTTATATTTTGGAAAAATCTTCCAGTATTCTCTTTTATATTATTGTCTAGGTTATATATTTATTACAAATTTATAAAAAATACACTAGATACTTACCACACACAGACTCATAACAAATATATACAATACTAAAATAAAGCATTTGAGACTTAATCTCAGGGAATACTATACACATCCGTATAAGGAACATTTCTCAGTTATGCTTGGAAATTCAGTTTCTGGACAGAAGCATATAATCAACACTGTTGATTATTTTCAGAGTGAAATGTAATAGTGGCCATTTCCAAACTGACTTGTAATGCTCTGGAAATTTGACTGAGTACTTCCTGATGTAGGTCATCCTCGTAGACTTGATGTGATTTCCGCTTCTTTATGCACAAGGTTACAGCAGTTCCAGTGCAAAGCTCCTTTCAAAGTATTGCAGAGAGACAGGCCAAGTTGCTGTGGGAGTAACCATTGGCTGGACACTTCAAAGACAACATAGTCGTCACAATGCAACACCAGACTTTGACCCTTGTAAGCAAGCTCCCTACTTATCTAAGAAATAGAAACAAAAGTAGGCTGTTCAGCCCTTTGTTCCAATGGTCAATAAAATCAGCACCACGTTCTTGCACTAACCCCACGCCAGGTTCAAGTTTGTCAGAGGCATACATAAATACCGTGAAAATTAGCTTTGTGCAGAAGCACAGTATATTACAAAGACAACAAACATAAATTATTTAAGACATGCATGACAGAATTAATCAATGTTGCAACATTTAGTCCTCTCAAACTTCTGGACCTTCCAACCAGTGCAACCTAGAGGCATCTCTGCCACTTAACCAAGCACTTCCATCATCTAACCAACGCTACACCTACATTTCTGCCAATCTCTCAACCCAGGACTGAATCCAAATTCCCCCAAACACACCCAACTAAAGCACGGGCTACAATTGAGCATACATTGTTGGCACAACCAATATTTACAGGTGGGCCCATTTGACATAAAACCACTTATTTGGGTGTCCTGGGAATTCTGTGCTTGGATTTCCACAGTCTCTTATCCTGACTCTTTGTTCCATTTGGATTGACCTGGGAAATTCAGGGACCTCTAGACTAGCAGCCATTCAAGTGTGTTGGCCTCATTCCCCTCATGACCAGGGGTGGGTGAGAAAGGGTGTCCCAAGAGCTGTGCTTTTTGTACAGACACGTGTAAAGTGTGAGCAACAGAGACTTGATCAATAGTGGCCAGAAACTTGGGCAAGCGTTGAATGTTGGCCATCCAGCAGCCTTTAGACCGGGAAATCCAGGTAGGAATAAATAAAATATTTAGTAAATGTCTATTGTTATCACATGATAGTGACCTGGAATTCACCATCTACAATGGTGATGGGGGCAGGAAATGAATAATATCTCAGTAGCAATTTGGATTCACTCTGCAGGGAAAGTAACTACAAGGACAGGGTTGACAGGGGAAGAGGGCTCACAGAATTGCTCTTCAGGGAGCCGGCACAGACACATAGAACCAAATGCCTTTTACCAACTATCAGTGTCTTTGTGAACTTACTACGCAACCATACACGACTCAATGTATGGCCGAAATAACAGACTTTCACCAGCTTGACTGGTGAAGAAGAGTATCAAAAATAAACAGAAGGGAGAGCAGCTCCATTTTGTTCCCCATCATGTTACATAGAGATTATCAGAACTGTGGTGTCAGCAGTTTTAAAAAAAAACAACTCCTATACTTCTCTGAAATCTCACTCTGTGACACTATTCTTCCTCAGATTCCTCTCTAACCCTTTTCCCCTGCCCTACATCCACTAAACCTACATCCTCCTGTTCTCGATAACCTTTGCTATCAGGAAATGTTTCCCATTATCTATCCTTTTTACACCCCTTTGCACACCTCAGCCGGGACCCCTCAACCTCCTTTTCTCCAAGGATGCAAAGCCAGCCAATCCAATCCCTCATTTCCCCTCCCCTTCATGGTGACCTTTTCCATCCCCGTAGTGTGGCTGTCATGGGGTAAGGTCTTTGACCTCTGACCTGCCACCCGCAGCCAATGCAACACTAATTGTCTAGCTGTAGACCGTACGTGCAGCTCCAGATGGGAACTGTGCATGCCCCACTGTCGCAGGAGGTTCTCGTGATACATGTCACAGAGCTGCTTTTAAACATTTTGTCCAGTTTCATGAATAGTTTCAGAAAAAAATCCAGTGGGCGCTGTAGTTATATACCTGCTATATCAACACTGGTTGAACACCAATTTCTACCAACCCAACGTCAGCATGTAACATCATTTACACCGTCATAGCCAGATTACAAACCCAGCACCCGAGTGCCCTCATTACCTTCTCGGGTGACTTCAACCAGGTTACCATGGCTAGAACACTGCCCAACTTCACGCAGTATGTGAGCAGTACGACCAGAGGGGAGAGGACTCTGGATTTGATGTACGCTAACGTTAAGGATGCATGCAGCTCCTCTCCCCTCCCCCCACTGAGAAGGTCAGATCACAACCTGGTGCATCTAAAACCCTGCTACGTGCCTCTGGTGAAGAGTAAATCTGCAACCTCGAGGACAGTGAGGAAATGGTCGGAGGAGGCTTATGAGGCACTCCAGGGTTGTTTTGAGGTGACAGACTGGCAGGCACTCTGTGAGCCACATGGAGAGGATATTGATGGGCTCACAGAATGCATCACTGATTACATCAGCTTCTGTGTGGACTGCAATGTTCTGACAAGAACTGTCCTTTGTTATTCAAATAACAAGCCATGGGTGACAAAGGACATTAAGGACATCCTGAATGCTAAAAAGAGGGCGTTTAGAGATGGAAATAGGGAGGAGCTGAGGGCAATACAGAGTGACCTGAAAGCCAGGATCAGGGAGGCTAAAGACAGGTACAGGAGGAAGCTTGAGTGGAAACTCCAGCAGAACAACATGAGAGAGGTCTGGAGGGGGATGAGGACCATCACTGGGTTCCGGCAAACTAGCAACAGAGGAGCGGAAGGCAGTGTGGACAGGGCCAATGAACTTAACCTGTTCTTTAACAGATTTGACATTGTGACCCCTGCCCATCCCCTACATGAGCCATCTGTTGTCGGCCCCCAGCAAACACATATTCCACTCTCCCCTCCTACCCCTCCTCACAGTCCCCCACCCTGCTCTCATGACTATACCCCTTCCCCACACGAAACCACCACGGTGGGCTTCACGGCTGAACAGGTGAGAAGACAGCTGAAACGTCTCAACCCAAGCAAGGCTGCAGGACCGGATGGTGTCAGTACCAGGGTGCTCAAAGCCTGTGCCCCTCAGCTATGTGGAGTACTTCGCCATGTAGTCAACCTGAGCCTGAGGCTCCGGAGGGTTCCTGTACTATGGAAAACATCCTGCCTCGTCCCTGTGCCAAAGACGCCATGCACCAGCAGCATCAATGACTACAGACCGGTGGCATTGACCTCCCACATCATGAAAACCCTGGAGAGACTTGTTCTGGAGCTGCTCCGGCCTATGGTCAGGCCACACTTAGATCCCCTCCAGTTCGCCTACCAGGCCCGACTAGGAGTTGAGGATGCCATCATCTACCTGCTGAACCGTGTCTACGCCCACCTGGACAAGTCAGCGAGCACTGTGAGGGTCATGTTTTTTGACTTCTCCAGTGCGTTCAACACCATCCGCCCTGCTCTGTTGGGTGAGAAGCTGACAGCGATGCAGGTGGATACTTCTCTGGTATCATGGATTCTTGACCACAGTACGTGTGCTTGCAACACTGTGTGTCCGACAGAGTGATCAGCAGCACTGGGGTTCCACAGGGGACTGTCTTGTCTGCCTTTCTCTTCACCATTTACGCCTCGGACTTCAACTACTGCACAGAGTCTTGTCATCTTCAGAAGCTTTCTGATGACTCTGCCATTGTTGGATGCATCAGCAAGGGAGATGAGGCTGAGTACAGGGCTACGGTAGGAAACTTTGTTACATGGTGTGAGCAGAATTATCTGCAGCTTAATGTGAAAAAGACTAAGGAGCTGGTGGTAGACCTGAGGAGAGCTAAGGTACCGGTGACCCCTGTTTCCATCCAGGGGGTCAGTGTGGACATGGAGGAGGATTAAAAATACCTGGGGATACGAATTGACAATAAACTGGACTGGTCAAAGAACACTGAGGCTGTCTACAAGAAGGGTCAGAGCCGTCTCTATTTCCTGAGGAGACTGAGGTCCTTTAACATCTGCCGGACGATGCTGAGGATGTTCTATGAGTCTGTGGTGGCCAGTGCTATTATGTTTGCTGTTGTGTGCTGGAGTAGCAGGTTGAGGGTGGTAGACACCAACAGAATCAACAAACTCATTCGTAAGGCCAGTGATGTTGTGGGGATGGAACTGGACTCTCTCACGGTGGTGTCTGAAAAGAGGATGCTGTCTAAGTTGCATGCCATCTTGGTCAATGCCTCCCATCCACTACATAATGTACTGGGTGGGCACAGGAGTACATTCAGCCAGAGACTCACTCCACCGAGATGCAACACAGAGCGCCATAGGAAGTCATTCCTCCCTGTGGCCATCAAACTTTACAACTCCTCCCTTGGAGGGTCAGACACCCTGAGCCAATAGGCTGGTCCTGGACTTATTTCATAATTTACTGGCATAATTTACATATTACTATTTCACTATTTATGGTTCTATTGCTATTTATGGAGCAACTGTAACGAAAACCAATTTCCCCAGGGATTAATAAAGTATGACTATGACTATGAACTTGCAATCTCTTGATGGATACACAAGAGACTGTAAATACTGGCTCAGGAGCAAAGGAATTCCTTCCCCATTCAACTGCCCCCCCCCCCCACAGATGCTGCTCCTTAATTTAATACTCACTTGTCTCAAATGTGAACTATTCATCCAAAACAACGGAGCCCAAAGAAACAGGTTTTACTGAAATCAACAATTATCCAGCATCTTAAAATCAAAAGTGATTTGAAAGAGGGACATTTTGATGTACTATATATAATGAAGAGGCCATTAATTAAAATTATTGGATAGGAGTTGAAATAAATTTCTTTATGTAACAGGTTACCATAACATGAAATAATTAGTTGCAGGCACCAGCCAGTGCAATCTTTCTTCTAAAACTTGAAACACAGTACATGAGGATGCAGGGTACTTGCAATGCCAACAGTTATCAATCATTCCAATAAATGACCCTCTTCAAGCCTTTGGTCCAATAGCACGTGGTGTGGATCTTTTTTAAAAAAAAAAGACTCATTGTGCACCTACTAGAATTTCAACAAACCTGCTACCAAAGCAAGCCATGGGACAATAGCAATTGCAAAGTGAAAAAGAAAGATATGTATTTGTTCTAGCGCTTTTCCCAAGGTCCTCAGATCTGCCCCAAACCCTGTAATTAACCAGGTGTGCTGGAGGCAGGCGGTCAAATGCAGGTGATGCAACAAGTAACTCTTTCATTTCACTTCCAACACTTTGAAGCCCCCTTCAGTTCTACCAGTTAGATTAGGCTTTTGGTTTGACCAGCTCAAGCGTGACCTTTCTATGTAAAGTTCAAAAAACTACCCAGTATTTAAAAATAATCCTTTGGTTTAAGTCTCCTTCCACCAGATCAGAAAAACATAACTAACAATCATGAGGAGAAGAAATGCTAATTGCTTTAAATAGTTACTTTGCAACAAGATACACCATGTTTATTGGCATACTCCCCTTAGTGATCTGCAATGAGACAGTAATGTCCTTGCACCTCTATCGGCGAACTCAGTTCTGCTTGCAATAGAACAAAGAACACATGATTTTGAACTAATACAATGCTGTCCATTGTGTAATCTACAAAACACCCATTTGTTTCTCTCCAACTAAGCATGAAATCAGATTATTCATAACCTTTGAAAACATCAAGAGTGGATGTGTTCTATCCATTCCTATTATAAACATGTGCAGAAGAAAGCCCAACAACATCCCCAGCTATTAAGTTGATAAGCGGTGAACTCAAAGGTAAACTATACTTTAGATGGTCAGAAAATCGCTGAAGCATCTGTAGGGCTTGGGGCTTCACAGAAATTTGGAGCACAGTTGGTTCCTCTGACTAAATAAATTCATGTTGGGGTAACCTGTTTCATAAAGAAATTTATTTGAACTTTTACCCAGTGATTATTAATTGATGGCTTCTTTATTACACACATTGCCAAACAGCAGTTCTTCACTTAAACCTCGATATTTGGTTTCTAACCTTCCTTCAAAAAGATAGCTATTCTGAAATAATGGCAGTGGTCACTGTCGATACTTTAAGAAATCAGTAAGATTAAAAAAGCCAACTTGAAAGTTATACTAATATGCAATTAAACCAGATATATAGAGCATGCAATAATGTGTATATTACTTTCTAAAATAGAATCAGGTGTCTCTGTTAAAATATTGAAGCAATATTGAAGAAGCATTCTAAAAGGAGGATGAGGCAAACATGGCTGACAAGGGAAGTCAAAAACAACAAAAGCAAAGAGAGGGCATATAATTTAGCAAAAATTACTGTGATGTAAGAAGAATGGGAAGCTTTTGAAAACCAACAGAAAGCAGCTAAAAAGCCACGAGGAGGAAAAGGTAAGCTAGCCAATAATATAATGGAGGATACAAAAAGTTTTTCAGGCAAGAGAGGATATCAGACCGCTAGAAATTGACACAGGAGAGGCAGTAATGGGGGAAAAGAAATGGCGGACAAACTTGACAAGTATTTTGTGCCAGTCTTCACTGTGGAATATGTCAGCAGTGGGTCACAAATTCAAGAGTATCACGGGGTAGAAGTGAGTGCAATTGCTGTTACTAAGGAAAAGGTGCTTGGGAAGCTGAAAGGTCTGAAGGTAGATAAATCACCTGGACTGCATCCCAGGGTTCTGAAAGAGGCTGCTGAAGAGATTGTGGAGGCATTACTAATGATATTTCAAGAGTTATTAGATTCTGTAATGGTTCCAGAGGACTGGAAAATTGCAAATGTTACAAGCTTCTTTAAGAAGGGAGGGAGGCAGAAGAAAGGAAATTATAGCACAGTTAGCCTGAATTCAGTGGTTAGGAAGATAATAAGGGTATGGTTTCGGACTACTAGGAGGCACATTTATATACTACTAAAATTCTCATGCTCTATTTGTCTGTTTGTGACCTCCAATTAGCCCAAACAATGCATTACAGCAGCACTTTTTTTTGACTAAATCGACTTAAAATGCGCTAACTACAGAATGCATGCAAAGTTCAGGGTTATATATTCGCACAAGATTGCTCACTTGTCAATCAACAGGCTCCACTTTCCACCACCCAAGCCGATTCCAGCTTTAATGGAAACCGCGACATGACACCACGACGCATGCGCACAGCCAGCCTCAGCAGCACCTCACGATGCTCACAGCAGTGACACCAACCACAGCAAAAGGGCAGAGCTATCATGTCCATTTAGGAGACCGCCAACCACATCAAGAAAAATCAGATTCCTGGAGGCTTTGGTGTTACTGCCTCGTATCTTCTATCAAGCATTAGGGTAAAAAAAATATGGACAGCCTAATTATGCTGCGTGGAAAAAGAAGGGGGACATTATGGTCAAGAGATGACACCAGAAAGGAATCTCTCTTCAATGACTTTCATTGATGCACCAGGAGGAATGGGAAAGACATTTATCATCAACTTGATCCTCGCTAGAGATAGGGGAGATGGAGGTGTTGCTATTGCTGTAGCATCATCAGGTATTGCAGCAATGCCTGATGCCTGGTGGTAGGACAGCACATTCAAGATTCAAAATACCCCTCAAAGTCAATGAAGATCGATAAAAACACCAATACTGCAAAGTTACTCCAAAATGCGAGGCTTATTGTCTGGAATGAGTGCCCTATGATTAGGAGGGAGAACTTCAAAGCCATGGACTGGACTCTTCATGATGTATGCAGCAAGAATGAGACCTTCGGGGGTATTCAGGGGGCCAGCAGGAGGAGAGAGAGAGCGTGCACAACCCTCCGGTGAAAAATGATATTGTATCCATTAAATAGGGGCTGTGGACAATTCTGATTTGATGGAGAGAGACGTGAAAGCACAGAGGAACATCTGGAGAAATTTCTGAAACGCCAGTTCGCTGCTGTTGTTACTGCGAGATTGGGAATCTTCTGGTGGGAAGGCCTCAAAATCCCTGGCTTTGCCTGCTGTTGGCAACCGAGATTGAGGTCGAACCATTCGGATAGAGATGGTGCTCAGTACTCGGTGTCGGAGAGCTGATCGGAGGCTCGAAGTTTTCGGATGACCCAGTCGGACTATGGTCGGGCATGGCAGGGAGAGTTTTTCTTCCTTCTCCCGTCTGCGTGAGATGTGGGACATTTGAGAAACATTGAGCTTTTTACTGTGCTCATGGACTTCTTCATCAAATTATGGTATTGTTGCACTGTTGTAACTATATGTTATAATTATGTGGTTTTGTTAGTTTTTTTCCAGTCTTGGTCTGTCCTGTGTTTTGTGATATCACACCGGAGGAATATTGCATCATTTCTTAATGCATGCTTTACTAAATGACAATAAAACAGGACTGCGTGTCTTCATAATCTAATATTTTAACCATTTGCTGTGGCGATTTCCATCAGCTTCTAGCAGTTGTGAAGCACGGAAATGATGCTGATGTGGAGAATTCATGCATAAAAAAGTCCTACTTATGGAGAAGCTTCATCAAGTTTCAATTGAAGAGAAACATGCGATTGAGTGAGGAAGAAGGATGATATTCTGAGTTCTTATTGGATGTTGGAGAAGACAAAATTGAGAAAAATGAAAATGATGAAATTGAATTACCTGAAGATATGATTCTGCCAGCAAAAACAATGGAAGAATGGATTAATTTCATCTACCCGACATTTGACAATCGTGCAGAACTGTCCTCGAGGAATTCTATCTTGGTTCCACTCAATGAAATGATGCAAAAAAAAAAAAAAAAAAAAAAAAAACTTCACATGCATTAGACACTTCCCTGGAAGCATAAAAGAATACGGTTCCTTCAATGCCGTAAGTGAAGGAACTAACACGACTCATTTTCCAACAGAATTCCTTGATTCGGTCAAACTCTCTGGATTGCCACCACAAACTGGAATTGAAGAGGGGATCTCCCATCATTTCAACGAGGAACTTGGATCCACCAAGGCTTTGCAATGGAACGCGAATGATGGTGGAAGAACTGCACGACAATCTCATCATAGCAAAGATAAACACTGGTGCGTTCAAAAATGACATTGCCATGATCCCAAGAATTACTCTCAGTTTATCAGAAGGGGAAGATGTCCCTCTTCAGCGGAGCCAGTTCCCGATACAGTCAGGCTTTGCTATGACTATACAGAAGGCGCAAGGCCAAACCATGGAGAATGTGTTGATTTATTTGGAGAAACCGGTATTCCAGCATGGTCAGCTGTATGTGGCTTTAAGTCAGGGAAAAACAAATGAAAACGTTAGAGTATTGACCTGAGAGGTGGCGGATCAACCAGAAATGTTGTCATCAAAAGTGTCCTTCGTTAAATGAGGAGGAGCTATATTTGTCTTTCTACGCGTCTTTCTTCTTTAATAAACTGAGTTTTTCTTCTTTAATTTCCAAAGCACATCACATTAGACTGCAATGGGTCACCGGGTTGTCTAGTGATAAAGTAATAAACAAAATAGACAAACGGGAGTCAATGGATAAGAGCCCATGGTACTACATACAGGAGAGATACTAGCATGGATGCAATATTGGCTGACTGGCAGGAAGCAAAGAGTGGGAATAATAGGGGCCTTTTCTGATTGGCTACCAGTGACTAGTGGTGTTCGGCAGGGATCAGTGTTAGGACCACTCCTTTTCACGTTATATGTCAATGACTTGGATGACATAACTGACGGCATTGTGGCCAAGCTTGCAGATGATACAAAGGTTGGTGAAGAAGCAGGGAGACTGGAAAGACATAGGCAGACTGGGAGAATGGGCAAAGAAGTAGCAGATGGAATATAGTGTCCGGGTGTGTATGGTCAGGCAATTTGATAGAATGAATAAAGACGTAGACTATTTCCTAACCAGGGAGAAAATTCAAAAATCAGGGGTTCAAAGAGACTTGGGAGTCCTTGTGCAGGCTTTCCTAAAGGCTAACTTGAAGGTTGAGTCAGCTGTAAAGAAGGCAAATGCAATATCAGCATTCATTTTGAGAGGACTAGAATACAAGAGCAAGGATGTATTGTTCAGGCTTCTAAGGTATTGGTTGGAGCATTGTGTGCAGTTTTGGGCCCCAACCTATGAAAGGATGTGCTGGGGTTGGACAGAATCCAGGGGAGGCTCATGAGGAATATTCTGGGAAGGAAACAGTAATGTCTGAGGAGTCTCTGATGGTTCTGGGCTTGTACTTGCTAGAGTTTAGAAGAATGAGGCAGGATCTCACTAAAACCTATCAATTATTGAAAGGCCTAGACAGAGTGGATATGGACAGCATGTTTACTATAGTGGGGGAGTCAAAGACCAGAGAACACAACCTCAGACGATAGGGACATCCATTTAGAAAGGAGATGAGGAGAAATTTCTTTAATCCAGAATCTAATTATTCAGAAATTCCAGTCATTTGGAATTTGACTCGTTCATTAACCTGGCATGGTTTGGGATGTACAACTTGAGCTGGGGGTCTTTTGTGTTGCTGGGACCAGTGTGCAGCTGGACTCTGGGTCAGGATCAGGAACAGGAACACGGGGGGTGGTGGTCAGGACTGTGGGTAGGTTTCATACTGGAGGTGGGGTCTGCTTGATGAGCTGAAACTGCTATTCTGGCACCAAAGCCCAGACAGTACTAGATTATTGACGTTTTTTCCAGTGCTACTGTTTGAATCTTCACTTAGGACAAGGCACCTTCAACGCAGCCCAGCAAGTTCTGTGGGTAGAAGTTAACAGATATCAAAATGGATGTAAACACAAGACATTCTGAGAATGTTGGAAATCCAGTGTAACACGCAAAAAATGCAGCAAGAATTAAGAACTCTTCCTGATGAAGGGTCTTGGGCCGAAAAGTTGACTGTTTGTTCCCCTCCATAGATGCTGCCTGACCTGCTGAGTTTCTCCAGTACTTTGTGCATTTTACTCAAAACTACTTGTCCGCTAAAAGTATTTTCAAGATCATCTGCTTTGATATTCCCTTTTCAAATTTTTGTTTCTTTGCAATGCACAGTTTTGAATGATAAGAAAGGGGAGACTCCCCAGCAGTGGCTCATTCAGTAGCATTATCTCCTGTTCAAATCACACAAAATGCTGGAAGAACTCAGCAAGCCAGGCAACATCTACGGAAACGAATAAACACTCAACATTTCAGGCCGAGACCCTTCTTCAGGACTATTGCCTGTTTGTTGATTCAAATTCTGCTCCAGCACAAAAATCTAGGCTGTTGAGGAAATGCTAAATTGCTGGAGAGTGTGAAATGGAAACTAATTTCATGATACTACCCTCAGCAGGAGTAGGGAAGTGTACATCTGACCTAGTTTCATTTGTCCACATTTGACTCATATCTTTCAACCTTTCCTATTCAGGTACGCATCAACGTGTCTTTTAAATGTTGCTATTGCACCTGTCCCAGCTATTTTCTCTGGCAGTTCATTCCATACATGCAGCCTCCTAGGTGTGAGTTATCCATAGTCCCAAACTGATACTTATCCCTCAACCACTGTCGTCGAAACAATTTAACCTGATACTTGTGGGAGCCTGCCGTGCACACATTAGCTGGGGGATTTCCCATGTTAAACAATGATCACACTTACTCAGTACTTTGCTGGATTTTGAAGCTGCCACTGAAATGAGTTTTCACTTGCCTTTTTTGCCACTACTTCCTTTACGAAGATGCGGAAACCTACTGGATGCCTCAGTTTCTCCCCCCTCTCATCTCCCACATCTGTTCTTGTTCACTCCAGCCAAAAGTCAAAACTCATACCACACAGTGCACTAAATTGTTTTTGCAAAACCCAGGATTTTTGTCTGGTGATATACAACGATATTAGCAAAGGAAAAAAATGCAGTCAAACTCCAATAATCCAATATCCAATTGTTTTGGAAATCCTGGTGATCCAGCATCCGGGTCAAATCAGTCTGGAAATATGTGCTGGGAGTGCAGGCCAGGTATATCATTGGAACTGGAGTCTGAAACAATAGGGTTCAGGAACATAGACACATCTGTAGCCAGAGCCAGGAGTCTCAATTGCTTGCATATTTCCTGCTCCCTTTGAATTCTAGCCACGGCAAAAATTATTATATTACTGCATCAGATGTCAGAGTGATGAAAGGAAAGTGTAATTACCAATAGTCCAGAAAATTCACTATCAAATTCCCAGTGGACACTATGTACAGAAGCCTTAAGTCCTACACCACCAGGTACAAGAACAGCTATTTCCCTTCATTCATTCAGTTCTTGTACCAACCTCCTCAACCCTACTCACTACCTCAAGAGTAGCAACACGACGACCATACTTGCACTACAATTAATGTTTTTGTTCTAATTGCATTCTTTCTTGTAGAAATTGCGTATAATCTATGTCTAATTTATGTTTTTCTTGTGAATGATGTGTCTGTAATGCTAAGCGCCTGTGATGGTGCTACAAGTATGTTTGTCACTGTGCCTGTGCATACATGTACTTGTGAATATTGTAATAACTCTACCTTGACCTTAGGTGTTGGATTATTGGAATTTGACTCCAATTACTTACCTGAAACAGCTTGACAGAGAAAACTAAATCACAGTTACTCTGGGTGAATGTATAATATTTGAACCCAGATCAGACTGGGAGAAATGAAGCCACTGTTTGAAAATCTTTTGACAAAAACATCATGAAAGCAATGAATTGGAAAGAAAATATGATGCATTCAATGTGAAATGGTTAATCATTTTTGCACCATTTGGATAACAGAAATTTCAGTGTCACAGCAAGAATTCTGTACAAGGAATCAGCATTTGAACAGGAAAAACAGGTTAATGACCTGGAATTTTACAGTCAGTATCAAAGTCTTCTGAGCAGTAATTCTATTCTGTCATTAGCTCCAAGGGAGCTCTGGCACACAGCAAGCAGTTAATCAACCAACTACAGTGAAGCTTTCCCAAAGACAACACAGCTAGGTAGACATGAGGAATTCTGCAGATGCTGGAAATTCAAGCAACACATATCAAAGTTGCTGGTGAACACAGCAGGACAGGCAGCATCTCTAGGAAGAGATGTTACTAGCTCTTCCTTCAGTTAGTCCTGATGAAGGGTCTCGGCCCGAAACGTTGACTGTACCTCTTCCTAGAGATGCTGCCTGGCCTGCTGTGTTCACCAGCAACTTTGATGTGGACAACTAGGTAGAACCAAGTGGGAATTATCACACAGCTCATACAAAGGTGAGATAAAGACTAGGACACATACAAGGAGTAGAATCAGAAACTGAAGTTTCAAACTTTTTAAAAATTAAAAATGAAACTATCACGGAATACAGAAATTTGACATTTCTTACATCCTAAAGCCCCAGGTTTTTCAGCAGTAGAAAGGTTGTTAACCTGATAAAGGGTTTGGCCTGAAATGTCCACTGTTTATTCCTCTCCAAAGATGCTGCCTGACCTGCTGAGTTCCTCTGGGTTTCTTTGCGGGATTCTTGAGTTTAAGAGTGTTGAGCAGCATCTTAAGCGTTCTTCCTTTTTTGCCTGTCACACTGCTGGTGTTTAGGGAGCAGTGAAGGTCCTCCATCTCTCGTAGCGCTCACGGCTTCCTTCATCACATCAGTAGCTTCCTTGCGGTTTACTGCCAGTCATGCACGAACACCATTGCACCCAGGTGTAGAAGGATCCTTCTTTGCTGGTTCCGTAACAGCTTTGTTTGACTAGTCAGGGTTGTTAACCCCAAGGTAGCTTATGCATTGGTATTCAATTCAATTCCGTCATGCCTCATTAGAGTGGGAATCAACTCATTAAGGAATCTTTCCAACTGGAAAAGTGAGCTGAAAGATGCAGTGGTTTCAAAATAGATCTGTTTCTAAAGATTTCAACTGCATGGCCACCTGAGCAGCCAGACAACTGGTACAGCAACTTCTAACCACATGGAGACTCCTGGAGTTAACATCAGATACACAGTGTAAAGAGACCTTAATTCTCAGTACAATCACGGAACCTGGGTCTGTACTTCAGCCAGATTCTACAGCCTCTCCGTGCTTAAGCACTGTCAATTGTCAACCACATGCTCCAGTGTTTAATTCCACTACCTTTCCCAGCAACGTCAGAAAATTCCCTTAAGTTCCACATGTCCAACAACAAAACCCTTTTTTCAATTTGCCATGCACTGCCAACAGCCGACTTGTAGTTCGCAAAACCTCCAACTGCACCAATGAAAATAATTTTTAATACAACATAATCTGATAAATCACGAGTGGTTCAGGACTGCCCTCTCAGAATGCACAAGAAGGTCAATTGTGCAGGCAAAAAAAAAACATTCGTCACTGTCTGCTCAGTCCAAAAGGGCTGCTCTTAAATCACACCTTTCACACTCACTGCTTAGGAGGCCATTTCCAGAAGGCTCTGCTTTTCAACAACAAAAATTCTTAAAAAACGGCAGGCTACCCATATCTGGAGAAGTAAAGTCAGACTTTAAAAACGCAGTATCTTGAAAGCTATACAAGAATATCAAAGGCATGAGAAAAGCTCCTTTTGACCTGAATGTACAGGCCTGATTGCCCAGAGGAACCACTGCTAAGTTAACACATTGAAGGGCTTTTTTTGAGCCATGTTGCTTTGAAACAAATTTGCTTTTAACCAAGAACCTCCACGTTGAGAGTTTAAACTGCAATATCGCCTAGTGTCACTGAGGAGAATGTCTGGCAAGCAACACCAGCTCTAGTTGATCTACTTTGGATCTGTTCACTCACTCAGGATAAACAGCACAAAGCTGCAACTGGTAGGACTCAACAGGGCAAATCTGGAGGGAAGCGTCGCAAAACAGTTGCTCCAGCTGAAATGAGGTCAGGATGTTCAAGATTCAAAGTCGATTTATTATCAAAGAATGTAAAAATTATACACCCTGAGATTTGTTTGCTTACAGGCAGCCACAAAGCAAGAAACCCGAAGAACCCAATGAAGAAAAGACCATAACAATTGCGCAGAGAAAGAGGACGTACATGTTGGTGTACACACACACCAAACGATAGCATTCTGAACCAAGTTGAGTCCCTGGAGCAGCCAGAGTATGCCCAATCCTCGATCTCAGTTCATCTTATTAGCAGACGTAAACCAGATATATAATCAGTCCATTTTGTGCAGGAACTGCATTTTAAGCATATTTGTAAGGCTGTACCACAGCACAGCAAACATAAACCCAATACCTCTTCATTAGACTTGTCTTTACATGGTAAGTATCGCTCAAAAGGGGAAAGCTAAGGGAACAGAACATAACAATACAACTTTATAAAACTTTAGTTACACATAAGAAGATGCAAGGGAAATTGAGCAGGACGCTGCCTGGGATTGAATGTTTCAGTAACCAGGCTGGGATTGGTGACTCCCTCTTTTTATGCCATGGACCAATGCCATTAGGCAGGGAGTCTGTCGACCCCAGGGTGGGAACCCCTGCCTTGGAGATAGGCAGAGAGCGAACGATGGAAGATTAAAACAATTGTCGGAGGTTATTGGAGAGAATAGTAGGAAACATTTTTCGCCAAAGCAGAGGTTTCTACAACTAAAGACTTTATGGGCAAAAGGGCAAGGGTTAAGAGGGGATCTGAGGAAGACATTCTTATCCTGAGAGTGTTTGGAATCTGGAAAGCGCTGTCTGTGGTGGAGGCAGATACCCTCACAACATTTGAGTAGCTGGACCAACATTTGAATTGTCAAGGCATAGAAGGCTGCAGAACAAGTGCTGGTAAATGGGATTGGCATGGTTAAGTCCTTTGTGAACCTGTTTCGGTACTGCCTGCCTCCATGAGTCAAAAATCAAGAGTACTGATGACTATTCCCCTGCACAGCAGACACGATGCAGTATTGGTTTGACAGCCATTCGACATAAGTAAGAGAGATAGGAGTTTGTTTAGCCAATGGGGTCAATGCCACCATTCAGCTTTCTAATCTACAGCTGCCCTATCCACATTTCCCTTTGCTCCTTTAACATCCATTTATTTATTTTATTTTTTGTATTTACTTAGAGATAAAGCATGGCAACAGGCCTTTCCAGCCCAAAGAGCCCGTGCCACTCAATTATACCCATGTGACCAATCAGCCTACCAACACGTACGTTGTTGGAATGTGGGGGGGGGGGGGGAGAGAAGAGAAACTGGAGCACATGGAGGAAACCTACACTGTCACAGGGAGAACAGTTTACACAAACCCATCAGCTGAACCTCAACAGATATCCATACTGGACAATTTCACAGATTTACTACACACCAAGTGAAGTTTCTCCTTGTCTCACCTACTCAACAATGGATTCCTCTTGCACTATCATGGGCTTCTTTGATTATTTCCCCTTTTTTTGTACTAAGGTCTTGCTTTTTTTTGCATCTTTTTTCTCTCTTTATGGCTGTACAATTTACTTTGTGTGTTGCCCGTACCAATGTGCCTGCAAAGTTACTGCATGCAGGTTTCGCATTGTACGGTACCTCAGTGTACTTGTGCATGTGACAATAAACTCAACTTGATGTGATTTGACCAAAAGCTTTTGAGATTCCCTGATCAAGGGGGAACATTTTCCCCACGTCTGTCCCATTGAGTGCTTCAAAACCTTTGTAAGTTTCAAACAGTCAATCTTCCAAGATTTGGAGAAAGGAGGCCTGACTCACTCAAGTCTCTCCTGATGTCAAATAAGACATCGTTTTACCCATTTCATTACAGAATTGTCCAGAGCCCAGCAAAAGTGTGCGAGGGTCAGGGGAGTGGAGTGGATGGGTCAGTTGAAATGAGTAAGATAAACCTACCTGTCTGCATTTTCACGCAACACCTGGTAGATGCCA
Organism: Mobula birostris; assembly: GCF_030028105.1. NCBI lineage: Eukaryota > Metazoa > Chordata > Chondrichthyes > Myliobatiformes > Myliobatidae > Mobula > Mobula birostris. The sequence goes on from NC_092370.1 coordinate 127,663,018, forward strand.
ATCTCAAATGTCTCGTTTTCAAAGCGGTTTCTGACCCACTCCTTGTAAATTCGGAACTCTGCAGCCGTGACAGCTTCTCCCTCTGGAATTTGGGACAAGTTAAATTTGTACTCCTGTCGGTGTGGCTGGTAAAGAGTAAAGTCTTCTTCCTGCTCAACTGCAAGGAAAAGAAATTAAAAATTAAATAAATGCACCAACACTACACAGGATTATACAGTAGCCTCCCTTGATCCAGAAGAAAATCCAATCTCCTACAAATTCTCCCATACACATTGAAAGATATTTTCATGCTAGTATAAATGATGTTATATAGTATTAACAATTAGATATTGCATAAAATTTCATTGGTTTGATTATTGGTAGTGAGGATGAATATTCGATGAAATAAAAGAATTGTAGGAAGAGTATCCAAAGTGATATGACATGGATAGCTATGAAAAAGAAATGGCTCCAATTTACAGAAAAATAGCCTGGTACATGTTCTTGGGAAGGGAACCTTTACATTACCCAGGGACTGCTTGCAAATATATTTATTTATTTATTTTTGGCATGTGCCTGTGTGTGTGTCAGTGTGTGCACATCTGCGTGTGCGTTCGTGAGTCCGTGATGATGTCTTTTTCATGGCTTTTACAAGGCGCGGAGCGAGAGAGAGACAGTGTGGCGCACCACTCCTCACAAAGACATTTTCGCAGTATTTTCCCTTTTACTTTTACAAGGTTGAATTGCCACCTCGACACTCAACCCGGCACGGATGGAAAGCGTACTCAGGAGCGGACCCGGCTAGTTTCGAACCCGGGAACCTCCGCTCCCGGGTCCGACACCAATGTCGTTGCGCCACCAGCCGGCCCTGTAAATATATTTATAAATATTTCCAAACAGCACCCAAACAATAGCCAACGAGGATTTGTACTCAATGTTGTTAATCCTTGATAAACACATATCATGGACGAACGCAGGTGAATGGAACACTTAACTGTGTGGAAGATCACCGAATGGTAGCTACCTTATGTCATTTGGCAAGGAAGAAAATAAACTGCAGATGCCAGAATTCCAAAACAAAACCAGAAAGTACTAGCAATACACTGTGGGGTCAGGCAGCAACTCGAGGAAGAAACCTTAGGATTCCATCCCTTTATCACCACCTCTCTGTTCCTCTCATCAAAACCACTAACATAAGTCATAGTCAGAGGCATAAACAGGCATGGAAACATGTCCTTTGGCCCATCAACCAGCTATTTATACTAGCTGTACAATTTCTTTTATTCTCCTTGCATTGACATCAATTTCCCCTCACCCCAGTTTCTACCAATCACCTACACATTGGGGACAATATACTTTGGCCAGTTACCTACCAGCTTGCACATCTACGGGTGTGAGGGGAAACTGAAGGAAGCGCACACAGTCTCAAGGAGAACATATGAACTCCACACAGAGTGTCTGAATTGAACTCAGTCTCCGTCGCTATAAGCTGCAGCTCTTCTAGCCGAAATGTTTCACTACAGTATTGTTCAGCTGTCTGTTGAACTGTGCGGAGAGGTGGGAGACCGGATGGGAGTCTCTTTAAAAGTTATGATTGCATTTGCCTGCACCATCCTTCGGGTCTGACATTCCGAGTCATAATGATTCACTGTGTTAGGGAGTTACTCCCTCACATCACCTTTCTGCTGATCACTATCAATCTGCGCCCTGTCTCTCGACCCTCCTGTTTGGCCAAGTGTGAGCTTTACTGAAGCCCACCACCATTTCTTTAGGTAGCTTTCCAGGTTTTCCATTAAAAAAAATAGAACCACTGCTCTACTCAGGTTGGTGTGCCCAGATGGTTATGTAAACTAAATTAATGCTGTCGGCCTCATGTTTAAGTACTGAACAGAGCAGCCACAGGACAAAGAGTAGACAAGAGCTGCAGTGGGAATTGGGGAGAAAGGGGAAGGAAGGTGGAGAAGGAACCATCTTAGTTCCAGCTCAATGTGCTTCGACTACAAATCACTCCCCAGAGAGAATAAAGGTTTCTCATCTTATTTATTTTCCAGCTTTTTTCACAAGTCAATTACCAAATCTCTTAAACTGTCACAATCTCTTATTTAATCATCACTAAGTTCACTCAAAACAAATTACAGTGGATTCTGGTTAATTGGGACACTTCGGGGTCAGTACATTTTGTCCCAATTAAGTGGCTGACCCAATTAGCTGAAGCTTCGTGGAAATAGTTAAAAAAGGTATACAAAGGTCAAACTGAGTAAAATTATGTACTTAAATGAAATACAGAAGATTAGAACACTTCCAATGGTACTACAGTACGATAAAACTGTGCATTAGTTTTTAGTAGTTATTGATGGAGGAATTTAGTGTACACTGTTGTGTTCTTTTGATTTATAAATGAACAAAATCAGCGCAGACACCTAGTGCAGATAATGGGCCGTCTTCATACAATGCTTTCAAAGATTGCATCCATCAAATCTTAATTTTCATTGTAACATTTCAAAATGATTGCTGATAACTACGAAGATCTAGAAGGTCCGAACTTGCTGAAGGAGTGAAATTGTTTCCTTTTCGCTCCTGGCCTTTTAGCACATCTCCAAGTCATTACCTGCACCAGGTGCCTGCACTGATTTTGTTCAATTGCAGTCAATTAAACGAACACGACAGCATACACTAGATGAATTCCTCTGTCCATAACTATTAGGAATTAATACAGTTTTATAGTACTGTAGTATCATTGGTAGTGTTCTGATTTGTTCTGTATTTCATTTAAATACATAATTTGTTACTTAGTTAAATGGTGCTTTATCCTTTTTATAACTTCCAGCTATTTCCATGAAACTTCAGCTAATTTGGGCAGCAGCTTAATTGGGCCAAAATACACTACTCCTGATGTGTCCCAATTAACTGGAATCCACTAAACACCAACATTACCAACTTAATTTCAGCAATTTCCAAGTTAGTACCTCATCACTTTTTATAAATGGCTGATTTTGCCAAATGCTGGAAACAAACAGAAAAGGGACTAAGAATTAAACAACATAAAAAGCAAGGAATTCATGCTCTAACTGTATGATAAACAGACTTCTGAACAAATGAGGATTCCACTTTATGCATTTTCATCCATGGTCTCAAATACGTATTCACTCTGTACAAATGAATCCCCTTCAAAGAAAAAGGACAAAATTCTCACTGTGAAAATATATTCTCCCTCCTGCTCCAGTTGTACACAACCATCTGCTAGCAGGAACCCCTAACATCCATGTTAGAGTCAAGCAGAGGCCACTAGGGGTGAGCAGATTCCACTAATGCCCCTGGAACAGTGGTCCCCACTGGGCCATGAGCATGCGCAGAAACGATATGTTTGGCGATATGAAACGATATGAGTCAGCTACACCTCTCCTCGTTCCCTGTCATGCACTGTTGAACTTGAACACCCCCACCCCCCTGTTGGCTGGTCCGCAAGAATATCATCAATATTAAACCAGTCCGTGGTGCACAAAAGGTTGGGGACCCCTGCCCTAGAAGACATTAAAGACAGAGTCAGGTTTTTAAACAACAGTTTGATGGCTTCATATACAGGGTAACAAACTGGTTGTGTTTTCAAAGGCATCCTTAAGTTGACAGTTCTGCAAGTTGGAAAATACACAAAGATCACTTGATATGGTACCTTTCATTATAGTACTGTAAAATCCCTGTGACCACATGGGTTTCCTCCAGATGCTCCTATTTCCTCCCACATTTCAAAGGCATGTGGGTCAGTAAGTTATTAGTGACTGCTGAAAATTGCCCCGGATATATAGAGGTGAGTGGTAGAATCTGTGGGGCATTGATGGGTTTGTGGAGAATTCAATGGCGCTCGTGCAGGATTAATGTAAGTAGATAGTTGGTGGTCAACATAGATTCTGTGGGGTTTAAAATGAGGCTGTTAGCACATAATGTAATCAAGGTACCAAGGCCACTGGTCATTTCAGTGATTAGCTGCAAGTCATACAGTACCCATGAAATAGTTTCCAATTTTACACGAGATCAGTAAGCCTGGAGGTCAGATGATGAAATGCGATAAATTCTCCTTGTGATGGATTACGATTCTGCTGTTTGACTGCTTTGCTTTATTTCATGAAGCAGTAAATTAAGCTGATGGTTCAGTCTGGGCCAAAAACCAGGGGCTGATCTTTCAAAAGAAGCAGCACTGCCTCAGCTAGAACGCCCATTAATGGCCTACTACTCCTCTTCCTTGTTTGAAAGCTACAGGCAAAAACACAGTGACTGTAAGATAAGACCAATATGGCGTTGGGCTTTCGGCTCCAATTTACCCAGAGCATAGCATCCAACAATTGATTTTCAGAAGGTTGCACAATGGTGGTCAATTCCTTTGGCAGATAGCAGTTGAATGAAAAACACATTCATTGTCGTGGGTTACAATTTTCCATCTGATCTTCCAGCGGTTCATTGACGCTATTAGTTCCAGAGTTCGAAGTTCAATTCCAGCACTGACTGTAGGAGTTAGTACATTCTCCCCGTGAACTGCGTGTGTTTCCTCTGGGTGGTTTGTTTCCTCATGCATTTCAAAGGCACACTGGTTAGCATGCTAATTGGTCAGTGTACTTGTCCTGCAATTAGGCTAGTGTTGAAATAGGTGGGCTTTAGGACCAGAAGGACCTGTTCCACACTGTATCTCCAAATAAAATAAATCCCATTCTCACAAGTTCCACAGGAAACTTGCGCTCTTAATTGTTAACATTTGATTTGGACGCATTTTCTGTTCAGAATTTTTCCAGGAAATTCAGAACTAAATGGCTTCACTTTACTGGAAGGTTTTTAGTTCATCCTAGGATCTCCAGGAATCCAGTAACGGGGATTCCAGCTAGTGGAGGCTAGTGTGTGGGAAAGAGGTACCAAAGGGAAATGCCCATGGGAGATGAAGCTGAGGAGAGTACAATGGGGATAGGATATGGCACAGAGCAATCTTCACTGCTTTTATTAACAGCTGCGCAGCCATGACACTAAACCAAAAAAAAAAATCACTCACTGCATAGTTATGCAGCACAGAAACTGTCTTCCCAGTCAACTTTTCCAATTCTGACTGTCAATTGTCCATCCACTTTCACCCCATTTACCAAAATCCTGGTCCATAACCTTCTTAGCAAAGGAGCAAGCAAACCAAATTGTCTTGCTGATTTTCATCCCACCTCAAAATAATCAGGAATTGTGTTACAAAGACCGCAGCAAATATCCTTCCTACTAAAAGATTTATTTACCCAGTCTGAATTATTAGTTTATTGATATTTCCTCTCCATATTACGACTGTGGAAAGGCAGGCAGACAGTTCGAGGGCCAAAGTGAGATCAACTTAAAAGTCATAGAGCATAGAAACAGGACCTAAGCCACCCTGACCTAGTCTCATTTGCCTGTACTTGACCCGTATCCCTTTAATCCTTTCCTATACATGTACCCATTCGTTTAGTTAGAGATTGGAGGGGCGCCATGGTAGAGAGTGATCCAAGAGCTTGGGCCATGCTGCCTAGTGGGTTAGTGAGTTCGGGCAAAGGTTATGAGCCCCACAGGAGACAAGATAGGTCAGAAACCCTAACGAGGACTCGAGTTGGGTTCCAGGGATTGGGATCAGGGAAGAGCCTGCAAATTGTGCAGATACACAGTATGCAGCACCACAAACACTTACTTTGTTTATTTATTTATTGAGATACAGTTCAGAGTAGGCCCTTCTCGCCTTTGAGCCACGCCACCCAGCAAACCCCCGATTTAATCTGAGACTCATCACAGGACAGCTATTAACTGACCAACCTGTCAGTCTTTGGACCGTGGGAGGAAACTGGAGCACCCAGAGAAACCCACGTGGCCATGGGGAGAGCATACAAACTCCTTACAGTTGGCTTCTGTGCAACCAGTGACTGGTGGGCTTTGGATTCGTGAACTCATTTCTTCCATGACGCCATACACTCACATACAGGCTGATCAGGACAAGTCTGATTGTCAGCGGGAGCAGCATTCCAGCATTTCATCCCATTATAGCACCTGGTCACAACTTAAAGTACAGAATCATACTGCAGGGGAATAGATCCTTCGGCCCATCAAGTCCATGCTGACCAACAGAACAAATCCCTTTGTACTGGAAATCAAATTAAAAAAACTGCCGATGCCAGAAATCTGAAACAAAAACTGAAAATGCTGACAAAACTTGAGTCAGCAGTATCTGTAGAAATAGAAACAATCAAAATTTTGGATGTATGGACAGAACCTAGAACATATAAATTTATGGCACATTTCAGGCCCTTCAGCTCACAATGATGTGCCGACCATGTAACCTACTCTAGAAGCTGCCTAGAATTTCCCTACCACATAGCCCTCTATTTTTCTAAGCTCCATGTACCTATCAAGTCTCTTAAGAGACCCTATTGTATCCACCTCTACCAATGTCGCTGGCAGTGCATTCCACACACCCCCCACTCTCTGTGTGGAAAAACTTACCTCTGATATCTGCCTTGTACCTACTTCCAAGCACTAGTCATTGCCTGACCTGCCGAATCTTTTCAACATTCCCTGTTTTTGTTTCATTTTCATCAAATTTCATCCAAATCACCTCAATTCTCTTGGAAGCTAATCAGGAGGAAACTAGGGCATCATATGGTCACAATGAACGTGCAAACTCTGCACAGGCAGCATGCAAGATTAGGTTACAGGAGCAGGGAGAGTGGAAAAGAAAGGCCTGCATTTCAGTAATCCCACAAAGATTGTGGGGCAGACACCTGTCTTTGTTTTGTTACAGGACTCTATTCATATTTTGCCCTTCTCAACTTCAAAGGGTGCCTGAAGTCAGAATGAAGGTAAGGGAATGCAGATGCTGGAATCTGGAGCAAAATCACAACAAGCTGCAGGAACTCAGTGGATCAGGCAGTATGAATTTCTGATGGAGGTCCTGCATTGGGACACAAAAGGGAGTTAAGTGTGTGTACGTCAAAAGGTAGATGTTGAGATGCAAGTTGATGACTAAATTTTTAAGACATACATGAGTTTTCAGCACCCAAGGCCTCAGCAAAGCTCTTTTGAGAAATACCAGGCACAAACAGGAAATCTATTTCTATTTAATGGCCCAATCCAATCCTCTGCCAGACCTCGTGTTTAAAATTGGTTTCATTGAAGTCAATGGAACAAAAATTTCAAATGTGGATAAACTTCTAGCCGTTTGTGAAAAATTGCATCATCTGATATATTTCAAGGTATTCAGGAAGTGAAGTGGATATGATCAATTGGCAGAAGAGTGTTAAGGGGCTGGATGGTCTAATAGAAACGTAGAAAACCTACAGCACAATACAGGCTCTTTGGCCCACAAAGCTGTGCCGAACATGTCTCTACCTTAGAAATTACTAGGCTTACCCATAGCCCTCTATTTTTCTAAGCTCCATGCACCTATCCAGAAGTCTCTTAAAAGACCCTATCGGATCCACGTCCACCACCGTTGCCAGCAGCCCATTCCACGCACTCACCACTCTCTGAGTAAAAAATGTACCCCTGACATCTCCTCTGTACCTACTCCCCAGCACCTTAAATCTGTGTCCTCTTGTGGCAACCATTTCAGCTCTGGGAAAAAGCCTCTGACTATCCACACGATCAATGCCTCTCATCATCTTATACACCTCTATCAGGTTACTTCTAAGGCCAAGTTCACTCAACCTGTTGTCATAAGGAATGCTCCCCAATCCAGGCAACATCCTTGTAAATCTCCTCTGCACCTTTTCTATAGTTTCCACATCCTTCCTATAGCGAGGCGAGCAGAACTGAGCACAGTACTCCAAGTGGGGTCTGACCAGGGTCTTGTATAGCTGCAACATTACCTCTCGGCTCCTAAATTCAATTCCACGATTGATGAAGGCTAATACACTGTACCCCTTCTTAACCACAGAGTCAACCTGCACAGCTGCTTTGAGCGTCCTTTGGACTCGGACCCCAAGATCCCTCTGATCCTCCACACTGCCAAGAGTCTTACCATTCATACTATATTCTGCCATCATATTTGACCTACCAAAATGAACCACTTCACATTTATCTGGGTTGAACTCCATCTGCCACTTCTCAGCCCAGTTTTGCATCCTATCAATGTCCCACTGTAACCTCTGACAGCCCTCCACACTATCCACAACACCCCCAACCTTTGTGTCATCAGCAAACTTACTAACCCATCCCTCCACTTCCTCATCTAGATCATTTATAAAAATCACGAAGAGTAAGGGTCCCAGAACAGATCCCTGAGGCACACCACTGGTCAACGACCTCCATGCAGAATATGACCCATCTACAACCACTCTTTGCCCTCTGTGGGCAAGGCAGTTCTGCATCCACAAAGCAATGTCCCCTTGGATCCCATGCCTCCTTACTTTCTCAATAAGCCTTGCATGGGGTACCTTATCAAATGCCTTGCTGAAATCCATATACACTACATCTACTGCTCTTCCTTCATCAATGTGTTTAGTCGCATCCTCAATTGGGCATTGACTGGTAAAATGAATAGTGAAACTGCAGGATTCCTGTGCCATAGATGCAACAGTGGCAGATGGAATGCAAACTTTGCAAACTCAAAGCAGGAGGACATCCAAGAGGACCACAACCTTGTCGCATCATTTCGAGGCTTGTGTGTCTCAATGACCCGGATAGCTACACTGGCTGGAATCAGGTTCTTGTGTTCTCTTATTCCATGTCAGCAAGACCAAGGAACTGATTGTAGAGGTCAGGGGAGAGAAACCAGAGGTCCATGAGCCAGTCCTCATTGGAGGACCAGGCATGGAGAGGGTCTGTAGCTTAAATTCCTGGTTGTCACTATCTCAGAGGACCAGTCTTGGACTCTTCGTATAAATGTAATTGCGAAGAAAGCACAACAATGCCTCTACTTCCTTAGAAGGCTGCAGGAATTCGGCATGTCATCAAAAAACCTTGACAAACTTATAAAAATGTGTAGTGGAAAGTGTATTGACTGGCTCATTACAGCCTGGTATCGAAACACCAATGCCTTTCAACAGAAAATCCCACAAAAGGTAGTGGGAAACCCAGTACGTCATGGGTAAAGTCGTCCCAACCATTAAGCATATCTACTGTACATGAAACACTATTGTAGAAAAGCAGCATCTATCATCAAAGATCCTCACCACCCAGGCCATGTCCTTTTCTCATTGTTGTCACCAGGTAGAAGGTGCAGATGCCTCAGGACTCACACCACCAGGTTGAAGAACAGTTACTATCTCTCAACAATCAGGCTCTTGCACAAAAGAGGGTAACTACACTCATCTATTGAGATGTTCCCACAACCAATGATCAGATCAGAATCAGGTCTATTATCACCGGCATGTGATGTGAAACTTGTTAACTTAGCAGCAGCAGTTCAATGCAATACATAATCTAGAAGAAAAAATAAACAAGTAAATTACAGTATACATATAATGAATAGATTAAAAAATCATGCCAAAACAAAAATAATATATATTTAAAAAGTGAGGTAGTATTCACGAGTTCAATGTCCATTTAGGAATCGGATGGCAAAGGGGAAGAAGCTGTTCCTGAATCACTGAGTGTGTGCCTTCAGGCTTCTGTACCTCCTACCTGATGGTAACAATGAGAAAAGGGCATGCCCTGGGTGCTGGAGGTCCTTAATAATGGACGCTACCTTTCTGAGACACTGCTCCCTGAAGATGTCCTGTATACTTTGTAGGACAGTACCCAAGATAGAGCCGACTAAATTTACAACCCTCTGCAGCTTCTTTCAGTCCTGTGCAGTAGCCCCCCCCACACCCATACCAGACGGTGATGCAGCCTGTCAGAATGCTCTCCACAGTACATTTATACAGGTTTCCCCCGCTACCCGAAAGTAGAGCGTTCCTATGAAACCTTTCGTAAGCCGAAATGATGTAAAGCGAAGAAGCAATTACCATCAATTTATATGGGAAAGTTTTTTGAGCATTCCCAGACCCAACAAAAACCTACCAAATCATACCAAATAGCACATAAAACCTAAAAAAAAAAGGCACGTACATACATGCGCACACACCTGCCTGCGCAAGGTTTCATGGTCATGGTAGCCTTTCTCGGGTAAACACAAGTTTAAAGCGGGCGCCTTTTTTCTATATAAAGTAGAAATAATGTATGTACAGTGTAGTTTCACTTACCAGCATCTGGAAGATTTAGCCGAAAACCGATTTGTAGGGAAAAAAAAAAAATCGGCACGTACACGCATGCGCACACACCTGCCCGCGCAAGGCTTCGCGGTCATGGTAGACTTTCTCGGGGTAAACACAAGTTTAAAGCAGGCGCCTTTTTTTGTAAAAGCGAAAATCCTCTTCGGATTTCTTTCGATTAGCGAAAACAGGTACTAATGTAGGTCTTTCGTAAAAGCAAAGTGGCGTAAAGCGAACTTTCGTAAAGTGGGGGACACCTGTATAAGTTTTTGAGTGTATTTGTTGACATACCCAATCTCTTCAAACTCTTAATGAAGTATAGTTGCCGTCTTGCCTTCTTTATAACTGCATCGATATGTTGGGACCAGGTTAGATCCTCAGAGATCTTGACACCCAGGAACTTGAAACTGCTCACTCTCTCCACTTCTGTTCCCTCTATTAGGATTGGTATGTGTTCCTTCGTCTTACTCTTCCTGAAGTCCACAATCAGCTCTTTCATCTTACTGACGTTGAGTGCCAGGTTGTTGCTGTGTTACCACTCTATTAGTTGGTATATCTCGGTCCTGTACGCTCTCTCATCTCCATCTGAGATTCTGCCAACAATGGTTGTATCATCAGCAAGTTCATGGATGGTATTTGAGCTATGCCCAGCCACATAGTCATGTGTATACAGAGAGTAGAGCAGTGGGCTAAGCACACACCCCTGAGGTGCATCAGTGTTGATCGTCAGTGAGGAGGAGATATTATCACCAATCCACACAGATTGTGGTTTTCTGGTTAGGAAGTCGGGAATCCAATTGCAGAGGGAGGTACAGAGGCCCAGGTTCTATAACTTCTCAATCAGGATTGTGGGAATGATGGTATTAAATGCTGAGCTATAGTCAATGAACAGCATCCTCATATAGGTGTTTGTATAATCTAGGTGGTCTAAGGCTGTGTGAAGAGTCATTGAGATTGCAGCTGCCATTGGCCTACTGATCTCAATTTAAGGACTCTTTATCTTGTTATTTCTTGCTTTCATTATTTGTTGCTATTTATTTATATTTGCATTTTCAGAGTTTCTAGTCTTCTGTGCTCTTGCCCTTTCATTGATCCTGTTTACAGTTACTATTCAATAGATCTGCTAAGTATGCCCACAGGACAAAGAATATTAAGGTTGTAGTGGTGACATTAGATTAGATTAGATTATGAGGATACACAGTCCTCTTTTATTGTCATTTAGTAATGCATGCATTAAGAAATGATACAATTTGTTCCTCCAGAATGATATCACAGAAACACAAGACAAGCCAAGACTAAAAAAACTGACAAAAACCACATAATTACAACATACAGTTACAACAGTGCAAAGCAATACCGTATTTGATGAACAGACCATGGTCACAGTAAAAAAAAAGTCTCAGTCTCTCGAAAGTCCCTACATCTCACGCAGACGGTTGAAGGGAGAAACTCTTCCTGCCATGAGTTTCCAGCACCGCAAACTTGCCGATGCAGCACCCTGGAAGCACCTGACCACAGTCCGACTCCGTCCGAAAACTTCGAGCCTCCGACCAGCTCTCTGACACCGAGCACCATCTCTGCCGAGTGCTTCGACCCCATCCCCGGCAACAGGGAATAGGCAAAGCCGAGGATTTGGGGCCTTCCCCTCCGGAGATTCTCAAGCGCACAGTAGCAGCGGCAGCGAAGCAGTCATTTCAGAAGTTCCTCCAGATGTTCCTCCGTGCTTCTCACATCCGTCTCCATCAAATCAGGATTGTGCACGGCCCCATTTAACAAATACGATATCAATTCGGAGCGGCTGTGCGCACTGCGTTATGCCGCCATCTTCCCCTCCCCAACTCATGTATGTACTCTGATAATAACTGTACCTTGATCCTGACTGGTCAAAAAAAAGTTACGGGAACAGCAATGAAGAGTCCTCCTTTCTATATCTGTGTGTGACGGTACAAAGGTGAAGGACCATCATTGCTGCCCCAAACACCAGTGGCATAATAGGCTGTAAGGTAAAGCAGGACAGTTGTTTGTGTTTATACCTTTCTGATCATATCTCTTACTTCACAGAGCTGCTAAACAACAAATGCTGTTTACACCAGTGTGTATCTTGTCAGTGAATGACATTAACGCCACAGCAGTGAAAATTAGACTTTTGACAAATGTGTTAATGCGGCTGCAGTGATACTAATTTTTCGTAAATAAAGCCATTTTGCACATCATTAGAAATAAAAGCCAGGCTTCTTAGAGATGGCTGTCCAGAAAACAGATGGCGAACAGGGAGAGCAGATATACAAGCCTGCAAGTGAGGAATAGAGTGCAAGTAAATGCAAGAGGGGTTAAGCAACCCACACTCTCAAAGTCTCAAATAGCAAACAAATGGCGAGTTGTCAAAAAGGAATGCACATTTCAGTCTTTATCACTTTAACAGGGATTCCACTGGACTTAAAAGATTTAACACACCCTACAATGTCTGTTCACTTCCAAAACTTACTTGGATGAATAGATACTGCCAGCTGTACAGGACAGCCAGTTACATCTGTGATTCGGCTTCGAGATTTCAAAGGATTATGTTGTCTGACTTCCACGTTGTCATATCACCAGTTTTGGAAGAGCTAAGCTCTTCATTAATCTGGAATGACCATCCTGATCCTGGTTATCTCTGTCTCTCTCACACCACTAACCTCTACTAGCCTTGCTGAGCTTCAATCCTTTGCATATTTTGAAGAAACTTGGAGTGACAGCCAAGATTTGGATCCCTCATTAATGTGTAGTCAAGTTGGCAAGAAAATAAGACAGAAATGATGAACTATCGACATCAGTAGCAGCTCATTATGCCACTTGGGCTGATTTACAATACAGTAGTGCAAAGTAGCACAGAAGGAATGTGCTCCGAGGTGCACATACCCCAGGTCTGGGGCCCACAAGTCTACAAGCGAAACTACAAGTTCATACTGATTCTTCTTCACATCCCCAGCCCTGTGCGTCAGTAAAGACAGGAAGCAGCCCACCACGAGCTTGAGCACAAAAAATACCCAGTCATGATTCAATCATTGAACCCACCCTGCTGAGACGGAGGTTCTAACAATGAATAACATTGAAGAAAATTGTAAAGATGTCACATCAGTTATTGCTCTCACATTTGCGCCAAGATTACTGCAAGTGATTCTTTAGATATTTTGAAAGAGTTAGGGTTCGGGTTCCTCTTATGTCTTCCTCTTTCCATATATTTTAGATATTTTCTGATCTGATATAACAAAGACAAATTGTAAATGGTTTTGTGAACGACAGAGTCCTGTGTTTAAGTTGTTAATGCTCACTATTACTCCATTGGAAGATAATTGTTATAAACTGAACAACGCAGCATCTAATCAATGTTTAAGGTCTCCTGTGGGACTTGAAGAAAATGCAGCAAAGTAGGATACCTACAAAGAGCATGTCAGGCAGACAAAAGTAAATGGACTGCACAAGGAAGTGGGAAAGATAAAAGTCAAGTTGAAATTTTAAAAAGAACACTAATCTGTGTGCTGTTGATAAAATAAATCTGATAATCATGGAGAGTGACTCAGGACTGAGTAGCGTTGAGATTTACAATGCCAAAACTAACAAGAGAATATGACTTACACCAGAAGTGAACAGCAAATTAAAATGGCATTGGATATTCGATCGGCCATTGGTGGGGCCAAGTTAAAATGGTGCTAAACACAACTCCTTTGCTTGCATCTTTGCAAACAGCTTTATTTCCATCTTTGTTGTCTCTTTTTTTTTTTTCCCCCTGTTTCAGGGTGTGGGGTGTTCTTTTGAAGACCATGACCTGGAGTTACACTCTGACCAGTTCTTTGCAAGAATGTGACATGCCCTCAGGGCCTCACAACCTGACGCTTTTTGATATCCCAAGCATGCGGCCTGGAAGACAGCGCACCTTCAGGGTTCCAGGATTTTGTGGCTCTGGGAACGTGCTGATCCTAGGCCAATACCCCTGACTGAAGCATTGCGGGAGAACACAGAACATCAGGAGCAGCTGGTTAGCGGCCTGGGGTTGTTTGCCCAGAGTTCGGAAAAAGCAGCACAACAGACTTTAAACATCTTAAACCAGTGAATTGTTTGTTATGTCCCCCCTCTCACTGTGAAATGGGAACACCTCTTTTTTCCCTATGAGAGAGAGCGAGAGAGAGAATGTTGAATTATCGGGTGAACAAGTAGTGTTTGGGGTACTGCAAGTCTGTCTTCATTGATGCTTGCTGCACGCTTAAGTGCTTGGTGGAGGGTGCTGGTGCTATTTGGTGGTGGAGGTGGAGTGGGGGTCATTGACTTGCTGCTACTTGTGTGTTGGGGGGAGTTGGGGTTTCTTTGTGGTTTTAACTACTCACTCTTTGGGGCACTCCTCTGTTTGTGAAGAAAAAGAATTTCACGATGTATATTGTATACATATCTGACATTAAATGCACCTATTGAAACCTATTGTTTCAGTCATTCCGCAAAATGAGTCTGAACAGCATTTCAAAGATACAGAAACTGCAGATATCCAACTAAGAACTTGCCCTGGAGAAAAGAAAACTCCTATGGGAATATCATTTGTAGCAGTTAAATACAACAACCAACAAGTCACATTGGGCTTGTATGTGGTAAAAACACAAGGCCCAGCATTTGGGGTCATGATTGGCTGAGACTACTACAACTTGATTGGAAATCCATCTGCCATTTGCTTCCCCTGCAACAGAGTCAATGGAAAGCCAACAGCAGTGTTCGAGCAACACACACAAAATGCCGGAGGAACTCAGCAGGCCAGGCAGCATCTATGGAAAAAAGTACAGTTGGCGTTTCAGGTTGAAACCCTTTGGCAGGACTGGAGACACATAAGCTGAGGAGTCAATTTGAAAAGTGGGGGAGGGGGGCGGAATAAACGCCAGGGGATAGGTGAAAAAACTTGGGAGGGTGGGTGGAAGGATGAAGCAAAAAGCCAGGAAGTTGCTTAATGAGAGAGACAGAAGGCAATGGAAGAACGAAAAGGGGGGGGGGGGGGAAGAGAAGCAGCAGAGGGAGGCGATGGGCAGGCAAGGAGATAACATGAGAGAGGGAAAAGGGGATGGGAAATGGTAAGGGGGGGGATGGAGGGCATTACTGGAAGTTTGAGAAATTGATGTTCATGCCATCAGGTTGGAGGCTACCCAAACAGAATATAAGGTGTTGTTCCTTCAACCTAGGCGTGGCCTTATCCCAACAGTGGAGGAGGCCATTGTCAGACATATCTGAATGGGAATGGAAAGTGGAATTAAAATGGGTGGCCACTGGGAGATCCCACTTGTTCTGGTGGATGGAGCGTAGATGCTCGGCGAAGTGGTCTCCCAATCTACGTCGGGTCTCACTGACATACAAGAGGCCACACCGGGAGCACCAAAAACAGTATATGACCCCAACAGACTCACAGGTGAATGGTAGTGAGGGAGGAGGTGTAGGGGCAAGTGTAGCACTGTTCAAGGGTGGCACTGGATGATTCAAACATATCAAGGGTAAAATAGCATTAAGTGAAAATTCCACACCCAAGTTTTGCAAAGCACATCCTTATATTATCTATGATAAAGTAGCCAGTGAGCTAGATTACATGGAGGCCGAAGGAATTTTTTCCAAAGTTAAGTGGAATGGTCAATGCCAGTGGTCCCAGTAGCCAAGAAGAATGGGTCTTTCAGGGTCTGTGGTGATTCTAAGATCACCCAGTACTGAACATAGGTCAATACACACTGTCCAGGATATCTTTGCAAACTTTTCTGGAGGGAAACTTCAGCAAAGTGGACTTAGGTGTGCCCTATTTACAGAAGGACGTGGAAGATTCCAAAATGTTTCTCACCATAAACACTCACCAAGGTCTTTATCTCTATAATAGGTTTATTTTTGGAGTAGCATCTGCATTCTGCCAGAAAGCTATGGACCAGGTGCTTCAAGGCAGCCCAGGAACATCTCCAGAACCTCAAGACAGTGTTAAAAAGAATAGAAGACTGTGGGCCAAGGGCACAACACAACAATTGTGAATTCTTTAAACCAAGCATCACTTACTGTGGCCACACCATTGACACACGAGAATTAACAAGTGTGCTGAGAAAATTCAAACAGCAGTGGATGCCCCAAGGCCAAAGGACATGTTAAATTTGTGGTGCTTCACTGTAAATCTTCACCACCTCCAGCTGCACTGTATAGAGGCGGTTTCAAACCACCCTCTCGCCAAACCCCATAACATCAGCAACAAAATCAAGTCAGGAGGCTGGTGTTATAGAGAGCAATTTAAATCCCAGGAACCACATGACCTTTTATAAACTGTTTGACCCCTATGCTCAAACATCTTTCTTTGCATCAAAAATATTGCTGAGACTTTGAAGTTCCCTAATCGTTCCCAGTTATCTTTCTCCTTCAATGAAGTTCAGTTGGATAAACATTAAGCAGAGTCACTGTCTGTCCACTGAATAGTGTTGTGCATTTAGTCTTTAGGCCAAACAGCAGACAAATTACCCGTATTGTATTATTAACATTCAGGATTTCATTTTAAATGCAATTACACCAGATTTTCCTTCACCAATTTTGTCCAATATTTATGCTCAAGATTGTTAAACTTGATAAGTAATTCACAACCATCACTTACATATGTAACACTTTTAAAAATAGATTATTAGACACAAAAACATGTCTTGATGTCAAACTATGGAAGGCAGAAATCCCAAGTAAATTGTTCAAAGAGGCATGTTTTAGAAGGTGGCGGGGTCGGGGGGAGGGAGGTTTTAAAGGGAGCTTTGAGGCTTGGCAGCTGACAGTGTGGTTACCAAAGAGCTCAGAGATGTATAGCAGCAAGTACTGGAGGAATGCAGAGTGTAGGCCCTGAAGCCTACTGTGGTTCATGTATGGTGCCAAGGTTACAAATAATCTGGTTTATTTTTGGCCTGCTTGTGGGGAAGGGATGAAGGCATAAATGAGGAGTAATCAGTTTGAGGAACTTGGTAGGTCAAGCAGTATTTGGTGGGGGGAAGGGGGGAGGGAGAACGTTGATGACTCAGGCTGATACCCTGCACCAGGTAGAGTGGGGAGATGGCCAATATAAAAGGGGAGAGGAAGGGAGGCAGTGATGAGACAGGAGCCTGCGGGATTGGTGGACTGAGGTGTTGTTAAAGGTAGATTGCATCCAGGGAGGACAGAGGAGTGGAGAGCATGGAGTTTGGAGACAGAGGCACCATGATGATGATGTAGGAAGGCAACGAGGAAAAGGAGATGGTAGTGCAGTTCTCTCACAGCATCAGAAACCAGGGTTTAATCTTG
The DNA here is from genome assembly GCF_030028105.1 of Mobula birostris. Lineage (NCBI taxonomy): Eukaryota > Metazoa > Chordata > Chondrichthyes > Myliobatiformes > Myliobatidae > Mobula > Mobula birostris. Next base: position 127,680,468 of record NC_092370.1, read on the forward strand.
ACTTCTGGTCCTCTCTGTGCAGAATTTTCACAATCTCCCTGATTCCCAAAGTGTACAGGTTGTCAGGTTAATTAACTGCTGTTAAGTTAACAAACAACAGTGTGTTGGTGAATGGCGGAATCTGGGGGGGGGTGGTGGTTGATAAGAATAAGTTACTGGAAAAATGGACAATAGGACTTCCCTGTGAACTGGCATAGACACAATGGGCCAAATGGCCTCCTCCTACATCATAAGGATGTATGTAGTTAACGCAATGGTCAGGGAAAAGAGTTGGTGAACAGAAAAAAAAGATGATGGATTCATTCAAAAGAGCTATAAAGTATACAGCAGAGAAAAAGGCCCTTTCCCCCAACTTGTCCATGTTGACCACTGCATGCACCAAGCTCGTCCCATTTGCCCCTGTTTGGCCCCTATTCCTTTAAACCTTTCATATCCACATATTTACCTAAATATTGATTGCCCTTGGAATAATTAAATGGGAAGTTGTCATTTTCTTCTGCCACTGCAGTGCCCATTTAAAAAGTCAGCAGACAAAGGAACATGTGCTTCTTCTCCCTGAAAGGAGGCAACACCTCCGAGGATTGGATAAAGACCACCTTTGAAATAAGATCACTAATGACAAATATGTAGATCACGTCACGGACAAGATGCGCTTCTCCCAGGCACAAAAGAGCAGTAATCTGTAACACAGATTCTGTAGATGCCCACAAAATACTGGAGGAACTCAACATGTCAAGCAGCATCTATGGAAGGGAATAAACAATCAACATTTCAGGCCAAACACACTTCATCAGGACTGGAGAGGAAACTGAAAGAAGCTACAAACAAGAGAAAATCTGCAGATGCTGGATATCTGAGCAAGACACACAAAATGTTGGAAGAACCGAGCAGGCCAGGTAGCATTGATGAAAGAGAAGTACAGTCAACATTTTGGGCCGAAAGCCAGAAGGTGAGGAGGGGAGGGGAAGGAACAAAAGCCTGCATTGTATTTTGCTTCTTTACAGCCTTCAAGAATTGTCACGGAGGACAGGTGGAGCCATACTGCACCAATATGCTAAATGTTAACCGCACACACAGGGTATAAAGCGTACTGATTTTCTCTTTAAAATCCACTTCCATAATTTCTCCCCCTCATCCCCATTTCCACACAAGTTTGGGGGAAAAAAAAGTTGAGAAAGCTGGTGTCATAGATGTAGAACACCAACTATAAAAGAAAGGAAAACATTAATAGCGGGAGTGGAAGGAGGTTGCCAGGATTTCTGCAACTCCAATTACTAACGATACAACTTATTGCAATGCATAGTTTTTATTATTATTATGTATTGCAATGTACTGTGGCCACAAAACTACAGGACATACGTCAGTCATATTACGAACGAGGAACGTGTTTGTAGACTGGATATTGAACTTTTTGCTGTTGGACTTCGGCCATATTCCACCGAGATACAACACTGGGCGGCACGGGAGGTCGTTCCTGCCTGTGGCCATCGAACGTGTAGCTCCTCCAGTGGAGGGTCAGACACCCTGAGCCAATAGGGTGGTCCTGGACTTATTTTCCATCTGGCATAGTTTGCATTTTGTTGTTTGATTGTTTGTGGTTTTTGTATTGCTATATTTATGCTCTATTCTTGGTTGGTGTGGCTGCAACGAAACCCAATTTCCCTCAGGATCAATAAAGTATATCTATCTATCTATAAACCTGACTCTGATACGCTGCTGTTTATAGACAAATCCCATGATCCACAAAACAGAACCTGAAGGCAAAAAGCAGCAATAGACGCAGATACCAGACCCAAAAAGAAACTACTTTACCCACATGCTTGGAAGGGAAGTGTCTGTCATGAATAAATAAGATATGCACATTTCCTTAGTGTCCTGGACTTAAAAGAACAAAAAAAAAACTTTCTGATGGTTTTTGCCACGAGTCAGTTTGTAAAACTTTAACCTCTCAAACCTGAAGGTAGTGGGTTCAAGTACTGCTTCAGGGAACCGAACACAAAAGTCTAAACTGAGTAAAGGGGAGTGTCATGACTAGGGGTGCCATCTTTTGACAGAGGTGTCGAACTGAGGCCTTCCGGTGGCGTAAAAGGTTCCAGGGAGCTTCACAAATACACTCTGCCCCTCAAGCCTGACCTGACATTCAATACGATCAAGGCTACAACTCTCTGTGTCAATCTGTCAGCTCCCCGCAGCCCTCAATTCCCCCACATTTGAAGAACTGATCTACTTTCTCTATACCACCCCCGCCAGCCTCCAGAACACTCCTAGGACAAAGAGTTCCGGGTATTTCCTGTCCCAAGAGAGAAATACCCAGACAACTCAGATTTAAGTGACTAACTACACCCACCATTCTCCAATTAATGGGGCCATCTCAATGTTTGCACTGCCATGTTCCTTTTGGATCTTGTATAGTTTCAATAAGATCATCTCTCAACCTTCTAAACTCTAAATAGTACAGAAGAGGGATTGGACAGACTAGGGTTGTTTTCTCTGCAGCCAAGGGGAGACATGGTCGAGGTTTACAGGATTATGAGAGGCTTAGATAGACAACCAGTATCTTTCTCCCTGGGTTGAAATACCTAATTCTGGAAGGCATACATTGAAGGTGATGGGGCAAAGAAAACTTGGTGTACAGGGTAAATTTTTTTCATTTTTACAGAGAGTGGTGGATGGCTGCGTGGAATGTGCTGCCAAGGGCAATGGTGAAGGCTGATACAATAGAAGTGTTTTCAGACAAGCTCATAAATATACAGATGGGACTAGATTAGGCATCATTAGCTCAATTAATTCAGCACAGCTCCATGAGTTGAAGAACCTGTTCCTTAATTCATGTTCAATCTAAATTTTTTAAGCCTTTTCTGATGCGTTTACCCTCTCATCCCAAGAATTAGTTTAGTGAATCTCTTCTGATCTGCCTCCAATGCTATTTCAATAAAGAGCATAAGATGTATTTCTGCCCTCCCTTGCTAATAAAATATGTGTTCCTCTTTCACCATGTCTAAGTCTCCAGTAGCTTATTGAATCATTGTCAGAACTGCTACTTGTGCAACTTACTATGCACAAATTGAGAGCCCTGGCTGTTTTGATGCAATCATTGAAGAGCTCAGTGTAAAGAACTGTGGAGGGTAAAGGGTGCTATGGAAACAATCAACTTGTGTCTTCACGTTCAAAGCTGATAATCAGTGAGGCCAATGAAATGACTGACACTGGGAGCAGTCTTATCACAGCTGCAGAGAGAAAGAGAGACAGAGACAGCGAAAGAGCAAGAGAGAAGAGAGAGACAGAGAAAGAGCAAGGGAGAGACAGAGACAAAGAGCGAGAGAAAGAGACAGAACTGCAACCATTGCTAAGCCAATATTTTTAGCCAGACGATTACAAAAGGTGTCTGAAAATTGATGAGGTGATGTCCATTGAACTTCTTTTAAGCTTCACTGAAATAGAAACTTGGCTTAATTACAAACATCAGTGTCCAACTAAGTGATCTCACTATTCCTGTGCAAGTTTCCCAGTGGACATGTAATCTGCCGTCCCCATAGACACAGTTAAGTGTGTGCATGTAAGCTGCTGTCTCACAGCACAGGGAAATGCCAGAAGGGCAAGTGAATGGGCAAATGCTGCTTCTGAATGGATTTGTACACAGTAGGCACCAAAAGCAGAGCAGATGGCAGCCAGGGGTGAGGCAAGACAACAGGGAACAAATGGTCCCATTGGGAACTGGGAGGTATACGTACTTCTTGGTGGGTCAGTGAACAAGATGATAATGGATTCCCATCTCTTGAGGATGGGTTAACTGTGAGGGATGGGGGGGGGGGTGGTGGTTGTGGAAAAGAGTCTGTTATCTATTCTCCACCTCCAAGTCCATTTTTTGCTTCTTTCCCCGACCTCAACAAATGCTTTTAGAATTATTGTGCATGCCTGACTTTGCAACAATGAATGGTTCTGAAGCAGATTCTTCACAATATGATTTGGATGAATTTTGGTTCCTCTACTAAAGTAAGGATGTCTCTTCTGAGATTAGCATCTGAGTGGCCAAACACCAGGTAAAGCCAACCTTGTTAATGTAGAACTGGATTATTTGGCTATTCTTCCTCAGTAAAACCTGCATTCACTGGATCTCATATTCAAAGACGCTGGAGTACAGGATGATGCAATGTGAGAGGTTTCTGAATAAGTGGTGCAGCAGAAAATTAGCAAGGGTTTACTTTGCAAGGATTACCGCTAGACTTGTGTTGCCAGGGCATTCTTGCTCAACCTGCCAGAGTTTGACCCAACCAAGATCACACCAGTCACATCATCACAATAAATGGCGCAGCACAGATGGACTGAAAAGAAATAATCTTTAGCATGACAAAGTTACCACAGTTTGACAAGACCACATTCAGTCAATAAGCCACACACCCTGGAGTTTCCCACTTCCTGTACATGTTAGACCTTGGAAATTATTTTAAAATATGTAAAAAAAATCTTTAAAACCATGGAAAATATAAAGTGCTCTTGGCAGCTCCAGCTAATTCATTTAATATTTCTCTGACCTAAGGATTTTCAAATATGCATATGCTATTCTGAAACCTCCAGTTCATTACTTCTCAGGCAATTATCATCCCAATACACTCCAAAAACTCAATGTGAAAACCAACAGTCACAAATCATCCACATGTTGCACATTGAAAATAAGCAAGCTTACTCTTAAGGTAAAAACGTTCTACTGTAAATGAAAAAGTGCTATTCAAAGGAAGCCCAAAGATCAGAATTGAAGAGAATGTGAATAGATGTTCATGACGAAATGGGAAACAGATATTCACAGATACTTAACCAAGAATATCAGGCTAGGAAATTCCCCCATAGCAAGTTGCGAAACTGAACTGAATAACTGATGGATGCTGTGTTGAAGTGTGAAATACCTTCATGGCATTACAAGTGCTACATCTCTGTAAAAATTCTGCTGCCTCTATCTAAGGCTACGTCCACACTAGACTGGATAATTTTGAAAACGCCGGTTTTGTGTAAAAACGATAGGCGTCCACACCAGGAGTTTTTGAAAATACCTCCGTCCACATTAAAACGCGTATTTGGGCGAATCTCCTCCTACCGGGCATGCACAGCACACATCTACAAAAAACAAGCGAAGAGGAAACGGTATACTTGGTGCGCGTTTGTCCAGTTACAGACTAGAAAAACTTAAAGGGAAATTGTCAAATGACAGACAGCTGTTGGCTCTCACGCAGGAGGACTTAAAACTAAAAATCAAATACCGGAGCATATGGAGGCAACTGACAAGGAGTTCATGGACAGTATGACCCGGCTGACAATGAACATTGAAAAACTGACTAACTCTGTTGCAGAGGGATTTGCAATGATGAGGAATATGATGGCTCCCCCACCCCCACAGTACTTTTCATCGCCACAATATCAGCCTCACAGCCACTACAATAGCTACACATAGGAGCACACAGACCCCTGAGTGGCCCCGCCAACATCTTCCCCACTCCCACAGAGGGGTCACCCTGGAAACATTTCCTACAGCCATAGTCTCTTCACTTTTAAAACCTCCGGTTACCCCGTACACACTACAACACCTAACCAGCGTTTCAGATTTAAACACTCTGGAGAGCGTTTTAGAAAAGCTCCATTTTCGGGGGAGGAAAATGCCATTTCAGTGTGGACAGAGGGTCAAAATGAAACGAAAAAGCTTTGTTTCAGATTTATCCGGTCTAGTGTGGACATAACCTAAATTCACATGGTAACCACAATATAGTTCCCATTCAGCCTTTACCTCCATGACTACTGATCTACTTGGGCTCCTAACCAGCCCCATTTCCAATTCTTTCTAATGTCTACCCCAACCCCCTGTAAATCCCATCTTCTCCAGCACTGTAAACCTGTCGTGTTCTGTGCTTTGTAACTCCAAAACATTTTTTAACAACTAATTGAAAGGAAACAGGATAACTCATGGCAGCAGTATTTCAAGTGCTATGTGTGTCAGGGGCTCCTTGAGATGTGATTGCAACATTCATGGCCCCCCATGCAAGTTGAAGCTGGCACTGTTGTGCAATACAAAGAATTTATACACTCAGCAATCCCAAGTCCCAGGCAGACAGCGGGTACTATCTGGCCGTCTCTCAGAACAACAGAAAAAGCATCCGCTGCAGAGGCAATAAGGATCACAGGACCCTTTTGGACATGGTTAATGTGGATTGCCCCACATTCGACTCGCTGAATTATTGCGGTGAGCAGGGGCAGATGGCGGGGGGGGGGGGCCTGCGTGGGCTCGACTGTAGCGTGGACTATGCCTCAAGCCACAGTGTTGCCTGTTCACAGCCACCAGGAGAGAGGCGTCGGAGCCAGTGCACTCCACCGAGGGTGCTGTGATGCGGGGGGTCACTGCTGCCCCCCTCCCCACCCCCCCGTTCGCTCAGCAGTTGACAAGCTCTTTTATGGTCACCTGTACATTGCTGCAGTGTTCGATGGCCCGAGTTTGGACTCTTTTATAGCATGGCTACCTTTCTACCTTATATGTGCTTTGTGCTGCGAATGACTGTTGGCACCTCGATTGCAAAGTAACGCTGTTTCGTCTGGCTGTATTCATGTATGCTTGAATGACAATTAAACTTTTATTGAATTGAATTGAATGGTCTGCATGGGGTACAAGTCTCACCTCATACTTGCGTAACTTATTTATAATTTTGCAGTTAACAGCACAAACGTGACCCCGGATTTCACTGATCAAAGAAAACCCAACTTCAATCCCAGTGCAAAATGATACAAGAAAGTCCTAACAACATCTCCAGATTGAAAATGATTGGCCCATGTTTTAAGCAGCCCTATATAACCATAGTTCACTGATACTCTGTCTATACCTGACAATTAACACCTACCTATACTTGACAATGAACACTTTCTTTCTCATCTTCCTTTTTCAAAAATGGCAGAGAAGCTAAATGAAGTTAAGGTATTTCTCTAACAAGAGAAAATCTGCAGATGCTGGAAATCTAAGCAACACACACACACAAAATGCTAGAGGAACTCAGCAGGGCAGGCAGCATCTATGGAAAAGAGTACAGTCGACGCTTTGGGCCGAGGCCCTTCATCAGGACTCATTTTCTTAAAACACGCAGAAGTCTGAAAACCCACACTCAACAACTCAGAAATAGATTTTTTACCCTCAGCCATTCTGTCCTTGCACTGTACTGCTGCCGCAAATCAAATTTCACATTAAATAAGTCACTGATAATAAACTTGATTCTGAAATTAAAGGGCCATGCAGTCCCTCAAATCTATTAACACCAGAGATTCTGCAGGAACTGCAAATCCAGAGCAATTCCCACGAAGCACTGGAGGAACTCAGCAGATCGGGCAGCATCTATGGAAATAAGTCAACGTTTCTGTCTGAGACCCTTCTTCAGGACTGGAAAAGGGGCGAAAAAGCCAGAGTAAAAAAAAGTGGGGGGGTGGGGGAGGAGGAAGGAAGACAAGGTGACAGGTGAAACCAGGTAGGAAGGAGGGGCACAAAGGAGAGGTGATAGGCAGGGGTAGGAGAAAGAGGTAAGAGGCCAGAGTGGAAATAGAAGGAATGGGAGGGGAAAAGGAAAAAATAAACAAAAATTAATTGAAGGAGAAATTGATGCTCATGCCATCAGGTTGGGGATAATTATATTGAATATAAGCTGTTGCTTCTCAATCCTGAAAGTCACCTCATTGTGGCAGAAGAGGAGGCCGTGGACCGACACATCAGAATGGAATAAGGATAGGAATTAATATGGCCGACCACCAGGAAATTCTGCTTTTGGCAGGTGCAGCGGTGGTGCTTGACAAAGCGGTTGCCCAATTTATGTTGGGTCTCACCAGCTGTTGTAACGTGGATGAAATTACCGGAGAGACAGTCACTGGTAGATACAAAGCAGCTTCTTTATTCGACACAACAAGGTACAGCAGGCATCTTACGCACGGAGACGCTTTCCGCAGAAAGGTCTGCTAGCTAAATGTGGGCTCGATATTTATATGCTAAACACAAAGGCAATCGCTACTTAAAAAGTTACAGACAATGCATAGACAATGCTTCCTATTGAAGCTACATACAAAATATCACACCATCCTTTCCTCCTGACGCCAACATGTCTGGGTTGGTATCTACAGCCTTTAGGAATGTAAGTTAAGTCTACAATACATTTATTTGGCATTTCCCGTGCTAACATAGAAGACAATTCATACAATTAATATTTATAATGTATAGGTGATACTGCCTTCAAAACTACAGCATCAGGCACTAGAAGCATCTGATATTTACACCTTTTAGGAAGCCCATTGTGGTGGACTCAATCCACAGTCCTTTGTCAAACAGTTAAAATAGAAGTCTGGTGACCAAAGTCATTTAAGTGTTAACAAATCATCTACCCAAAAAGAATCCACTCTAACATCAGCGAAGAAGAGCTACATCAGGAGCACCAAACGCAATCAAGGGCCCAGCAGATTTGCAGGAGAGGTGTTGTCTCAGCTGGAAGGACTGTGTGGGGCCATGTGAGAAGGTGAAGGAAGAGGTGAATGGGTAGGTACAGCACTTTGTTGCTTGCAGGGTTACGTGCCAAGAGTGAGATCAGTGGGGGGGCAGGTGAATAGAAAGGGGAAATCATGAAGGGAGCAATCCCTGCAGAAAGCAGAGTGTGAGTGGGAAGTAGGGATACGTTTGGTGGTAGGCAAGGACGAGAGGAACTCTATTTCCTGTTAAGGTGCGGGAAGATGGGGTGAGTGCAGATGTCCGGGAAATGAAGGAGATGTGGGTGAGGGCAATGTCAATGGTGGAGGAAGGGAAACCCCACCCATTCTTTGAAGAAAGAAGGCATCTTTGATATCCTGGGAAAGTAAACCTCATCCTGTGAGCAGATTCAGGAACTGAGAAAAGGGAATAGCATTTTATACAGGAGAAATATAGTCAAGATAGCCATGGGAAGCAGTAGGTTTATAAACAATGTCAGTAGAGTTTGTCTCCAAAAAGGCAAGGGAGGTATCAGAAATGGACCAAGTGAATTTAAGAGCAGGGTGGAACTTGGTAAAGTTAATGAAATTGACAAGCTCAGCATGGGTGGATGAAGCAGCAGCAATGCAGCTGTCAATGTAGCATCAAAAAGAGCTTGGGAGCATTACCATGAAAGGCTTGGAATCTGGACTGTTGCAAGTAGCCAACAAAAAAGCAAGTACAGTCGGGTGCCCAAGGCTATGCGTCGAGTTTGCAGAAAGTGGGAGGAATCAAAGGAGGAATAGTTGAGGGTGAGGACCAGCTCTGCCAGATGGAGGAGGAGAACTGCTTGGGAATTTGAGAATTTGTTGAGAAAGAAGCAGGGAGATTTAAGGCCTTCTTGGTGGCAGATAATAGTGTATGAACTGAATAAGTATTTATGTCAGTCTTCACTGTGGAAGACACTAGCAGTATGCCAGAAATACAAGAGTATCAGGGAGCAGAAGTGACTATTACTAAGGAGAGTCCATTACTAAGGATAAGGTCTTGTGCTCCTTGGCGGCACGTGATAAAATAGGCCAAGGAGTGTATGGTTTTCTTAAGGGAAATACCTTACCTGACATATCTGTTGGAATTCATTGAGGAAATAACATGCAAAATAGACAAAGGAGAGTCAGTGGATGTTAGTTACTTGGATTTCCAGAAGGCCTTTGACAAGGTGACACACGAGGCTGCTTAACAAGCTACGAGCCTATGGTATTACAGGAAAGATACTAGCCTGGATGGAAGATTAGCTGACTGGTAGAAGGAAAAGAATGGGAATAAAGGGTGGCTGCCAGTGACTAGTGGTGTTCTACAGGGGTCAGTGTTGAGACCACTTCAGTTCACATTATATGTCAATGATTTGAATAACAGAATTGATGGCTTTGTGGTCAAGTTTGCAGTCTATATGAAGATGGGTGGAGGGGCAGGTAGTGTTGAGGAAGCAGGGAGTCTGCAAAAGGACTTAGATTAGGAGAATGGGCAAAGGAGGGGCAGATGGAATCTAGTGTAGGGAAGTGTATGGTCATGCACTTTTGTAGAAGGAAAAAAAGGTAGACTTTTTCTTCCTAAATGGGGAGAAAATTTAAAAATCAGAGGAGCAAAGGGACTCAGGAGTCTTTGTGCAGGATTTCTTAAAGGTCAACTTAGAGGTGGTAAAGGCAAATATAATGCTAACATTCATTTTGAGAGGACTAGAATATAAGAGCAAGAATGTAATACTGAGGCTTTCATGGGCATTGGTCAGACCACATAGAGTATAATAAGCAGTTTTGGGCCCCTTATCTAAGAATATTTGTTGGTATCAGAGAGGGTCCAGAGAAGGTTCATGAGGATGATTGTAGGGAAGAAAGGATTAATATGTGAGGAGCATTTGCAATATGAAGACTTTATACACTCAGCAATCCTGAGTCCCAGGCAGATAGTGAGTACTATCTGGTCATCTCTCAGAATGACAGAAAAGGCATCCACTGCAGAGGCATTACATGAGCGTACATGATGTGTTTCCAGTAAGATGGCAGCACTCTCGGTCGTAGCAGCTTCTACGGGGTCAGCAAAAGGTCCTAGCTAAACGTAATTGAAATGATCGCAAGATCGTGCAAAACATCAAGAGCTTAAAGTACTGCAAGCCTACCCCATCAGCCAGTTGCTCGTTGGCAGAGAAAATGAAGGAGATGCTCATCGTACATCTGCTTGCATCAACGAAGACATTCTCGTCCCTGCCCACACTTTGTGCTTTCTATACTACTCCCTTGTCTAATCGTCCCTCTCCACTGATCTCCCTCCTGGCACTTATCCTTACAAGTAGAACAAGTGCTACACCTGCCCCTACACCTCCTCCCTCACTACCATTCAGAGCCCTAAACAGTCCTTCCAGGTGAGGCGACACTTCACCTGTGAGCCAGTTGGGGTCATATACTGTGCCCGGTGCTCCTGGTGTGGCCTCCTGTATATCGGTGGGACCTGACGTAGATTGGGAGACCGCTTTGCCGAGCATCTATATGCTCCATCTGCCAGAACAAGCAGGATCTCCCAGTGGCCACCCATTTTAATTCCACTTTCCAATTCTGATATATCTATCCATGGCCTCCTCCACTGTCGTGATGAGGCCACATAGGTCGGAGGAACAACACCTTATACTCTGTTTGGGTAGCCTCCAACCTGATGGCATAACATTGATTTTTCAAACTTCTGGTAATGCCCCCCACACCCCCCTCTTCACCATTTCCCATCCCCTTGTCCCTCTCTCATGTTATCTCCTTGCCCATCCATCGCCTCCCTCCTCCTTCTTCCTTCCATGGCCTTCTGTCTCTCTCACCAATCAACTTCCTAGCTCTTTACTTCATCCCTCCCCCTTCAGGTTTCACCTATCACCATTTGTTTCTCTCTCCCCTCCTCCCCCCACCTTTTAAATCTACTCCGCAGCTTTTTTCTCCAGTCCTACTGAAAGGTCTCGGCCCCAAACATCGACTGTACTCTTTTTCATAGATGCTGCCTGGCCTGCTGGAGTTCCTCCAGCATTTTGTGTGTGTTGCTTGGATTTCCAGCATCTGCAGATTTTCCCTTGTTTTTAAAAAGACAAACTTAAAATTTGCTCACTGTCTCTACCCCAAAGTCACATTCATGGCAAGATGTTCTTAAAAGATGATGCAATGGGGTAAATTTTAATTGATGTAAAAGGGAGCGGAAAACTATGGCTCAAGCACAAACACGTCTTGAGTATGCACCCTTGCTGACAGACCCGTTTTGTTTTGTCTATGTTTTTTCATGTGCAACCAATATAAACAAAAAGTACCAAGGTAAACAATATTTAATGATTTGATAAGATATAAATATGGAAAAAACTATTTCCTCTTATTTTTGGAATGGGAGCAAATCCAACAGAAATCAGAATCGGATATGCATTTTGTTCAGGGTAGGCCAGTTATTTCTTGGATAGCTTCTTGGGATGCAGGAGGACTTGCATCACCTCCAGCTCTGGATATCCTGAGGTAACTGATGTCTAATGTGGGATCTATAGTCTCTGCCACAGGTCATGTGAGCAGTTGGATTGCTGGGACAAGAAGTTCTTTGTACGTGGCATTCTGGTGAGATTCAAATTGCTTGACGCCTTCCTGTTAGCCTCTCAACCAATTTGAGCAGGCATTGGGTAAGGATGTTGTATTCAAGAATATCCTTCAGACGTTTCCCATATCCACCTTAAAATCAGATTCAGAGCATAAATATGGGAAAAAAATGTCGATTTTTGGGATGGGGAATATTTTAAAAGCCAGGATAAATCCAATGGAGAGCAGAAACAGGAACAATTTCACCAGAGTAGGCCAGTTCTGATGGAGCTTTTGAACAGAGTCCTATTTGAGATCCAGTGACTGGCACGGAGTCAATGGTAGCTGTCTACTGGAGCACAATCAAAACCTCAAATGGAACCTTGGCCTGGAAGTAGATGCTCATATTGGTTTGGCTGGACAGAGACAGAGACAGAGACAGAGACACTTCTTTGGTGCTTCAAGGTATTTAGCGTAGGTAGTCCATGTCTCAGAAGGAAACAGGATGACTATGCTGCCCAATAAACTAGATTGTCATCAAGGTAATTCTTCATTCTTCAAACGGCTGATGTGCAGTCCAGGCAGGAATGGATTTTGTTGATCAGTTTTAAACGTGCACTCTGAATACCTAGAGCTATTCTTCCCAAAAGGCTCTGAAGGAGGGTCAATAAGAGCTCTCATGAATAGCAAAAATTATCAGAGGGCAATCAGTGAGGTTCAAGCCCTTCTTTCAGGCACGAACAAGCCCACACTGTATTCAATGTGGCTTCTACACTGGCCCTACTAGTACAGCTCCACTCGCACAAGAAAACCCAACCCCAAACTGAAAGGCAGCTGCCAAATTGTTACTAAGTGTCTTAACACAGTCAATCTTTCATGTAACCTTGCTGTGGTATTACCACTGGTCATTCAAACTCCAGACAGCCAAGCACCAAAGTGGAGGAAGACATATATTACGGAACACTCCGTGTGGAGTCCCTCTGTAGCAGCCAAACACAAGAAATTCTGCGGATGTTTGAAATCCAAACCAACACACACAAGACGCCAAAGGAACTCAGCAAGTCAAGCAGCATCTATGGAAACAAATAAACAGTCGACATTTCCGGCTGAGATTCTTCTTCAGGACTGGAAAGGAAGAGGGAAGATGCCAGAATAAAAAGGTGGGAGGAGGGGAAAGAAGATTGCTGGAAGATGATAGGTGAAGTCAGGAGAGTGGAAATGATAAAGGGCTGAAGAGGATGAAGCTGATAGAAGACAAGAGTGGACCTGGAAGGACAGTTTGGGGCTCTGAACGGAGGTGAGCGAGGAGGTGAATGGGCAGGCGTAGCACTTCAGCTGCTTGCAGGGATAAGTGCTGGGAGGGAGTTAGTGAGGAGGGACAAATGGTCAAGGGAATCTCTGAGTGAGCAATCCTCACGGAGAGAGGAGCGGGGGGTAAAGATGTTTGGTGGTAGGATCCCTTTGGAGATGTTGGAAGCTGTGGAGAATGATGTGGAGGCCATTGGGGTGGTAGGTAAGGACAAGAGGAACTCTTTCACTGTTAAGGCAGCGGGAAGATGGGATGAGCACTGATGTCTGGGGAATGGAGGAAATGTGGGTGAGGGCAGCAACAATTATGGAGGAAGGGAAACCCCATTCATGAAGGAGTACATCTCTGATGTCCTGGGATTAGAGGTGATGGATATGAAGGAACAGAGAAAAAGGAATAGCATTTTTACAGGAGACATGGTAGGAATACATATAGTCAAGGTAGACGTGGGAATGAGTAGGTTTATAAAAAAATGTTGGCTGACAATTTGTCTCTAAGGTGGAGACAGAGAGATCGAGAAAGGGAAGGGAGATGTCAGAAATGGACCAAATGGATCTAACCACAGGGTGGAGTTGGAGGTAAAGCTGATGAAATTGATGAGCTCAGTGTAGGTGTATGAAGCAGAACCAATGTAGTGGAGGAAGAGATGGGGAGCATTACCAGGGAAGGCTTGGAACATAGACTGTTCTATGAAGCCCGTGAAAAAGCAGGCATAGCTGGGGTCCACGCAGGTGCTCACGGCTACCCCTCGAGTCTGGAGAAACTGGGAGACGCTGAAGGGATAATTGCTGAGAGTGACAATCAGTTCTTCCATACGGAGAAGTGTGGGTGGTAGAGGTGAAAATGAGGTGGTCAGGACCATGGGATTGAAAGTTACTTCGTTAGCACGAGAACTGTCACAGATGCAGATGGGAAGAGACTGAACCAAGGGGGATAGAACAGAGTCAAGTTATGAGGACACGAGTTCAGTGGGCCAGGAGCAGGTGAAGACAATGGATCTACCCAGACAATCACGTTTGTGGATCTTGGCTAGGAGGCGTAAGCGAGCAGAGTGGGCTAAGGGAAGGGTGAGTTTGGTGGCAGTGGATGGGAGTTCTCCAGGGTTGGTGAGGTCAGTGCTAGAGTTGGAGACAGTTTTCTGATGATCTGGAGCAGGGTCCTCTTCAAGGGGTGGGTATGAGGAGGTGCATGCAAGTTGCCGCCTGGCTTTTGCAAGGTGGTGTTCAGTCCGCCTCACTACAACAGTACCCACTTTGTCTTCAGGTTTGACGGCAAGGTCGGGATTGGTGTGGAGAGAATGTAGGGCAGTGCATTTAGAGAGGGTAAAGTTCGAGAGGGAGGGAGGAGTGCTGAAGTTAAGTCAGTTGACGTCTCATCAGCAATACAAGATGAAAAGATCCAGATCAGGTAGACAATCAGAGTCGGGTGTCCAAGTAAGAGGAGGGTTGGAAATGGGAGAGGGGATTATCAGTGTGGGGAGGGGAATTCTTGCCAAAGAAGTGGGCTCTGAACTCACTGAGGTGTGGGCCAGGGGAGACAAAGTTAAGGCCCCTGCTGACAACAGAACATTCAGCCTCAGAGAGGGGAAGGTTAGAGGGAATGGTGAAGAAATGGCAAGATTAGACCTGAGATCGGGGGGGGGGGGGGGGAGCAGGCAGTGGTGAAGAGTTGACCAAAAGAAAAGATAAGCGGAGGGTTTGGATATTCAGGGAAAGTGGGGTGGGGGTAAGATGGAGGCTCTGTGGACCAAAGTGGTGATTGAGGAGACTAAGTACACCGGGGTTGGAGAGTGGAGGTAGGGGAAGGTGAGCCCGGGACTCAGTGGCAGTGAGGAAAATCTCCACCTGGAGATGCTAGCAGCCAAGGTCCAGGCTGCAGCTGGACAGAAGGCACCCGGGGTTATAGGAACTGGAGTTGGTAGCAGTGGAATCCAGGGTCTGGATCCACTTTGGGTCATTGGAACTGGGGCTGGCAAAATTGTTTCACCAGTCCGGAGGTGATTCCGGTAGAATCAGAGGTCCGGTACACCAACTTGTGCAGGATGGTATATATCACACCTGTGACTGTCCATGGAAAAGTGACATCATCATCTCCCATCTTGACACTGAGTTTCACTAGGGTAAGCTAGTGGTTTGGGGTCTATAGCTCCTCCATACGCAAATCAGCAAGTCAAGGGGCAACAAGTGAAAGTGGAAATCAGCAGCAAACCCAAGGGCTGTGCAGAGAGACAGATTGCCCAGCACCTCTAGCTATTCCCACTGCTCAAGGACAGTGCTTGCGGAGGACATGATTTTTCCTACGTGAACATGAAATCACTGGACAATAGACAACAGAGAGAAATGTGAGCGAAAGCAGCTAAATTGAGCAGTTCAGAGCTCACTGGCCAACTTCCTTCTATAAAACACCAGCAAGGATAAGCTGATAATCCCTCAGTTTTCTTTTTTGTGGACACTGCCTTGAGCAAATCCATCTAAAAAATATGCTTTAGGATTTGGAGTCCTATACGAATCCTTGCTCTTTCTATCCATGCTCAGGAGCAACTTAGAGGAGTAAACCAGTGTTATTTCATAAAGCTCCACTGATCTGCCCTGCCCAAGTTATGAAGAAACTCAATTCATACCTTAAATCTACTACAAGAAATGAATATACATTCACAGCACATAATATTTCTAATGGCAAGTCCTTCAATAAGTCACCCCGCAGTCTATTCTGTGGTAGCTATAAAACATATTACTGTGCATTCAAAAAGGCTTACAAACCATTTAGCAGGATGATTCAGCCACAACCAGAACTGATGCAGAAACCTGCAACTCCCTCCACAGTTTTTCATTCCACTGTTTCTCCGATGACTACCATGTTTAACACACAGCTTTTCAGCACTCCACTCATTAAACTTTCCCACCCTGAATGGCAGTAATTATAAGTGGAATGAGAAAATGCCATCCCACTCATCAAAGCTGCACTTTTCTATGGTTAAACAGTAATCCAATCCTTCTACAAAACTGGCCCAGCCACCCAATTTGTAGGAGGAAAATTCCTGCATAAAACTTCCTGATCTGCAGAGTTAAGCAACTATTCCCATTCATGCTAATTGCATCCATGTGATTTATATCAATTATCATTAATTATATTTAGGTTGTTTACTGCAATTAGTGATTCCCTTGTAACCATGTCGGATCAGGCTGGAAAGAGGGGAAGATGAGGGGCTGGATCAGGTCTAAAAAGGAGTTAAACAGGATGGACTTTGAATGAAGGTTTTTAAAGGAACTAATGATTAGTCCCTTGTTTTGTACCCTTCACCACCTGTTGGAATTTGATGTTCTCTGCAAGCAGTTCACCTTTAGCAACCCCTCCCACCATAAAAGCAGAACACCCCCCCCCCCATTCTATAAAACGTGGTCAATCCACACCAAATCCAGTGATTTTGCGAACAGTTTAAAAAGTCAATTACCACACTTTAGAATTGTCTACTAGAGTTTCCACCACTTTACGGTTTGCATCAGTTGTCAACATTTCCCAAGTTTAGTCTTCCAGTTTCAAGAAGAGTAAAACAGACAGATCACGATATAATCCAAACTAAACACAGCACACTTATTTACCAGCCCTGCAGCTCCAGGAATGAATTGCCTTCTCTTTGAATTAAACTAAAAGTCAAATCATTAAGCAACTTGTTTTTTGCTTCTGGAAAGCAGAACTTAAAAGTGTCCACTGAGTTTTGAGGGATTTACTGAGAGTTAATGTACAAGATACAGTATGTAAAGGAGCCAAATTAACAATTACAACCAAAAGGCAGACACACCCACACTTCACAGCTGTTAAAATTGCTCTTCCTTTGTGTGCTGCAGTCCTTGCTACATGGTCACCTCCCACATGAGATCACTGACTACACAAATGTTTATTAAAACCTTTAAAAAGCTGTTAGTTGTTCACTCTACCTATTATGTTTACGAAGGAACTGATGATAAGAATTCTTCACATCACAACCCTAGAGTGTCTGGACAATGGAGGCAAAGTCCCACAGCAATGGGGGCTCAAACGTAACTATGTCTCCCTCACCCGGATGACCACCTATGTGTGCGGCTACGTTAGGCTGTGCATGCATTAGGAGTTTGACGAGATTTCCTGTACCACTGAAGACTCCAGCAAATTTGCACAGATGTACCGTGGAGAGCAGTCTAACTGGTTGCATCAGCATCTGTTACAGAGAGGCCACTGCACAGGATCGGAAAAAGCTGCAGAAAAATCAGAAGCTCAGCCAGCTCCATCATGGGCTAGCCTCGCCAGTATCTAGGACACCTTCAGAAGGTGATGCCTCAAAAAGGCAGCATCTATCATTGACCCCATCACCCAGGACATGCACTCTTCTCATTGCTACCGTCAAAGAGGGGGGACAGGAGACTGCAGACATAGAACAGAGAACAGTACAGCACACTACAGGCCCTTCCGCCCACAATGTTGTGCCGAGCCTTAAACCCTGCCTCCCATTTAACTCCCCACCTTAAATTCCTCCATATACGTGTCTAGTAGTCTCTTAAATTTCACTCGTGTATCTGCCTCCACCACTGACTCAGGCAGTGCATTCCACACACCAACCACTCTCTGAGTAAAAAACCTTCCTCTAATACCCCCTTTGAACTTCCCACCCCTTACCTTAAAGCCATGTCCGCTTGTATTGAGCAGTGGTGCCCTGGGGAAGAGGCGCTGGCTGTCCACTCTATCTATTCCTCTTAATATCTCGTATACCTTTATCATGTCTCCTCTCGTTCTCCTTCTCCGCAGAGAGTAAATCCCTAGCTCCCTTAATCTCTGGTCATAACACATACTCTCTAAACCAGGCAGCATCCTGGTAAATCTCTGTACCCTTTCCAATGCTTCCACATCCTTCCTATAGTGAGGCAACCAGAACAGAACGCAGTACTTCAAGTGTGGCCTAACCAGAGTTTTATAGAGCTGCATCATTACCCCACGACTCTTAAACTCTATCCCTTGACTTATGAAAGCTAATACTCCATAAGCTTTCTTAACTATCCTATCTACTTGTGAGGTAACCCCCAGATCCCTCTACTCCTCCACACTTTCAAGTATCCTGCCATTTACTTTGTACTCTGCCTTGGAGTTTGTCCTTCCAAAGTGTACCACCTCACACTTCTCCGGGTTGAACTCCATCTGCCACTTCTCAGCCCACTTCTGCATCCTATCAATGTCTCTGTAATCTGCAACAATCCTCTACACTATCCACAACACCACCAACCTTTGCGTTGTCTGCCAACTTGCCAACCCACCCTTCTACCCCGACATCCAGGTTGTTAATAAAAATCACGAAAAGTAGAGGTCCCAGAACCAATCCTTGTGGGACACCACTAGTCACAACTCTCCAATCTGAATATACTCCCTCCACCACGACCCTCTGCTTCCTGCAGGCAACCCAATTCTGAATCCACCTGGCCAAATCTCCCTGGATCCCATGCCTTCTAACTTTCTGAATAAGCCTACCGTGTGGAACCTTGTCAAATGCCTTACTAAAATCCATGTAGATCACATCCACTGCACTATCCTCATCTATATGACTGGTCACCTCCTCAAAGAAGTCTATCAGGCTTGTTAGACACGATCTGCCCTTCACAAGCCATGCTGACTGTCCCTGATCAGACCATAATTCTCTAAATGCCCATAGATCCCATCTCTAAGAATCTTTTCCAACAGCTTTCCCACCACAGACGTAAGGCTCACTGGTCTATAATTACCTGGACTATCCCTACTACCTTTTTTTGAACAAGGGGACAACCTCCCTCCAATACCATTCCCGTGGACAACGAGGACATAAAGATCCTGGCCAGAGGCTCAGCAATCTCTTACCCCGCCTCATGGAGCAGCCTGGGGAATATTCCGTCAGGCCCCGGGGACTTATCTGTCCTAATGTATCTTAACAACTCCAACACCTCCTCTCCCTTAATATCAACATGCTCCAGAACATCAGCCTGACTCATATTTTCCTCACCGTCATCAAGTCCTCTCTCATTGGTGAATACTGAAGAGAAGTATTCATTGAGGACCTCGCTCACGTCCACCGCCTCCAGGCACATCTTTCCACCTTTATTTCTAATTAGTCCTATCTTCACTCCTGTCATCCTTTCGTCCTTCACATAATTGAAGAATGCCTTGGGGTTTGCCTTTACCCTACTCGCCAAGGCCTTCTCATGCCCCCTTCTTGCTCTCCTCAGCCCCTTCTTAAGCTCCTTTTTTGCTACCCTATATTCCTCAATAGACCCATCTGATCTTTGCTTCCTAAACCTCATGTATGCTGCCTTCTTCCACCTGACTAGATCCTCCACCTCACTTGTCACCCATGGTTCCTTCACCCTACCATTCTTTATCTTCCTCACCGGGACAAATTTATCCCTAACATCCTGCGAGAGATCCCTAAACATCGACCACATGTCCATAGTACATTTCCCTGCAAAAACATCATCCCAATTCACACCTGTAAGTTCTAGCCTTATAGCCTCATAACTTGCCCTTCCCCAATTAAAAATTTTCCTGTCCTCTCTGATTCTATCCTTTTCCATGATAATGCTGAAGGCCAAGGAGCGGTGGTCGCTGTCCCCCAGATGCTAACCCACTGAGAGATCTGTGACCTGACCCAGTTCATTACCTAATACTAGATCTAGTAGGGCATTCCCCCTAGTCGGCCTGTCAACATACTGTACGGGCTCTTTCTTTTGTTACATTTAAAATGGCGATTTTGTTATGTTATTCTGTGGAATGCGGCTTTGTTGTGTTTTAACGCTGCAGAGAGTTTGCGCTAACAGTTTGTTTTACTTTAAATGAGATAACCAGGTTCTATTAGCCAATGGGTGGTTATGTATCGTTTTGTTTTCGGATGCCATGCTGTATGATATGACTGTGGACTGAGTTTTGGCCGGGGAGTCGGAGGAGAGACGAGGAGGACGGCGGACGTGCGGAGAGGCTCCGGTCGATCACTTCGGGTGGTCCCGAGCCGTGGGTCGACGGAATTCGGGTGGTCGTCTGACGTCGAACTTGAGCTCCAACGGTAGCGCGCGAAGAACTTGGACTTTGATAAGTGTTGGCGCCTTTTTTTTCATTACTTTCCTCTCTGTATCAAATGTATATTAATATCATAGAATTAGTAATATCTATAAAGTGTATTTGTTAAAATTTACTGGGTGTGCTGGCTGATGATTGATGTTTGTGATCGATTCGGGCGACGATTGACCCTGAGGGGAGTGTTGAAGCAGATGCTGGGCGGGATTTCCCCTAGACATTCACGAGCCAATATAACGGAACGTTACAAGTGGGGGCTACCGTCAGGGATTTGGATTTTTTTCCGGGAAAGTTGTACTTGTTGTTGCGGTAGGTGGTGTGAAGATGGAGCGAGATAAGATTGTAAGTTGGTGTGAAATGGAGGAGGTACCGGTGAATCATGCGTGTGTGGTAAGCGGGGTTGCTGCGACGAGGTATAGTGAGGGAGGACGATGTGGCGGAGTTAAGGATGAGCCAGATACGTAGCGGTTCCCGGGAGGATGACAGGGTGGCTTGGAGTATACGGCAGTTATTTAAGCACAGCTCCCCTCCATCATTTGGACGGCTGATCCGAGAGGTACGGGCCGAGGAGTGTGCTTTGGGCCGACCAGGGGGCTTGGACCCTCAGGGACGGTCTTCAGCGGTTCAGGAGGTGGTAGCCAGGGTGAGACCAGAGAAATCCAAGGGGTCCTCGGGGGCCCGTATCGGGAGGAGAGAGGCGGCGAGTAGTGGGTGCTATAACTGTGGGAGAGAGGGGCATTTCTGCCGGGAATGTGAGTGGCCGGGGGTGTGCTACCACTGTGGGGAAGCTGGCCACTTGTGGAAGGATTGTGAGAGACGAGATGCGCAGAGGGGGAGGGCCCCCAGGCCACCAAGAAGGGAGAGGTGTCGGGAAACTTAAGAGAGGCTCAGTGAGAGAACGGACTGGAGTCTCGGGAGGAACACGTTCCCAGAAAACTGCTATGGAACCCCGGAAAGAACAAGCCCAAATTCCTGATGGACTGGTGGGACCCCGTTCCAGCGTGTCCCTACGGATAGAGGGAATCTTTGCGAAAGCCATCCTTGACACCAGGTCGCAGGTTACCTTACTGTACCGGTCGTTCTACAACAAATATCTGAAGCATTTGGCAGTAACTCCGTTTAACGCATTGGAGATTTGGGGCATAAGTGATGGTGATTACCCGTACGATGGATACTTGTCAGTGAGATTGGAATTTTCAGAGGGAGATGTGGGAGTATCGGAAGCCTTTGAGACGCTGGTGTTGGTTTGTCCGGACCCGGTGGAGACCGGTGGTGCTGCCCTGTTGGTGGGGACTAACTCCCCTCTGGTGCGACGGCTCTTGGGAGCCTGTAAGAAGAAGGGGGGGGAGAACTTTTTGGAGACCCTCTCGGTACACCCCGTGTTCCGAGCAGTGTACGAAGGAGTGAGTGACCCCCAGGGGCTGGACCCGGAGTGCAAACGAGGGACGGTGTGGTGCACTCAGGCGAGGCCTAAGGTGATACAGCCAGGGGAGGCGGCATTAGTGATGGGGACCCCCAGATTCCCCGGATTGCCGCCGGGAGAGGCCCTGCTAGTAGACGCCCCCGACGACCTGGAAGGGGAGTCCCGGTTGCCGGCTAGGGCGCTGGTGAGACCTGAATTGCAGAGGCCCTCAGCTGTACAGGCACGGCGGATGGGGGTGATGATACGGAACATAACGGAGAGGGAGATCACCTTTAAGCGCGGGATGCCCCTCGTGCACTTGTTCCCGGTGACGGTGATGTCCAGTGCCCCCGTGAAGCCCACTGGAAAAGAACTATTGGGAAACGGGGGGCGGCTGACCGAGGACGCCTTTAATTTTGAAAATTCCCCTGTACCGCCGGCGTATAAGAGCAAGCTGGTGGAGAAGATGCTGAAGTTAGGGGATGTCTTTTCTCAGGGCGAGTTTGATGTAGGGTTTTCCAAGAGCACTCGGCACACCATTCGGGTAACAAATGACACCCCGTTTAGGGAGAGGTCGCGGCGGTTGGCCCCAGCAGATGTGGAGAATGTGCGGCAGTTGAAAGACGCAGGGATTATTGCGGAGTCCTGAAGCCCATATGCGTCCCCCATAGTGGTGGCAAGGAAGAAAAATGGGAAGGTACGCATGTGCGTGGACTATAGGACCCCGAACCGCCGCACTGTTCCCGACCAATATACGGTCCCGAGGGTGGAAGATGCCTTGGCCTGTCTGAGTGGTGCACAGTGGTTCAGTGTATTGGATTTGCGGAGTGGGTATTACCAGATTCCGATGAGCGAGACTGATAAGGAGAAGACAGCCTTTATCTGTCCCCTGGGGTTTTTCCAGTTCGAACGAATGCCCCAAGGTATCTCGGGGGCCCCAGCCACCTTTCAGCAGCTCATGGAGCGGACAGTGGGGGACATGAACCTGCTGGAGGTATTGGTGTACCTGGACGACCTGATAGTGTTTGGATCTACGTTGGAGGAACATGAGGAGCGGCTGCTGAAGGTGCTGAGTCGGCTGAAAGAGGAAGGGTTAAAACTTTCCCTGGATAAATGCCAGTTCTGTAAGACATCGGTCAGCTATGTCGGGCACATAATCTCACGAAATGGAGTGGCCACCGATCCGGGTAAGATAGCCGCAGTCACCACCTGGCCGAGACCTCAGAAGGTGAGCGCCTTATGCTCGTTTTTGGGGTTTTGCGGATATTACCGGCGATTCGTGAAAGGATATGCGAAAATGAGTCATCCATTGAACCAGCTGCTGTGTGGCTATCCACCTGTGGGGAGGAGGAGGAAGGGAGACCGAGGGTCGGAGGTAGGAGGATACTTGAACCCAGGGGAGCCTTTTGGATTGAGGTGGGATGCTCAATGTGAGGAGGCGTTCCAATCTCTAAAAAGGGCGCTGACACAGGCCCCAGTGTTGGCTTTTGCTGATCCCCGGAAGCCGTATGTTCTACACACTGATGCCAGTCACGACGGTCTGGGGGCTGTTCTGTACCAGGAACAGGGAAACGGATTGAGGCCAGTGGCGTTTGTCAGTCGGAGCTTGTCGCCATCTGAGAGAAACTATCCCACTCACAAGCTGGAGTTCTTGGCGTTGAAATGGGCGGTGGTGGACAAGTTGAGTGACTACCTATACGGGGCCCAGTTTGAGGTGAGAACTGATAACAACCCCCTCACTTATATCCTGACCTCGGCGAAGCTGGACACTACGGGGCACCGGTGGTTAGCAGACTTGTCTGCCTACGAGTTCAGCCTGAAGTACCGCCCGGGGAGTCGGAACATCGATGCAGATGCCCTGTCTCGTCGGGCGCACGACGATTCAGGCACGGCCGAGGAGTGGAAGAGTGTCCCTGCCCAGGGAGTAAAGGCCATGTGTCAAGTTGGGAGCGACGGGGAAGTAGGAGCACAGATGGGAACGGATCAGGCAGTAGATCAACTGGGGGCTGACGATGACGCGCTGCCCACTGTTTACTGTAATGTGACTGCTCTGAGGAACAGGCAGCTGCCGGAGTTGAGTCCCCAGGAAGTAAAGGCGGCTCAGCGTGATGACCCTAGCATTGGCACTATCTGGTACGCGGTTAGCCAGGGTGATATGGGGCAGGTGGAGAAGGCGAAACATGCCTCCGTTCCTCTACTACTGAAGGAGTGGCCCCGGTTGAAGCTGAAGAACCACGTCCTGTACCGAGTCACGTCGCCTCCGGACCATCCCCGGCGCTGGCAGCTGGTCATGCCTGAGAAGTATCGAAAGGCTGTGCTTCAGGCTCTACATGATGATTCCGGGCACTTAGGGGTAGAGAAGACCTATGGATTAGTCAAGGACCGGTTTTACTGGCCCCGGATGAGGGGGGAGGTGGAAGAATACTGTAAGACCTGTAGCCGTTGTGTCAGGAGGAAGACCTTGCCTGCGCAGGCGGCCCCGTTATCCCACTTGCAGAGTGCGGGACCCATGGACCTGGTGTGTATGGATTTCCTGTCTATTGAGCCGGACACCAGCAATACCGCGAATGTTTTGGTCCTCACGGATCACTACACTAGATATGCGCAGGCTTTTCCTACTAAGGATCAGAAAGCAACTACAGTGGCGAAGGTGTTATGGGAGTACTTTGTTCATTATGGCCTTCCCCGGCGGATCCACAGTGATCAGGGACGGGACTTCGAGAGCAGGCTTATCCATGAATTGCTGGATATGCTTGGGGTTGAAAAGTCCAGAACCACCCCCTATCACCCGCAGGGTGATCCTCAGCCCGAGAGGTTTAACCGGACCCTGCTGGACATGCTCAGCACCTTGGAGATTGGACGGAAGAGTAAGTGGAGTCAGCACATCGCCCATTTGGTTCATTGTTACAATTGTACTTGCAATGATGCTACGGGGTACTCGCCCTACTATCTGATGTTCAGACGGGAAGCGAGGTTGCCCATTGATCTGTGTTTTGGAACTGAAGCGGGGGAAATACCTTCGAAGCCGTGTCTGAAGTACGTGTCCGATATGAGGAGAGAGTTGAAAAGGGCGTACGAGTTGGCTGAGGCGGCAGCCACCAAGCAGAACCAGCGGAATAAAAGGAGGTATGATCAGAAGGTAAAGTTCGTCCAGCTATTGCCGGGAGACAGTGTCCTTATCCGGAATTTAGGACTACAGGGTAAGCACAAGTTGGCGGACCGTTGGGCAGCCACCCCATATGTGGTGGAGAGTCAGATGCCGAATCTCCCGGTTTACCGGGTGAGACCTGAGGGCGGGCAGGGGCCTGTCAAGGTACTCCATCGGAACCACCTGTTGCCTCTGGGTCGAGAGGTGAAGATGGACCCAGAACCTGCATGGGAGTTTACTCCTATTACAAGGACTCTGCGAGGGCGCGGGGCGCGGGAAGAGCCCGCTGCGAAGAAAACGGGGCCGGTCCCCACCTCGAGAAGGGATACGTCATCGGAAGATGATGATTCGGACGTGTGGTACCTGCTTCCGTTCGCTGATTCCCCGGTGCCGGGAGAAGAGACTCTTGGCCCTTCCATCACTGAGTCAGGGGAACCGAGGGAGGGTGTTGCAGAGCCGCCTGTATTACAGCCGGGATTGGGGGAGGAGAGGGTGGAGGCAGAACCCGAGCCAGAGGGCTCACCAGGGCAGAGGGATCCCGGTGAAGGGGAAGGTCCGTCAGATAGGTTCGAGGGGTCAACTGGGGTGTCTGAACAGGGAGAGACAGCAGAGGAAGTACAGAGGCCTCAGAGGAGTAGGCATCCCCCGGAAAGACTCACTTATATAGCGCCGGGAGAGCAGGGTGTGATCTCTACTGCCCTGCAAAGTTATGTCACTGCGTTATGCACCTGGCTTGGGTTTTGTGTTTTACAAGGAGTACTAGTGAATTCTGTTAACGTCATGAGGGCATGACTTTTTGAGGTGGGGGGAGAGTGTACGGGGTCTTTCTTTTGTTACATTTAAAATGGCGATCTTGTTATGTTAATCTGTGGAATGCGGCTTTGTTGTGTTTTAACGCTGCAGAGAGTTTGCGCTAACAGTTTGTTTTACTTTAAATGAGATAACCAGGTTCTATTAGCCAATGGGTGGTTATGTATCGTTTTGTTTTCGGATGCCATGCTGTATGATATGACTGTGGACTGAGTTTTGGCCGGGAGTCGGAGGAGAGATGAGGAGGACGGCGGACGTGCGGACAGGCTCCGGTCGATCACTTTGGGTGGTCCCGAGCCATGGGTCGACGGAATTCGGGTGGTCGTCTGACGTCGAACTGAGCTCCAACGGTAGCGCGCGAAGAACTTGGACTTTGATAAGTGTTGGCGCCTTTTTTTTCCCATTACTTTCCTCTCTGTATCAAATGTATATTAATGCCATAGAATTAGTAATATCTATAAAGTGTATGTGTTAAAATTTACTGGGTGTGCTGGCTGATGATTGATGTTTGTGATTGATTCGGGTGACGATTGACCCTGAGGGGAGTGTTGAAGCAGGTGCTGGGCAGGATTTCCCCTAGACATTCACGAGCCAATATAACGGAACGTTACAATACTGTGACAGGAATCCGTCCTGGACACACTTAACAAACTCTGCCCTGTCTAAACCATTGGAACGAATCAGGTGCCAATCAATAGGGAAGTTAAAGTCACCCATGGTAACAACTCTGTTATTTTTGCACCTTTCCAAAATCTGACTCCCAATCTGCTCCACGGTATCTCTGCTGCTACCAGGGGGCCTGTGTAATACTCCCAATAGAGTAACTGCTCCCTTCCTGTTCCTGACTTCTATCCATACTGACTCAAAAGAGGATCCTGCTACATCACCCACCCTTTCTGTAGCTGTAATAGTATCCTTGACCAGTAATGCCACCCCTCCTCCCCTTTTTCCCCTCCTATCCCTTTTAAAGCACTGAAATCCGGGAATATTGAGAATCCAATCCTGCCCTGGTGCCAGCCAAGTCTCTGTAATGGCCACTCCATCATAATTCCATGTATGTATCCAAGCTCTCAGTTCATCACCTTTGTTCCTGATGCTTCTTTTATTGAAGTACACACACTTTAGCCCTTCTACCTTACTACCTTTACACCCTTTATTCTGTTTTTCTTTCATCAAAGCCTCTTTATATGTTAGATCTAGCTTTACTCCATGCCCTATACTTGCAGTTCTCACATGACCTTTATCCTCCTCCATCTCACTATCTGCTCTAACACTCTGGTTCTCCTCCCCCTGCAAATCTAGTTTAAACCCCCTGGAATAGCACTAGCAAACCTTCCCACAAGGATGTTAGTCCCCCTCCAGTTCAGGTGCAACCCGTCCGGTCAGAACAGGTCCCACCTTCCCTGGAACAAAGTCCAATTGTCCAGAAACATGAAGCCCTCCCTCCTGCACCATCTCCTTAGCCACGTATTTAGCTTCATTATCTTCCTTTTTCTAGCCTCACTAGCACGTGGCATGGGTAGCAATCCTGAGATTGCAACCCTGGAAGTCTTGTCCTTCAACTTTGCACCTACCTCCATAAATTCTCTTTGCAGGACCTCCTCCTTCTTCCTATCCACGTCATTGGTCCCTACATGGACCACGACATCTGGCTGCTCACCCTTCCTCTTGAGAATACGGAGAACTCGATCGGGGATATCGTGGACCCTGGCACCAGGGAGGCAACAGACCATCCGGGATTCTCGATCTCTTCCACAGAACCTCTTATCTGTCCCCCTAACTATTGAACCCCCTATCACTACTGCTCTCCTGTTTTCCCTCCTTCCCTTCTGAGCTGAGGGTCCAGTCTCGGTGCCAGAGATGCAGCCACTGCAACCTGTCCCTGGTAGGTCGTCCCCACCGACAGTATTCAAAACGATATACTTATTGTTGATGGTAATGGCCACAGGGGTGCTCTGCTCATTCTGTCTATTCCCCTTCCCTCTCCTGTCAGTCACCCAGCTACCTGCTTCCTGACTTTAAGGGGTGACTATCTCCCTGTAACTCCTGATAATTTCTGCCTCTGCCTCACGAATGATCCGAAGTTCATCCAGCTCCAGCTCCAGTTCCCTAATTCGGTTTGTCAGGAGCTGCAGCTGGATGCACCTTTTACAGGTGTAGTCATCAGGGACAATTGTGCTCGCCCTGACTTCCCACATACTGCAAACTGCTGCCTCCATTGCCTACTCCTAAGTTAATTAGAGTAATTAAAGGAGCTTACCCGGCCTTACCTCACTGGGAACAAGCTCGTCTTCAGCCTCTGCTCACTGAAGCCTCTCGAGCCAAAGCCTTCCTACTCTGTCTCCCGCTACACCGTCGCCCGCTCCATTAATCTGCTCATGTTTTAAATTCTCCCACTGTCTCACGGGCCGACTTTCACACGCTTGTGCAGTCGTGCCCCGTTCAAACTGCCACAGAAATGCACTCAATATTTTAGGAACAGCCTCTTATTGTAATTTATAGTTTTTAAAAATTATGTATTGCATGGTTTGCTACTGCAAAACAACAAACTGCTCAACATATACCAATGACACTTACCTTGATTCTGATTCTGTGTGGAACCAAAATGCATGGGCACCAAGTACCATTATGTGCTGAGATTCTATCCATGCCCCTTGTTGGCAGGCAATGCCCCAGTCAGCTGGACATTGCTACACTATCAGTCCTCCAGACCAACATCTTCGACCACAAGTCCATCAGGCAGTGGTCTGTACAGAACACCCTGTGGATACCACAGAAGGACTCAATGGGCACAGTGGGGCGGTTTCCTAAGCGACCATCCAGACCATCTGGTAGAATGGTTCATCAGCAAATCTCACCAACAGGCACCAAGACCCTGCCTGGCTGGCGGTGAGAGGAGTCCTCCCAGTCAGATCCTCTCTGCATCCCCAGAGCATCACTCCCATAGCATGCTATCCACAGGATGACCAGAAGAACATAACAGGAGCAGGAGTAGGCCATTTGGCCCATCGAGCCTGCTCCGCCATTCAATCATGGCTGATCCTTTTTTTTTCTCCTCTTCAACCCCAGTTCTTGGCCTTCTCCCCATAACCTTTGATGCTATGTCCAATCAAGAACCTTTCAATCTCTGCCTTAAATACACCCAACGACCCAGCTTCCACAGCTGCTCGTGGCAACAAATTCCACAAATTCACCACCCTCTGGCTAAAGAAATTTCTCCGCATCTCTGTTTTGAAAGGGTGCCCCTCTATCCTGCGTCCCTGCCCTTTTGTCTTAAATATACTTACCGAGGTAGCCTCCACTGCTTCGCTGGGCACAGAATTCCACAGATTTACCACTCTTTGGGAAAAGCAGTTCCTCCTCATCTCCATCCCAAATTTACTCCCCTGAATCTTGAGGCTATGTCTCCTAATTCTCGTATCACCTACCAGTGGAAACAGCTCTCCTGCCTCTATCTCATCTATCCCTTTCATAATTTTATATGTTTCTATAAGATCTACTCTCATCCTTCTGAATTCCAGTTACAGTCCCAGACAACTCAACCTCTCCTCATAGTCTAACCCCCTCATCTCTGGAATCAACCTGGTGAAGCTCCTCTGCACCACCTCCAAAGCCAGTATATCCTTCTTCAAGTAAGGAGACCAGAACTGCATACAGTACTCCAGTTGTGGCCTCACCAGTATCCTGTACAGTTGCAGCATAACCTCCCTGCTCTTTAATTCAATTCCTCTAGCAATGAAGGCCACATTCCATTTGCCTTCTTAAGAGCCTGCTGCATCTGCAAACCAAACTTTTGCAATTCAAGCACTCTCAGGTCCTTCTGCACAGCAGCATGCTGCAATCTTTGTCCTTTTAAATAATAATCTGATCTTCCATTTTTCTTTCCAAAGTGGATGACCTTGCATTTACCAACATCGTACTCCATCTGCCAGACTCCTGCCCACTCACTTAACCTATCGATATCTCTCTGCAGACTCTCCGTATCCTCTGCACAATTTGCTTTCCCACTCAATTTAATGTCATCAGCAAACTTAGATATACTACACTCGGTCCCCTCTTCCAGACCGTTAACGTATATCGTGAACAGTTACAGGCCCAGCACCAACCCCTGCAGCACATCGCGCACAACGGATTGCCAACCACAGAAACACCCATTTATCCTAACTCTCTGTTTCTATTAGTCACCCAATCCTCTATTCACACTAATACATCACCCCCAGCTCTGTGCATCCTTATATTCTGGTTAAGTCTTCCATGTGGCACCATATCGAACGCCTTCTGGAAATCCAAGTAAATAATGTCCATCTGTTCCCCTCTATCCACTGCGCTTGCTATATCCTCAAAGAACTCTAGTAAGTTTGTCAAACAGGACCCATCTCTGCTGAATCCATGCTGCGTCTGCCTAATGGCTCAATTTCTTTCCCGTTGCCTTGCTATTTTTTCTCTAATGATAGCTTCAAGCACTTTCCCAACTACAGATGTTAAACTAACTGGCCTATAGCTACCTACCTTTTGCTCACATCCTTTTTTGAACAGTGGCGTGATATTTGCCTTCCAATCCGCCAGGACAGTAGGTCACCTCGTCGTAGACTGTGTGCTTGCAAAGAGGGTGTGGAGAAAGCTGCGAGGGCATGTGGCCTGGTTCATTCCAGGCAGCTGCGTGACAGAGGGCTATGTGATCTATGGGCTGTTCCCAGGGACACACACGGAGACAAACATCCAGTGCTGCTGGGCAGATCATCGACATCCTTTGGTCTGTCAGAAACTTGTTCGTCTGCCAGCACATCGAGATGTCCGTGGAGGAATGCTGCCAACTGGCACATTCCAGGCTGCAGGAATACATGCTAAGAGACACTAATGCCACAAAGACACGGTAGGGAAGGACCACAGTACAGGGATCTTCCATGACTGGAGAGGGAGGGGCCAGATTGGCTGAGGAAGCTCCTCATTTATTCTTGCAGTGTATCATCCCAGGGGCTATATGAATGGCAACAGTGTTATTACTGCTACTACTACGTCGACTCAGGCCTAGGGGGCCGGCGTCGGGCACGATGAAGGACTCTCCACTTCTCCCTCTCCCTCATCAGTGTGTTCAGTTCATCTACATTAGCTGCGCCGCTGTCTTCTAGGAGCATGTTGACCATAGTCATGGGAGGGCACCCAGGGTTCATCCTCCTGTGCTTGGGCTCCCATATGATGACTAGGCTGGCAGGTAGCTTGGGGTGGCGTCGACAGTGCCCCGCTAGTTGCAGTCTTCTCGCCTCAATTTTAGTGGTGAGCATCGGTAGGTCGTTATAGAGCTCGATGTTCGTCATGTGCTGTTGCCAACTCACATCAAGAGCCATCCGAAGCATTCATGTACGGCAGCCATCTAGAGACTTTCGTATAGTCTTGGTGAGTGTCCACGTCTCACATCCATACGTGAGAATGGACTCTATGACTGCTATGAAGATCCTCTTTTTAAGCCCTCTGGTCAGGTTCGACTTCCAGATTTCCTTCATGTCGTTCATAGCCCTCCACACCAGCGCCTTCCGTATCTTTATGTCCTTCTCCAAACTCATCATTCTTGACCTGAGGTACTTGTAGTCAAAGAAACTGGTTTCAAGAAATGTAATAGAACATAACATAATGCATTGTCAATGAATAGAAGGAAGAAAAGACATTGCATGGTTCATTTTTGTAAATAATATTTTTATTATGAATAAAGTTTATTTTCATAATTTTTTAAAAATCTGCCAACTATTGAACCAAAGCAGGCATTGCAGCCAATATGGATCACAAGGAGCCAAGGATAACAAAGGTAGGAGATCACCAAGGCTGTGTTCCAGATGAGATTTGGAGAGTGACCAGGATCTGAACTTGGGACATTGGTACCAACTGATGGCACACTTGCTCAGAATTGATTGTTTATTTATTGAGATACAGCGTGAAACAGGCCTTTCCGGCCCTTTGAGCCACACCGTCCAACAACACCCTCAATTTCATCCTAGCCTAATCACGGGACAGTTTACAATGACCAATTAACCTACGAACAAGAGTACAGTGAGGTGGTGGGGTCGCTGGGTGAGGGGTTGCTCTGGGTTTCTGAGACAGAACAGCCTCAGACTAAATCCATAACTGGCAGCTGGAAGACACAAAGCTTAGATGCTGACTTTCATATCACAGAAATATTAGGAGGTATTAAAGACTGCCTGTTAGTACTTGTGCCTAAAAACTTGTCTGCTGAAGAGAAAAGATTCACTGCGAGGAAAATTAACCGCATTCTGTAATGAATGCTCTCTGTCCTGTGCAAAGTCTGCCTAAATGACGTCAGAAATCAGCTCTCCAACTGCTATTTAAGATTGCTAGTTTAAGAATCCCTCAATGGCAAAATACTTCCGCTAAATGCTGAGCCCAATAATTTTCCCATATAGAAAAGGAATGATTACAATGTTGATAAAGACATAATTAATTGCAGTCATGGGTTACATGGTATGCAAAATCTCCTCGCCTCAGAAAGCACTTAAGCAGCCAATGGAAACCAGCTAAATAATGTGCCCCAAGGAAATACGACCTCAGGCACACAATGAACGAATGAAAAGCAACAGAAAACAGCAATGAAAATAACAACTAAACACCACAAACACTTATGGGCTGCTCAGATAAGACCCTGGACACGAATAATGGAAACTGAAACAATACTTAGTTCGATTTGAATTTATCTAAATGTGAAGAATCTCTCCAGCATGACAATCTGAAATCACACAGCGAGGGGGTTGCAACCCCTTTCTGCCATTCATTCAATTACTCTTGCTGTGTTTTCCCACAGAGTAATTACGTAGCTCATTCAAACACAGGCACACACCCTGTGCACATCAACCACAAATGCTTCCCATCTGAAATTAATCACAGGATGCTAGCCAGTGTGGGTGCCAATGCATATTGCTGTTCTACCAGATAACTATAGAAAACGCATATTCCTGTGATCTCCAAATAGGCCAAATCTTGTTGATAGGTGATATGTTTCACCTCTAACTCTGATAGGTTTATCGAGAGAAGCAGTCACATAGAATTTGTTTGTTACAATAAAGGAGATCATACCAAAACACTCCACAAATCAGGCAGCATCTGTGTAGAGAGAAACAATAACCAAGATTGATTTGAACATAACGTGTTATTTAAATTTCCAGCTTCACATCCTCTGCCCTTTGCACCCTACGTGACTTCTTTACCTGTACCCTTCCACGAAATCCTCTCTTCATTGGAAACTACTTTACACCGTGTTGTACCAACTCTAAAGTGCTTCTACTGAACACCAGTTCTCGTTTTTCCTCACTCTAATAGTTGTCATATCATCTTTCCTTAGTAAGTGGATTTTACATACAAAAGATATTCAACAGTATGGGGAAAGAGTAGGAATATGATTTTGAGATACGGTTATATGGAATGAAGGAGTGGCTTTGAAATCCCAAAAGCTTTCTCCTGCTGTCATTTTTCAATGTATCCGTCTTCTAACTTGCCTGTGCAAGTTTCCATATCCAGCAAGTCGAACAAACCATGGACTGCCAGCAATTAACTGCACTACATCAAAGGTTGTTCATGAACGAAGAACCGTAGCGATGCCCAGGTACAACTAGTGAACTTGGCAAAGCACAAGGGCAATATTTTAAGCTGATTGTAAGAGTGGGCCTCTCTCACACCTACACACAATGCGCCATCAAGGATTATTGCCACACAGAAGGGAATTCCACAGAAACAAGATAATGGCAGAAGTAATTATCAAGTTTTAGCCCTGATAAAACCAATGGAAATTGCCTCAGGGGAAAAAACCGTCAGCTTTCTCAATTCGGGAATGTCTTGCAGGCTATATCCAATACCACACTTTCATGAGACCTAGAAGAACATAGCACTGACACACTGACGAAAAATGTAGAATTTGTCATAAATTACACTTAATTTGCAAGTTTAGCTTCTATTTCTCCCGCCTCTCTTCACTAAATCAGACAATTACAGTTGTAAATATACATTTTCCCAGATAGTTGCAAATGCCCAAGGGAACTAATTCAACAATCACACTCTTGGTCAAAGTGTGTGGGAGTCAGAGGCAAGTTCTTCTGCCTCAAACCCCTGTCATTGACAACTCCCTGCTGGAATTGTGGGTTTGCAGAATTATTCCACGTCAGTCAGCATGAGCATGTCTGTGGTCATCAGACAAATCTAACCACATTTCAAAAATATTAATTGATTGACTGCATGAAGTACGTGAATAATAAACTAACTTTATGTCTAGAGAAAATACTTTCCATTAAGTAAATAAAAGTAACATTTGAGTTTTGTGTAACATGGAATCTGTGGCTCTGCTGGACGAGCAGCTCCTGCTTATACTGTTCCAACAAGCAATGTTACATTTGGATTGGACATTAATTGCCATGTTGTACAGCAACCACCCAGAGATGTATTTAAATGTCATCTCTGCAACTTCAGAGATAAATATGCAGCATTTAGTATTACTAAATTAAACAGATTGATTTTTCTTACTTCATGCATTAACAATCAGAGATCTATGAACTCTTCTTGGGCTTCCAGCCAGGTACAGGTATCGATTTTAACTGATGCATCGATGACAAACTCTGCCATCTTCATCAGGATTGATGCCTAGGCTGGTCTCGTCCGTGGTATATATACACCCCCATCATCCGTCCCTCCTGATTTCATTAGTCCTCGTCCAATCAGGTTTCCCCTGCCCCGCCTTGTTTACAATCAAATTCCAACTCTTACGTAGAGGGAGACCTTTGTCTTTGTTAAAATTCTTTTCTTCTAGTTTTATTTCAATGTCTTTCTTCACCAGGTAGTCCGAAAAGTCATTAGAGCTGTGCAGTAATTTTGTCAAAGTCAATCCTATGGCCATTGTGAATACCTGTACCTGGCTGGAAGCCTGAGAAGAGTTTATTCATCATATACGCCGGGAAAGCACCAGGTACTTTTTTAAAATCAGAGATCCGTCATAGCCAAAATATTAATCTTTTACAATCAATATCGTAACTAATAGTTCCATTACCTCATCAGCCTTAAAACAATACACATATAGATCAGCGTTAACCTTGGTGCAGCCAACTTTTTACTTAATTTGAATCAACACACACAAAATATTGGAGGAACTCAGCAGGCCAGGCAGCATCTATGGAAAAGAGTAAACAGTCGACATTTCAGGCAGAGAACCTCTTCAAGACTGAGAAGGAAGGGGTGGGAAATGCCTGAATAAAAAGGTGAGGGTAGGGGAAAGAAGCTAGCTGGAAGGTGATTGGTGTAGCCAGGTGGGTGGGAAAGGTCAAGAGCCGGAGACAAAAAAACAGGCATCTACCCCCACCCCCCCCAGCTTTCTTCTTAATCCTGAAGGAGGGTCTCAGCCAAGTCTCAGATGTGGATTGTTTACACTTTTCAATAGATGCTGCCTACACTGCTGAGTTCCTACAGCATTTTGTGTGTGTTGCTTAGTTTTCGAGCATCTGTAGATATTCTGATGTCTGTTTTTACTTAATTACTCAAAATCAAATTCATGTCAAGATTTCCTTCCTTGTAATCAAAAGAAAATTTTTTAAAAAACTAATAATGAAAATTAAAAATATAAAAGACATCACAATATGAATTCATTTGTTGAATTCAAGTCCCTCTGACTCCTTCCATACTTCACACATCAACAATATATTCATGGATTTTTAAGGATGGTCTTAATATGATAAGGCGAGAGATAGGAGCCAGGAATGTCTGAGAAATCGCAGCAAACTTTGTTGGACTTCTTCACATTTGCAGCCATTCATTTTTTTGCAATCTTCAGCGTTTCTAAGGCTGGAATTTACTGCCCAACCCTAATCTCGTTGTGTTGAATAAACTCACAGATCCCCTATCTTGCACACAAGTCTGACCAGGTCGCACACAAGTCTGACCAGGTAAAAATGACAGATTTCCTTCCCCGCATTAGTAAACTAGCTAGGTTTCTGCAACACTCTAAAATGTTGTGGTACTGATGATTAGTTTTGTAGATTATGAACTGGAGTTGTATTTCCATGGTTGGGATTGGAGAGGAGGTTGTTAATCAACCAGATTACTGATCCAATAATTTAACATTCATACTATCACCGCCACACTAAATAGATTAAAAAAAAACAGAATGTCAAGCCACAAAGTGATTTACGTCAAGTCAAGTCACTTTTTATTGTCATTTCAACCATAACTGCTGGTACAGTACACAGTAAAAATGAGACAATGTTTTTTCAATAAGAATTAAGTTTTAAGGTTCAGGGTTGTGAAAATGAACTATGGATCATCAATGAGAAGGGTGGACAGCAAAGTGAAGATGGAGATGTTTGGGGAAATGGAGGACAAGGATGGGCTGGAGGTTGGGAAGTGACAGAGGTGAAGGGAATTTCTTCACTGGACAGAGAGCTGGAGCTGGGCGTTGTCACTTTGATCCACTTGGCCAGATGATATGAGGCACCTGCACAACTGTGTAGTTGTTGATCATGCCAGCAGCAAACGGGTGTTCAAGTTCAAGACATTGCCTCCAATCTTTGCAGTTCAACAGTGGATGAAGTGCTGTCCCAAGCCAAGACGAGATGTCAGATGGGCAGACATGCCATGTGCCCTCCCCGCCTCGTTCTGCCTCCCCACCCCAGGACACAGCCAGAACATTAACCAACTCCTGTCACAATTCCACTGAAATTCCTCTTCCTAAACTGCATCACCTCCCTCTCCTTTTAAGACCATCCTTCATACGACCCAGAACGTTAACTTGGTTTCTCTCTTCATGGGTGCTGCCTGACCTGCTGAGCAATTCTAACAATTTCATTTAACATACCCACCACCTGCAGTACATTGTGGCCCCATCACACTTCACTGCGTCTACCAGTGCTCATGTCAACTGCATCCTCATATCCTCATATTACAACGACAGCCGACCACAATCATTATTCTCATTATTTAATAATACAGCACAGTAATAGATCCTTCCAGGCCTGTGTCGCCCAACTGCACCCATGTGACCAATTAACATACTCACCCATATATAAGCTTTGGAATATGGAAGTAAACTGGAGCACCCATAGGATCGTGGGCAGAATGTACAAATTCCTTACCGACAGCAGCACAGTTGAGCCTGAGTTGCTGGCTCAGTACAGCATTACTCTAACTGCTATGTTACCATTCCACCCCCCGCTCCCCATCCTGAGCTAACTTGGTACACAGCAGCCATTGTTGCCCTTGATCAGCTTTAGCCATTCTATTGAACTCTCTTCCTATGATTTTACCCGGGTAACTTCCTGGCAGAGGAAGATGGCCCACAATGGCTTCACACAACAGAATGTTCCCGGGCTCCTTCGAGCTTCATGAATGCATGCACTCCTTTATCTCAAAGATCAAGACCACGCATGCAACAGCCCTCCTCTCTTCTGACCAGTCTGCTATCTGAACTCAAGCTCTCTATCAATTTGTAATTTCCTCCTGTTCCTGCTCCCTCTTCGCTCATCTTTTCCATAAGCCTTGTTTCACAACCACCCCTCCTCCCAAGACCCCAAACTCTGCACTGTCCACCCAGTGTTATGTTTCAAGTGTATAACTGCCTCTCACTTAGTATTTCTTAACCAGTGAACTTCTCTACCAACAAACACAGATCACTCCCCAACTCCCTCTGTCAGGGATAATTCTCCCATAGCCTCCAAACAGGATATCACTTTCAATTTTCCAGTTAATCCCTCACACCTGGCCAAGTCCTCAAATTGATTTAGAGTTTAGTTCAGAGTGAGGAAAATATCAGGTGATGCTGATCTCACCACCTTCCTTTCTGTTGCAACGTAATACATTCTTCCTCATCTAGGTTCAGCCATTTAATGTCTGGCTAGGGTAGAGTTATAGGCACAGTAAACGTCCCTTCAAACCATGATATCCATGTAGACCAACTGCAATACTGCCGCATATCAGAATTTATTGTATCGTCTTTAATGCCTTGTTACTCATGTCCCTGTCTGGATGCTTCTTAAATGTTGTGAAAGTCTCTGCCTCCACTACCAACTCAATCAGACCTTCAAGTACCCACTTACCCCAATGCCATTTTATTCTTACCACACTCCTATAAGCTCCCCCCAGCATTTACCATTCACCTGCACTATAGAGTCAGAATAATACAACACTACAGCACAGAAACAGACATTGAAACAAATGGTATTACGATCAATAGATGCAAAGTGTTCCCCCCCTACACAAACTCCTGTTACCTACCCTGTCTCATTCCCTAATAGGAGATCTATAGTTGCACTCTCTCTATTCAGGGCTTCTATGTACTGATTAAGGAAACTTTCCAGAACAGGTTTTGACCAAGTCTATCCCATCCAGCCCTCTTACAGTAAAGGAGTCCAGTCAATATGTTGAAAGTTAAAATCACCTACTATCGCAACCTTATGTTTCTTGTAACAGTCTGCAATCTATTTGCTCCTCAAATCTAAGGGACTGTTGGGTGATCTATAATATAGTATCATTAACTTGGCTGTACATTTCTCATTCCTCAGTTCTACTCATAAAGCCTCACTAGATGAGCTCTCCAGTCTGTCCTGACTGAGCACTTCCGTGACCCTTTCTCTGACTAGCAATGCCAGTCCTTCCCCTTTAAACCCTCCTGCTCTATCACATCTAAAACAACAGAAACCTGGAATATTGGTCTGCTAGCCCTGCCCCTCCTGCAGCCAATCTCATTAATGGCAACAATGTCATAATTCCATGTCCTAAGCTCATCCACCTTACCATCAATACTTCTTGCATTGAAATATATGCAGCTCAGAACATTAGTGCCACAGTGCTAAACCCTTTGATTCCGGACCTTGTATGAAGGCTTAACAACATTTTTCTCTACAACCACTCCACTATCTGTTCTGGCATTCTGGTTTCCAAATCTAGAATAACCCCCCCACCGCGCTCCCCCCCCCCCCCCCCCCCCGGTGCAGCATTAGCAAAGCTTCCTGCTAGGATATTTGTCCCCCTCCAGTTCTGGTGCAAAACATCTCTTCTGTACAGGTCCCACCTTTCCTGGAAGAAAGCCCAATGATCCAAAAGATCTGACGCCCACCCTCCTGCACCAACTTCTTAGCCACGTGTTAAGCTGTGTGATCTGATCTTCGTTATTTCTGAGCTCACTAGCACGTGGCACAGGTAGCAATCCTGCGATCACAACCCTGATGGTCCTGTCCTTTAACTTAGTGTCGTGGACTCAATCCGAGATGTCCCTGATCCTAGCACCCGGAACTCTGGACCCATTCTCAGCACACTAGCTGTCATGACGTGTGCAGGCAATGTTGGAACCCAGATGCGGAGGAAAGACAGACTCCAATGTAGAGACAGCAACCAAAGTTTATTCTTAAGAGTTCCAACAGAGCATCAAAATAAACTTAACAAGTTCACACAGAAAGCACCAGGACACCACATTACAAAGAGCAAGTCACTCGAGAAAACACAAGTAAATCTAAACGATTAATGACTCATGTTAAATGACAGTTAACCAGTTTAGGTGCTATAAAAACTTCAGAACTCTACACTCTCCAGCTCTCCACACAGGCCCAAAGAGCTTGTTACAACTAGTTATGTATAAACTGGAAAAAAAAATCCCTGGAAAATCACTTGGCGCCTGATTTGTGCTTGTCCAATCCTGTGCTTGCCTAAGCCTATTGAGCCAGAGCCGGATCACTCTAACATGGTCCACTCACAGAGTGGCTGCTCCACTTACACCTCCCTTTTTATTGGCTCACACAGTGACTCATTCCTGGTGGGACTTGCAGGTTTCAAATGGCTCCCACCCTGCAAGATGTTACTCTGTCATTCGACACTTCAGGGACTCACTCCTAACGAGATTTCAAGCTTTCATGAAGTAAATTTCACCATGGGCAACTTAATAGTCAATCAACCTACCAAGCTATATTCTGTTGGAATGTGGGAGGAAATTTGAGACCTGGGTCACTAACGTGATCACAGAGAGCATATAAACTCCACTCAGACAACACTGGAAGCCAAGATTGGACACAAACTGTGAAGCAGAGCAATAGTAGCTATGTCACTGTGCAGACCCATCAACACAGCTCTCCAACCCTCAGATGCTTCCTTCTAGTAACTCCCTGTGTTCCGACCACACAGTGGAGACCCTGGATAAGGCCCACTTACCATAACTGGACACTGTATTCTACCTCCATCAAGAACTCTTCACCTTTTCCATTAACTAGTCAAGTTCCCAGACCACTCATTCAGAGTCAACAAATAACATTACAGAGAGAGAACCCCTTCCCTCCCCTTTCTCTCCAGTCCATATGAAAGATCCTGTATTAAAAACCATTGACTGAATTCTTGCAGTGCTGTTGTGTGCTGCTTCAGAGTTCTAGCACCTGCGCTCTCTCCTGTGGCACCAGTCAGTTCGCAGACAGCCTCTGCCATCTTCTCCAGACATCCTTCCTTTCCCACATCTTTTAATCCTGCCAGAGATTCCGGCTCCTTCAGAGGCAGAGTTTGTGTCTCATGAGTCTACCCTTTGGAATGTAGGTCTATTCTCCCTGCAGTCACAGATTCTTTAAATCCTTCTCAAGGCAAAATGAGCTGTGCGAGAGCATAACTGATAGCCATTCATGACCACTGTGTTTGTGTGGTGTATATTCTCACAAGTTGAAAGGGGAGAGCAAGAGTACTCACCAGGGTGAACGTCCGCAAGCCTGCCTGTTTTAGAAATGTCTGGCACAATATATGAAATGTCAAGTTGTATTTCATCTACCTTGTTGCCATTGTTAAAAACTCTCAACTAAATTCAATGCCAAAGAATGACACCAACACTACCTCCATCAGTCAAAACTGCTAACAACTGTTCTCTTAAATGCCTATTGATAGAGAAAAAGAGAGGAATTTAACACAACAAATGTATCTTGTTGTTGAATTCTCCAAGGTAAAACAGATGTACTGAACTACTTACACACAAGTCCTGCCCTTGGTTTAGGAGCCTTTCAAAACCCTGGAGTATATTATTACCCTATAACAGTGTCAGACATGTTGTTCACTACACCGGTATTGCAGATGCTAACATTTATTGCTGATTTTTTAAAAAACTCAACAAGCATCCCAGTAGTCCATCACATTTACATAGGGTGTGCACCACAGTAATAACATACATATTCACACCAACAAGCGCATTTCCGCTGCTTGACAGAAAAAGCAAGACAGAATATTCTCTGCAGAAGAAATAGCACTACAAATCACACTGGGACTCCTGCCGAGGCTGAACATCCAGTGAAGTGCACACCTTTCCTGGGAGCAGGGTGGTCTGGAATCTGATCCATTGTGGCTGTTGAATTAAGTGGAAGTAATTCACAGTGTCCGTGTTGGTTGTTGAACTGGATCTGAAGGTGGTGGTTACACAGGGGACGTTGCACGCGATGGACCATTTCAGTTACGAGAAGAGGATGGATAGGATGGGATTGTTTCTCATGGAGCTGTTACGTACCCCGTAAATGGGTTGCCAAACCAGCAGAAATGGATCACTCAGTTGGAGTCTGGATTACTAGAACTAAGAAAGTTTTATTAAAGAAACAAGCAACACAGTACTCTAATCAAAAGGATAATAAATGCAACAGTTCAGCAATGATAAACACACATGCACACAGAATTAAGATAACAGGATTAATCAAGCTCTATCGTTGTCTAGGGGTAAATGACCAGTTTCAAAGTGACGCAAAGTTCAGTTCAATTTAGTTCAGTTCAGTTCGCAGTAATCGCTGCCGTGGCGATGGACAGTGGGGGGAAGGAGAGAGAGAGTAAAACGAATGAATATTCAAGGCTTCCACACAGACCTTCGCAGTCAGCTTTCGGGTGAGTCCTTTGTGATGTCATCTGAGGTCACCGACCGTGACCCCCTCCATTTCCAGATACGATCGTTTCTCTGCGGTGAACCCAGCACCCAGGCAAGGGTGGACACACACCAGGTTCCCGCCGATCGTGCCTTTCCACCCTGTGCATCTATGGCCTGGTACTTCCCACCGACTTGTGAGAGATGCACCGCTTCCAGGGTCTTGTTACCTCGGGTGTTGTGTGTGTCTTGCCTTAGCGAACCTGTCCCTTTTTATCCCCCTGCTGGGGTATCGCCTGTCCATCACTTCAAACAGTTCAGGGTTCAAAGGGGGAGCCGATCTTGACAGCTCTCCTTCCCCTTCATTAACATCTCCAAGTGCTGCACCATTGTTTTCCTTCTCTCTCTCTCTCCTGAAGACGGGTGGCAGACCAACTGCTGATCCCACTGGTGCCAGCACAGGACAGCTACATCGTAATCTATGTGTATTCTTGTCACAGAGCACAAGAGGCAGAAGTGGGGGGGGGGGGGACTGGGTAGAACCAGAGAAAGTTAAGAGGGAGTGGGCATAGATAGGGTAGGTAACAGGGAACTTTTTCTTATAACCAAGGTGTCTAAACTAAAGGGGATAGGGTTAGGGTAAGGGAAAGGAAGCTTAGCAGGAATCAGAGGGCGGACATTTTCCTCTGTTGGAATGGAGTGGGTGATGTAAGCAAAGGCTTTCAAGCATCTGGACTAGCTCTCGAACTGCCAAGGCATGGAAGGCTACGGAGTGTCTTCTGGTGAATGGGATTGTTGTGGGCAGTCAGCAAGGACATGATGCATCAGTGACTCCAAGTTTCAGAGACATCCCAATGCGATTTTATATTAGCAGTTTGACATTGGATTTCTGCCACCGGGTAACAAACGCACACAGCCGCTTCTGATGGAGGGTT
Source organism: Mobula birostris (assembly GCF_030028105.1). Classification (NCBI taxonomy): domain Eukaryota; kingdom Metazoa; phylum Chordata; class Chondrichthyes; order Myliobatiformes; family Myliobatidae; genus Mobula; species Mobula birostris. The sequence goes on from NC_092370.1 coordinate 127,723,008, forward strand.
GAGGTGACAACGAATGGGTGAATGGTCACACTCCATGTCTCCATGAAAGCTCTAGTCTCGCTAACCAAAGTCCAGTAGCATCAAGTTGCTTCACAGGTGTGGAATCCTTTCAGGAGTTTAGCGTGAATGAATATCTGCATTTACTTATCGTGCTAATTTAACTTAAATCTTCACTGAAGTGTAAAGCTTTGAAATTACGTGGAAAACTGCGTTTAATTTACTAGAAGTGCCTCTTATCCAATAGACAGCTCGATATTTATGGTGGAAACATACTCTGCAAAATCATCTGGATTCTGCCAGAAAAATACAGAACTATTTCCTTTCTCTGTTTTTTCCAAACACATCATCATTATTAAGCAAGGATGTTTTGACTGTAGATACATACTATTTACCCAGTGGGATCAGCTTTAACAGGCACCATTACTTGCCAATTTTTTTTAATCTTCTTCCGCTTCGGAGCACAGTAGCCTCGGTAATGTCTCCAAACATCAGTCAGATTTATGGCAAATAAACAGACGAGTCAAAGAATCTGGTGTTGATGTTAGAAAGATCCCGAGTCAGCTACCACGCAGATTGGAAGCTTTGAGAAGCGTGCAGAACGGTGGCCCACCTTACAGAGGAGAAAGGTCTGCCCGAGCACTTTTCGAGATCTGACACAGTAAATAGCACGTTTGCATTCAACGAGCCGTCAGAATGCATGCCAGTTAACTAAAGATTACAGCTGCAAGATTGCAACATTCAGGGGATTTCACACTGTTTCATTGAAGAATATTAAACATACAGTACAATATCCGAATGAAGTCCAGTAAAGTAAAATCGCGCGGTTTACTTCCAGAGAAACACTGTAGCAGGTGCATTGCACCCCATAAATCACACATAGCACAATTTAGGATAATGGCTTGTAAGTTTACGATTAAAATATGTTCCTTTGCCGCGTTATCACGGAGTATACAGTTTCGCAATACTAATTAAGAACTCTACCAAAACAGTGGCATTCCGAGATTCCACGCCAAAGGTTTTGTTTTTGTTCTTTTGAATTAACACATTCAAAGAAAGCCCCAGCAACAGGGTCGGAGGCATCTAATTGAACTCCCGAAAGCACATGTTTTGGCTCCGTCCACACTTAGATCACTGGGCACTTTAAAGTATTGCACGGCGCTAGCGTTCCCAGTCATAATGCGGGTACGTTTAATAAATTGTTTTATGGATGCGAAGCAGAAAATTCACCCACTCTTTGAGTTACTGGTACTGCGAACTACTCCGATCTGATAAAAACAAATCATTTCTGAAAACAAAAATGAACACTTCTGTTGCCTGGATGTTGATTCTAATCAGCTTTGGTTTAAAAAAAGGAAAGCCGCAAACATTTTATCGATTTATTTTAAATGAAGAACTCTGTGAAAACGGTGGGTTTAAACCTGCGTGCGTACGTGTGTGGGAGAGAGATATGCAGGTCTCCGTGTCCATGCGCAGATGTGCACGTGTGAACAGTCGGTGTATATCTGTGCGGATGTAAGTATGCATACGAGTACTGCCTGTGTGCTTTCATTTATAAAGTTTAATCTTACCTAGGTTCACGAAACTCATGACCAAGTCCGCCTGGTTGAGAAAAGAGCTGTCCTGTAAGCTGGCCAGCGGTGGACTCTGCGTGGTGAAGACTGGTCTGTACCGATGCGAAAAACCCTCTTCCTCCTCCTCTTCGCCCCCGGTGGACATGGCATTGTACAGGTCAAGCATGAAGAGGGGCGCCGAGTTGTGCTTCCCGTGCGAGTGAGGTCTGGGCCGGTGCGGCAGCCCCAGGATGGAGAGGATCTCCCGCTGCATGTTCTTCTTCTCGTGGTGTTTGAGGCGGCGGTGCACAAAACTCGAGTGGAGATCGCTGTGGCTGCCCGTGTCCAGCAGCAAGCTACCCGCCACGGACAGCCACTCGACCACCAGGCAACAACTCCACAACAACCCGAGCGCGACTCCCCGCTCGACTGCAAATGGTCCCATTGTCCAGAACAGACAGATACAAACTTTGCTTTTCGATGTGAAACAAAATACAACTCTCTCTATATATATTTTAAAATATAAATAAATGTATATATATAAATACACCCTATATCTGCAACGACTCAGTCCATGTGTGTACCGCACACTCTCACACTCTATCTCTGCTCTTCACATGTTATCAATGAACGATTCGAACTTCGCAGCAGGTAACACGCCAAAATCTGTTACGTCATCTGATTGACGGTTCCATCTTTCCACGCGCTCCATTTGCTCCCAACATAGGCGGGATTTCGCTGTGCTGCTTCCTCCAATTTATTCCCCCTTTTCTCCACCGAAACGGGCTGCCCTTTGCAAAAAGAGGAATATAAAGCATCCTCTAACGCTAAATCAGGAGATTTCAAGAGCTTTACAGCCTAGGAAGTGCTTTTTTTCCCAACTCTCTTCGTAAGATTATCCATTGTTTCATTTTTGTTCTGCCAACAGATCGCTCAGGAAGGAGAGGTAAAAGGCATTAAGTTTTTTTTAATAATCAGGTTCGTGACCTTTATATTCCAAAGTTTGGTATGAATGTTTTCAAATTAGGGGGTTTTGTTGTCATTGGGAGTCACTTCATCCGTTGCAAGTAAAACATTCACAATCAGGACACTGTTTTCCAAGTTGGCTATTAACTAAGTGTTATTCTAGCGGTTATCTACTGCATTCCTTGCTCCGTGATAATGGGACAGAGTGTTTCACCGGAAATATTCGGATTAGCACAGTTTATTTTTTTCTGAAGGGATGAAATTTAGGCGTTTTGTTTTCTTTTGCAATGGTCAGTGATTCGATTTCTACAAAAATAGGCGGAGTGTGCGTAAAGGAGATTCATTCTACAATTTTAGATATTAAGCGATTCACACTTCGTCCGTAATGTATTTGATCAATTTATCGCACAACAATCAGCGCCTGACAAAAATCGCGTATTGTATGATTCCGGCCATGCCGTAATATTGATAGACTGCGGTGATCAATAAAACCGGAGGTCGGATCATGTGCGGTACTGCTGCATAAATCAGCTGGAAGGGCAGAAACTGGGCAAAGTTTCTTTCAGTGGTGTCCGGCGTCACGTGGTGGTCACAAGCCAGGTGGGAGCGAACATGCAACGCTGGGTGGTTCCAAATCACTTTTGAGTTTAACACCTTTTTGTGTGTGTGGCATTATTTTCAGATGGAAATAGCCCTTTGAGGAGCGCCACCTGGTGCTGTGGCCGTGAAATCAGAGTCGCCACTGGCTGAAGGTGCACGATGATGCACGCCGTTACCACGCGTGTTAGATTCCGGCGTCCGCTGTCTCTCCTGACGCCACGTTATTTTCTAAAATGAATTGTTCACTATTAATTTCTGACCCAGGGTTAATAGTTTTCAGAAATCCCATTGGTTCGGCATCTGGCTATCAGCCCCTCTCCCTTTCCAATCGTCTGGCCCCTAAATCCCGCGCAGCCTGGAAATTAACACGCTTCGCCGGAAAATTCTACCATGTAACATCTTTAAGAGGTGCATTAAAATGTGTTGGGGCATTAATGTACTAACGGGACAAGGATCTGCAGAGTCAGCCCCCTTAAGGCCCGGTGAGATAACATAGAAGGCCGACTGCCCAGGGAGTGTGCACACCAGCTCACTGACCTCCTCTTGGACATCAACTCTTCACTCACCCAGGCTGCTGTCCCCACGTGCTTCAATTCACCCTCCATCAGCCCTGTATCAATGAAATCTACAGATGAAGCACTAAACAACTACCGTCACATGGCACTGAAGTCAATCATCAGGGAGTGCTTTGGACTGCTGATGATGGGACACATCAAAAACTCCATTCCTGACACATTGGACACTCAACAATATGCTTACCAGCAGAACTGTACTACAACAGATGCCACAGCATCTGTCAGGACTTGCCTAGAAAGCAACGGCTCCTGCCAGAATGCTGTTTCTGGATTCCAGTTCGGCATTCAACACCGTTGTCCCACAGACCCTGGGGAACAAACTCCTGCTTTTTGGTCTAGATACACAATTATGCAACTGGGTGTTGGACTTCATAATCAACAGACCTCAGATAGTTAGGATCCCAAGCACTCCTCCCAACCCATCATCCTCAACACAGGTGCCCTGAGTTGTGTGCTGTGTGCTGAACCCATTCCTGTGCACACTGTTCACGTGGCCAAACACCATAAGATACAGAAGCCATTTGACCCATCTAGTCTGCTCCACCATTTCATCATGGCCGATCCAATTTTCCTCTCAGCCCCGATCTCCTGTATCCCTTCAAGCCCTGACCAAGAATTTATCAATCTCTGCCTTAAATATACGTAAAGACTTGGCCTCCACAGTTGCCTGTGGCAAAGGATTCCACAGATTCACCATTCTCTGGCTAAAGAAATTCCTCCTCATCTTCATTCTAAAAGGACACCCCTCTATTCTGAGGCTATGTCCTCTGGTGTTAGACTGTCTCACCATAGGAAACATCCTCTCCCCATCCACTCTATCAAGATCTTTCACCATTTGATAGCTTTCAATGAAGTCCCCCCTTATTCTTCTGAATTCCAGTGAATACAGGCCCAGAGCCAACAAGTGTTCTTCATATGACAAACCATTCAATCCTGGAATCATTTCTGTGAACTTCCTTTGAACCCTCTCCAGTTTCTGCACATCCTTTCTCAGATAAGGGGCCCTAAACCACTCACAATACTCCAAGTGAGGCCTCAACATTACATCCTTGCTTTAATATTCTAGTCCTCTTGAAATGAATGCTAACATTACATTTGACTTCCTCACCACAGACTCAACTTGCAAATTAACCTTTAGGGAATCTTGCACATTGCACCTCAGTTTTCTGTATTTTCTCTCCATTTAGAAAATAGTCAACCCTTTCATTTCTTCCACTGAAGAGTATGACCATACACTTCCTGATACTGTATTCTATCTGTCATTTCTTTGCCCATTCTCCTAATCTGTCTAAATCCTTCCTCTCTACTTCCTCAAAACTACCTGCCCCTCCACCTACCTTCATATTCTCTGCAAACTTTTCAACAAAGCCATCAATTCCATCATCCAAATCATTACCACATAACATAAGGGAATCAGCCCCAACACAGACCCCTGTGGAATACCACTAGTCACCGGTATCCAGTCAAAAAAGGCTCCCTTGCCTCCTGCTAATCAGCCACTGCTTTATCCAGGCTATAATCTTTCCTGTAATACCATAGGCTCATAGCTTGTCACGCAGCCTCATGTATGGCACCTTGTCAAAGGTCTTCTGAAAATCCAGGTACACAACATCAACCGATTCTTCTTTGTCTAAACTTTGTCATTTCTTCGAAGGATTCCGACAAATTTGTCAGGCAAGAAAACCATGCTGACTATGGTCTATCTTATCATGTGCCTCCAAGTACCATGAGACCTCATCCTTAATAATCAACTCCAACATCTTCTCAACCACTGAGGTCAGACTAACTGGCCTGTAGTTTCCTTTCTTCTGCCTCTCTCCATTTTTGAAGAGTGGAGTGACATTTGCAATTTTCCAGTATTCCAGAATGATTCCAGAATTTAGTGATTCTTTAGAAATTATTAATAATGTCTCCATAAGCTTTTCAGCCACCTCTTTCAGAGCTCTGGGATGAAGTCCATCTGGTCCGGGTGACTTATTCACCTTTGGACCTTTCAGTTTCCCAAGAACTTTCTCTCTAGTTATGGTAGCTCCACACACTCGATGCTCCCTGACACCTCGAACTTCCACCATACTGCCAGTGTCTTCCACAGTGAAGACTGATGCAAAATACTTATTCAGTTCATTCGCTATTTCATTTTCCCCCATTACTGCCTCTCCAGCATCATTTTCCAGCAGTCCGATATCCACTCTCACCTCTCTTTTACACTTTATGTATCTGAAGAAACTTTTGATATTGTCTTTAATATTATTGGCCAGCTTACTTTTGTGTTGCCTTCTGTTTGTTTTTAAAAGTTTTCCAATCTTCTAATTTCCCACTAAATTTTGCTGTATTATATGTCCTCTCTTTGCCTTTTATGTTGACATTGATATCTCTTGTTAGCCACATTTGTGTCATCTTTCCTTTAGACTACTTCTTCCTCTTTGGGATGTATATATTCTGCACCTTCCAAATTGCTTCCAGAAATTCCAGCCATTGCTGCTCTGACATTATCCCTGCCAGTTTCTCCAAACAATTTTGGCCAACTCCTCTCTTATGTCCCTTTAATTCCCTAAACACCACTGTAATACTGATACATCTGACTTTAGCTTCTCCTTCTCAAATTTCAGGGTGAATTTGATCATATTATGATCACTTTCCCCAAAAGGTTCTTTTACCTTAAGCTCTCTAATCAATTCTGGCTCATTGCACATCACTCAATCCAGAATAGCTGATCCCCTAGTGGACTCAATTACAAGCTGCTCTAAAAAGCCATCTCATAGGCACTCGAGAAATCCAACCCCCCCCCCCCCCATAAACCAGCACCAACCTCATTTTCCCAATCTACCTGCATATTGAAGTCCCCCATGCCTATTGTAAAATTGCCCTTTTGCCATGCATTTTCTATCTCCCATTATAATTTGTAGGCCACCTCCTTACTAAAGTTTGTGGGTCTGTATGCTACTCCCATTAGGTTCCACTGCAGTTCCTGAGCTCTATCCACAATGATTCAACTCCTTCCAACCCTATGTCACCACTTTCTAATGATTTGATTTCATTTTTTACCAACAGAGCCATGCCACCCCTTCTGCCTTCCTGCCTACCCTTTCGAAACAATGTGTATCCGTGGGCATTAAGCTCCCAGCTATAATCTTTCAGCTATGATTCAGTGATGCCTACAACATCGTACCTGCCAATCCCCAACTGTGCTGCAAATTCATCTAGCTTATTCAATATGCTGCACGCATCCAGATACAACTCCTTCAGTCCTGTATTCACCCTTTTCGATTTTGTCTGCCTTTTATGTTGCAACTCATTCTGTTGATTGCAGTTTTGCCCTATCAACAGCCTCTCCTCACTACACAGTGCCTGTGTTTGTAAACCAGCTACCTCATCTTGAGCACGATTATCCTCCTTTCCTATGATAGCTCTTGCATTGAAATACAGGCAGCTCAGGACACTGGTCACACCATGCTCAACATTTTGTTTCCTAATATTGTCTCAGGTCTTACCACCATCTGCCTCACAAACTCTCCACTAACTGTTCTGGCACTCTGGTTCCCATCCCTCTGCAACTTTAGTCTAAACTCTACTGTGCAGCATTCACAAACCTTCCTGCTAGGATATTAGTCCCTCTCCAGTTCAGGTGCAAACCATCCCTTCTGTACAGGTCCCACCTTCCCTGTAAGAGAGACCAATGATCCAAAAATCTTATGCCCTTCCCATCCCCACACCCAAGTAGTCAAGTTGTCAAGTTTGCCAATGACATGATAGTGGTGGAGCTCATCACGAATAGTGATGAGACAGCCTACAGATTGGAGGTGGAAGAACTCGAGTCTTGTTTTCAGGCAAATAACTTCTTCCTCAATGTCAGCAAAACAAACGAGATGTTTAACAACTTCAGGAGAACCTGCAGCACTCACACCCCTCCTAACATCAGTGGCACAGCAGTGGAAGCAGTGAGCAGTTTCAAACACAAGAGTTTCTGCAGATGCTGGAAATCTACAGCAACACACACAAAATGCTGGAGGAACTCAGCAGGGCAGGCAGCATCTGTGGAAATGAATAAATAGTCGGCGTTACAGGCCGAAACCCTTCCTCAGGACTGAAAAGGAAGAGGGAAGACGCCAAAATAAAAAGTTGGGGGGGGAGGGGAATGAGGATGGCTGGAAGGTGATAGGTGAAGCCAGGTGGGTGGGAAAGGTAAAGGGCTGGCGAAGAAAGAACCTGATTGGAGAGGGGAATGGACCATGGGAGAAAGGGAAAAAGGAGGGGCACATCTGGGAGGTGATAGACTGGTGAGGAGAAGAGGTAAGCGGTCAGAGTGGTGAATAGAAGAGGAGAAAAAGAATTACCAGGAGGAGAAATGGATGTGTCTGCTATCAGATTGGAGGCTACCTATATAGAGTATAGAGTGTTGCTCCTCCACACTGAGAGTAGCCTCATCATGGCCAAAGAAGAGGCCATGGACTGACATGCTGCTATGGCAGTGGGAATAGGAATTAAATTGTTTGGCCACCGGGAAGTTGTGTTTTTGGCGGAAGGAGCAGAGGTGCTCGAAAAAGCAGTTCCCCAATTTATGTCGGGTGTCACCAATGCAGAGGAGCCGCCTCTGTAATCTGTACAGGGTTCATGAAGTTGATGCTGCTTTGCCTCAGTACTATAGACTCTGTGTCCATCTCCTGAGTAAATACAGATGCAAAAAAGTTATTTAAGATATCCCCCCATCTGTTTTGGCTCCACACATGGATTACTATTCTGGACACCCAGGGACTAATCTTGTCCCTTTGAATCCTTTTGCTCTTGACACATCTGTACACCTCCTAAGGATTCTCCTTCACCTTGTCTGCTAGAGCAACTTCGTGTCTTCTTTTAGCCCTCCTGATTTTCTTAAGTGTTCTCTTGCATTTGATATACTCCTTTCGTTCCTACCTGCCTATACCTGCTGTGCACCTCCTTCTTTCTCTTAACCAGGGCCTCAACATTGCTTGAAAATGAAGGTTCCCTACACTTGTTATCTTTACCCTCGTATTCTGACAGGCACATACAAGCTTTGTACTCTCAAAATATCCCTTTTGCAGGTCTCCCACTTACCAAGCATGCCTTGACCAGAAAACAGCCTGTCCCAATCCACACTTGCCAGATCCTTTCTGATACCATCAATATTAGCCTTTCTCCAATTTAGAATCTCAACCCTTGTTCCAGACCTATCTTTATGCATATTTATTTTGAAACTAATGGCATTGTGGTCACTAGATGCAACGTTTTCCCCTACAGAAACTTGTGTGACCTGTCCTGTCTCATTCCCTAATGCCGCTACTTCCTGAGGAGACTGAAGAGAATTGGATTATGCACATCTACACTAATGTCTTTCATAGCATGCTGCATCACTACATGGTATGGATACTGTATAGCAGCAGACATGAAGGCTGTACTGTGGCAGTCAAAACTGCCCAACACATCACCAGCACCAGCCAATCTGCCATCAAGGATATATTTACAGAAAGGTGCCGGGAAATGACCAGTAACATCATCAAGGTTCCCACCCACCCTACTCACGGACTGTTCGTCCTACTCCTATCAGGGAGGAGGCTATGTAACATCCATGCCAGGACCACCAGATTCAAAACCAGTTATTTTACCCAAGCAGCAGGGCTGATCAACACCTCCACTCACTAACCCACCCCTTCACACTTCCAACCATCATCCCTTTATGATTTCCTGTCAGTCGCCTTATGTACAGATACTTTTGTGTCTAGCGTCGTTTTTGGTCGTGCAATCAGTCAGCATAAGTTTATAAGCTATCTTACACATTTAAATTTATTGTGTTTTTTTATTATTATTGTGTACTTTATCTTTCTGTTTTTTTTGTGCTGCATTGGGTTCGGAGTAACGATTACAGTATTTCATTCCACTTATACTTGTGTACTGGAAATGACATTAAACAATCTTGAACCCATCCCATGGGCCTGGGGATAAAAATCTGCTGTTCCAGCTCCACCAAAGTACAATGCATGTGGATTAACAGAGTTTTACTGTAGTCAGTAGTGATTAAAGACTGAGAGGTGATTCTGAGGTATAGAGCTGGAAACAAGGAATACACAGAACAATTCCTTTTGCAGCATTCCCTGGCAGGCTGTGACTGCTCTGATATTTAAGGGGTAGGATGATGTGGAAAATGATTGACAAAGTGGTCAAGGCCATGATACTGAGGGTTGGAACGTATTCAAAGGGCCTTCCATTCCTTATACTCTTATTGCAGCAATTAACCCATAAAAAGCCAAGTTAAACAACACATCAGATGTGGCATTTGCAAAAAAAAAGGCAGTTCAATGTAAGATAATAGCAGCAAATGCTGAAATACTTGGCAGGTCAGTCAGCATCTGTGGTAAGAGGTTGATGAGTTTTCGTCAGGGCTTGAATTGGTACTGGTGTTTCCACTGGAATAGGAGGCAGAGCAATGCATATTCATGAAAATTTGTCAGCTCCTTTCCTCGTCCCACTCTGCCAGTGCAAGGTTTTGGGTAACCTATTGACACAGAGAAAGTAGAAATAAATTAATGAGAGTAAGTTACACTGAGAAACTAACTTATCTATTTTAATTTTAATAAACTGTCTGACACCCACATACACACACATAGAAACACATATGTTTTGATGCATGCCTATAGTGCAGCTAGTAATACTGTGCTGCATATCAATCCCCAAGGACCCAATTGTATATTTTATTAATATTAATCTGATCAAAGTGAAAGTCTAGCTTATGGTCTTCTGTGCTTGGTTTTCCTTTTTTTTTAACCAACTGAAGGCAGGGACGATTGTTGTCCAACTGCAAGGAATACTCTGTTAGGTATTTTCATTACAGGAGCAATATTGTAGCATCTTCATTTCATACATTTGGCCCAGGTATCTGTGCCAACCATCCTATCAAGGTTAGTTCCTGGGAAGAAGGTCTTGAGGTATGATGAAAAGAGGAGTGTAGGTTGGATTTAATCTCACTGGCATGAGCATTTACAAGGGTGAGAGGTTTATGTGTTTTTCATTGAAGGGTTTGACATTGGATTCTGAATGATTACCCTCATGAGAGAATCTACAAACAGGAGACATTCTTTCAGAATGAAGAATTGTCCATTTAAGGCAGAGGAGAAATGTCTTCTCTTGTTAGGCTGCGAATGAAAAACCAAAAAGGGAATGATGTGACCATGTGGTGAAAAAGGATGCCACACTGAGATATCCTTTGCCAGGGAAGATTGCAGCTCATTTACTCATCATACTTGGTGCCTGAGGGTGCGAGGTGCGTTGAGGCATCATTTCATAATCGGTATGCAATCAGTTTTTCTGACTGAATGCTAGGTCTTTTAAGTACATGGAGTAACTCAGACTGAAACTGAAATATTCTTTAATTCACCACTTATGCAATGAATAGGTACACCTCCGTCCACACCTCTGGACAAGCCAGCGAGCACTGTGAGGGTCATGTTTTTTGACTTCTCCAGTGCGTTCAACACCATCCGCCCTGCTCTGCTGGGGGAGAAGCTGACAGCGATGCAGGTGGATGCTTCCCTGGTATCATGGATTCTTGATTACCTGACTGACAGACGACAGTACATGTGCTTGCAACACTGTGTGTCCGACAGAGTGATCAGCAGCACTGGGGCTCCAGAGGGGACTGTCTTGTCTCCCTTTCTTCTCACCATTTACACCTCGGACTTCAACTACTGCACAGAGTCTTGTCATCTTCAGAAGTTTTCGGATGACTCTGCCATAGTTGGATGCATCAGCAAGGGAGATGAGGCTGAGTACAGGGCTACAGTAGGAAACTTTGTCACATGGTATGAGCAGAATTATCTGCAGCTTAATGGGAAAAGGACTAAGGAGCTGGTGGTAGACCTGAGGAGAGCTAAGGTACTGGTGACCCCTGTTTCTATCAAGGGGGTCAGTGTGGACATGGTGGAGGATTACAAATACCTGGGGATACGTATTGACAATAAACTGGACTGGTCTAAGAACACTGAGGCTGTCTACAAGAAGGGTCAGAGCTGTCTCTATTTCCTGAGGAGACTGAGGTCCTTTAACATCTGTCGGACGATGCTGAGGATGTTCTACGAGTCTGTGGTGGCCAGTGCTATCATGTTTGCTGTTGTGTGCTGGGGCAGCAGGCTGAGGGTAGCAGACACCAACAGAATCAACAAACTCATTCGTAACGCCAGTGATGTTGTGGGGATGGAACTGGACTCTCTGACGGTGGTGTCTGAAAAGAGGATGCTGTCCAAGTTGCATGCCATCTTGGACAATGTCTCCCATCCACTACATAATGTCCTGGTTGGGCACAGGAGTACATTCAGCCAGAGACTCATTCCACCGAGATGCAACACAGAGCGTCATAGGAAGTCATTCCTGCCTGTGACCATCAAACTTTACAACTCCTCCCTTGGAGGGTCAGACACCCTGAGCCAATAGGCTGGTCCTGGACTTATTTCCTGGCATAATTTACATATTACTATTTAACTATTTATGGTTCTATTACTATTTATATTTATGGAGCAACTGTAACGAAAACCAATTTCCCCCGGGATCAATAAAGTATGACTATGACTATGAGTATTTTGTAAGAACATGCTTCGGCATGGTTCATCACCTGCTTTGCAAGCCAAAACTCAGAAACTCAACACTTAGACCGTCGGCTAAGCTTTTGTTGGAAACCAGTGCTCACGATGGAAAGTTTTGCAGAACGTCAGGCATCACATCAAAGATACCAGGTTTGGTTCCCATCAAATGAATGTTTAAGCAAGCCATTCCCAAACTGAACTGTTCTTCACAATCAAATAATAATGACAAAGAACACCAAAAAGACAGTTCTCTTCAACTTGCGCTCAAGAGCAAAAAGCAAATAATGTAGATGTTAGAAATGAAATCAAACAGAAATGCTAGACGTTCTCAGTTAGTCTGTGGGGAGTTGAATCGCATCTTTCTGTTTACCCAGATGCTGCCTGAACTGCTGAGTGCATCAAACATCTTTTGCTTTTATTATAAAATGTATTTTTCTACCAACATTTCAGTTCTTAAAGAAATTTTCTTCACAGCTATTTTGTGTAATATTAATCAACATTAAGTTAAATAAAGGAAAACTTTTTTAAATTTCTTTTTAAAATTACTGTACTCCTCCCCTGTTATTTGTAGGCAGCTTTTACCCACCCGTGGGATTATATATGACCTTTCAGAGTGCATGAAAATACAATTATTAGTAATTGCTTGGAATGGAACCTGTAACAAACAGAACGCTAAAATCAAGCAGTGCATTCTGGACAATAAAAACGTCCCATCAATCCTTCCCTTTACAAATAAACTCTTCTAGTCATTAAGATACAAAGTTAGGCCATTGGGCCGATTGAGTCTCCTCTGCCATTTTATCATGGCTGATCCATTTCCCTCTCAGCCCCACTCTCCTGCCTTCTCCCTGTAACCTTGCTTGCCCTGACTTATCAAGAATCTATTAATCGCTGCTTGAAACACACAGAATGACTAGCCTCTATAGCTGCCTGTGGTACTGAATTCCGCAGATTCATCACTCTCTGGCTAAAGAAATTCCTCCTCATCTCCGCTCTGAATGGATATCCCTCTATTCTGAGGCTGTGCCTTGTGGTCCTACACACCCCCCACTATAGGAAACAGCCTCTCCACATCCACTCTATTTAGACCTTTCAATGAGATCCCTATCATTCTTCTGAACCCTAGTGAGTACAGGCCCAGAGCTTCTCATTCCCGGAATCATTTTGTGAACGTCCTTTAAACCTCCTCCAATGTTCTTAGATAAGGGGTTTAAAATTGCTCACCACACTCCCAAGTGAGGTCTCACCAGTCATTTCTGCTTTTATATTCTAGTCATCTTGAAGTGAATGCTAACATTGCATTTGCCTTACTCACCACAGATTCAACCTGCAGGTTAACCTGTAGGGAATCCTGCTCAAGGGCTCCCAAGCCCCCTTGCTTCTTGGTTTTCTGCATTTTTTTCTCCATTTAAAAGATAGTCTAGGCTTTTATTCCTTCAGCTAAAGTGCATGACCATACACTTCCTGACACTGTATTCCACCTGCCACTTCTCTGCCCGTTCTCCTAGTGTGTCTAAGTCCTGCAGACTCCCTGCTTCCTCAACACTACCTGCCCCTCCACCTATATTCATAGCATCTGCAAACTTGGCCACAAAGCCATCAATTCCATCATCTAAATCATTGAGATATGTAAAAAGAAGCAGTCCCAACACTGACCTCTGTGGAACACCACTAGTCACTGGCAACCAATCAGAAAGGTCTCCTTTTATTTTCACTCTTTGCCTTCTGCCAATCAGCTACTGCTCTATCCATGCCAGTATCTTTCCTGTAATACCATAGTGTTAATCAGCCTCATGTGCAGCACCTTGTCAAACACCTTCTGAAAATCCAAGTACACAACATCCTCTGACGTTGTCTATCCTGCTTGTTATTTCCTCAAAGAATTCCAGCAGGTTTGTCAGGCAAGATCTTCCCTGAAGGAAACCATGCCGGCTTTGGCGTATTTTGTCATGTTCCTCCAAGTACCCCGAAACCTTAATAATTGACTCCAATATCTTCCCAACCACTGAGGTCAGGCTAACTGGCCTATAATTTCCTTTATTCTGCTGCTCTCCCTTCTTGAAGAGTGGAGTATTATTTGCAATTTTTCAGTCCTCCAGATTCTTGAAAGGTCATTACTTATGCCTTCATAATATTTTAAGCTACCTTTTTAGGAACCCCAGAGTGTAGTCTATCTGGTTCAGGTGACTTAACTACCTTCAGACCTTACAGCTTCGCAAGCACCTTCTCCCTATTAATAGCAATTGATCTCACTTCTGCCTCCTGACACTCTTGAACTTCTGGCATACTGCCAGTGTCTTCCACACTGACAGAAAATACTTTTTCAGTTCATCTGTCATTTCTTTCTCCCCCATTACTACTTCTCCTGTGTCAAGTTCCAGCTGTCTGATATCTACTTTGTCCTCTCTTTTATTCTTTTTAGGGAAAAACCTTTTTGTATCCTCTTTGATATTATTGGTTAGCTTACCTTCATATTTCATCTTTCCCCTCTTTATGGCTTTTTTAGTTGTTTCTGCTGGTTTTTAAAAGCTTCTTCCTGATTTTTGCTATATTATATGCCCTCTCCTTTGCTTTTATGTTGAATTTGACTTCCCTTGTCAGCCATGGTTGCCTTATAGTTCCTTAACTCCACCTATAACAATTCTATATCTTCCAATCCTATGTCACCTCTTTCTAATGATTTGATTTCATTTTTTACCAACAGAGCCTGTCCTTTCAATACAAAGTGTATCGTTGAATGTTAAGCTCCCAACTGTAATTTTCTTTCAGTGACTCAGTGATGCCCACAAAGTCATACCTGCCAATCTCTAATTGCACTACAAAATCATCTATTTTATTCCATATACTGTGTGCATTCCAATATAATACCTACAGTCCTGTATTCATCACCCTTTTCAATTTTTTCCCCCATTACGCTGCAACTCATCCCACTGACTGCAATTTTGCCCTATCATCTGCCTGTTTTTCCTGACAGTTTCACTACATATTGCCTCTACTGGAATACTGACTGTCCTATCCTTAGTCCTATCATTCAGTTTCCCACTCCCCTGCCAGATTAGTTTAAACCTTCCCCAACAGTTCTAGGAAACCTGTCCGCTACCATATTGGTCTGGCTTGGGTCAGGTGTAACCCGTCCCTTTTGTACAGGTCAAACCTTCCCCAGAGGAGATCCCAATGATCCAGAAATCCAAAACCCTGCTTCCTGCACCAGTTCCTCAGCCACGTATTCATCTGCCAAATCATCCTATTCTTACCCTCACTGGCACGTGGCACAGGCAGTAATCCAGAGATCACTACTCTGGAGGTCCTGCTTTTCAGCTTTCTACCTAGTTCCCTAAATTCTCACTTCAGGACCTCCTCCTTTTTCCTACCTATGTCATTGTTGCCAGTATGTACCAAGACTTCTGGCTGTACACCCTCCCCTTTAGAATGCTGTGGACCAGATCTGAGACATCCCTGACCCTGGCATCTGGGAGGCAACATACTATCCAAGTGCCTCTATGGTGTCCACAGAATCTCATATCTACTCCTCTAACAGTGAGGAGGAACAGTCACAGGGGTACTCTACAATGGCTGCCTATTTTCTTTCCCTCTCCTGACAGAAACCCAGGCACCTGGCTCTTGCAACTTAGGGTTGAATACCTCAGTGTAGCTCCTATCCATCAACTCCTCTTTTTCCTGAATGAGACAAAGTTCATCAGGCTGCAGCTCCAGTTCTTTAGCACGTTCTCTGAGGAGCTGCAGCTCGGTCACCTGGTGCAGAAGAGGTTATCCAGGGGGCTGGAGATCTCCCAGAATCTCAACATCTCACACAGAGAACACAACACAACCCCTGAGTCATCCTCACTGCTCTAACTATGTACTAACAGAGGAAGACTGAAGAAGAAGAAACTTGCCAGATGCTTACCTCACCCAAGCCTGTTCTCACTGAAGCTTAATGACCCAGAGCTTCCCCACTCTAACACCGGTCCACTCACACAGTGGCTGCTCCGTTCATCCCTACCTTATTTTTATTTGCCCTTACTAATCAATTGCTGTTTGATTGGGCCACTGGAAGCCCTCAAGCACTCCTTTTTAAATCTCACTCACAAAACTGTGAGTTGCCTCCTCTCTCACTCCCGATTAATTTGGGCTGCCGGGAAAATGCCGAACGCCTGCAAACACTTCTTTTTAAATCTCTCACGTGGACCTGTGAGTTGCCTCCTCTCTCAGTCCCAATTCAATTGGGCCACTGGGGGGGGGGGGAAATGTCTTGTTTGGATAGTTTGCTGGAGGTTAAGTGAATTTTCCTTGCCTCTGATTCCTGAGATGAAATTCTTTGCACTAGAAATGGATTCAGTTGAACTAGGATTGCCAAATTCATAATGGAGAACTTCATTGAAGCTTGAGATATCAAACATAAGCGGAGGCTCTGTCAGCACTCATAAAGTGTTGTGGTTAAGGGTCAAAACACTCTGTGAAGGTTGGGAAACACCTGATGACATCTGCTCCTGGCTGAAGGCTACAGTTACCTTATAAGATAACTGGAGAATGCACCCTAACAGGTGTATGTAACAAACTGAGGAAATGCAGATATCTGCTGTGCCATCTCCAGTGCACATTGAAGAGCTTGAAGAAAACAATTATAGGAGGGAAGGTTTAGATTGATTTTAGAGTAGGCTAAAATTTTGTGGGCCGAAGGGCCTGTACTGTGTGGTAATGTTCTATAATAAGGAGGACTGAGAGTGGAGAGGGAAGATAGTAAAGGGGACAGGGAGTAATGAGATGGGATTGATGGACTCTAGAGGGGTGAAGATGATGGGCAGATTCAGCCAGTGGGGGAGGAGGGACAGGAAGAGTGATGGAGTTGGGAGACAAAGGCAGGTGGATGGTGGATAGAAACGGAATAAAAAAAAGAGATGGAGCCTGGTGTGGGGAGGAGGGGAGAACAAAGTGAAGACAGCTGGGAGGTTGACAAATGGGAACACAAAGGATACCAGTAAGAAAACAACCTGTCCCCTTATATATAAAAAAATTGAAAACTGACAACTGATAAGCTGTCAAAGACTGCCAGGCGTCTTTGGACATAGGGCTTGAACAATACTTAGTGCAGATCCTACTCACTGTCAGCCTCGCTGGGGCCTCTTCCGTGCAGGTAGATGTTGGAAGGTGGGTGTAGTGGAAAATCAGTTCCTTTGGCCCTCCACATCTGGAATCATTTGGGTGCAGAGGCTCCTTGTGCAGCGTGTCCAAGTGGTGGCATCGGCCCAGCTCAATGCAGCCCAACTTATTTTCCTGTTAAATGTGTAATAAAGTGTAGACCGCAGTGAACAAGACCAACCAAATGGCTTTCCCTGTGCATGTTTACCATCTGCTTGGTGGGACACAGGGAGATCATTCCCTTCTGGAAAATGATTTAGTCATCGGCTGTCTCTTGACCAGTCCCATCCAACAGGGAAAGATTCCAGACACTTGGTGAGTGAGTTGTTTTATGTCAGGAACACCACATCCTGCATGCTGATGGTTGCTTTCCTGGCAGCTGTCACCATGGCTTTACTCCACAACACCTTGGTCTGGGAACATGACGGAGTGAGTCCCAGCAGATCACGGCTACCCTCTAAAGCAACGGCAGATGACACATGCACTCTCTCCTGGTCCAGCTCATGAGCTCCATTCAGTTGACCAAAACCCACACACAGCAGACCTATTTCTGGAATTCAGAGCACATTTCTGCTGACTGAGTCAGGGTCTGCATGCCTTGTAATCGAACCCTGCTAAAGTCTGAAAGACTGCAACGCTCTGTGGTCCCTATGGAACTATATTCAGATCACGTACACTCAGTGTGCAAAGAAATCCTTTGCTCATGTGAAGCACACGGTGTAGATAGAATACACTGTCTAGTTGATGAAGGCAAAGCAGTGGATGTTGTCCACATGGACTTTAGGAAGGTCCTTGACAAGGTTCCACACGGGACGTTGGTCAAGAAGGTTTAGTTGCATGGTATTCAAGATGAGGTAGTAAATTGGATTAGACATTGGCTGGGATCAGTGCTGTGTTCATTGCTGATGGTCATCGATATCAATGACCTGGATGAAAATGGGTAAATAGGATCACCAAATTTGCAGATGACATCAAGATTGGAGGTGTAGTGGAGAGCAAGGAAGACTATCAAAGCTTGCATTGGAATCTGGACCAGCCAGAAAAATAGAATGAAAAATCCCAGATGGAATTTAATGCAGACAAGTGTGAAATGATAAATTTTTGGAGGACAACCAGTTACACAGTTAGTGGTAGGGAACTGAGGAGTGCAGTAGAACAAACAGAGTGATCTGGGAATACAGATACATAGTTCCTTGAAAGTAGTGTCACAGGTAGATAGGGTCATAAAGAAAGCTTCTGGCACACTGGCCTTTCATAAATTAAAGTATACTGAGTACAGGAGATGGGATGTTATGTTGAAGTTTTAATAAATGTTGGTGAGGCTAATTTGGAGTATTGTGTGCAATTTTGGTCTCCTACCTACAGGAAGGAGGTCAATAAGATTAAAAGAGTGCAGAGAAAATTTACAAGGATTTTCCAGGGCTTGAGGACTTGAGTTATAAGGAAAGGTTGGATAGATTAAGAGTTTATTCCTGAGAATGTAGGAAAATGAGGGAAGATTTGATAGAGGTACAATTTTTTTTTAGATTATGAGAACACTCAGTCCTCTTTTATTGTCATTTAGAAATGCATACTTGCATTAAGAAATGATACAATGTTTCTCCGGAGTGATATCACAGAAAACAAGACAGACCAAAGACTAACACTGACAAAACGACATAATTATAACATATAGTTACAGCAGTGCAAAGCAATACCATAATTTGATAAAGAACAGACCATGGGCACAGTAAAAAAAAATTCTCAAAATCCTGAGTTCATCGACTCCTGAGTCCCCGATAGCAGGCGGCAAAAGGGAGAAACTCCCTGCCATAAACCTCCAGGTACCTTCAACTTGCCGATACCTTGGAAGCAGTCGACCCCAGCCGACCCTGAGTCCATCCGTCCGAAAACGCCGAGCTTCCGAGCAGCCTCTCTGACACAGCGTCCCGAGCGCCATCCTCTGCCGAGCACCTTCGATCTCTCCCCGGCTGCTGAAACACGCAAAGCCGAGGATTTCAGAGCCTTCAGCTCCGGAGATTCCGGTTACCACACAGTAGCAGCGGCAGCGAAGCAGTCATTTCAGAAGTTTTCCAGATGTTCCTCCGTGCTCTCACGTCTGTCTCCATCAAATCAGGATTGTGCACGGTCCCCTACTTGACAAATAACAGACATCACCACTGAAGTGGCCACGCGCGCTGCCGTCGCGCCGCCATCTTCTCCACCCTCCCGGGGAGTTATAAGAGGTATAGATAAGACCACAAGACAAAGGAACAGAAGTCGGCCATTCAGCCCATCGAGTCTACTCTGCCATTTTATCATGAGCTGCTCCATTCTCCCATTTAGTCCCACTCCCCCGCCTTCTCACCATAAGCTTTGATGCCCTGGCTACTCAGATACCTATCAATCTCTGCCTTAAATACACCCAATGACTTCACCTCCACTGCTGCCTGTGGCAACAAATTCCACAGATTCACCACCCTCTGGCTAAAAAAATTTCTTCGCATCTCCGTACTGAATGGGCACCCTTCAATCCTTAAGTCATGCCCTCTCGTACTAGACTCCCCCATCATGGGAAACAACTTTGCCACATCCACTCCGTCCATGCCTTTCAACATTCGAAATGTTTCTATGAGGTTCCCCCTCATTCTTCTAAACCCCAAGGAGTACAGTCCAAGAGCGGACAAACGTTCCTCATATGTTAACCCTCTCATTCCCGGAATCATTCTAGTTAATCTTCTCTGAACCCTCTCCAATGTCAGTACATCCTTTCTTAAATAAGGAGCCCAAAACTGCCCACAGTACTCCAAGTGAGGTCTCACCAGCGCCTAATAGAGCCTCAACATCACATTCCTGCTCCTATACTCTATTCCTCTAGAAATGAATGCCAACAATTGCATTCACCTTCTTCACCACTGACTCAACCTGGAGGTTAACCTTAAGGGTATCCTGCACGAGGACTCCCAAGTCCCATTGTATCTCCGAACTTTGAATTCTCCCCCCATTTAAATAATAGTCTGCCTGTTTATTTCTTCTAGGGGAAATGCAAGTAGGCTTTTTCCACTGAAGTTGGCTGATACTAGAACTAGAGGTCATTGATTAAGGGTGTAAAGGAAAATGTTTGAGAGGAAACTTATTCACTCAGAGGGTGTTGAGCAGATGGAACAAAATGCTAGCGGAAGTGGTGGATGCAGGTTCAATTTCCACATTTAAGGGAAGTTTGGATAGGTACATAGATAGGAAGGTTTGGAGGGTTATAGTCCAGGTGCAAGTCGATGGGACTCAGCAGATTAACAGTTTGACACAGATTTGATGGGCCAAAGGGCTTGTTTCTATAATTTAATGTTCTATGACTCTACTACATGGGGATAATAAATAAACCATGGAATGGTGCGAAGTATAGTAGTACAAACTGAGGTAATGCAAGAAGAAATGACATAGCAGAACAGAGAATGTGACAGCACCTCTAAGAAGGGGACCTGAAAGTGCTGATTGCTTCCAAACTCTGACAGCAGTAGGAAAAAAGTTGTTAGTCTTTCAAGGGATTTGGATATTGAAGGCAAGACCTACATTTGTTGGATACATCTTGTGTTCTGAAGTCAAAATCAATCAATTGGTGGGTCCAGAGTCACGTATAGTGGAGGTCAGTTAGGGAAGGTAAATCTCCTTCTACACTCTTGGAACCATTGTCACGAGATGCAGAAAGGTGCCTTTCCTTTCTGACTAAGAAGTCCCCACTTATTATACACTAGCCCTGTCTTATTCTCTCCACATTCCCACCATTTCCCCTCAGCTTCTCCCACACTGCCACACAGTTCAGACAATATACTGTGGCCAATTAACCTACCAGCATGCCTGGGATGTGAGAGGAACCAGGAACTCCGAGGGACAAACCCACATGACCACAGGGAGAACATGCAAGCTCCAAGCAGGGTAGCCTCGAGGTTAGTGTAACGCTGTTACGGCACTAGGGACCCCGGTTCAAATCCACTGCTGTCTGTAAGGAGCTTGTACGTTCTCCCTGTACCTGTCACATTCCAAAGATGTACAGGTTAGTAGGTTAATTGGTCATGTTGGACTTGTTGGTCTGTAAAGGCCTATTGACATGCTCACAGACATCCCACCCTGCAAAAACTCATTTCAGGGAGGTAGCACAATCAATTTGTGGGAGACTTCCGGGAGAGGTGGGATGTCTGCAATAGAGTAGCTCCTTCGCAGTTGGCCAGCTAGTTTAAATAACGTTAGCTATGCTAATGAACGAATGACACCTGTTAAACTCACCTCAACATGTCTTTTACAGTCTCAACCCACCATGGGCAATAGAAAAGTCACTGTTGCAAACAGTGCAGCGAGCAACACTGTCATTATTTTGACCCCTATTAGGCAGGGGTACACTTTAGCGTAGTCTGGGGTGACGTACGTTTTATATATTCTTTTTTGGAACACTCTGCAATGGCTCTCTCTCTCTCTCTCTCTCTCTCTCGTGGTTGCTCGCGCTTGCTTTCTCTCTCGCTCTCTCTCCCTCTCTCGCTTGCTTTCTCACTCGCTCGCTCTCTCTCGCTTTCTCGCTCGCTCGCTCTTGCTCTCTCATCCGCGCACGCTCTGTCTCGTGGTTGCTCTCGCGCTCCCTCTTGCTTTTCTCTCGCTCGCTCTCAAAAAAATTGATTTCTGTGATATTGTATATAATTTGCGGGCATCAGGGAGCCACTATTAATATGTGGGAGACTCCCGGAAGTTCCGGGAGAGGTGGGTTGTCTGTGCTCAGACTCTAAATAAAAATTAAACATGGTCAAACCCCGTCACTGGAACTCGACAGCTCGACAGCTGTACCACTCTGTCATCCTATTTCCTTCTCCTTGCTTACAAAGACCAAAGAGAGAGGCAGTCGTAGGAAGCAGGGGTTCAAGCGATGGCCACAGGTTGTAAGAAGCAGTGAGAGAGAGGGATCCTTTGCAGGCTACAAGGAGGTTTCAGTCCTAAGTGGGAGCAGTCTGATTTCCAGTGCCCTCCACTTTTCGTTAATCTTGACAATGCTGTCAGTAAGTGGCATCCCACGTTCAAAGCTGGTGTCAGTCAAAATTTCGCCTGAGACTTCATAGAACATACAGTAGAATGTAGAACAGTTCAGGAAAAGGCCTTTCAGCCCACATTGTTGTGCTAAACTAATTATGCCAATAATGCCTAATTGCACTAACTCCTGCATGCCGATGGCCCATAGATCTGCTTTTCATGTGCCTGTCTCAGAGCCTCTATCATCTCTACCTCTACCATATCTGTCTCCACTACCAGCCCTGGCAGTACATTGCAGAGACCCACAGCTTTCTAAGGATGAGGTTTCATGGTACTTGGAGGCACATGATAAAATAGGTGGCCAGAGTCAGCATGGGAAATCTTCTTGACAACACTGTTGGAATTCTTTGAGGAAACAACAAGCAGAGTAGAGAGAGGAGAGTCAGTGGATGTTGGTTACTTGGATTTTCAGAAGGGGTGCGACAAGGTGCTTAACAAGTTAAGAGGGTATTACGGGAATGATACTAGCATAGATGGAGCATTAGCTGATTGGCAGGAGGCAAAGAGTGGGAGTGAAAGAAGCCTTTTACTGGTTAACTAGTGATGTTCTGCAGGGGTCAGTGCTGGGACCACTTCTTTTCATGTTATATGCCAGTAATTTGGATGATGAAATTGATGGCTTCATGGCCAAGTTTACAGGAGATACGAAGATAGGTGGAGGAGTAGGTAGTGCTAAGGAAGCAGGTAGTTTACAGAAGGACAAAGACCGGTGGGAGGAATAGGTAAAGAAGTGGTAGATGGAATATAGAGTAGGGAAGTGTATGAGCATGTACCTTGGTAGAAGGAATAAAAGCGTAGACTATTTTCTAAACAGAGAGAAAATTCAAAAATGAGAGGTGCAAAGAGATTTGGGAGCCCTCATGTAAGATTCCCTAAAGGTTAACCTGCAGGTTGAGTCAGTGGTAAGAAAGGCAAATGCCATGTTAGCATTCAGTTTAAGAGGACGAGAATATAAAAGGAAGGAAGGTATGCTGAAGCTTTATAAGGAATTGGTCAGAATACACTTGGAGTATTGTGAGCAGTTTTGGGCCCCTTACTGCTTGAGAGCAGGTTCATGAGAATGATTCCGGGAATGAAAGGGTTTAACATATGAGGAGTGTCTGTTCTCACTGGTGTTTAGAAGAATGAGGGAAGATCTCATTGAAACCTAGCGAGAATATTGAAAGGCTTAGATAGAGTGTGTATGGAGAGGGTGTTTCCCATAGTGCGAACTTCTAGGACCAGAGGGCAGAGCCTCCTCTTAGAACAGAAATGAGGAGGAATTTCTGTAGCCTGAGGGTCATGAGTCTGTGGAATTCAATGCCAAGGAGAGCTATGGAGGCAAAGTCACTGGGTATATTTGAAGCAGAGATTGATAGGTTCTTGATCACTCAGGGCATCAAGGGTTCAGGGAGAAGGCAGGAGAAAGAGGTTGAGAAATCAGAAATAATGCAATGCTGGAGCATTCGCGACACGTCAAATGGCCTAATCTTGCTCCTTTGTCTTATGGTTTTTTGGTCTTTGAACTCCCACTCACTTCAAATGCATGCCCTTCAGTATTAGACATTTTGATCCTGTTTATCCTTGCCTCGCATAATTTTATAATTAGCGGCATTAAAATAATCCGGTATTAGCGGCACTTCTTTCCCCAGTCTTGACGGTAGAGAGGACAGCCCCAACAAATACAACAAAACCCATTCCCAATGACTCAGATCTTTCCACTTTCACTTCGGTTTGTCGGGTTAAGCCAGACTTTCTGCCTTGGCACAGGAGCCAACCTTGGCACATTGGGTCATCTGAGAAATGACTTACTACGCTATGAAAAAATATGGCAGATTTGCATGGGCAACACATTTTAAGATGCGCCTCCTCTGAACTAGAGTTATTTAAGTAGTGGAATATTTGGCTTGCCGGTCAGGATGCCTCATCATTTCCATTTAAAATATGTGTTTACTTCGAGGTTGAATTTGAATATTTTGGTGTTTTTAACCACAGGAATTCTAAACCAGCCTTGTCAACCTCTAATCCATCCACAAACATTCAGAAGGTCCTGCAGGAAAATGCAGGGTGAATGCTGGACTTGGTCAATGTTTGCACTGGTTGTGCCACACTTAAGGATATTTATGCTCCTTTCGCTCTTTGGGCCCAAGGATGCCAGCTTCAATTCACCCGCATGTACCATCTTGTTGACCGTCTTGCTCACGTGCCTGGCTCTGGCGCTGAAAGCCCACGTCAATAAATCACGGAAGCTACGTTGTCCTGCATAGGGTGTGAGAGGATATTGGCGCCATTAAATCAAACCAAATATGTTGAAAAATAAAACCTGACACCGAGTTTGTCAACAAACTGTATGTTGTTTGGAGTGAGCAAAGTCTGGGAACTGGCGCAGAGCCATGCCTATGCTGCTTCACATGTACACACATTACAAGTCCAAATTATGATTGTGTGGGAGAGGCTCTGTAAGTACAAAAGAACCCAACAGATCCCTGCCCACAAAATGTCCAGGATTACAACATTTGTTCATCTTAAGGTCACTTCCTTTGTCTTTGGGAGTGTCATTACATAATTCCATATAATAATAATGTTGATCGCCCCCTATACGGAGATGACTACCTTATCAAAGAATTCCTCCAATACGTCTGCTTAGTAAACACATCATGGATTGCTCACACCATGAAATGATGTGCAGCTACCAGCTTTAGTTTGAGGTTTTCTCATCTACTGCTCAGCATCTGTGGGTACTGGATTAAATAGGACATAGAACACTACAGCACAGTACAAGCCCTTTAGCCCACAAAGTTGTCTATTTTTCTATTATCCATGTATCTGTGTTTCTTAAATATCCCTAGGGTATCTGCCTCTACCACCATGCCTGGCGGGGCATTACACACACCCACCACTCTCTGTGTAAGAAACCTGCCTCTATCATTCATACTTTTCACCAATCGTCTTAAAGTTATGCCGCTTGGTAGTAGCCATTTCCACCCTGGGAACAAGCCTGTGGCTAGCCGCTCAATCTATGCATCTTGTACACTCTGTCTCGTCACCCCTCATTCTCTTTCGCTCCAAAAATTATGTGGCTCCACAGCCCATTCACAATTACATCGACCGACTTGGTAAGCTACTGTTACGTATCCGTGCTGAGCACTTTACAGAACTACTGCTGAAAATGCCCTGACATGATCTGATAAAGCAATTCAAATGTGCAGGAACAGAAGTATCCTTTCAACTATTCTGTTCTTAAGCCAATCAGCACAACACTACTCACTACACTTTAGCCACTCTTTGTACTAAAATGGACTTCGTCTTTACTTTAAATTGTGTTCTCCCTCGTAAAAATTATGCATAATTTATGTTTAATTTATATTTTTCTCCCAAATTATGCTTATATGATGCTTATATTTACAGTGGAGTAAAGGGAATTGCAGAGGCATGAGAGAGGAGCTGGCCAAAGCTGATTGAAAGGGGATGCTAGCTGGGATGATGGCAGAGCAGCAATGGCTGGAATTTTTAGGAGCAATTCAAAAGGCACCAGATAGAGACATCCCTTAGATGAAGAATTATTCTAAAGGCAGGATGACACAACCGCGGCTAACAAGTGAAGTTAAGGCCAACTTAAAAGCAAAAGCGAGGGCAAGAATTAGTGGGAAGTTAGAGGATTGGGCAACTTTTAAAAACCAACAGAAAGCAGCTGAAAATGCCACAAGGAGGGAAAATATGAAATATGAAGGTAAGCTAGTCAATAATGTCAAATAATATCAGAAAGGATACCAAATGTTTTCTCAGATATATAAAGTGTAAAAGAAAGGTCAAGAATAGATATCAGACCACTAGAAAATTATACTGGAGAGATAGTAATGGAAGACAAGGAAATGACGGATGAATTGAATAAGTATTTTGCATCATTCTTCAATGCGGAAGGCACTAGCAGTATGCTGAAAGTTCAAGAGTATCAGGACAGAAATGAGTGCAGTTGCTATTACTACAGAGAGGGTGCTTGGGAAGCTGAAAGGTCTGAACGTAACACACCTTAAGACCTGCCGAAGGGTCTCGGCCCGAAACGTCGACTGTACTTTTTGCACAGCTGCTGCCTTGCCTGCTGAGTTCCTCCAGCATTTTGTGTGTGTTGCTCGAATTTCCAGCATCTGCAGATTTTCTCTTGTTTGAGGTCTGAAGGTAATTAAGTCACCTGGACCAGATGGACTACACCCTGGGATTCCTAAAGAAGTAGCTGAAGAGATTATGGAGGCACGATTAATGATCTTTCAAGAATCATTAGATTCCGGCACGGTTCCGGAGAACTGGAAAATTGCAAATGTCACTCCATTTTTCAAGAAGGGAGAGAAGTAGAAGAAAGGAACTTATACGGCAGTTAGTGTGACCTCAGTGGTTGGGAATTGCTATTACTACAGAGAAGGTGCTTGGTAAGTTGAAAGTTCTGAGGGTAAAGTCAACCGGACTAGATGGACTACACCCTAGGGTCTGAAAGATGTAGCTGAAGAGATGTTGGAGGCATTAGTAATGATCTTTAAATAATCTCTAGATTTTGGAGGACTGTTTTTGGAGAACTGGAAAATTGCAAATGTCATTCTCTTTCAGAAGAGAGGGAGACGGAAGAAAGGAAATTATAGACCAGTTCAAAATGAGATAATCTGCAGAATTTGGAAATCTAGGCAACACATGCAAAATGCTGGAGGAACTCAGCAGGCCAGGCAGCATCTATGGAAAAGAATAAACAGTCGATGTTTCAGGCCGAGACCCTTGAAAGTTTGACCAGTTAGCTAAACCACAATGGTTGGGAAGATGCTGGAGTCGATTGTTAAGGATAAGGTTTCCGGGTACTTAGAGGCACATAGTAAACTAGGCCAAAGTCAACATGCTTTCCTCAGGGGAAATCTTGCCTGACAAAACTTTCAGGAAATAACAAGCAGAAAAGGGAGAGGAGAATTGTTTGATGTTGTGTACTTGGATTTTCAGAAGGTCTTTGACAAGGTGCCACACACAGTGGTGTATCTAAGGTATGGTAGGTATGGCACGTGCCCTGGGCGTCATTTGAAGGGGGCGCCACTGAGCAGTTTCTATTAAAGTCAGACAAGCCATCCACGGATAGTGGAAAAAGACTTTTCTTCAGATGTATGATCTGTCTGTGATTATCATGGGTGAGAAGCACTAGGATGGCCTTATTTCAGAGCACTGTGTAAGAAGACCATGAAACGTTTCTTCATGAAGAAGAAGGGAAGTGGAGCTGAAGGACGGAAGAGATGAAAGTTAGAGGCAGAGGAAGCCAGGAAGTCGAGCAAGTCCTTCATGCCCTTCTTTGAAAAGCCCAGAACAAGTAGTTCAACACGTTCCATGGAGTCACCTGCACCTGCTACAAGTTTGTTAGAAACCGAAGGTGGATCAAGTACAAATGCGTCACAAGCCGGGGAGGAAGTCAAGTCAGATAAATCCAAATATGACAAGATTAAGAGTGAGACTGCCACAGAGAACGTGGACATGACAGGAGGGGAAGGCGATGGTGGTGGTGGTGATGTGGAGTTTATTGACGAGATTTTACCTGACGAGATTGAACCTGACGACACTGAACCTAGTGAACTGGATGGTGTCAAAGAGCCTTGAACTGTCATACCAGAAGTGATTGAATAGCATGACGTTGGTGTTCTGAAGTTCGACAAGGATACTGGAAAAGGAATTCTGCCTGACGCATTGAGAACAGAAATAATAAAGCTGGGTTCGAAGTATTTCCAGAACAGTGAGGGGCCTTTCCTACCAACAAATAACCGCTCATTGAACAAAAATTGGTTCAAGAGGAAATTGGGAAATGGTCGTGGTGAGGAAGTGACTCGCTCATGGCTGGTCTATTCCCCTTCTAAAAAGTCTGCATTTTGTATCTGTTGTCTTCTCTGTTCCCAGTCAGACCATCAATCCTCATTGGAGCAGGAAAGTGGATTCAACCAGTGGAAAGCACCTGAAAGGATTAGTGTTCATGAAAATGCCAAGAATCATCGGGAATGCCTCACACAGTGGAAAGAAATTTAGCTGGAAACAGAGGAGTTATTAACACGGTATTTCAGTCACAGATTGAGAAGGAAAAGCAGAAGTGGCATGATATCTTGACAAGAATCCTTCACTGCATAAAATTCCTTGTGACTCAGAACCTGGCTTTGCGAGGACACAAGGAGTCACTTCAGCTAGACAATGACTCCAATGTGGGAAATTTCCTTGGCTTACTGAAACTACTGGCCATCTTTGACCCTGTCATAAAAGAACACCTCACTCATTTGGAAAGTCATCCTGGATCCACGTCTTATCTTTCACCGGGTGTCCAGCACAAATTCATCCACATGATGGCATCCACTGTTCACCAGAGTTTACTGAGAAGCATTTGTAAAGCCAAGTACTATGGTCTCATGTTCGACTCGACTCCTGATCAGGCACACCGTGAGCAAACGTCAGAAGTGGTGAGGTATGTGGAGGTTGATTTTGAGAGGAAAACAGTCCATGTTAGAGAGTCCTTCCTTGGCTTTATCCAGATAAGCCAGAAGGATACTGAGAGCTTGGTTGAAGACACCTTGAAACAGCTAGAGAAGGATGAAATGGAGCTACAAGATTGTCGGTCACAGTGCTATGACAACGCTGCTGTGTTGGCTGGACACAGAAGTGGTGTTCATCAAAGAATATGTGAGAAAAACAACCTGGCAGTGTTTGTGAATTGTGACAATCACTCACTCAACTTGGTAGGTGTACCTGCAGCCAAGCAGGATACAATGATGGTCACATTTTTTGGAACCATCGAAGCTCTCTATGTGTTTTTCTCTCGTTCAACACAGCGCTGGGAAAAACTCAAAAGCACCGTGCCTGTGGTTGATAAGTTGGAGTCCGAAACCAGTGGAG
This sequence comes from Mobula birostris, assembly GCF_030028105.1. Classification (NCBI taxonomy): domain Eukaryota; kingdom Metazoa; phylum Chordata; class Chondrichthyes; order Myliobatiformes; family Myliobatidae; genus Mobula; species Mobula birostris. The sequence goes on from NC_092370.1 coordinate 127,752,348, forward strand.
TGCAAGGACAGAAGCAGTGAAGCCCGTCAACAAGCACCTTGAAGAGATACTTCAAGTTCTCCAGGACATGATAGACAATGAAAACAAGACCAATGAAACAAGAAGTGATGCAAGGCAGCTGTACAACCGCATGTTGAGTTACGATTTTCTGATTTTGCTAGGATTTTGGACATTGACCATATTCAAAAGAGGCTGCAGGATCCTAGCATGAACTTCCATGATGCTGCCCTGGATTTGAAAGCCCTCCGAGATCATTTTTATGATGAAAGAGAAGTGTTGGTCAGTGAGTCACTCGAAGAAGGAGTCGGTCTCTGTCAAGAATGGAATATTGAAGTTGAAAGACATCAGAGAAAAAAATGAATGGCTAATGAAAACTTGAGAGATGCTGGGTTAACAGCTAAGGAGGAAGTGGAAAGAGTCATGAAGGGAACACTCGATCATCTTCACAAAGAAATGGATGAAAGGTTCGCTCGTTTGCACGACGCTGACGCCAAGTTTGGGTTCCGTCTCGATGTCGAGGGACTGTATTACGGCGCCGACAGTAACGACCTAAAGAAGTGCGAAAATTTGGGCGAATTGTACAGCTCTGATGTTGATGGACAGCAGCTATATGAAGAAATTTTAGATTGCAGAACGTTGCTATCAAAGTGGGTCAACATGAAAATATCAAGACCTGAGGAGCTTCTTGAATTTATTTTTCAGTATGGAGATGAGAGCGTCTTCCCCAGTCTTCGCATTGCTATTCAGATAATGCTAACTGTCGCAGTTTCCATCACCAGCTGTGAGAGTTCATTCAGCAAGTTAAAATGAATACTTTTGTATTTGAGAGCCTCCATGGGTCAAGGCGTACTCTGTGATCTTGCTCTGCTGAGTGTAGAAAGAGAAGAAACTGAAAAAACTGACTTTGATCACATCATAGACCAATTTGCATCAGTGAAAGCAAGGAAGGTGCAGTTATAATTTTCATCGTGCCATAATTTATTAATTAAAAGATTATCAAGCTTGACTTGTATTTTTGAGCTGATATTATGGTAACGTTATCTAAAAGATGGGTGTCAGATGTTTGGACAGGGGCACAATTTTCCGTAGATCCGCCCCGGCCACACTTGAGGCTGCTTAGTAAGGAAAGAGCCCATGGTACTAGCACGGATAGATCACTGGCTGATTGGCAGGAGGCAAAGAGTGGGAATAAACAGAGCCTTTTCTAGTTGGCTGCCGATGACTAATGGTGTTCCATAGGCGTCTAATTTAGTTTAATGTTTTTATCTACTTATAAAAATGTTTTAAAAGCTTTTTGTTAATCTTAAAAATGCATTTTTAATAGTTTTCAATATCAGAGTCATAAAGCACAGAAACTGATTCTTTGCCCTATTGAGTCCACGTTGACCATCAAGTATGCATTTATAGGTCCTGCCCACCTTGTGAACACCCTACTTATGTGCAGCTCCTACGTGCAAATGAGCACTGAGGGAGCAGTGGAATGGATTTGCCAGTGGCTGTGGGGTTGCAGGCATTTTCCGCCTGTTGGGAAGTTGGTTTGTGGCTGCATTTCCAACTTGTGAATTGTTCGGCTTAAGGAGCCCTACTGTAGCCTGGGAAGGACGTGTGTGCTAATCCCACCCAAATCCCAACAAATGTCATATCAGATCCAAAAAATAGTATAAGCCTCAAGTGGTGTCACGGATGTTGAGAACATCCTTGAATCATTTCCTCAGTCTTCCTGGCAATCGCTGGCTGTGATGGAGCTTGGAGTAGACTCTCCCTTTAGGAGATGCAAGTAACATTGCCTGCACATCAGAGCTGATTACATGTAACTAAAGCTTCAGTCCCAAAGATGTTGACTTGGGAGGGGATGTCGATATTAGTTTGCTTATCATACCAGTGGATTTGGAGAATTTTTGTAGAGATGGCGTTTGTGTTGCCTCCCCAGTGGATTGCCATGGTAGGCCATGAACTTAGTGCTGCATCTGAAACCTTGATCTCTTTTCCTTAAACAAAGTTGACAGTGAATTTGAGATCAACGTCCAATTGTAAGCAGGTACAAGCATCAAGATTTGAATTGGGGTGACCTTCACTCTGGAGTAGTGACAATGGAGGCTGAATATTTTTCCATTTGTCCTGTACATTATCTCCAATCCAAGTTGAAGTTCATTTGAGGCAAGATGTAGTTATGCAGTAAGGGGGACTGAGAAAAGTACTGGGCTGACGACACAGTCTTGCTTAACACCAGTCTGCACAGAGATGACTTTGCTGTAGACTCAGTGGCCAGATCATGGTTTGCATGCTGTTGTGCATTTGATTATAGATGGAAATGCCATACATAGTTAACAAAATTAGTGTAGAGTAATTGGGAAATGAAGGTGTGGTATTGGCATCGTGATGAAATATGTGACACCTAAACTGCTAAGGAGTTACACACATCAAAGTTGCTGGTGAACACAGCAGGCCAGGCAGCATCTCTAGGAAGAGGTACCGTCGACGTTTCAGGCTGAGACCCTTCGTTAGTCCTGACGAAGGGTCTCGGCCTGAAACGTCGACTGTACCTCTTCCTAGAGATGCTGCCTGGCCTGCTGCGTTCACCAGCAACTTTGATGTGTGTTGCTTGAATTTCAGGCATCTGCAGAATTCCTCGCGACTGCTAAGGAGTCGTTCAGAGCTGATGCTGTAATTCATTGTTCTGGGAATTTCCAGAGGGGATTCTGATACGGTGAAATTAATAAAGACTGTGTTCTTGCCTCCAGTAAGTTTGGATCACGTAAGCAAAATGTAAGTGTCCCTTTATACCAGATCATGGCTATGCTTATTGTTTATAAAGGAGATTCAGTGCACTGTGGGTTACCATGAAGCTAGTGTGTTAAGAACAATGAATAGAACAGTGTGGTGTAGGCCTTTCATCCTAGAATGTTGTGCCTACCTTTCAACCTACACCAAGATCAATTTAACCATTCCCTCCCATATAGCCTCCTATTTTTTCTTTCATCCATGGCCTATATGAGAGACTCTTAAACGTCTCTAAAGTACTAGTCTGCACTATCACCCCTGGCAGTGCGCTCCATGCACTTAACACTCTCGGTATAAAGAAAAAACGACCTCTGACATCCCCTTAAGCTTTTCTCCAATCACTTTAGAAGTATGGCCTCTTGTATTAGTCACCCTAGAAGAAAGGTTCTGGCTGTCTACTTTATCTATGCTTTTTATCGCCTTATACACCTCTATCAATTCACTTTTCATCCTCCTTTGCTCCAAAGAGAAAAGCGCTACCACGTCAATCTTTTCTTATAAGATGTGTTCTCTAATCTAGGCAGCATCCTGATAAATCTCCCCTGCACCCTCTCTAACATCGTTCCTATAATGAGGCAACCAGAATGGAACACAATACTCCAAGTGTGGTCTAACCATAGTTTTATGCAACATTAACTCGCGGCTCTTGAATTTAATCCCCCGACTAATGAAGGCCAACACATCTTCTTAACCACCCTATCAATGCATGGCAACTGTGAGTGATCTATGGACCTAGACACCACAATTCTTCTGTTCCTCCACACCGCCAAGAATTTTGCCATTAACGTTGTACTCTGCCTTCAAGTTCAACCTCCCAAAGTGAACCACTTCACCCTTTTTTGGATTGAACTCCATCTGCCACTTATCAGCCCAAATTTGCATCCTGTCGATGTCCTGTTGGAACTTCCGACAACCTTCTACAATCACCAATCTTCATGTCACCTGTAAACTTACTAACACACCCTTCCACTTCCTCATGTAAGTCATTTATAGAAATCACAAAGAACAGATTGTACTGAAAGACCATCTTGTTCTGAAAAGTACTTTAGGGAAGGAAGTCTGTTGATATCATCCAGGATTTTCCTTGAATATAACTGTCCTCAAAAATGGCACAAGTCATTTGAGGGTAATTAGAGTTGTGCAATGAATTCTGTCCCCACATCAATGTATACCTAATGAAATAGCTAGATTTAAACAGATTGACAGTGGAAATAAAGATGATGCACTGGCCTTGACACTATACTTCACTAATAGGGATGCTTCGTCTGTTTGCTTCAAATACTTAATGTCCGTTACTTTAATTGTAGTGTTCACCTATTATCTGAAGCTTCGTACAGCCTGTATTGAAACACCAGATAGATGCAATTCCTGCAGTATCTCTTAAGCGTTCATTATGTTCCCTCAGAATAATTTCAAGGTCAGTGATTTTAATGGAGGAACTAAAGCTCTTTTATTTTTGCAAACTACTGCAAAGCATAGACATTCCTTCACGGCTGAGTCAAATATTGGCACTGTAAGAAAGTCTCTCTGTGGAGAGTGAAAGTCAGAGCAAAGTGCAGGAGAGATCAGTGGGTCAAATGCTATGTGACCGCGACCAGGAACTGTAGTGGGAATGGAAAAGAATGGCACAATAACGGCTCTGGGTGAAGAGAAACAAGGTTCTCATGAACCTGTTTAGCAGTGAGCTTGCTTATAGTCAGGAACTGTGTTTGGTATTTTACTGGATACCATGAACTCAGCTGTGTTCAGTTGATTTTTTAAAACTTTCCATCCTTACACATTTGTTTTCACACTATCTTGTATCCTGGATCCCACCAGATTCCCTGAAAACATGAAACAATTCCTCGTTTATACTATCTTCTTCTGAAGTCTTAACTTCCCCTATTTGGATTATCTCTAAGGTTTTCTATTTCAGTCTGTCCTGTTGTGTCTGGTCATAATATACTGGGCTAATACTTATGACGTCTAAACCCACTGTTGTATACATTGCAGGGTCTTCAGAGCTTTGGAAATATTAGCACATTGCAGTCTCAAAGCACACAGCTCAGCCCGATTCCATGCACTCACAATTCAAAAGCAAGTGTGTTATGCACACTGAGGTCTTCTCCAGAATTTGCACAATTAACTCTATTTACATAAACTTTAGTGGACACCATCAATATCAATTCACTGCAGCATCCTATCCCTCGCGTTTTATTTCCTGCCTTGTAGATTCCTGTAGTGCCCAGGTACGGCATTATTTATTGTGAGGCTTCTGTGTTGTTCCAGCAGATTCCTCCTCTGCACCACCTACGTATGCAGTTTGCGAATAGTCCTATTAAGAACATAGATCAGTACAGCATAGTACAGGTCCTTTGGACTGTGATGCCCTGTTGACTTTTTAACCTACTCCAAGATCAATCTATAGATTAATCAATCTATAAATAGCCCTCCATTTTTTTTTATCCGTGTGCCTATCAAAGAGTCTATCGAGTGTGACTTCATCCTCCAGCACCTCTAGCAACACATTGCACACAGCTACCACTCTCTGTGTTAAAAAAAACCTTCTTCTGACATCCTCCCTACGCTTTCTTCCAATCACCTTAAAATTATGCCCCTCATATTAATCATTTCCACGCTGGAATAAGATGTTGGCTGTCCAATCTATCAATGCTTTTTATCATCTTATACAAGTCACCTTGTATGTGGTGGCCAGTGTGATCATGTTTGCTGTTGTGTGCTGGGGCAGCAGGCTGAGGGTAGCAGACACCAACAGAATCAACAAACTCATTCGTAAGGCCAGTGATGTTGTGGGGATGGAACTGGACTCTCTGACGGTGGTGTCTGAAAAGAGGGTGCTGTCTAAGTTGCATGCCATCTTGGTCAATGTCTCCCATCCACTACATAATGTACTGGTTGGGCACAGGAGTACATTCAGCCAGAGACTCACTCCACCGAGATGCAACACAGAGTGTCATAGGAAGTCATTCCTGCCTGTGGCCATCAAACTTTACAACTCCTCCCTTGGAGGGTCAGACACCCTGAGCCAATAGGCTGGTCCTGGACTTATTTTCTGGCATAATTTACATATTACTATTTAACTATTTATGGTTTTATTACTATTTAATTATTTATGGTGCAACTGTAACGAAAACCAATTTCCCTGGGATCAATAAGGTATGACTATGACTATGACTATGACTATGATCTTTTATTCTCCTTTACTCCAAATAAAAAAGCCCCAGCTCACTCATAAATCATGCTCTCTAATCCAGGCAGCATCCTGGTAAATCTTTGCACCCTCTCTAATGCTTCCACAACCTTCCTAAAATGAGGCTACCAACATTCCAGATGTGGTCTAACCAGAGTTTTGTAGAGCTGCAACATTACCTCAGGTCCCATGAACTCAATCCACTGCGTAATGAAGGCCAACACACCATATGCCTTCTTGACTACCCTATCAATTTATATGGCAACTTTGAGTGATCAATGGATTGGATTCCTCTGCTTCTCCACATTGTTAAGTATCCTGCCACTAACTTTGCATCCTGCCTTCAAGTTCAACTTCCCAAAGTGAATCGCTTCACACTTTTCTGAATGAACTCAATATGCTACTTCTCAGCCCAGCTCTACATCCTATCAATGTCCCATGGTAACCAGCAACAACCTTCTGGACTATCCACAGCACTACCGACATTTGTTTCAACTAACCCACCCTTTCACTTCCTCATCCAAGTCATTTATAAAAAATCACAAAGTGCAGGGGTCCCATAACAGGTCCCTGTGGAACACCACTAGTCACCTCCAAGCAGGATACACTGCATCAACCACCACCCAAACAACAGGAATTCTGCAGATGCTGGAAATTCAAGCAACACACATCAAAGTTGCTGGTGAACACAGCAGGCCAAGCAGCATCTGTAGGAAGAGGTGCAGTCGACGTTTCAGGCCGAGACCCTTCGTCAGGACTAACTGAAGGAAGAGTGAGTAAGGGATTTGAAAGTTGGAGGGGGAGGGGGAGATCCAAAATGATAGGAGAAGACAGGAGGGGGAGGGATAGAGTCAAGAGCTGGACAGGTGATAGGCAAAAGGGGATACGAGAGGATCATGGGACAGGAGGTCCGGGAAGAAAGACAAGGTGGGGGGGGGCCCAGAGGATGGGCAAGAGGTATATTCAGAGGGACAGAGGGAGAAAAAGGAGAGTGAGAGAAAGAATGTGTGCATAAAAATAAGTAACAGATGGGGTACGAGGGGGTGGTGGGGTCTTAGCGGAAGTTAGAGAAGTCGATGTTCATGCCATCAGGTTGGAGGCTACCCTCTGCCTTCTGTAGGAATGTCAATTCTGAACCCACGCAGCCAGGTTTCCTTGCATCCCATGTCTCCAGACTTTCTGAATGAGCCTACCATAGAAAACATTATCAAATGCCTTGTAATGCACACCACATCCATTTCTCCACCTTCATCAGCTTGTTTTGTCACTTCCTCAAAGAATTCAATCAGGCCTCGTGAGGCACAAACTGCCCCTCAGAAAAGGAGTCAGACAATGCTTCTACAACTGCTTATAAATCCTGCCTCCAAAAATCCTGAGTTTGCCCACTATTGATGTAAGACTCACTGTTCTTTAATTCCAGCGATTAACCCTGTTACCTTAATTGAACAAAGGAATAACATTTGCCACCCTCCAATCCTCTGGTACCACTTATGTGGCAAGTGAGGACACAAAAATCATCCCCAACTACACAGCAATCTCTTCCCTCACTTCCCATAGTAACCTGGGGCAGATCCTGTCCAGCCCAGGGGTTTATCTATTCTAATGTTTTCCAAACCTTCCAGTACAGTCTCTTTCATAATGCCGACATGTTCCAGCATGTTCCGGGGTTTTCCAGTAAGATGGCAGCATGTTCAGATGCAACGGCCTCTCGGGAGGCCAACCAAAGGTGCTTTTGTCTTTTTTAAATGCCTTTTTTACGACTGCAGGACAATTTCAGACATTAAAACCTTCAGACACCGCAGGTCTACCCACCAGGGAGCTGCTTTTTGGCGGAGGAGCAGGACCTGGTGCAGACCGTGTTACTGCCTGCTACAGGAAGGCATCGCAGTCGGTGTGCGAAGGTGATGTGCAGTCCAGTAGCAAGTGATTGTCTCAGGTGTTTCTTTTGCGATCACAAGGCCCTGTTGGACATTAATAATGTAAAATGCTACATGTCTATTTATTTCCCTCGTTTATAGATGAGACAGACGACAGGCGAGCTGCGTTGCCTCGGTTGCAGAGAGGACTAGCCCTCGAGCTGTGGTCTTGCCTGCTGCAGCAGTTCAGGAGAAGACTCACGATGTAGTGCGGTGTCCGTTTTGGCCCCTCCTGTCCATGCTGCCCTCCAGTGATCAGTCTGTGCAATAACAAGCTGGATTGCATACGTGCAAGAGTGCGTACATTCGTCTGCGGACTGCTGACAGCTGCCTGTCCTTGTCGATAACACCCATTCATGTACCATCAATCTACAGGTCAGGTCACTCAGAGACTTGGGATATATTTTACTTTTTTATGTGAGTGTATGTTTTACTGCTGTATTAAATGTGCTATATGTGCCTTGTGCTGTGTATGACTGTGTTTTGCATCTTGGTCACAGTGAAACACTGTTTTGTTTGGCTATATTCATGGGTATTCATAAATGGTTGAATGATAATTAGACTTGAACTTGAACATATTAGCCTATTCTATGCTGTCCTCACATCTGTCAAGGTCTCTCTTACTGGTGAATACTGAAACAAAGTATTCATCAAGAATCTCCTCTACATCCTGACTTCAGGCAGGTTTTCTTTTTTTTTTTATCTCTGATTGATCCTACCCTCACGTTAGCCATCTCCTGCTCTTCACATATGTGTAGAATACTTTGGAGCTTTTTCTTAATCCTAGTCACCAATGCCTTCTCATGTCCCCTTCTAGCTCTCCTCAGTCCATCCTTAAGCTCTTTCCTGGCTACATTATAACTCTCAAGAGCCTTGCCTGATCCTTGCTTCCTAAACCTCAAGTTTGCTTCCTTCTTCCTCTTGACTAGGTGCTGCACATCTCTGGTCAACCATGGTTCCCTCACCCTACCATTCTTTGGGACAAATCTATCCAGAAGTCCATGCAAGTGCTCCCTAAACAATGGAAACATTTTTGGTTGTCCATTTCTCTGAGTACACCTGTTCCCAATTTATATTCTCTAATCACATCATAGTTTGTTCTTCCCCAATGAAGTACTCTCCCATATCATCTGCTCCTATACCTTTAAAAGACAAAGGCAAAGGTAAAGGTCTGAAAATAGTGGTCATTGTCTCCCAAATGCTCGTCCACTGAGAATGTCACCTGACCAGGTTGATTGCCTACTACGTACTGAATCCAGTATATCCTTTCCTCCACTTGTCTGGCCATATATTGTGTCAGGAATCCTTCTTGGACACAGCTAACAAAGTCATGATTAGCTTTATTATCACCAGCATGTGTCATGAAATTTGTTAACTTAGCAGTAGCAGTTCAGTGCAATACATGATATAGAACAAAAAATAAATAAGTAAATAAATCAATCAATTACAGTATACATATAATGACTAGATTAAAAATATGCAAAAACAGAAATATGTTTAAAAAGTGAGGTAGTATTCACAAATTCAATGTCCATTTTGGAATTGGATGGTAGAGGGGAAGAAGCTGTTCCTGAATCACTGAGTGTGTGCCTTCAGGCTTCAGTACCTCCTACCTGAGGGTAACGGTGAGAAAAGGGCATGCCCTGGGTGCTGGAGGTCCTTAATAATGAATGCTGCCTTTCTGAGAGACGGCTCCCTGAAGATGTCCTGGGTACTTTGTAGGCTAGTACCCAAGATGGAGCCGACTAGATTTACAACCCTCTGCAGCTCCTTTCAGTCCTGTGCAGTAGACCCCATTACCAGACAAGTGATGCAGCCTGTCAGAAAGCTCTCCACTGTACATCTATAGAAGTTCTTGAGTGTATTTGTTGACATGCCAAATCTCTTCAAACTCCTAATAAAGTATAGCTGCTGCTTTGCCTTCTATATAGCTGCATCAATATGTTGGGACCAGGTTAGATCCTCAGAGATCTTGACACCCAGGAACCTGAAACTACTCACTTGCTCCACTTCTGATCCCTCTATGAGGATTGGTGTGTGTTCCTTCATCTTACCCTTCCTGAAGTCCACAATCAGCTCTTTTGTCTTACTGACGTTGAGTGCAAGGTTGTTGCTGCGGCACCACTCCAATTGTTGGCACATCTCACTCCTCTACGCCCTCTTGTCACCAGCTGAGATTTTACCAACAATGGTTGTATCGTCAGCAAATTTATAGATGGGTATAGAGAGAGCAGAGCAGTGGGCTAAGTACACACCCCTGAGGCGCACCAATGTTGATTGTCAGTGAGGAGGAGATGTTATTACCAATCCGCACAGATTGTGATCTTCCTGTTAGGAAGTCGAGGATCCAGTTGCAGAGGGAGGTACAGAGGCCTAGATTCTGCCCCATCTGAACCTTTCACACTAATCCATATCAGGGATGTTGAAGTCGTCCTTGACCAACAATGATGTTATTTTTGCACCTTTCAGAAATCTGCCTCTCAATGTGCTCCTCAGTGTCTCTCACATACACAAGGAAATCTGTAGGTGCTGGAAAGCCACTGTGCAACACACACAAAATGCTGGAGGAACTCAGCAGGCCAGGCAGCATCTACGGAAAAGAGTACAGTTGACATTTCAGGCCAAGACCCTTCTTCAGGACTGAGAAGGAAGATGTCTCTACTGTTATTGAGTGATCTATGGAATACTTCCAATTAAGTGATTGCTCCCTTCCTGTTTCTGACTTCCACCCACACTAACTTGGGAGATGAACACTCCATGAAATTCTCCCTTTCTGTAGATGTGATACTATTTCTGATTAACGTCACCAGTCCTCCACCAATTTTACCTCCAGTCGTGTCACTTTTGAAGCGCCTAAATCCCAGAACATGCAGCAGTCGTTCCTGCCTTTGTGACAACCAAGTCTCTGCAATGGTGACAAAATCATAGATACGTGTATTGATCTGTTCTCTCAGCTTATCACCCTTTTTCCTGATACTTCTTGCATTTCAGCCCATCCAGCTGACTGCATTTACTTTCCCCTGGGTCCCCTCTACCTCCCTTTCTCCAATTGTCCACTCTCCTCTCCTATCAAATTCCTTCTTCTCTGACCCTTGACCCTACCCACCCACCTGGCTTCACTTTTCATCTTCCATATATGGAGGGGGGGAATAAAGCTTGCACCTCTTAAGCTATTCGACACACCCACATGTACCCCACCCTCCATCACCACTGCTCTGCCTGGGAAACTCCGGTCACAATGAAACCACAATTCTGCTAAACCCTTACATAGCAATTTCCCAAACTCAACATCTGTGTGGAGCTGGGTTTGCTGATCACGTTAGCAAACAGATAGAGATATAGAATGTCTCTTACTGGAAGTAGGAACTCTGGTACAACAGTGTTAATTTATGCCCAGCAAGATCCCAGATCGATGGAATATTCATCAGATAGTCAGCTGTGGGAGTGTTGCCCAATGCAGAAATTAAGATTATGACACCATGAAGGAAAAAACTAGCAAAATTCTGCAGGAAATCCAAGCAACCCACACTAAATGCTGGGGGAACAGCAGGCCAGGCCGCATCTACGGAAAAGAGTGCAGTTGACGTTTCAGACCGAAACCCTTTGGCAGGACTGGAGAAAAAAAGCTGAGGAGTAGATTTAAAAGGTGGGAGAAGAGGAGAGAAAAATACAAGGCAATAGCTGAAACTGGGGGCGGGGGTGCAGGGGGAGGAATGAAGTAAATAGGTGGGAAGTTGATTGGTGAAGGAGTTAGTCTCCAACCCTTATATTCCATCTAGGTAGCCTCCAACTTGATGGCATGAACATTGATCACTCAAACTTCTGGCAATGTCCCCCCCTCCCCTCACCTTCACTATTCCCCATCCCTTTTTCCCTCTCCACCTTATCTCCTTGCCCACCCATCACCTCGTTCTGGTGCTCCTCCCCCTTTTCTTTCCTCCAGGGCCTTCTGTCCTCTTCTACGAGATTCCCCCCTTCTCCAGACCTGTATCTCCTACACCAATCAACTTCCCAGCTCTTTACTTCATCCCTCGCCCTCCCAGTTTCACCTATCACCTTACGTTTTTCTCTCCTCTTCTCCCACCTTTTAAATCTACTTATCTTTTTTTCTCCAGTCCTGCCGAAGGGTCTCAACCCAAAACGTCGACTGTACTCTTTTCCATAGATGCTGCCTGGACATCATGAAGGATTTCTCTTCAAAGCAGTACTGTGGAAATGTTTGTATCCATGACACTGTGCAGATGGAGCTCTGGAGTTTAACATCTAATCCAAATAAAAAGCACTGGAGTGTCAGCTTTGAGTTTTGCACTCAAGTCCCTGGAGAAGGACTTGAACCCACAACTCCCGTGATAGTTGCACACCAGTAACCTTTTATTCACACAGAGACATTTTTTTTGCCAGATTTAAAATTGCTAAGTCCAAATAATATAAACAATGCCATCATTTCCGAATATTCCTGATGTGTTACATCATGGGAAAAATGAACCCAAACTGTTTCAGGCTTGTGTGAGTAGGTTTGTGTGTGTGTGTGTGTGTGTGTGTGTGTGTGTGTGTGTGTGTGTGTGTGTGTGTGTGTGTGTAGGTTTTGTGTGTGTGTTTGTAGGTTTTGTGTGTGTGTTTGTAGGTTTTGTGTGTATGTAGGTTTTGAGTGTGTGTGTGCGTGTAGGATTTTTGTGTGTGTGTAGCTTTTTATGTCTGTAGGTGTGTGTGTCTGTCTGTGTGTAGGTTTTGAGCGTGTGTGTGTGTAGGTTTTGTGTGTGCGTGTAGGATTTTTGTGTGTGTGTAGCTTTTTGTGTCTGTTTGTAGGTGTGTGTGTGTCTGTGTATAGGTTTTGTGTGTGTGTGTGTGTGTGTGTGTGTGTAGCTTTTTGTGTCTGTTTGTAGGTGTGTGTGTGTCTGTGTATAGGTTTTGTGTGTGTGTGTGTGTGTGTGTGTGTGTAGGTTTTGAGCGTGCGTGCGTGTGTGTGTGTGTCCATGTCCATATATGCGCACGCACATACGTATATCAGTGAATAAGACAGATACTTCAGAATTGCCATCTACGTCAATCCAGGTATTCCATTTCAACTGATTATAAAACTGGGCACATATACATTACGTCATTGCCCCCAAATTGCAGCACACCCTGTCACAGTCTTGTGCATTTTCAGTGCCGAGGATATTCTACATCGGTGATGGATCCAACAGCTGCGGAGCCGTTACTGACTGCTGTCAGCTAATGAACATCAGCAGCTGGAACAGGCTCAGCAAACACTTAGAGAGCCGCGGCTAACCAAGGGGAAGCGAAGCAGCAGACAGAATATGTATGATACCTTCAACAGCGGGGTCTGTGGAGACTTGTCATGACCACTGGTGACCACCCCCTCCAGCAAGTCTGGACCCCTGATGCTAGGTCAACATGGGCACCAGGCCGATCAGCTGCTTCACGTGGGGGTGGGGGTGGAGGTGGAGGGAGAGAGGGAGAGGAGGAAAGCAGGACCAGCTGTAAGGCCATAAGCTGCCTCCCTCCCCATCAAAAGCCAACACAGTGCAATGTGGCTGTGCTACAAAACCCAGGACCCGCGATTGCGGCAAGAGGCAAACCACACCACACCTTTCATCCTGAACACTGCTACCATAAAGGTCCAATCATTCAGCAAACTTGTGACTTTGCTGCGACCGAATCAGCAGCTGTTCCAGATTACTGGATGATAATGCAACAGTGGATTCCAGTAAATTGGACTATCGTCTAATAGGGGCAACCATTAATTTGGGACAACTCTTAAAGAACAGAAACTAAACTGAGAAATAGCCAGGATATCAGTTGTTTATTTGGGACACTATGCTTCTTAACCGGGGCGGGGGACTGTTCCTGAACAGTTTCTAACTAGTGTCAGTCATGTGCATATGTGTGGCCATTAGACACTACACTGTGCTTAGAGCTATCAGTTTTTAAAAAGTGTCAGTTGCATGTGCTTGTGTTCAAAGAGCATTGATTTTTGTCACTGATATTTGACAAGAGATCAGTAGGACGATCTCGAACTGCTTTGCTCACTGTGGTTTCAAACATTCAGTGGTGATGTCAGAAACGGCCAGGAGAGAAAATGCAACAATTTCACTACTTCAACAAGTTAGGAATAATGAAGAATTTGAAGGTATCAAAAATCATCTTGAATGATACAATAAAATTGAAGATTTGGAGAATACAATTGTTTAAAGCATAGTATGAAGGCAGTCCATTCTTTGCACTAATGTCTGACCTGATTTGTTCATTTACGGTCAATCAAAAGAACAAGGTAACACACACAAAATGCTGGAGGAACTCAGCAGGCCAGGCAGCATCTGTGGAAAAAAAGTACAGTCGATGTTTTGGGCTGAAACCCTTCAGCAGGACTGGAGGAAAAAGGCTAAGGATTAGATTTAAAAGGTGAGGGGAGGAAAGAGAGAAACACCAGGTGATAGATGAAACATGGAGGAAGAGGGATGAAGTAAAGAGCTGGGAAGGGGATTGGTGAAAGAGACAGAAGGCCATGGAAGCAAGAAAAAGGGGGGAGGAGCACCAGAGGGAGGCGATGGGTGGACAAAGAGATAAGGTGAGGGAGGGAAAAGGGATGGGGAACAGTGGGGGGGGGGAATGGGGGGCATTACCGGAAGTTTGAGTATTCGGTGTTCATGCTATCAGGTTGGAGGCTACACAAATGAAATATAATGTGTTGTTTCTCCAACCTGACTGTCGCCTCACCATGTCAGTGGAGGAGGCCATGGATGGACATATCGGAATGAGAATGGGAAGTGGAATTAAAATGGGTAGCCACTGGGAGATCTCACTTGTTCTGGCAGACGAAGCATAGGTGGTCGGCAAAGCGGTCTCCCAATCTATGTTGGGTCTCAACGATATACAGGAGGTCACACCGGGAGTATGTGACCCCAACAGACTCAGACATCCCACCTCTCCTGGCAGTTCCGGGAGTCTCCCGCATATTGTTAGCGGCTCCCTGACACCCGCAAGTTATATACAATATCCTAGAAATCAATTTTTTTGAGAGCGAGCGAACAAGAGGGAGAGAGAGAGGCAGACAGACAGAGAGAGTGAGTGACAGATGAAGCAAGAGAGTGGCAGGTAGAGCATCCAGTTGATGAAGCTGCTTTTGGTGCTGCCAAATTCCAATTGTGATGTAGAAAGGGCATTCAGCATGGTGCATCACATTAAGACAGAATTCAGAAGTCAGCTGCCTCACAAAACACTTGTGAATCTGATGTTTTGCAAGATTAACAAATTCATTGACACAGACTGCTATGAGGTTGAGACTTCCAGTTGAGACCTCCCTGAAATGAGTTTTTGCAGGGTGGGATGTCTGCAGACTCACAGAAATATCACCTCACTTTTACTGTGTTTGGTGAGTTTAGAGGCCGTGAGTGTGAGACAGACCCCAGTGAGTTTAGAGGCAGTGTGTGTGAGACAGGCTGCAGTGAGTTTAGAGAGTGTGTGAGACAGACCCCAGTGAGTTTAGAGTGTGTGTGAGAGAGGTCCCAGTGAGTTTAGAGGCAGTGTGTGTGAGGCAGACCCATTGAGTTTAGAGGCAGTGTGTGTAAGACAGGCTGCAGTGAGTTAGAGAGTGTGTGTGAGACAGGCCACAGTGAGTTTAGAGGCAGTGTGTGAGTGAGACAGGCCCCAGTGTGTTTAGAGGCCGTGAGTGTGAGACAGACCCCAGTGAGTTTAGAGGCAGTGTGTGTGAGACAGGCTGCAGTGAGTTTAGAGAGTGTGTGAGACAGACCCCAGTGTGTGTGAGAGAGGTCCCAGTGAGTTTAGAGGCAGTGTGTGTGAGGCAGACCCATTGAGTTTAGAGGCAGTGTGTGTAAGACAGGCTGCAGTGAGTTAGAAAGTGTGTGTGAGACAGGCCACAGTGAGTTTAGAGGCAGTGTGTGTGTGAGACAGGCCCCAATGTGTTTAGAGGCCGTGAGTGTGAGACAGACCCCAGTGAGTTTAGAGGCAGTGTGTGTGAGACAGGCTGCAGTGAGTTTGGAGAGTGTGTGAGACAGACCCCAGTGAGTTTAGAGTGTGTGTGAGAGAGGTCCCAGTGAGTTTAGAGGCAGTGTGTGTGAGACAGGCTGCAGTCAGTTTAGAGAGTGTGTGAGACAGACCCCAGTGAGTTTAGAGTGTGTGTGAGAGAGGTCCCAGTGAGTTTAGAGGCAGTGTGTGTGAGAGAGGTCCCAGTGAGTTTAGAGGCAGTGTGTGTGAGAGAGGTCCCAGTGAGTTCAGAGGCAGTGTGTGTGAGGCAGACCCCATTGAGTTTAGAGGCAGTGTGTGTGAGAGAGGTCCCAGTGAGTTTAGAGGCAGTGTGTGTGAGAGAGGTCCCAGTGAGTTTAGAGGCAGTGTGTGTGAGGCAGACCCCATTGAGTTTAGAGGCAGTGTGTGTGAGACAGGTTGCAGTGAGTTAGAGAGTATGTGTGAGACAGGCCACAGTGAGTTTAGAGGCAGTGTGTGTGTGAGACAGGCCCCAGTGAGTTTAGAGGCAGTGTGTGTGAGAGACAGGCCACAGTGAGTTTAGAGACCATGAGTGTGAGACAGACTCCAATGAGTTTAGAGGCAGCGTGTGTGAGACAGACTCCAGTGAGTTTACAGACAGTGTGTGTGAGAGACAGGCCACAGTGAGTTTAGAGGGAGTGTCAGAAACAGGGCCCAGTGAGCTTAGAGGCCATGAGTGTGAGACAGACCCCAGTGAGTTTAGAGGCAGTGTGTGTGAGAGACAGGCCACAGTGAGTTTAGAGGCCGTGAGTGTGAGACAGACCCCAGTGAGTTTAGAGGCAGTGTGTGTGAGAGACAGACCCCAGTGAGTTTAGAGAGAGTGTCGGAAACAGGGCCCAGTGAGTTTACAAAGTGTGTGAGACAGGCCCCAGTGAGTTTAGAGGGAGTGTCGGAAACAGGGCCCAGTGAGTTTAGAGGGAGTGTGAGACAGGCCCCAGTGAGTTTAGAGGCAGTGTTGGAAACAGGGCCCAGTGAGTTTACAGGGAGTGTCGGAAATAGGTCCCAGTGAGTTTATAGGCAGTGTGTGGGAGATAGGCTGCAGTGAGCTTAGAGGGAGTGTCAGAAACAGGGCCCAGAGAGTTTAGAGGGAGTGTCGGAAACAGGGCCCAGCTAATTTTATGGGAGCACTGAAAAAGCAGTCTGCTGTGTTCAAAATGAATATGATAAACACGGTCCCTTAAGTTTAGCAGGAGCGCAAAAATAGAATTGAACAGCAACAGAAACAGCCATTTGGCCCAACAAATTTTATTTCTCTCATTCTATCAATGGTTAATTAGTCCACAAGTCCTTCTCTTTCCCCACGGCATTGGTATTTTTTTCTGCTGCAAGGTATATCCATTTTCATGAAGAAAGCCCTTTGGAATCTCTATTCACTATCCTATCAAATTTTGCATACCAAATTCTAACCACACATTCCAGTATAAAAATTCTAACATCATTCCTTGGATGTTTGTCAATTATCTTCTGTCTCTGTCATCCAGCTTTTGACCTATAGCCATTAGAGGCTGATCTGCCTCATTTGTTTCATCATGCCTTTAAGCAAACTTACCACATTTTCTCTTTACATTTACTCCTTTAGGGAGCTTCTCATTCTGGCTTCCCAATTCCTCATTGTTGCAATTATTCTGGTAAATCGGTTCACTCAACAGAGCCCTAATCCTGTTCCTAAAGACTGATGCACTGAACTGTACCCGATATTCCAACAATGAAAATTGGACATGGCCCAAAAGGTCACCTTGACCGTTCAGTGAAATATTCACTCCTGCCAACATCAGTCTCTAGTTTTTTTTAACATTGCTTTTTTGGGATCTGGGCATCCCTGGCAAGGATGGCACCTATTTGCCATCGATAATTGCCCTTGGGAAGGTCTTGTTGGGTCACCTTTTTGAACTGCTGCACTCCCAGTGAAGGTGTTCTTGGGAGGGAGTTCTGGGATTTAGATCCCATGATACTGAAGGATGAGCAATATATTTCCGAACTGGAATTGCGTGCAACATTGAGCTGTAGAGTGTCCTCCTCCCATCAAGGCATATAGAGTTGACTTACCCAGCACTGGCAGATTCGCCAACCTGGGCGGTATCATTTGGCAGGTTGGTGGGAACGAGGATGACATCCAGTGCAGACACAGCAAAGTTAGAAAGGTCTTCGGATCAATGGGGATCAACCAAGTACAACGTCCACACCAAGGTGAAGCTGTACCAGAGCTGTGTCCTGTCCACAGTCTTGTTCACGTCAGAATGCTGGCACATGACAGAGAACGAGATTGCTATCATTCCACACCATAAGCCTTTGGACGATCCTCCAGATTCTCTGGCCAAGAGAAATCTCCAGCCACGCCCTAATCCTTCAGTGTCATCATCATGAGGAAACATTGAAGATGGATTGGGCACATGATGAGGCCAATTCCATCATCAAAGCAGCACTTCATTGGACACCTGAAGGGTGGAGGAAATGCAGGAGACCAAAGGCAACTTGACACCATATCATAGAGGCAGAAATGAGGACCCTGAACCACACCTGAGGCGCAATAGAGATGGCCAAGGACAGAGACAGATGGAGAACCTTCATTGTTGTCCTAAATGCCAGCGGCATAACAGGTGGCAGCAGCAGTGACAACTGAGTAATCCTACGGGTGGTGATGTTGCCGTGCACCTGCTGCCCCTGTTCCTTTGGTAGCAGAGGATGTGAGTGTGGGAGTGTTATCACAATGTGGTGCATTCTGTAAATGGCAGACACTGCAGCCACTGTGTGCCGGTGGTGAAAGGAATAAATGTTTGGGTGGTGAACCCAGGTGTGCCGCTTTGCAGAGGATGGTGTCGAGCTCCCTGGGAATTGTCGGAGCTACTTTCATCCAGGCACGGGTCAGCAACCTCGTAGGTGACAGAAGTACGCAACCACAGTTCTGCTTTAAATGTGATCGAGGAGTCTGCCTTCAGCGCTCCTTGAAGTGGTGAGTTCCAAATCTCTGAGACCCCAAATAAAAAGTATCTTTAGCTCCCATTCTAGCCATTACTCTGAGTCAAGTAATTGATTTTAATTCATATATATTTCTCCTTCTCAATATAATTTAACTTGCATCTAATACTGTTTATTTTTGTAATTGCATATTCAATTTGGAAGGGTTATAGGAAGGATTGGATTGATTGTGAAGTAGGTTAGCAGTTCGGCTGTTAGTGAGCTGAAAGGCTTGTACTGTGCTATATAGTTCTATATGTTCTGTGAAATACTGTGATTTATGAAATGCAGTCATGTAACTTAGCCAAGAGCAATTAAAATCAAGGGCTGCACAAACCTTAACCAACTGGGACAACTCGAGTGGCAAAGCTAAATTCGTAGGCTTCTTGTGCACTGATGGGGTGTTTGGTCAGAATAAGATCTAGTGCCCTGGATAATCTTACTGTGCCTCCATCAATCAGTGGGACACCTGGGACAAATGCAAGGAGCATTCTATAAAGCTCCTGTACATCCTGCAAATGCTAGAAGTTAAACATTTTTCCTCAGTGAAAAACAAGTACCAAATCACCTGCAGAAGACTTCTATGATAGCACTTCTCCCCATTACTCAGAAGTCAGGCAACAACAAGATTGCTAATCCTCCTGCTTCAGCGTAGCCACTCACTGCAGTTATCACTGGTTTTGAAAACTGTATCCGGGATAGGAAACAGAAAGGAAAAGTAACCATAGAATAAATAGATAGTGCTGAAAAGGCATTTGATTCGGTTAATTGGAATTTTCTTTACAGAGTTTTACATAGATTTGCTTTCCATGACATAATTATTAAAACTATACAGGCACTATATGACAACCCTGCTGCTAGGATTAAAATCAAATAGTTTTATTCTAGAAAGGGGCACGAGACAGGGTTGTGCATGGTCACCGCTACTCTTCGCATTATATCTGGAACCATTAGCTCAATACATCAGACAAAATGAAGATATCAGGGGAATTACATATTAAAGGGACAGAGCATAAATTGGCCTGTTACGCGGATGACATTTTGATCTATCTAGGGCAACCAAAATACTCTTTACCTAAATTGATGCAATCCTTTGAACAATATGGTCAATTATCAGGATACAAGATCAACATGGATAAAACCCAATTACTTTAATATAACTATAGCCCACCGAGAGAAATTGAAAGTAGATATCCTTGGGCATGGCAAACAGAGCCTGTCAAATATTTGGGCATCATTGTGCCAAACAATTTGGCAAAATTATCAGAATGGAATTATCAGCCTATATATAAAAAAATTAAGGAAGATATAACAAGATGTAACCTAATTCCTTTTTTTAGTCTCAGTTCAAGGATTGAATCTATTAAAATGAATATACTGCCCAGACTATTATATCTCTTTCAGACCCTACCAATGGAGATTAATCAAAATCAATTCAATGAACGGAACAAAATGTTATCAAGATATATATAGCAAAGGCCTAGAGTTCGTCTCAAAACTTTGCAATTAGCCAAGGAAAAGGGGGGATGGGGCCTACCTTCTCTTAGAGATTATTATTTTGCAGCACAGTTGAGAGCCGTGATATGTTGGTGCAACCCATCATCTGATGCTCAATGGAAAAACATTGAGGAGGGGATACTTCCCATCCCCATACAGGCAATTTTGGCTGATAACAACCTACAAAGGTACATAAATACTATTGCTAACCCATGGGTGAAATGGACTCTTAAAATATGGAAAACTATTATAAAAGAATATAAACTAGAGGGAGATACTGCAATTCTTAAATGGTGTGCATATGACTCGGATGCTAGATTTAAGGATCGGACAGCTAAAGGAATAACAACTATTTGCAATATAATGAAAGAAGGAACACTGTTCAGTTTTGAAATGCTTGAAGAGAAACACTTATTAGAAAAACAAGACTTTTATCAGTATTTACAGATGTGACAGTATGTTAATAGGACGGTTAAAAATGTAACCAAGGCAAGTACATGATTGATAGAGCTATTTAGAAAAGCATATAATTTAGATAACGGTAGTAGAATCATTTCAAGCATGTATAATGGTTTGTCAAATCTTAAAACATCCGACTTCATACATTAAAACAAAATGGGAGAAGGAAGGAGGGATAATTATTTTTGAGGAAGAATGGACAATAATATGCAGGTATCAATGGGAGTGTACCAGTTCACAGAAATGGAGGGAGTTCAGATGGAAAAACTTGATAAGATATTTTATTACAACCTCTCAGAAATCCCATTATGATAGTAACCTCCCTGCTTGCTGGAGAAATTGTGGAAATCAAAATGAAAACCATTATCATATTTTCTGGAATGCCCTGTTATCAAAGACTATTGGAGTGGGATACATAATGCCCTACAAGACATCTTTAAATGTGAAATTCCCTTAGAGAGTAAGACCATATATTTTGGGTATATACTACCTCAAGAATGGTTGGTGCGGTCTTTCATTGATTCTATTATGGTTATTATTCTATTATGGGTTTATTGAGTATGCCCCTGCAAGAAAATGACTCTCTGGGTTGTATATAGTGATATCTATGTACTTGGATAATAAATTTACCTTGAAATTCAAAATATCCTTCCCATATCAGCTATCTTGTAAGATTTGGCAAGTTTGAATGAAGTTTCCCTTCCTCCTTCTGAACTCTATCAATTACATGCCCAGAGTCATCAAATGCTCTTCATACATTAAGCCTTTCATTCTCAGGATCACTGTGAATCTCCTCTGGACCCGCCCAGCACCAGAACCTCTTTGCTTCAACACAGTGCTCAAAAATGCTCACAATATTTCAAATGCAATCTGATTAACACCTTATAAACAACATCAGCACATCCTTGCTTGTATATTCTTGATTTCTTGAAGTGATAGCGAATCTCTGAGATTCCAATGCCACCTACACAGAAGGAACACTACCATAGCGAATTAACCTGTGTGTTTGAGATGTAGAGGGAAGTCAGAGGACCCAAGGGAAACCCATATGGTCAGAGGGAGAACGTGCAGATTCCATGCAGCACTGGAAATCAGACTGAAATTGGGTTACTGAAGCTGCAACTCAGCACATCCAACAGCTGTATCACCTAGCTATGTCACAAAGCTGGACTCTGTAATGGTGATTGCCTATCTTACAAATATCCTTCAGGGAAGGATATCTGCTCTCCTTACCTGCTCTAGCTTATCTGTAACTCCAGAGTCACCAACGTGGTTGACTGTTTTCTGTGCTTTTCTGGCCCAGCAAACATAGTCATAGTCATACTTTATTAATCCCGGGGGAAACAAAGTTCAGGAGGCAGTTAAGAACCGTCAACAAATGCTGGCCTTGTCAATAATGTCCACATACTAAGGGCAAATAATAAAGAACCCCACATTAAAAATAGCAAAACTTCAGGTTTCAGATTTCATGTTCTTTTGTCTGCAATCTAAGCCTGATAATACATTCCCTTTTAAAACTTGAGATAAAAGATTGGAATCCCAAATTTGCAGATGATCAGGCCGACATACGCTGCTCCGCATTCACAGGGAATCCCATAAATGTATATCGGCCAGACAGGGTGCATGACGGAAACCCGCATCAAGGAGCACAGGAGTTGTATCCATTTGGATTACCCAGAGAAATCGGCGGTAGCAGAATATTGCATTTGCAATAGCCATAGAATTGACTTTGACTGCACAAAACTACTGCGCTATGCCAATGACTTTTAGGACCATCTGGTGAAGGAAGCCATTGAAGTAAAAGTAGAGAAAGAGAATTTTAACGACGACTAAAGTCTCTAAGTAAGAACTGGAATTTGATTGTAAACAAGGTAGAATGGTGGAAACCTGATTGGATGAGGAGTAACCAATCAGGAGAGAAGGATGATAGAGGTATAGACATGCTCCCTGATGAAAATGGCAGAGTTTTGTCATCGAAACATCAGTTAAAATCAATACCTGTACCCAGCTGGAAACCCGAGAAGAGTTTCTTCGTCATAAAAGGAAAGGAACCTCGCATCCGGAGTTTCTCTGGTTAGCGGACGATTTCCCTCCACGCCTCTCTGACGCAGTGAGGAACCATGTACGAGGCAATTTACAGCAGTGGTTTGTCATTGCCTTCTGCCAGGTGAGTTTCCAAAGGGATCACCAGTTCATAGCCCAGCATGGATGGGAAGCGTGCAGGGGAGCCGGCTGGATTCGAACTCGGGACCCTTCGTCCCGAAGTCCGTCACTGATGCCACTAGGCCACTCGTCATATACCCCAGAAAAGCACTAGGTTCTTTTTCCATTCATATACATGTATATCAACTACTTTTTGAGAAGTTTGAGGAGATTTGGTTTGTCACCCAAAACACTCAAAAGCTTCTGCAGGTGTACCATGGAGAATATTCTGACAGGCTGCATCACTGTCAGGTTTGCGGGAGGAGCGCAACTGCACAAGATGAAAGTAATTTGCAGCAAGTTGTAAAATTAGTCAGCTCTACCATGAGTACTAGCCTCCATAGTATCCAATACACCTTCAAGGAGCGGTGCCTCAGCAATGTGGCGTCCATTATTAAGGACCCCCATCACCCAGGACATGCCCTCTTCTCATTGTTACCGTCAGGAAGGAGGTACAGAAGCCTGAAGGCACACACTCAGCGATTCAGGAACAGCTTCTTCCCCCCGACATCCAATTCCTAAATGGACATTGAACCCGTGAACACTACCTCACTACTTTTTTTTATTACTTACTGTAATTAATTTTTTTCCTATATTTATCATGTATTGCAATGTACTGCTGCCACAAAGTTAACAAATTTCATGACATATGTCAGTGATATTAAACCTAATTCTGATATACTGTTTGTAGTGAAACTGAGAGGAAGGACAGGCAGATGTTAAGGAAAAATTGCAGTCAGTGGGATGAACTGAAGTGTAACATTGAAAAGGATGAGGAATACAAGACTGAATGTACACAGTATACCGAATAAGTTGGATGATACTGTAGGGCAGTTAGAGATTGGTAGGTATGTCACTGTCGGCATCACTGAGTCATGGCTGAAAGAAGATCATAACTGGGAGCTTAACAGCGGGTGACTTCTTCCAGTTCATCTGCAAAACATTAAATTTGTATCTTTGATGTCTCTTCTTTCCTTTTCGAGGTGGCTGGGGCCCTGTCGGAGTCTTTAATGTACAGCTGCATTCAAACTGTGGTTCTTCACGATGGTGGGCTCCTGCTCTTGAAACTCGCTGAGCAGTCCAGCATTCTTGATATCTCCAAGAGTGGCTGGAAGACAAGCACCTTTGGGGCGCAGCCTTGTGCGTCCTGTGGGCGACTCGATTTCTCACCAGTGTCACTGACTGAAGTGACGCAGGAGATCGGAACATCGAGTTTGGCTGTCGGAGGCTTGTGTGTGTGTGTGTGTCTGTCTGTCAATGAAGGGAGTTTGCTCCTTGAGTCAGGGGAGCTGGAAGTAAGGTGACGCTGCAGACTGTAACATCGAAACAGCGAGCTGTTGGCCTCCCCTCCCACTGTGAAAGGACTGATACCCTTCTCTCCTTCATTAGAGAGAGAGAGAGCGCACCTGTGGGATGTCCAACTGTTAGGATGGACAATGGTTCTTGATGGATCGACGTGATGGTCGTTTTGGGAGCTTTGCAATTGCTTGCATGGTGGGTGGTGGGGGTGCTGATGCTTTCTGCTGGAACAAGTGAGGAGAGGAGGGAGGGCTGATGTTTTTCTGCTGCTTATGTGTGTGTGGGGGGATTTCAGGTTGTATAGTGTATACATTTTCGGATATTAAATGGAACCTTTGAACATCCAAAGATACTACTTGCATCAAAAGGACAGGCAGGTAAACAGACAGGGTGGGGCGGCTCTGTTGGTAAAAAATGAATTCAAACCCTCAGAAAGAGGTGACCTGTAGGATCGGAAGGTGCAGGATCCTTGTGGGTAGGGCTAAGAAACTGCAAGGGTAAAGGGACCCTGATGGAAGTAACAGAATATACTGGCCTCTAACTAGTAGGCAGGATGTGGGATACAAATTACAATGGGAGACAGAAAAGCATGTAAAAAGGGCAATGTTAGGAGAGTTATGGGGATTTCAATATGCAGGTAGATTGGGAAAGTCAGGTTCCTGCTGGATTCCAAGAGAAGGAATTAATAGAATGTCTATTACTTGGCTTTTTAGAGCAGCTTGTGGTTGAGCCCACTAGGGGGAAAGCAATTCTGGATTGGATGTTGTGTAATGAACAGGATTTGATTAGGGAGCTTATGGTAAAGGAACCCTTAGGAGACAGTGATCACTCTGAAGTTGAGAGGAAGAAGGTAAAGTCAGATGTACCAGTATTACAGTGGAGTAAAGGGAATTACAGTGGCATGAGAGTGGAGCTGGCCAAAGTTGATTGGAAGGGGACATTATCAGGGACGATAGTAGAACAGCAATGGCTGGAGTTTCTGGGGGGTAATTTGGAAAGCGGAGGATAGATACATCCCAAAGATGAAGAAGTATTATAAAGGAAGGTGAGGCAATAGTGGCTGACAAAGGAAGTCAAAGACAACATATAAGCAAAAAAGAGGGCATATAAATATAGCAAAAATTAGTGGGAAGTTAGAGGATTGGGAAGCTTTTAAAAACCAGCAGAAAACAAATAAAAAGTCATTAAGAAGGTAAAGATGGAATACAAAAGTAAGCTAGCCAATAGTATAAAAGAAGATAGCAAAAGCTTTCTCAGATACATACAGAGTAAAAGGTGAGAATGGTTTTCGTACTACTGGAAAATGCTTCTGGAGAGGTAGTAATGGAGGATAAAGAAATGGCAGACAAACTTAATATGTATTTTGTGTCAGTCTTCACAGTGGAACACACTAGCAGCATGCCAGAAATTGAAGAGTGTCAGGGGGCAGAAGGGAGTGTAATCGCTATGACCAAGGAGAAGGTGCTTAGGAGGCTGAAAGGTGTGGAATTAGACAAGTCACCTGGACCAGATGGATCACACCCCTGTGTTCTGAAAGGGGTAATTGAAGAGATTGTGGGAGGCATTAGTAATGATCTTTCAAGAATCACTAGATTCTGGAATGTTTCCAGAGGACTGAAAAATTGAAAATAGCATTCCACTCTTTTTAAGATGTGAGGGAAGCAGAAGAAAGGAAATTATAGGCCAGTTAGCCTGACTTCGATAATTGGGAAGATACTGAAGTCCATTATTAAAGATGAGGTTTTGGGGTACTTGGAGGCAGCTGACAAAATAGGTCAAGGTCAGCATGGTGTTCTTAAGAGGAAATCTTGCCTGACAAATCTGTTGGAATTCTTTGAGGAAATAGCCAGCAGGATAGAAAAAGGAGAGCGAGTAGATATTGTTTACCTGGATTTTCAGAAGGCCTTTAAGAAGCTGCCACACATGAGGCTGCTTAACAAGATAAAAGCCCATGGTATTACTGGAATATACTAGCAAGGAAAGAAGATTAGCGAAGAAGTGGCAGATGGAATATTATGTAGGGAAGTGTATGGTCATGCACGTTGGTAGAAGGAATAAAGGAGTAGACTATTTTATAAACAGAGAAAATTCAAAAATCAGAGGTGCAGGATTCCCTAAAGGTTAACTTGCAGAATGAGTCAGTGGTAAGGTAGACAAATGCAAAGATAGCATTTATGAGGCATCGTTCAGACTGTATTTGGAATATAGTGAACAATTTTGGGTCCCTTAACTCAGAAAAGATGTGCCAGCATTGGAGAAGGTTCATGAGAATGTTTCCAGGAATGAAAGGGTTAACAAATCATTTGCTAGTCCGGGCCTGCACTCGCTAGAGTTTAGAAGAATGAGGGGGATCTCATTGAAACCTATCAAATATTGAAAACTGAGATAGAGTGAATGGGGGATGTGTGTTTCCTTTAGTGTGTGAGTCTAGGACCAGTGGACACAACCTCAGGAAAGAGGGATGTCCATTACAACAGAGATGAAGAGAAACTTCTTTAGCCAGGGGGTGTTGAATTTGTGGAATTCATTGCCACAGCCAGATGTGGAGACAATGTCATTTAGTATACTTAAAGCAAAGGTTGATAGGTTCTTGATTAGTCGGGGCATCAAAGGTTATGGGGAGAAGGCAATAGAATGGGTTTGAGAGGGATAATAAATCAGCCATGATAGAATGGCGGAGCAGACTCAATGGGCCAAATGGTCTAATTCTGCTCCTATGTCTTGTGGTCATAAACAGAATTTGTTTTAAAAAGTGCTTTAAATGCTCAGCAAGGCCTTTCACCAGCTGAGGAAAGACAAAGGAAGCTTGTCTCATGACCAGCTCAAGTGTTTAGCTAACTATTCAGGAGCACTTAACAAAGACTGAGCTTGGTGCAGTAGCCTCTGTCAGAACCCAATTATTATTTATTGTCTTCTTTACATCTCCATTCAACACGTCTGAATAAACTGCAAATACCTCCTGCTACATTTATGCATTTTCCAGTTGTAGCCACAAAATGATGTTTACTTTATGTTCATAGAAACAGGAGGAGGCCATCCAGCCCCTCAAGGCTGCTTCAGCAAACTTCTTTAAATCATATCCAGCGCAAAAGTTACCTCTTGTAAAAATCAAGAGAGAGGAAGTCAGCAAGTAGTGCAATTCAAAGACATGCAAGTCTTTTTTTTAAAAAGGGGAATAAAAGTAAGTCTTGGGTTTCTAAAACGCCTTTCGTATCTCTTTCAGAATGTCTGTGTGACTCTGAGGGATAGGCCCTGTTGTAATGCAAGAAGTTGCCCAGCGACTCTGTGCATAGCAAGCTCCCTTGGCCACCATTTACTATATTTAGAACCTCAGATACTTAGAGATACAGCACAGTAACAGGGTCCTTCTGGTCAAGTGAGTCTGCACCATTAATTACACCCATGGGCCCAGTTAACCTACTAAGTCAAACGTCTTTGGAATGCGAGAGGAAACTGGAGAATCCAGGAGGAAAACCACATGGTCACAGGGAGAAGGTACAAACCTCTTAGAGACAGCGATGGAATTGAACCTGGGTCATAGTGTTACACTGACTGCTACACCACCGTGCCACCCCATATGACGTACGTAATGCATGGCGTCCTGCAGCATGGAAATAGGCCCCTTTGTCCCAAAGGATGCTGTAACCACTCAGGCACCCATTTAAGGGAGAAAACAATTAAAGAATGCAGAATAAAGTGCTACAATTACAGTGGAAGTGGAGTGCAGGCAGACAATAAGGTACAAGGGAGTTTGTGAAGTCAAGAGTCCATCTTATCATACTAGCCCTATAGCGGGGGGATAGAAGAGAACCTTCAGCCTGGTGGTACGTGCTTGCAGGGTTTAGTATCTTCTGCCTGATGGGAGAAGAGAGAATGCCCATTGTTGGTGGGGCCTTTGATTATGTTGGCTGATTTACCAAGACGGTGAGAAGTGTAGACTGAATCCATGGAGGAGAGAAAGACCTTCAAGCAAGAAAATCTCCCAGGCTTTATATTCTGCAGATAATTCCTCACTAACTAAGTATTAGGTAGTGGATAGTGTGACTGATGTTTGCAACCATGCAGCCTTTATAAAGCTCAATAATTTGCAATTCCTTACAAAATATTTTGGCCTTTGCACACTTTCCTGGCCCATAAACAAATACTGTATGTCCTTATTGCAACACTGCTGAAACCAGTCATAAGCTAGTCTGTTGCAGTCAATTACTTTCAGGCACGGTTCAGCAGCAGTCTTATTTAAGTTATTCTTCAGGTAAAACCTTAATGGCATTTCATGCCGACTCTTGACAGAGGGCACCTGCAGCATTCCACAAATAGCTGTGTAATCAGGAACTGGGAGGTGCTCAGGTAAATTGCACCCACAGAGGAACTGGTACCAAACAAAATGTTGAACACAGGTCTGAGAAGTCCCCTGATCCTGATGAGACCTTATTTTAAGGTTTTAAAACACATCCTAGTGAGATAATTAGTACAATGGTTGTAATTTTCCAAAATTCACTCTGTTCAGAGAAGGTTGCATTATATTTTATAAGAGTAAATAGAACTCCTTTATCAATAAAGAGAAAGAGATAGAAAGAAAGAACTAGTCAGTTAAGCCTTTGTTAGACAGAAGGTATTTATTATAGCTAGGCAGATAAGAAGATTCAAGGTAACCATGAGAAGAGAATGTTGGTTTTTTAGTGGGAAATCACGTTCAACTAAATTATTAGGCCTTTGAAGAAATACCATGTCGTGCGGATAAAGGGGAACCAATGGAAGTACTTACATTTTCAGAAGGAAACAGTTCTGGCAATAATAATAACATCTGCTGTATGAGGTAATATATTGATGGTAATAGAAGATTGGCTGGTTAACAGGAAACGGGTTTCTTTTTCTGTTTGGTAACTTGGTCAGCATGAAGGAATTGGGTTGAAAGGCCTGATTCTGTGCTGTATTTCTCTGCAAGAGTTGATTATCAATGACTAGAGGAAGAAGCCAGAGGTCCATGAGCCAGTCCACAATAGGGGATCGGAGGTGGAGAGGATCACTAACTTTTATTTCTTTCGTGTTAACATATCAGAGGATCTGTCCTCAGAACAACATGTCTTATCCGAAAGAAGGCATGACAACGTCTCTATTTTCTTGGAAGTTTGTGTAGATTCGGCATGACATCGAAAACTTTCACAGATTTCTAAGATGCACAATGGAGAGTATCCTGACTGGTTGCATACGGCCTGGTATGGAAAGACCAATGTGTAGGAATGGAAAAGGCTGCAGAAAGTGATTGGTACAACCCAGTCCATCACAGGGAAAGCCCTCACTACCGTTGAGTACATTTACATGGAGTGCTGCCCAGGAAAGCAGCATCCATCATCAAAGATGGTCATTATCCAGACCATGTTCTTTTCTCACTACAACAATCGGGCAGGAACTAAAGAATCTTTGGGTCTTATACCACCAGGTTCAAAAACAGTTATTACTCTATCCTATCAGATCCCTCAACCGGTGTGGGTAACTTCACTCATCACATTCTGACCTGATTCTACAACCTACACACTCACTTTCAAGGACACCTTATAACTCACCTTCTCAGTATTATTTTTTATTTGCACAGTTCGTCTTCTTTAGCACATTGGTTTTTTGGTCAGTCTTTGCCTGTTTATGTTTAGATTTTTCATAAATGCTATTGTATTAGTTTTTCTGTCAATTCCTACAAGAAAATTAATCTCAAGATAGCATGCGCCAACATATATGTGCTTTGACAATAAACTTAATTTGAACTTGGAACAAGTAGTGAAGTACAGTGAAAGCTTGTCCTGCATAACTATTCATGCAGATCAAATCATTACACAGTGCATTGAGGCAGAATGAGCTAAAATAGTAACAGAATGCAGAGTAAAGTGTAGCTGACCATAAGACATTTGAGCAGAATTAAGCCATTTGGCCCATCAAGTCTACTCCGGTATTCCATCATGGTTGATTCACTGTCCCTCCTCAAACCCATTCTCCTGCCTTCTCCCTGTAATCCTTGACACCCTTACTAATCAAGGGCCTACCAACCACCACTTTAAATATATCCAATGACTTGGCATCTGTAGCAATGAATTCCACAAACTCACCATCCTCTGGCTAAGGAAATTCCTACCTCTGTTCTAAAGAGATGTCCTTTTATTCTGAGGCCGTATCCTCAGGTCTTAGACCCACCTTAGATCCCCTTAAGGAAACCATGCTGACTTTGGCCTATTTTATCATATGTCTCAAATACCCCGAAACCTCATCCTTAATAATGGACTCCAACATCTTCCCAACTACTGAAGTCACGCTAACTAGAGCCTATGATTTCGTTTCCTCAGCCTCCCCCTTCTGGCCGTTATCTTTTAAAGTACCCACTTTCAGTCATCCCTGTAGCCGCTCGACAGGACTGCTTGCCCAGGAGTGAAACATCAAACCTCCCCGTCTGAGAAGCCCTCAGTTTTTCTCAGCTGCTTGTCTTGCATTCTCCCTCTGAGATTGGCTTTGAGGAGATGCAAGCGAGAGTGCTAGGGATGACACAGGAACAGCACAGCTGGTGAGTTTTGGTTGTGGAGTGGGCTGCATGCGATATGCAAGGAGGAAATTGGTGAGCTTCTGATTCAGTAACAGTGTAGTGTGTTCTGCTAACGTTGCTCACAGTGTGTTCTTCAGACTCTGGATACATTTTCTGCCAAGCTATTTGAAGCTGGGCGGTACAGTGCAGATGTAATATGTCTTATTCCATTCATTTTCAGGAATGACTGAAACTGTTCCACTACGAACTGTGATTCATTGTCACTGACTAAGTGTTCTGGAATACCAATCCTTGAGAAGAGGCTGCTCAACATATCTACAGTGTGCAAGGATGTAATGGAGATTGTTGGGAACACCTCCAGCCACTTTGTAGCTGCTTCCACTAATACCAAGAAACTGGTGCCCAGCAAAATCCACATGCATCTTCTGTTATGGAATGCAGGCCATTCCTAGGGATGGAGAAGTGCTGCTGTTGGCGTCTTCTGGACATGCTGGCCTCCCAAATAGCGCATGATGAGCTGTTCAACCTGCTGATATATACCAGGCCATTAGACTAAGCCTCAAGCCAATACTTCCACTTTGACCACACCTAGAAGACCAGCATATAGCTCCTCCAAAACTTTAGCTCTCAACTTGTATGGTACAACAACTCTTAAACCCACAGAAGGCAAATTCCACCAAAGGCAATTTCATCCCAGCACTGATAAAAATGGAGGAACTGGAACTTCTGTTGCACATTCCAGCTATTTTAGGTGGCCACGTAGACCTGAGACAATGTGGGGTCTTTTCTGACTTCCCTTTGGATCATCTCTGCCGTAATAGAGAGACTTCTGATTTGAATTGGGGAGACCATTTCAAGAAGAGTGCCCTCTTTTGTAAATTTTTCAGGTATTTCCTTTTCCAAGAGTAAACAGGACAATCGATCAGCATTCAGTGATTGGTTATCCTCTTGAATTTCAGCTTGTAATTGTGTCCTCTAAGAAAGAGAACTCATCTCTTCATTTGTCCTGCTGCTGTTAGTGGAACACCCTTCTGTGGATTGAAAATGGACACTAGTGGTGGATGATCAGAAATGAGGGTACACTCTCTCCCATACATGTACTGGTTGAAATATTTTACACCCCAAATTAGACTCAAGGCCTCTCTATCAATCTGTGCATTAACTTTCTTAGCAGAACTAAGAGAATATGATGCAGAGGTTATGGGGTGTTTACTTCCATCACTCATAACATGACACGACTGCACCTATAGCATAAGGCAAGGCATCACAGGCAAGCTTCACTTGATAATGTGGATTGTAATGTGTGAGTACAGTGTCTAACATCAGCACTTCCTTTGCCTTTTGGAAAACCTCACACTGCTTTGTCCATTGTCACTTCTTCCTGCTCTGTGGTAATGAGTTCAAAGGGTTCAGCACAGTAGCCAGGTTTGGCAGGCATCTGTTACAGCAATTGAAAAATCCTAAAAAGGACTGCAACTCTGACAAGTTCTTTGGCCTTGGTGCATCCACCACTGCTTGAATTTACTCAGCACACTTGTGTAATCCTCATACGTCAATGGTGTGACCACAGTAAATGATGCTTGGTTTAAAGAATTCACATTTTTGCATAATCTTCTGAGCTTTTTAACACTGTCTTGAGATTTTAGAGATGTTACTTGTCATCTATACTGGTAACAATGATATTATCCAGGTAATACTGAGTGCCTGGGCCAGAGCTTTCTGCCAAGTGCAGGTGCAGATGCTACTCCAAAATTAAACCTATTATAGAAATGAAGCTGGTAAGAAACATTTTGGATTCTTCCTCAATCTCCGTCTGTTGGTACGCCTCTGATAAGTCCACTTTGCTGAAGCGTTTCCCTCCTGAAAGGTTTGCAAAGATATCCTTAATTTGCTTTCAGTTGACTCTATTGCAGGGTATGTTGTGGTATGCAAATGGTGGATGGGTCTCCAATCAAGTTGTGGTTGTCTCAGCCAATCACACCCCACAATGCTGGCCCTCCTGTTTTTACCACATACAAGCCCATTGTTGCATTTCACTGTTATGAATGTCATTCCTCAGCAGTTACATTTTCTCCGGTACAAGTTCTTAGTTGGTTATCTGGAGGCTTCAATTCAGAACCTTTGAAATGCCATTCAAACTCATTTTGTGAAATGACTGAAACAGCCCAGCCAGAATTTAATTCCATTTTAATTAATTTGCCACTCACTTTTGGAGTAAGCTATATTACTTTCCTTATTTTTCACATTGTAAATCCCAAGGCTATCCAGTCCTTTGTCACTCTCACAATTATCAGGTTTTTCCTCAACAGCGTGAAGAATAGTGCTCTTTTTGAAACTGCAAATTGACTTTTTATCTTTTTCTTTTCCTTATGCTGTCCACTTATTTTTGACTACCCAACTTGCTCTTTGTATGTGTCTTACTTTGTTGCATTTTCTTCAAGCTTTGCCTTCAAATCTGCATTGGACTGGTATGTGTGAGTCCTTGCACAACAGCAATAAGACAATTTTTTTGGCCAGGCAGGTTCTGTTTAGGCGTTGCAATTTCATTCATACACACTTTCATTCCTGACTGCAACTGTCTGATGTTTCCATTGATACAACAATTTCAACTGCTCTTTTAAATGTGAGCTGTGCTTCAGTTAAGAGCCATTTTTGAGTGTTTTCTTGTAGGATTCCACAAACGAAATGATCTCTCAGTGCATCATTAAGTCCATCAGTGAACTGCCAATGCTTGCACAATTTCTTCAATTCATCCATGTAAACTGAAATTGACTCCCCTTCTTCTTGATTCTGCTTATGAAGCCTGAAGCATTTTGAAATCAACAGCGGTTTTGGTTCTAAATGTCCCTGCGTTACCTTCACAGTATCAGCAAAGCTCATTACGACTTGTTTGGTTGGAGCAGTCAAACTTCTAAGCAAACTGTATGCTCTTCCACCTATTGCAAACAGCAGCAGTGGCAGTCACTTCTTATCATATATTCTATCATGAATTGTGTAAATGAAGAATGCTTAAACAATACATTTATAATATTATTCAAATATTACTGAAATGTTTAATACACTACAGTCACAATTGCCTCATTTTACCTTTAGAATACTTCTTGTTTGGGATGTATCTATCCTGTGCCTTCTGAATTGCTCCCAGAAATTTCAGCCATTGCTGTTCTGCCATCATCCCTGCTAGTGTCCCCTTCCAGTCAACTTTGGCCAGTGCCTCTCTACGGAAAACAGCTACAGAACATCATGGTAAGTTACATTGAGAGTCCATCTTATCATACTAGGGGACCATTCAATAGTCCTATAACAGCAGGACAGAAGCTATATGAGCCTACTGGTATGTGCTTTCAGGTGTTTTCAGGTCAAGCAGCATCTGTGGAAGCAATCGGTGAAAATCAACGTTTTAGGTTGAGGCCCTTTATCAGGTCAAAGAGGAAAGAAGAAGGATTACTAGTATATAGCAGTATGTCGGGGGGGGGAAGAAACCTAGTTTTCCATTCCCCTTGTTCCCCTTTCCCACTGACCTACCTCCCACACCTTGTTTAATCTGCCCATCATCTCTTCCCCATCTGGTTCCAACCATCACCTACCAACCACCTTCCACTACCCACCACCACACCTCTCTCCACATACATATATACTGGCAATCTTTTTCTCTCTCAGCCCTGATACAGGATCTTGACCTGAAACTTTGACTCACACCTTTTACCTCCATAGATGACCAATTGAGTTCTTTCAACATTCTGTACTTTATTACCAAAGATAACTGTACTTCCACGGCACAGAATGGTCACGCAGCTGAATAGGCACAGGAGTAAGTAGCAGGAGAATTACAAAACAGAAGCATGAGTAGGCTATATACAGTAAGCTGATCTTCTGCCTCATGTCCATTTCCTAGCCCAATGCAAACCAGCCTCAGTTTGTGAACAACGAAGTCCCAATTGATCTCAGACTAAAATGCACTCAGTAACTGAACATCAGCATTTTCTCCAAGGAAGAAAGTTCAAAAGGCTTACAATCCTCTGAGTAAAAGAATTTCCCCTCATTCAGTCCCATGGGGCAATGGTCACAGAGCGGGGCTACACAGCTGGGAATCCCACCATCTCCAAAAAAACCCTATTGAGTTGGTTGAGCTGTTTATCCCAATCCCAGTGAAATCTTCAATCAATGTTTTTTTTTTGAAAATTGCTACTTTCCTTCAAAACATATTTCAATACAAGACCAGGCCCTTTGGCCCATGATGTTCTGCCCAACTAACTAAGCTAATGAAACCAACTCCCTGCTGTCTGCACATGGTCCAAATCCCTCCATTTTCTGCATACTCATGTGCCTGGACAAATTGTGAGCAATGGCATTAGAGACTGAATGTACAAACCTCTCCCATATAAAATAGCCTCCTTTAAAGCTCTGTTTCTCTCAAAAGTAGTGAGCACTTCCAATAATTGTAGGGCTGTAGTTCTGTTTATAGCATTCGTCTGATCTGTTTATCCCAACAGTCAGAATTGATCTGGACTTCTCCATGATTACATAGATCTTCACATCTGGAAAACAGAATCATTTACAATATACATTATCCACAGTCAGTTTACATTCATCAAGGGGCAAAGGTCACTAATACATTTCCACAAAGAAAAGGCACAGTCCAGACTAATGTTTCTATCATTCAGAAGAAAGCATTTTATCTTATTGTACACCTGTTGCAGAATTTTGTAATGTGCTTTCAAAGCTCAAAGTAAATTTATTATCAAAGAACATATATACCACCATAAACAACCATGAGATTCAATTTCTTGTGGGCATACTCAATAATACAATAACCATAATAGAATCAATGAAAGACTGCATGAACAGGGCAGATAACTAGTGTGCAAAAGACAACAAACTGCAAATACAAAAAAAAGAGAAAAAAAGCAATAATATTAATAATAAACATTTTCACTATACTTACAGTATATTAATGTATCCTTTTGGCATAATATCTTGGTTTGAAACTGATCTGGAAAATTTACAAAGAAAAATAAGAACTGAAATGACAAATTTTAGAAAGCACTATGTATGCTCAAACATACCTAGATTTACACGACCTAGGACAAAAGGAGGAAGAGGAATAACAGACATAGAAGTTTACACAATAGTCAGATAAAACTTGTAAAAGTATATTTTCATCGACCAGAACAATATTCAGCACTCCATGCAAGCATATGCAATTCTGACAAGAAGTACACACCACTAAACTTAAATGAAAGTATAACCCAGAAAAATAAGGAAATAATCATGATAGAAGAAAAAGTTAACCAATGGAAGAGCATGACCCTCCATGGAAGACATCCCCACAATCTGAGCAGACTAGATGTCAACAGAGAAGTGTTGAACGCCTGGTTCAGAGTTGGAGACCTCTTCCCAGAAACAGAGGGGTTCATTGTGACAATACAGAACCAGGTGGGTAACACATAAATGATCAAAAATACATAATAAAGGACCAACAAATTCAAGATGATAAATGCAGAATAAGCCAAGAGAAACCAGAAACCATATTACAGGATCATACAGCCATTTAATTTAACTTGATTATTACACAGGCATAATCAAGTGGCAAACATCATTCACTAAAATCTTGCTTTAAAATACAAACATAAAAGACACCATACTTTCCTATAATTACAAGCCTGATACAATTTTAAGAGTCAAGAGTCCTACAAATTATATTATGACCGATCCATAATAACCGGCCGGATATAATATTACAGGATAAGCAAGCAAGAAGAATTTACTTAATAGATACTGCCATTGCAAACACGCATAAAATACAGAAATCACTGAGTGAGAAAAAAACAAGAAATATGATGAATTAAAAGAGAAATTGAAGAATGGTGGAACATAAATAGGGTATATATTATCCCACTAGTAATATCTACAACTGATATCATCCCAAAGTCAATAGCTTAAACAATTACACCCACACAACAATATTCATGTAAACCTCCAGAAAGCCACAATACACACCACTAGAATAGTAAGTTCAAAGCAACTGAGAAATGCTTGGTTATGCCTGAACCTCAGGTTTTGCCAGAATGAGCTAAAAAAAGATAATAATAATAAATAAGTGATAATATGAAGAACATGAGGTGAAGAGCCCTTAGAAGTGAATCCATAGGTTGTGGGAACAGTTCAGTGACAGGGTAAGTGAGGTTGAGTGAAGCTTTCACGTTATGTTGCTGTTTGTAGTATGCAGATAGACTATCACCTGGAACCATAAAGCAAGGAAATGGGCCCTTCAGTCCACTGAGTCTATACTAACCATCAAGCATCATTAAGCCTAATTCCATTTTTATTCTCCCCACATGTGTGTTCTCCACTAACACACAAGGAACAATATAGAGTAGCTAATTAACCCTGCAAACTGCACAACTTTGCGATGCTCACATGGCCACAGGTAGAATGTGCAAACTCCACACAGACAGGACTTGAGATCTGGATTGAACTACAAAGTTGCTGTATTATCCCAATGATCCCAAGAATCTGTTGTTGGACATCATCCTGAAATGTTAACTGTTCCTCTCTCCAAAGATGCTGCCAGTCCTGTTAGGTGGCTGAAGCAATGGTTCAGAAAGGAGGGCTTTTGATTTCAGGGGAACTGGAGAAGGTGAGATCAGTATAGGTTGGAAGCACTACACTTCACCTGATCTGGGTCAATGCCCTCAGGCAAAGTTTTGGTAGGGTTGAAGGGGGAAATCAAACAGATGGCAGGGATATAGGCACCAAGAACAAGGAACAAGATGCAGAATCATTTGGGAGAGATAAGCAGCATCAGAACAAGAAACAGGAAAGCTTTTTTTTTAGAAAAAAACATACATTAGAAAAAAGCATATTAGATATAGTTGATGAGTTTAAGGTGCCATCAACTACATGGGACATGATACTGAGCAGTAACAAGATCCACCAATGATCTAAGTGTCACGAGCCACTATGGGCCTCTGCAGCTTGCAGTAAAGCATTGGGTTTCAGGGTTTCTCGAGCACCTATATTTACTAATTGTTACAGCCCTTAAGCTCAGGTGCTTTCAGCTCAATCTTGGCCAGTTAATTTAGATTGGCACGTTTCTCGGATTCAATGACTATTTAAAGGGGGCTCTCCTTGTGCTCTGTAAGTGGAGTCCGACTGTGTGTTTGTGGAGAATGATTTGTCTTGTAGTGTTATTCAGTTATACCTCCTGTGCTCTGTTGATATTCCTATATCTAACCTCTCGTTTCCATCTCTTCTTGGGGAGTCTGCCAGTCACTTGCTCCTGGATTGAGGTGCCAGCTGCCACTGTGACAGAGTGTTTGTTTTGGTTTGATATCTAAGATTGGAACCTAAACAGGATGTTGGAATTTTAAATTGTTGTTGCTCGTGTAAATATTTTGTACATATTGGTTATTCCTTGTAAGAACAAAACTTATGTCCAGAAGTGTGTGGTTTCTATTCACTGCCTCCTTCTGAAACCTAGAATCTTCTAATGGCCTACTAGCATCATAGTAGTACTACATAATTTGTTTTTCTCAGAGTGTGGCAACTAGTCACACGTGATAAGAACAGTGCTACACAGGTGTTACAGAATTGATATACTTCACTTCAGATGATCCAGCACCTGCAGAATCTCTTGTCCAAATTATACCATTTGGAAGGTCAAACTTGAAGGTAGAGTACAGGCTTAATGGAAGATCAGTGGGATCTTGGAGTCCACATCCATAGATTCATCAACATTGAAACACGTTGATAGGGTGTTTAAGAGGGCATTTTGTGTCTTCAGTTGTTGGTGGATTGAGTTCAAGAGCCATGAGGTAATATTGCAGTCCAAAAATTAAAAAAATCCTGGTAAGACCACATTTGGAGTACTCAGTTCATCTCTGGTCAGATCATTATAAGAAGGATGTGGAAGCTTTTGGGAAACAGAGGAGATTTACCAACATGATGTCTGCATTAAAGAACACATGCTACGTGAAAAGTTTGAATGAGCCAGGACTTTCTTCTTTGGAGCAAAGGAGGATGAGAGGTGACTTGATAGAGGTGTATAAGATTATAAGAGCCATAGTTAGAGTGGACTGCCAGAGCCTTTTTCCCATTCTACAATGCTAACAGTAGAGGACATACTTTAAAGGATGAAAGTTTTGGGGAGATGTCAGAGGTAAGTTGTTTTTTTCACAAAGTAAATTTTATTATCAAAGTACATATATGAAGCCATATACAATACCATATACAACCATGAGATTCATTTTCTTGTGAGCATACTCAACAAATCTATAGAATAATAACTATAAAGAATCAATGAAAGACCCCCCGACTAGGGTTTTCAACCAGAGTGCAGAAGAGAACAAACTGAGCAAATATAAAAAGAAGAAACAATAATAATAAATAAATAAGCAATAAATATTGAGAATATAAGATGAAGAGTCCTTGAAAGTGAGTCCATTGGTTGTGGGAACATGGGACAAGTGAAGTTATCCTCTTTGGTTAGAGTGCCTTATGGTTGAGGGGTAGTAACTGTTCCCAAACCCAGTGGTGTGAGTTCCAAGGCTCCTGTACCCTCTTCCTGATGGCAACAGTGAGAAGCTAGCATGGCCTGGGTGATGGGAGTCCCTGATAATGTATGTTGCTTTCGTTCAACAGTGTCCCATGCAGATACGTTCAATGGTTGGGAGGGCTTTACACGTGATAAACTGGGCTGTATCCACTACTTTTTGTAGGAGTTTCTGTTCAAGGGCTTTGGTGTTTCCATACTAGGTTGTGATGCAGCCAGTCAATAGACCCTCCACTACACATCTATAGAAGTTTCCCAAAGTTTTAGATGTCCTGCTGAATCTCTGCAAACTCCTAAGGAAGTCTGCTGTGCTTTCTTCATAATTGCATTTGCGTGCTGGACCCAGGACAGGTCCTCCAAAATAATAACAGCTAGGAATTTAAAGTAGCTGACTCCCTCCACCTCTGATCCTCTGACGAGGACTGGTTCATGGACCTCTAGTTTCCGTCTCCTGAAGTCCGTAATCAGCTCCTTGGTCTTGCTGACACTGAGTGGGAGGTTGTTGTTATGACACCATTCAGCCAGATTTTCAATCATCCTCCTATATACTGATTCATCACCACCTTTGATTCAGCCCACAAACAGTGGTGTCATCAGCAAAGTTGAATATTGCATTAGAGCCATGCTTAGCCACAGAGTCATAGATTTATAGTGAGTAGAGCAGGGCGCTAACCACACAGCCTTGTGATCCATCTGCTCCGATGGAGATCATGGAGGAGATGTTGTTGCCAAACTGAACTGACTGGTGTCTGCAAGTGAGGAAGTCCAGGATACAATTGCTCAAGGAGGTATTGAGGCCAAGGTCTTGCTGTCATAGTCCGGTCCGTGAAGTCCACATTCCGGTTCACGGTCTGGTCCATCAACCCTTGCTCCAGGTTTTCCTGTCTACTCTGTTTCTGTTCCTGTTGAGCACTAATTGAGGCAGCTGATTCGCGTTCGGGCTGGCTGCATAAATACCTCCAGAGACCAGGGCATGGCTGCTGGATTGTTCTTGTCCTTACTCCTTATATCCCTTCTCCTGCCCTCTGTTTCCTCGCCTGAATCCTTGCCTTGTCTTGCGGGTAACTCTTGGCTTGCCTGAAGTTCTTGTCTCACCTTGCATTGCCTGAAGCCTTGCCTTGTCTTGCTGGTAACTCTTGCCTCACCTGAAGTTCTTGTCTCACCTTGCATTGCCTGAAGCCTTGCCTTGTCTTGCTGGAAACTCTCACCTCGTCTCGCCTGAAGTCTTGTCTTGGAGCCACCCTGAACCTACCTCCCTTCCTGTCCCTTGCCTCCGTCGGGTAAGTCAGGCCAGGTTGCTGTTACCCTGCGGTGGGTTCTGTCCCTTGCCTCCGTCGGGTATGTCAGGCCAGGTTGCTGTTACCCTGCAGCTGATTCTGTCCCTTCCTGTCCCTCACCTCTGTCGGGTGGAGTACTGTGCCCTGCCCAGGAGAAGCTTCAAGACCCCAGGCCTCAAGCCTCGCCTCAAGCCAAGCTTCAAGACCCCAGGCCTCAAGCCTCGCCCCAAGCCAAGCTTCAAGATCCCAGGCCTCGAGCCTCGCCCCAAGCCAAGCTTCAAGACCCCAGGCCTCAAGCCTCGCCCCAAGCCAAACTTCAAGACCCCAGGCCCCAAGCCTCACCTCTAGCCTCTGGTCTCAAGCCTTGCCTCAAATCTCTGGTCTCCAGCCTCGCCTCAAATCTGAAGACTCCAGCCTTGTCCTGCCAGCCAAGTCACATCCTTGTCCAGCCTCTGGCTTGGAGTCTCTTGTCCAGTCCTGTTCCAGGTTCCCGGTTTTTGTGTCCATGTCCTTGCCCGCACCCTATATCCTACTCCTGTCCCTAGTACTTCAGTGTCTGTGTCTTGCACTTGTGTCCATTCCTAGCCACCTCCTTATGACACTTGCAGCTTATTGATTAGTGTTGAAGGGATGATAGCATTGAATGCTGGGCTGCAGTTGATAAAGAGCATCCTGATGTATGCGTCTTGACTGTCCAGATATTCCAGGGTTGAGTGAAGAGCCAGTGTGATGGCATCTGCTGTGGACATGTTGCTCTGGTAGGCAAATTGAAGCGGATCTAAGTCTGTTCTCAGGAAGGAGTTGATATGTTTCATCACCAACCTCTCAAAACACTTCATCACTGTGGATGTAAGTGCTACTGGGTGATTCATGTCACCACGTTCTTCTTGGGCACCAGTATAATTGAAACCTGCTTGAAGCAGGTGGGTACCAGACACTGCCAAAGTGAGAGGTTAAAGATCTCAGTTAACACACTAGCCAGTTGATCAGCTACTCTGCCAGATATCCCATCTGGGCCAGATGCTTTTCATGGGTTTACCCTCCTGAAGGCTGCTTGCACATTAGCATCAGAGACTGAAATCATAGGATCATTGGGGGACATGGTCCTCTATGTTTGACCATCAAAGGGAGCATAGAAGGCATTGAGCTCATCTGGAAGTGAAGCCCTGCTGTCTCCTATGTTGCTTGATTTAACTTTATAAGAGGTGATAGTGTTCAAGCTGTGCCACAAATGTCAAGCATCCTTTGTTGATTCAAGTTTGGTCCCTAAATGCCACTTCACCCATTAGATGGCTTTCTGAAGATCGTACTTGGACTCTTGTAACTTTCTTGGTCACCAGACATGAATGCCTCTGATTTGGTTCTCAGCAGATTTCAGATGTCATGGATCCTCCAGGGCTTCTGATTGATTTTGTGGGGTGTTATGTTTGTTGTTAATAAAGACAAACTCTGCATGGGTTTACGTTAGAACATTTTATGACCGAAATGCTACTCAACCCTGTGCCCACATAACCAGGTCACTATCGTAGCTTCCAGTTCCAGGTGATCCCCTCACATTACCCACTGGGAATTGCATTTTTTTTATTATGCACATATAATAGTCCATCTTCCCCCTTGAAAGAAAAACTATGTCCTCAGAAACCTGCAGGGAGTGATAATCCTTTCCAACTAAGGTATCTACATTCCATAGCCAGTCTCTCATCTTTTATTTTGAATTTTTAACTATTCGACATTTCAACTTCAATTGTAATAAGCAACGACAGTCCCTTACCCACTTTTCAACTTTCAATCTGTCTCTGAGGTGGTTTATTGGTCCTTTTTTGTCAGCTATTTGCTTCGACAGGTCTATTTGCTTGCATTTGCTGCATTAATACTTGTGTCTCTCTGAGAACTTTGATCAATATGTTAATTTTTTACATATGCTGGTGCCTTTGGTGCACGGGCAGGTGATGCGTCTCAGCTATGGGTTAGAGCTCATGGTCATAGATCCACACAATTCTTTCTCAGAGGTGTCTGCCACTTTGTCTGGATCTGGTAGGAATGTGGACCTACTTCCTCTTGCACATATCCTTGCATGGACCACGTACCAGAATCATGAAATCGAATTCACACTTGATCTCCATGCTTCAGGAGGTAGACTTTTTGCAGTCTTGTCATGATACTGTTTATCGAAGAAAATTATACAATTAAGATTAATTTTGAACTAAATGTTGTTGACAAGCTTGTCTAGCTGGATATTGCTCAAGACCTGGGTCATGAGGGTGACAGGATAAGAGGCAGATATTGACCTGCTTGTGCGAGCTAACAATAGCTAGACATAGATTGTATTAAAAATGAGGTATTGTTAACCTTTTTCTGAGATTGCTTAGCAAATAGCAAATACAGGAACTAACTGTGGACATGTATCTCTAATTTTGTACATCGCAAGGAACGTTAGAAAACTTGCTGATACCAACAAGTGCTTTGAAAATTGCTGACCAAGTATGTTTCGCTGTTGGCGATTGCCCAAAATTTACTGTATAAATCTAAGATGTGACCTGGCATTGTCGGAGTTGTAAGACAACGGCTCTCCATGATCACATTAAAAAAGGGTTAAACATATGCTGAGGTCTGCCTCTTTATTTCCGTTCCCTAACAGAGTAAAGTTTCTCACAGTAATTGGTGACAAGATTCTTTTATAGTAAATTAGAGTA
Source organism: Mobula birostris (assembly GCF_030028105.1). NCBI lineage: Eukaryota > Metazoa > Chordata > Chondrichthyes > Myliobatiformes > Myliobatidae > Mobula > Mobula birostris. The sequence goes on from NC_092370.1 coordinate 127,795,701, forward strand.
AATTTTTCGACACTGTTTCTCCTTCCCTTTTACTTTAGCCAGTTTGATCTTGAGTGCTCCTTTCGGTGTCAATAAGTTTGCGTGCACTGGAAGGTTAGTGTGGCTGTGCCGACCCATCAGCATCTGGGCTGGTGAAAGTCCATTCTGCAGCAGTGCACTTCTGTAAATCATCAGACTTTTGTGGAAATCCACTCATCCATCTTGTGCTTTCTTCATGAGACCCTTCACTACCTTGGCCGAACTCCCTGCTGGGCCATTAGATTTTGTGTGATGTGGGCTTGAAATTATATGATGAAACCCCCCCCAATCATTGGCAAAGAACTCAAATTAATAGCTCAAGAATTGTGGACCATTATCTGATACCACTTCACATGGAACTCCATGCCTTGTAAACATAGCTTTCAGGAAGGCGATGACCACTTTGATGGATGTTGATTGCAGTGTTCCATCCTCTAGGTAATTGGAAATGTAGTCTGTTACAACAATATGACTCCTCCCATTACGTTCAAACAAATCCATTTCAACTTTGAACGTATGGCCAAACTGGTACAGGGTGTGGTGTAAATGGTTCTGCTTGCTGCTTTGGTCAGTTGGAAAAGGCATATCTCACATGAAGCACTGATCCGGCTGATGTCTTGTTCCACTCTTGGCCAGTACATCATTTCACGAAATCTATGTTTACGTTTTTCCTCACCAAGATGTCCTTCATGAATTTTCTGAAGCATTTCCTTGCGTAGCGACATGGAATTACAAACCTGTTCCCTTTGAAGACCACATCTTCCACTACTGACAGTTCAGCTCTGCATGCCCAATAACCTTGAATACACATTGGACAGCCATTCTTAGCTGTTGGTCACCCTTTCCATATTGTATCTGAGTTCTTTCATTGTTTCATCTGACCTTGCTTTTCTCCTATTCTGCTCTGTTCTATCAGGAGATACTGGAAGGGAGGTGACAATCATGTCAACATCGGTCTATATGATTGTATTAGCCTTTTGGTCACTCTTTTCTGTCTTGTTGACTGCTCAAAACAATGCATCAGTAGCAAACGTATTTTCCTGGTGTGTAGGTCATCACCACATCATATTTCTGCAACCTTGTCAACATTTCAAAGATTTCAAAGTACATTTATTATCAACGAGTGTATAAGTAATACAACCTTGAGATTTGCAGCAGGCCAGGCAGCATCTCTAGGAAGAGGTGCAGTCGACGTTTCAGGCCGAGGCCCTTCGTCAGGGTCTCGTACTGAAACGTCGACTGCACCTCTTCCTAGAGATGCTGCCTGGCCTGCTGCATTCACCTGCAATTTTTATGTGTGTTGCTTGAATTTCCAGCATCTGCAGAATTCCTGTTGTTTGCAACCTTGAGATTTGTTTGCTTACAGGCAGCCACAAAGCAAGAAACCCAAAAGAACCCAATTAGAAAAAATAAAATAAAGACCAACACCCGAAGTGCAGAAAAAGGAAAAAAAAACACAAATCATGCAAACAAAAGAAGCGACAACATTCAGAACCAAAATGAGTCCTCAGATCCGAACCCTGGAGCAGTCTGGAGTAGGCACAAGCCTGGTATCAGTCCATCGTATTAACGAGGAGAAGTGAACATCATGGGAGAGTGAGGAAAATCAGTTCTTGCCTCCAATCCTGACACCCTGTCTTTCGAGTGCTTCGATTAAATTATCCAAACAATGTATTGTAGCTCGCATGAGGACCATACAGTGTATTGTTCCTCGCACCAGGACCCGGGAACCGCTGCAGAGAAAGGATCCAGGCCTAGAACATGCCACCCAGTGACTTGCTCCGGGTCCAAATTTTGCTGCCCAGCCCAAACCCACTCTCAATTTCTCTACATTGGCTCGGCACCCAGAGCAATCCAGTCTTGCTCCTGGGCCAGTTGTACATTGAAACTCCTCTGCCTTGACCTCTCCTCTTTGAGTGGTTCACTCCATCTGTGTCAGTTGGGCAACATACCAGCACGGTTCATCCCTCAAATTTGCTTGCTTCGCCTTCACTCACCTCTTCATCGTTTGCAGTGATAATTTCTACAATTTACTTCAGAAAAGGTGTTTTTAGTAATGTTTTAGTGGAATTCCTTTGCTTTTGAACTACCAGTGAGCTGTTGCACGTGTCCGGTAGTGCCATTTTAAACCAGAACATGCGCTGTTTCCTCATGGGACAGTCATTCAGCGGTTTGGATATAATTGAGACCCATGGTTTGTGGTCTGTCTCCACTTCAAAAGTTTGTCTGACATCTTTCTTGGGTTAGGCTTCACTTCCTCTTCTGATATGACATCTCCTATGGTCAGTGTCTTAACACCAAACTCACATTTCTCTTTTATTTAATTTCAAATTGACATTCCGTGTCACATCAAGCACTTGTCTCAGTGTGCATCATGTTCATCCTTGGTGGACCCCCAGATGATGATATCATCCATCTTGGTCTCAGTACCAGGTGGATGGTTTTATGGTAGACGTCTGGTGTGGACAGAGCTCCATACAGTGGCTGAAGAAACTGATATTGTCCCTGTGGTGTATAAATAGTACACAATCTCAAACTTGTCCCTTTAAGCTTCATCTGCCAAAACCCAGATGACACATCGAGTTTGCTAAACCACTTGGCACCTGCAAACCGGGACATGGACATGATCTCCTCCCATGTTGGCAATTTAAAATGTGCTCTCATGATGGCTTTATTGAGATCCCTTACATCTAGACATATCTGCAATGTTCCATTTTTCTTTTACACAATCACCAGTGAGCTCATCCAGTCTGCTGGTTCTTCAATTTTCTGCATGACATATATCCGTTCCATGTGTGCTAGTTCTAGTTTAAGTGCAAACGGAACTTTGCTGCATGCATGGACAACAGGAGTTACTGTCTCATCTACGTGGATATTTTTTAATACCAGGTAAGCATCCAACCCCCTCAAAGACATCTGCAAACTCTTCCGCGAGTGAAGTGTGGTCATCTTCGTTCTGTGAAGCCACTATGAAAACTCTTTTCAGCAGGTTGAGCTTTTTACATACACTCAGACCTAATATCAGCTGTACTGTCTTTACTACCATTTGTAGCTGTGCGTTTAGATGCTGCCCTTATGTTCGAAAGTCTCTATACAGCTCCCTTTTAATGAAATTTTCTCCCCAGTATAGTCTGTCACTTTTAATTTCAATGGGAAGATCTTGCTCTGTACTGTGAGAGTCTTGTAATCATCCATGGATAACAGATTCACCTGAGTTACTGTGTCAAGCTTGAATGGAATTACTGTCTCATTCACAGTCACTGGAATGACCTGTTCTGTTTCACTAGCATCAGCAGTCTGTAGAGAATCAACAAAGTATTCCTCTATTTCCTCAACAACCGTGTGCACCCTTCTCTTGGTAGCCCCAGCTCTGCAGCACTTTGCCAAATGATTCTTCTTCCCACAATTATTGCAGGACTTTCCATAAGCAGCACACACCTTTGTAATGTAACTACATCCATATTTGTTGCATTCACTGTCTGAGCCTCCCTCTTTGCTTTGCTGTTGCTTTGGGAAACATCTTGTGTGCTGTTCCCCTGTTTTCACAGCATACATTGTTATGTCTGTCCTGTGCAGCTCCTTAGCTTGTGTTTGTGTGGTCTCTGCTGCCCAACACATACCCAGAGCCTTTTCCAGCCTCAAATCTTCTTCAAGCAGCAGTCTTCCTCTGAGCCCATCATTTGGAATTTCACAAATATTCTGTCTCTAACTAGAGAGTTCCTCAAATCTCCAAATTCACAGGACTTACTCAGTGTGTGAAGATCAGCTAAGTATTGGTTGAAGCTAACACCTTCTTTCTGGTCATAGGAAAAGAACCTACATCTCTCAAATGTGATGATTTAACTTGGAATAAAATGCTCCTCAAATGTTGTCTCTGTGTTTCAACCTCATGCCATCTTCTGACACCATGTTAAGTTTGCTCTTAACTAAGACAAACTTGGCATGGGTTTATGTTAGCAGATTTTATTACTGAACTGCAGCTCAACCCCGTGTGCATGCAACCAGTCCACCATCGTAACTTTTGGTTCTGGGTGAACACCTTTCATTGCCCACTGGGAACTGGAGTTCTTTATTATGCACACATAATAACACAGTAACTGGTCCTCTTGTAAATTTCTTGGTCACCAGACTTGAATGCCTTGGCAGACTCAGCAGACTTTCGATCTCATGTCTGATCCAAGGCTTCTGATTGATTTTGTGGGTACACACTCCTCTACAGATGTTTTAATAAAGTGGTCCATTACAACCATGATGTATTCATTCAGGTCCTCTGAGCCCTTGAACACGGCAATCCTGTAGCTGCTCCACCTGAGACATTCCTTTGTTGTCCTGATCTCTGGAGCTTTGCTCTTTAGTCTCTGCCTGTATGCCGGTAGAAGGACAGCCAAGTGATCAGATTTCCAGAAATACAGTCTGGGCATGGAACAGCAGGCATTCCTTACCTTAGTATAACAGCGGTCTAGTATGTTGGGACCTCTGGTGCTCCAGGTTATATGCTGATGGTAATTAGGCAGGGTTTTCTTCAAACAAGCCTGGTTGAAATCTCCGACTATGATCTGAAATGCATGCATGGGTAAGTGTCCAAGAAGTGGACCAGAGGATCTCTGTGGAATGCTCAAAAGGAAAGGACAGGGAAAACAGACCTGGTGGTGGAATCACATTCAGAATGGCAGAAGTTTCGAAGGATGATCTCTTGAATGCGTTAGATGAAATTCACCTTACTCTGGCCAAAGAGGGGGTGAGAGCACTGGTGTGGGAAACTTGTGAGAGCCCTGTTAACTGTTAAGGAAAAGGAAGACATCTCTCCCCATCTCCTTGGCGTAGTTACAAACTGGCTACAAAAGTTTTTTCAAATAAGTCCCAGAATTGCATGCCCTCTGTAAATGTTATACTGATTGATTTACAAGTTACAGGGGCTTATTGAACTTTTCATAAGACCATAAGACAATAAGACAAAGGAGCAGAAGTCGGCTATTCAGCCCATCGAGTCTGCTCTGCCATTTTATCATGAGCTGATCCATTCTCCCATTTAGTCCCACTCTCTAGCCTTCTCACCATAACCTTTGATGCCCTGGCTACAAAGACACCTATCAATCTCTGCCTTAAATACACCCAAAGACTTGGCCTCCACTGCTGCCCGTGGCAACAAATTCCATAGATTCACCACCCTCTGGCTAAAAAAATTTCTTCGCATTTCTGTTCTGAATGGGCGCCCTTCAATCCTTAAGTCATGCCCTCTCGTACTAGACTCCCCCATCATGGGAAACAAATTTGCCACATCCACTCTGTCCATGCCTTTCAACATTCAAAATGTTTCTATGAGGTCTCCCCTCATTATTCTAAACTCCAAGGAATACAGTCCAAGAGCGGACAAACGTTCCTCATATGTTAACCCTCTCATTCCCGGAATCATTCTAGTGAATCTTCTCTGTACACTCTCCAACGTCAGCACATCCTTTCTTAAATAAGGAGACCAAAACTGCCCACAGTGCTCCAAGTGAGGTCTCACCAGCGCCTTATAGAGCCTCAACATCACATCCCTGCTCCTATACTCTATTCCTCTAGAAATGAATGCCAACATTGCAGTCACCTTCTTCACCACTGACTCAACCTGGAGGTTAACCTTAAGGGTATCCTGTACAAGGACCCCCAAGTCCCGTTGCATCTCAGAACTTTGAATTCTCTCCTCATTTAAATAATAGTCTGCCCGTTTATTTCTTCTGCCAAAGTGCATAACCATACACTTTCCAACATTGTATTTCATTTGCCATTTTGCCTATTCTTCCAATCTATCCAAGTCTCTCTGCAGACTCTCCGTTTCCTCAGCACTACCGGCCCCTCCACCTATCTTCATATCATCAGCAAACTTAGCCACAAAGCCATCTATTCCACAATCCAAATCGTTGATGTACAATGTAAAAAGAAGCGGCCCCAACACGGACCCCTGTGGAACACCACTGGTAACCGGCAGCCAACGAGAATAGGATCCCTTTATTCCTACTCTCTGTTTCCTGCCAATCAGCCAAACGCTCTATCCACGTATGTAACTTTCCCATAATTCCATGGGCTCTTATCTTGTTAAGTAGCCTCATGTGTGGTACCTTGTCAAGGGCCTTCTGAAAATCCAAATATACAATATCCACTGCATCTCCCTTGTCTAGCCTACTTGTAATTTCCTCAAAAAATTGCAATAGGTCTGTCAGGCAGGATTTTCCTTTAAGGAATCCATGCTGAGTTCTGCCTATCTTGTCATATGCCTCCAGGTACTCTGTAACCTCATCCTTGAAAATCAACTCCAACAACTTCCCAACCACTGATGTCAAGCTAACAGGTCTATAATTTCCTTTTTGCTTCCTTGTCCCCTTTTTAAATAGCAGAGTGACATTTGCAATCTTCCAGTCCTCCAGAACCATGCCAGAATCTATTGACTTTTGAAAGATCATCGCTAATGCCTCCGCAATCTCCACAGCTACTTCCTTCAGAACACGAGGGTGCATTCCATCTGGTCTGGGAGATTTATCTACCTTTAGACTATTCAGCTTCCTGAGTACTTTCTCTGTCATAATTGTGACTGCGCACACTTCTCTTCCCTGCCACCCTTGAGTGTCCAGTATACTGCTGATGTTTTCCTCAGTGAACATTGACACAAAATACTCATTCAGTTCCTCTGCCATCTCATCTCCCATTACAATTTCTCCAGCATCATTTTCTATCGGTCCTATATCTACTCTCACCTGTCTTTTATACTTTATATACTTGAAAAAGCTTTTAGTATCCTCTTTGATATTATTTGCTAGCTTCCTTTCATAGTTAATCTTTTCCCTCTTAATGACCTTCTTAGTTTCCTTTTGTAAGCTTTTAAAAACTTCCCAATCCTCTGTCTTCCCACTAATTTTTGCTTCCTTGTATGCCCTCTCCTTTGCTTTAACTTTGGCTTTGACTTCTCTTGTCAGCCACGGTTTGCATCCTTTTTCCATTCGAAAATTTCTTCTTTTTTGGAATATACCTGTCTTGCACCTTCCTCACTTCTCGCATAAACTCCAGCCACTGCTGCTCTGCTGTCCTTCCCACCAGTGTCCCTTTCCAGTCAACTTTGGCCAGTTCCTCTCTCATGCCACTGTAATTTCCTTTACTCCACTGGAATACCAACACGTCAGATTTCGGCTTCTCTTTTTCAAATTTCACAGTGAACTCAATCATGTTATGATCACTGCCTCCTAAGGATTCCTTCACCTCAATCTCTCTAGTAACCTCCGGTTCATTACACAATACCCAATCCAGTACAGCTGATCCCCTAATGGGAGTTTTCCTCTCATTCTACTATTACTGCTATGAGTCTGTGAGGAATCCCGTTGCCCAGCCCCCCTTTTATTTACAGTATTGTGATTTTAAGATTATATGGTTGGCTGGAAAGCTTCCCAAAGCCATGGACAGAACTAATGGTTAGTCGGGGCTGGGGTGTGCTGCATGAAGTTACACAAGGGATCTACTACCTGATACTTGCCTCTCTGAAGCTCAGTGCAGCCATGGTGAGGATCTGTGCGAAGGACCACAGTCTCGCGTCCTGCTAGCATGGGACACTAAGGAGCTGGGCTCTCTGTATAGTAGCCTCTTGAACACTGTACGAGTGTTCAAGGAGAAAAGGTGAGCAGTACTGATTCATTGAAAGAAAATTCAAACTACATTGTATTCTCATAATTGAGCATTGACAAGACATTTATGATGACAGATTTGTAAACTTTCCACATTGTTGGGTGCTCTTCAAATTAATATCCCAATATATTTTTTAATTACATAATACTGCACTGCAATACATGCATTGTGTAGCACTTGTATAGGATGTTGGTGAGGCCCTATTTAGAAAACTGTTTCCAGTTATGGTCCCCCTGCTGTAGGATAGATGCTATTTAAGATGGAAAGAGTGGAGGGGAGGTTTACAAAGATATTGCTGAGTCTCAGTGGAACGAGTTACGGAGAGAAATTAAGCAGGTATTGGAGAATGAGGGTTGATTTTATAGAGGTGTATAAAATCATGAGGGGCAGAGATAAGGGTGAATAAACACAGTCATTTCTCAGGGGTTGGAAAATCAAAACTAGAGGGCATAGGTTTAAAATGAGAAGGAGGAGGTTTTAAAGGAACCTGAGGGGCAATATTTTCACCCTGAGGGTAGTCAATACGTGGAACAAACTGCTGAGGAAATAGTTGAGGCAGGTAGATTATCGACATTTAAATGGTACATGGGTGGGAAAGGTTTAAAGAGATGTGGGCCAAACATAGTCAAATGGGATTAGCTTAGATGGGTGTCTTGGTCAGCATGGACTGGTTGGGCCAAAGGGCCTCTTTCTGAGCTGATGACTCCATTTCCTCAATGAACCAGGTACTCTGGAATATTGAAAGAGAGTGCAGGAACCAGGCCCCCAGTGAGTTGGGTGGAATAGAAGTAACAAGGCCCTGATGAATCGGAAGAGAGCATGGCAAATATCCACTGAGCCAGAATCCATTGGGGATTTCTATACGGTTGGATAGCAGTTCTCAGTTTTACTGAGGTGTGATGTATATGTGCACTAATTATGAATAAAGTCTATATCTGTAATAATTTTAAAAAGACACTCGCTTCTCTGTTTGTGACTCTGGAGTCACTGTAGTCTGATGAAGCCACAAGAAATGGCCTTCCCTCTGCCCCCACAGTTGCTTCCCGATCCATTGAGCTCTTTCCCAGTTTGTTTCTTGTCCTGTAAGTTGGACACTGTTAGGCCGTTAGTAAGTCCGGGCACATGCCCAGCAGAGGCAACAGCCCAGGGTGAGTTTCTCCTGTGTTTCCTGGGGCAGACTCATCTGCTCACTGCAGCCGAGGCCACCACCAGCAACCACGCAGCCAGTGCTGACGGCGGTCACTGTTGTTGGAGCCTCTGCTCTTAAGCTCATTGTTGCTGGACTCGTCGTTGTTGCACTCGCTGCTGCTGGAGTCACGTATTCTGCATTGTTAGTGTTTTACCTTGCTCTACCTCAATGCACTGAACAGTACACAAGACAAGCTTTCCACCTTATCTCGGTACACGTGACAATAACATTCCGATTCCAATTCCAGTCCCGCTGTTGCTCGATTCCGTGTGGTTGGAGTCCCTGTTGATGGAATCACCATTCTTAAGCTCATTACTCCTGGAATCATTGTTATTGAAGTCACTGTGGCTGAAGTCACAGATGCTGGGGTCACTGTTATTTGAGTCATTTTTATTGGACCTATTGTTGTTGGTGACATTGTTCCATGGGATACTGCTCTTCAACTCAGATTGTTGGAGTCACTATTTCTGGAGCTACTGCTGCTGGAGTCTCTGTTGAAGGACTTGCTGTTGTTGAATTCACTACATTGCTGCTGGACTTACCTTTGCTAGAGTCACTGCTGCTGGATTTGCTGATGTGCCTTGGAGCAGTTAGTCCCTGTGGAAAGGATCCAAATGTTCTTCATCAGTCTGTGGAAGAACTCAACAGGTTGAGCAGCATCTATGGGAGGGAAGGAACTGTCAATGTTTCAGGTTGAATCCCTGCTTCTCCGGAGGGAGAAACAGAGTTAACATTTCAGATTGAAAGTCGTTTATCAGAACAAGGATAGAGAGAAAATATTTTGTTTATGGTTGAGGGATGGTGGGGACATCATATCATAATCACAGCATCATAAAAGGTTATGATTCTTCACTCCCTAAACACCTTTTGCTTTGAAAGGGAGAATAAGACTACATTTGTGCAAATCCCTGCAGTATCTAACAACCTTGTGATATCTGATTCAAAGGCTGATGTAAGAACATCTTTCAAATTGTCAAGCCTCAATGGTGTAAAAGCAAGGTACTGAAACCTGCGCCAACTAACTAGCTGGAGTGTTCAAGGACATTTCAGTCTTTCACTGCTCAAGTCAGAAGTTCCCACTTACTTCAAAAGGGCACCTATTATACTGGTGCCCAAGAAGAGCAGGACAAGCTGCCTCAATGACTATCACCCTGTAGCATCCACATCTAATGTGTAGCGTAGTCTGATTAGGGATAGCCTGCATGGCTTTTTGAGGGGCAGGTCATGTCTCACGAGCCCAATTGAATGCTTTAAGGATGTGACAAAGCACATTGATGAAGTTAGAACAGTGATATCGTGCACATGGATTTTAGTAAGGCTTTTGATAAGGTTCCCCTTGGTAAGCTCATTCAGAATGTCAGGAGCAATGATATCCAGGATACTTCTCAGTATGAATTCAGAATTGGCTTGCCCATAGAAGGCGGAGGGTGTTTGTAGATGGAGAGAATTTTGCCTGGAAGTGACCAGTGGCGTTCCGCAGGGATCTGTTCTGGGGCCCTGATCTTTGTAATTTAAGGTGGCGGGGGGGGGGGGGGGGTTGTATGGGAGGCAGGGTTTAAGGGTCGGCACAACATTGTGGGCCAAGGGCCTGTACTGTGCTGTACTATTCTATGTTCTATGTAATATTTATAAATGACTTGAGTGAGGAAGTAGAAAGGTGGGTTAACAAGTTTGCAGTTGACACGAAGATTGGTAGAGTTGAGGATAGTATAGAAGGTTGTCATAGGTTGCTATGGGACATTGATATGATGCAGAATTGGGCAGAGAAGTGGCAGATATAGTTCAACCCAGAAAAGTGTTAAGTGGTTCAGTTTTGGAGGTCGAATTTGAAGGTAGAATACAGGGTTAAGGCAGGATTTTTAGCAGTGTGGCGGGACAGAGGGATCTTGGGGTCCACATAGATCCCTCAAAGTTGCCACATAAGTTGATAGTGTTGTCAATAAGGCATATAGTGTCTTGGCCTTCAATAGTCAGGGGATTGCGTTCAAGACCCGCAAGGTAATGTTGCAGCTCCATAAAATCCTGGTTAGATCACTCTTAAAATATTATGTTAATTTCTGTTTGCTTCATTATAGGAAGGATGTGGAAGCTTTAGAGAGAGCTCAGGAAAGATTGACCAGGTTGCTGCCTGGACTGGGGGGCATGTCTTACAAAGATACAATGAGCGAGCTAGGCCTTTTCTCTTTGGGACAAAAGAGGATGAGAGGTGACTTGATAGAGGTGTATAAGATGATAAGATAGAGTGGAAACCAGTGATTTTTTCCCAGGGAGAAATACAAGAGGGCATAAAGATACAAGATGATTGGAGGAAAGTGTGGGGGAATGTCAGAAGTAAGTACAGAGAGTAGAATATCCTGCCAGGGGTAGTGGTAGGGACAGGTACATTAGGGGCATTTAAGGAACTGTTAGATAGGCGCATAGATTCTAGAAAATGGAAGATTATGTAGGAGGGAAGGTTTAGATTGATCTTAGAGTAGGTTAAAAGGTTGGCACAACATCGTGGACTGAAAGGCCTGTTCTATGGTGTAATGTTCTATGTGGAACAAGTTGCCCGAGGAGATAGTAGGAGCATTTTCAGTTACAATACTTAATAAGCTTATGGACAGGTACTTGAATAGAATGCAATAGGGTGATGCAACATAATGGAGGCAAATGGGGTTGGCATATGTACAGGCATGGACAAGTTGGACTGAGGGGTGTGGTTCAATACTGTAGAGCTCTATGACCATAGGACAGAGACTTGGCTTATTACACAAAAGGCCACTTATAATATTGGTAAAAAAACATATCAGAAGCTAAAGAATTTAATATTGAATCCTGAAGTTGAGTTTTAAGCCCAGGTAGAAGCTGGAGTGCTTCAGGAACTTGTGTTGACCCTCAACACAACAGCAGAGAAGGCCACTTTCACAGAAGTCAGAGTGGGAATCAGAGGAAGAGTTGAAGTGGCAACAGGAGAGACTGAGGGTCACTGCTGTGGACTGAATGTACTTGCTCCACAATCTGTTTGGTTTCTCTAAAAAAGACCACATTGTGAACACCAGCGGGTGTCCACGAGACTGGCAGAAGAAATAAAGTTTGGCTTGGCACTTGGGCAACTGCACTCGCCCTTGGTGGATAAGGGTGAGGATGGTAGAGTGCTTCAGTAGTCAGTTCTGCAGCATCACAGCTCCATCAGTCTGCTTTTGATCGTGTCCTGGATGCTGTCAATGTGGAGTTTGCATGTTCACCTTCTAAGTGTGAGGGTTTCTATTGGGTACACCAGTTTCCTCACAAATACATCTTGTCAGGTTAATTGGCGCAATGAACTGGCTCCAGTGTAAGTAAGTGATGGGAAAACTGGTTAGTGGTTGGCTTGGGTGTTCATGGAAATGCAAGAAAGAATAGATTCCATGAAAACAAGCAAGGAATTGGGACTGAAGGGACTCAATGCGCTGAATGTTGTAAGAAAATCAGAGAAATGGGAGGAAGGGCTTTGATTGAATATCTCTTCTCCAAGCCAGGTGCTCTGAAGGTGCAGGACTCCCTTGTGAATATATGGAAATGCCAGACAGGGCTCATGGTCATGTGAGCAAGGGGCTTCAAAAGAACAGTCAGCATCCTCTATAATGTGCTCCTTCTACTTTTATTCCAGATACCTTCCTTCCAAACTTCTTTGGTATGGACCATCTTTCAGGATCTTGGCATTGCTTGCAAGGCCAGTATTTATTCTCCACATCTCATTACCCCAGAGAAGGTACTGTTGTCAAAGTTAGTCCCCTGGGGCAGTTACTTTAACTTTGCTGTGGTGGACGGCACTCCAGGATTTCCACCCAGTTACAATGCAGTCTGCTATAGGAAAGATGTCATTAAGCTGAAAAGAGCTCAGAGGAGATTTACAAGAATTTTGCTGGGACACAAGAGAGAGATGTTGAGCAGGTTGGGACTGTTCTCTTTGGAGCGAGGTAAAAATTAGAGGTGATTTTATAGAGGTGTATATGATCATGAGAGGCATACACAGGGTCAATGCACACAGGCTTTTCCCCAGGCTTGTGGAATCAAGAATTAGAGGTGAAAGGGAAAAGATTTAATTGGAACCATGAAGAAGGCACACAACAGCTAATCATAATTGGGAATCTGGGGAGATTTGGTAAGTTACCAAAGATTCTAGCATATTTCTACAGATGTAGAAGGCAAACACAATGTTAGCATTAACTGCAATTGGAGTTGTGAGCAGTTTTGGACTCTTCTAAGAAAGGATGTGTTGGCATTGGAGACGGTCCAGAGAATGTGCATGAGAATGATCCTGGAAATGAAGGGTTTAATGAGTTTAATGGCTCTGGGCCTGCACTTTCTGGAATTTAGAAGAATTGGGTGGTGGGGGAGGGGAATCTCATTGAAATCTATTGAATGTTGAAAGGTCTACATAGAGTTGACATGCAGAGCATACTTCCTAAAGCATGGGAGTCTCGGACCAAAGGGTAGAGCCTCAGAATTGAAGGACATCCCTTTAGAACAGAGATGAGGAGGAATTTCTTTAGCCAGAGGTTGGTGAATATGTGGAATTCATTGCCACAGATGGTAGTGGAGACAAGTCACTGGGTATATTTAAAGCAGAGGTGACAGGTTCTCAGTTAGTAAGGGCATCAAAGGTTACAGGGAGAAAGGAGTTAGGGGGGGGATAATAAATCAGCCATGATGGAATGACAGAGCAAACTCAATGTAGGAAGCAAATGCAATGTCCATTTCCCCAATCTGTTTAAGTCCTTCTCTGGATTCCCTGCTTCCTCAACACTACCTGCACCTCCACCTATCTTCATATCATCTGCAATCTTGGCTACAAAGCCATAAATTCTGTCATCCAAATCATTGACATATAACATGAAAAGAAGTGGTCCCAACACTGACCCCTGTGGAACACCATTAGTCACCGGCAGCCAATGAGGAAAGGCCTCCTTTTATTCCCACTCTTAGCCTCCTGCCGGCCAGCCAATCTTCTATCCATGCAAGTATCTTTCCTATAATGCCATGGGCTCTTATCTGGAAAGGCAGCCTCACATGTGGCACATTGTTAAAGTCTTCTTAAAATCCAGGTGAACAACATCCATTGATTCTACTTGGTATACCTTGCCTGTTATTTCCTTAAAGAATTCCAACAGGTTTGTCAGGCAAGATTTCCCCTTCAGGAAACAATGCTGACTTTGGCCTTATTATTTTATCATGTGCCTCCAAGTACCCTGAAACATCATCCATAATAATGAATTCCAACATCTTCCCAACTACTGAAGTCAGGCAACTGGCCTATAATTTCCTTTCTTCTGGTTCCCTCTCTTCTTGGAGTGATATGTGCTATTTTCCTTCCAAAAACTAGGTGATTCTTGAAATATCACTACTACTGCCTCCACAATCTCTTTAACTATCTCCTTCGGATCCCTGTAGTGTGGTCCATCTGGTCCAGGTGAATTATCTACCTTAAGGTCTTTCAGCTTCCCAAACACTTTCTACTTAGAAATAGCAACTATACTTATTTCTGCCCCCTGACATTCTCGAATTTCTGGCATACTTTTAGTGTCTTCCATAGCGAAGACTGACATAAGTACTTACGAAGCCTGTCCACCATTTATTTGACCTCCTTACTACCTCTCCACTGTCATTTTCCAGCAAGTCTGGTATCCTCTCTCACCTCTCTTTTACTCTTTATACAATATATCTGGGAAAGAGAAACTTTTTGTGTGCTCCTTTATTATATCGCTAGCTTTTCTTCATATTTCAGCTTTTCTCTCCTTATAGCTATCTTAGTTGTCTTCTGTTGGTTCTTGAAAGCTTCCCAATACTTCTTCATCCAGCCATTGTTGCTCTGTCCTGCTAGTGCCTCCTTCAAATCAATTTTGGCCAGCTCCTCTGTACCTTCTCCTTTTCAAACTGCCGGGTAAATTCTATCATATTATGACCACTGTCTCCTTAGGGTTCCTTTACCCTGAGCACCCAAATCAAATCTAGTTCATTACAAAAGACCCAATCTAGAATTGCCTTTCTCCTAGTGAGCTCAACAAGAAGATGATCCAAAAAGCCATCTCAAGTGTCCTCTCTTGGGATCCAGCACCAAGCTGATTTTCCAAATCTACCTGCATATTAAAACCCCAATAATAGTCCCCTTTTTACATGCCTTTTTTATCTCCCATTGTAATTTATATCCCACATCATGACTGTGGTTTGCAGGCCTCTATATAACTCCCATCAAAAGGTAAAAAGGGTCTTTTTACCCTTGTAGTTTCTAAATTCTACCCACAAGGACTCTACATGGACTAGTTAAGCTCAGGGGCCTGTTTCTGTGCTGTATGACTCGATGAATCTAATGCAGGAAAAGAGGTATACTTCCAGATCTGGATGGCATGTGACTTGGAACAGAATCCACATGGGGTGCTATGCCCATTGTCAGCTGCCTTTGTCCTGCTTTGTGGGAGAGTTCATGGCCTTGGGAATATATTATTTAATATTTCCTGCAATGCATGGTGTGTGATTCTCATGGTGCAACTAATGTCCTGAGCTGCGTATATTTCAATACAAGAAGTATAGTAGGAAAAGCAAATGAGCTCTGGCATGAATCAACAGATAGAATTATGATATTGTAGCCATTAGTGAGACTTGGTTGCATGAGGGGCAGGACTGGCAGCTCAATATTCTGGGGTTCCATTGTTTTAGACACGACAGAGCAGGAGGGATTAAAGGAAAAGGTGTAGCGTTACTAGTCAGGGAAAACGTCACAGCAGTGCTCAGTCAGGACAGACTGGAGAACTTGTCTAGTGAGGCATTATGGGTGGAACTGAGAAATAAGGAAGGCATGAACACGTTAATGGGGTTATATTGCAGACCACCCAACAGTCCACAGGATTCAGTGGAACAAATTTGATCGCAGACTGTTGCAAGAAACCTAAGGTTGCTATAGTAGGTGATTTTAACTTTCCATGTATTGACTAGGACTCTGATACTGTAAAAGGACTAGATGAGATGGAGTTTGTCAATGTGTCCAGGAAGTCCCAACGACAGAGTGTGTGATACTTGATCTGCTATTAGGGAATGGGGCAGGGCAAGTGATAGAAATTTGTGTAGGGGAACACTTTGCATCTAGTGATCATAGTGCCATTAGTTTCAAAGTAAATATGCAGTAAGATAGTTCTGGTGTGCATTCTGAGATTCTAAATTGAAGAGGGGCCAAGTTTGACAGTATCAGACAGGATCTAGCAAGGGTAGATTGGGATCTGTTTTCTGGGAAAGGTGTACTTGGTAAATGGGAGGACTTCAAAAATGAAATTTTGAGAGCACGAAGCTTGTATGTGCCTGTCAGAATAAAAGGTAAAGATAACAGGTTGATAAAACCTTGGTTTTCAAAAGATATTCAGGCCCTGGTTAAGAAAAAAAAAGGTGCATAGCAGGTATAGGCAGGTAGGAACAAATGAGGTATTTAAGGAGTATAAGAAATGCAAGAGAACACTGAAGAAAGTAATCAGGACAGCTAAAAGAAGGCACAAGTTTGCTTTAGTAGACAAGATGAAGAAGAGTCCTAAAAGATTCTACAGATATATTAAAAGCAAAAGGATTGCAAGGGAGAAAATTGGTCTTCTGGAAGATCAGAATGGTAATCAGTGCGTGGAGCCAAAAGAGATGGGGGAGATCTTAAATGCTTTTTTTTTTTGCAACCGTATTCACTTCAGAAATGGACAGAGTCTATAAAATTATTCAAAACAGCATCAACTTCATGGACTGTATACAGATTACAGAGGAAGAGGTATTTGCTGTCCTGAGGCAAATTAGGCTGGATGCGACTAGTGGAGTGGTGCAGGGATCAGTGCTGGGTCCGTTGTTGCCATCTATATCAATGATCTAGATGATAATGTGGTAAATTGGATCATCAAATTTTCTAGATTAAGGGCGTAGTAGACAGTAAGGAAGATTATCGTGGCTTGCAGCAGGATTTGGACCAGCTGGAAAAATGGCAGATGGAACTTAATGCAGACGAGTGTGAGGTGATGCACTTTGGTAGGACCAACCAGTTCAGGTTTACATAGTGAACCATAGGACACTGAGGAGAGTGGTAAAACAAAGGGATCTGGGAATACAGGAACATAATTCATTGACAATAGGATCAAAGGTACATAGGGTCATAAAGAAAGCTTTTGGCACATTGGCTTTCATAAATCAAAGTATTGAGTACAGTAGATGCAATGTTGTATTGAAGTTGTATAAGATGTTGGTGAGGCCCAACTTGGAGTATTGTGTGCAGGTTTGGTCACCTATCCACAGGAAAGATGTAAATAAGGTTGAAAGAGTACAGAGAAAATTCACAAGGTTGTTGCTGGGACTGGAGGATCTGAGTTATAAGATTGAATAGTTTAGAAGATTTAGGGGAGATTTGATAGAGGCATAGACAATTATCAGGGGTAGAGATAGGGTAAATGCAAGCAGGCTTTTTTCTGAGGCTGGATGGGACTACAAATAGAGGTCATGGGTTAAGGGTGAAAGTTAAAAGTTTAAAGGGGAACATGAGGGGAAACTCAGAGCGTCATAAGATTGTGGACCAAGCTGCCAGTGAAGTGGTGCATGCAAGCTCAACTTCAAAGTTTAAGAGAGGATTAGATCAGAACATGGATGGTAGGGGTATGGAGAACTATGGTCCCTGTGTAGATCGATTGTAGGCTGGTTAAAAGATTTGGCACGCACTAGATGGGCCTGTTTCTGTACTGTACTTTTCTATTACTCATTGCCAGATGAAGTAGTTTCTGCAGATTCTGGAAGTTCATTAACTTCATTGTAAGATGATGCTCCCACAGTTCTCTTTCATTCCTTAATACAGCACAGGAAACGCTGAGGAGTCTTCGGTTTTCCTTTAGTGTATACTTTACTCAGTGCGGAGAAACTCAGCCACACCACCTGGTGGCACTAGAGGACCATTGGACAAGTTTTTCTGGCTGCACAACATGTAGGAATATCAATTGGAAATACCACACAACAATAAATGTAGATATTTTATTAATTTGTATTTCTGGCTATGCAGCAGAAATTGGGAATTAAGGTGTGAATTTATAGCAGGTATTTTCAGTGTTGTTTATGAGCATGTGGCAAAGCATAAATTGAAGGAATACAGCGAAATCAGAAGAGGAGACGTGGAAATAATGGGATGGCCCTATTGGGAGCTAGCATAGGGATAAATAAGAAAAATATATTAAGTATAATCCATTTCACTACTGGCCTATGTTTATGAACTTAGATGGTCAAGTTTAAAAATAAAAGTTCTAAAATAAAAAGTAATTATAATAATCCCTGAGACTGTTGTAATAATTTTATGATCAAACCTGCACTGGCAAAAGAACTCATGTGTGCCGGTGGATTCGTCAAACTTGAATATAAGGTATAAGATTGTTATTTATTGTGCTAGTCAAAGCTTTGGTACAATTTTCAAAAATATTACACACTTGTAATGCACCATAAGTCATCCGGTTGTATAACACAGAAACAGGCCCTTTGGCCCACCTCCTCTCCTTCCATTTGCCTGCATGTGGCCTACTGTACACCCCTCTAAATCATGAGCCTGTCCAAATGCTGATCAAACATCTTCTATGGCAATGTGTTCCACATACACACCAGTTACAAAAGGAATTCAAAAACAATGTGCATACCAGGCCGGTTACCTCAGCTGGTTACAGCATAGTGCTAATAACACTAAGGTCATGGGTTTGATCCCTGTACAGGCCACTGCTTTCAATGGACAACCTGTGAAATTGAGACCAAAGACACAATTCTGCCTCACACCAAATGTAAACAGTTCAATAACTCAACTGAATCTTGGGAATGCAACATGTTCACTGTATCTGTGTTTACTTGGGAGAGGGACACAACAGCCTATAGAACAAAGCCGAAACAGCAGCAAGGTTATGTAATTGTGTAGGGATTGCAGAAGAGCAGTGCCTGTGTTTTGGTAAATTAGAGAGAATAATTCCTCAAGGCCTGACAAGGTCTTTCCCTTGAATCTTGTGGGAAGGTAGTGCAGAAATTGCATGGGTAGAGGTAGCCATGAGAGAAGTGCCTGTGGATTGAAGCATTGTTTAAGACTGGTGTTCCATTGTTTTAGAAAGACTCTAAGACAAAGTTGGGAAATTATAAACTGGTGAGCCTGACATCAGTAGTTGGTAAATTATTGAAAGATATTCTAAGGGATCAAATATATATTTGGATAGGCAGGGACTGATTAGGGATAGTTTACATGGCCTTGTGTGAGGTAAGTCGTGTCTAAGCAATCTTATAGAGTTTTTGCGTAAATTACCAGGAAAGTTGATGTTGAAGACA
The DNA here is from genome assembly GCF_030028105.1 of Mobula birostris. Classification (NCBI taxonomy): domain Eukaryota; kingdom Metazoa; phylum Chordata; class Chondrichthyes; order Myliobatiformes; family Myliobatidae; genus Mobula; species Mobula birostris. The sequence continues at coordinate 127,814,878 of NC_092370.1, forward strand.
GTGGATGTTGTCTACATGGACTTTAGTAAGGCATTTGACAAGATCACGCATGTAAGGCTAGTTGAGAAGGTTCAGTCACTTGGCATTTAGGATGAGGTAATAAATTGGATTAGACATTGGCTTCATTGGGAGAAGCCAGAGAGTGGTAGTAGATGGTTGTCTCTCTGACTGGAGGCCTGTGACTAGTGGTCATTGGTGTCGGTTTTGTTGTTGTTTGTCATCTGTATCAATGATCTAGCTGATAATGTGGTAAACTGGATCAGCAAACTTGAAGATAACACCAAAGACTATCAAGCTTGCAGTGGGACCTGGACCAGCTAGAAAAAAGGGCTGAAAAAAAGCAGATAGAATTTAATGCAGACAAGTGTGAAGTTTTACACTTTGGGAGGACAAACAGAGAGTGATATGACACTGAGGAGTGCAGTAGAACAGAGAGATCTGGGAATACAGATCTATAATTCCTTGAAAGTGGCATCATAGGTAGAAAAGTTCATAAAGGAAACTTTTGGCACATTAACCTTCATAAATCAAAGCACTGAGTACAGGAATTGGGGTGTTATGTTGGAGTTGTATAAGGCATTGTGAGGCCTAATTTAGAGTATTGTGTGCAGTTCTAGTCACCTACCTACAGGAAAGAAATCACTAAGATTGAAAGACTGTAGATAAAATTTACAAGGATTTGGCTGGAACTTGAGGACCTGATGTACAGTAAAAAGTTGAATAGGTTAGGAGTTTATGTCCCAGAGCACGGGAGAATGAGGGTAGATTTGACAGAGGTGCATTATGAGTGGTATAGATAGGGTAAATGCATGCAGGCTTTTTTCACTGGGGTTGGGTGAGATTAGTACTAGAGCACATGGATTAAGGGCGAAAGGTGAAATACGTAAAGAAAGCATGAAGAGGAACTTCTTGACTCAGAGAGTGATGAGAGTATGGAACAAGCTGCCAGTGGACGTGGTGAATGTGGGTTTGCTTTTAAAATTTAAGAGAAGTTTGAACAAGTATTTGGATAGGAAGGGTATGGTGGGCAGCAGTCCAGGTACAGGCCAATGGCACTAGCCAGAATAATAGTTTGGCGTGGACTAGATGGCCCACAGCGTCACAGGGAAAAAAGAGATGGCGGTCAGTAGCTGACTAACCAGAATGAGTTTTTTTTTGATGAGCTAACAGACACAATTGATGAAAGCAATAATGAAATGCTGTATGAAAGGATTTTCAGCAAGTCTTTGATGAATACCTGAGAAAAGAATGGTCAGCAAAATTGAAGTCCATAGAGTTGAGCTGGCAGTGGCAATATTGATAAGAAGTTGCTATAGGGGCAGAAAGGAGTGGCAAGGAGTTGTTTTTCACACTAGAGGAAATAGATCATGGAGCTGTAATCAACATGGAGTGCTACTTTTTGTATGTTTCAATGACCTGAACTTGGGTGTGAATGGCAGGGTATGCAGATGAAACAAGGCTCTATGATTGAACCAACATGGCCAGCAAGGGCAGTGGATGCAACCTGGTGCAAGTTAGGACGGATGGAGAAGAGTTTTAGATGCTCTTGAGTTATGTTGTTTTCCTGTTCTGATTTATGTTGGTCACTGAGTACAGGTAAAGAAACACTTCTCAGCATTAGATCCCATCTCTCTCACCATGACAACAGGGATCTGCTCAAGTGCTAAATTACAATGCAGGCAAAATGGCCAAAAAGAATTAGCTCCAGCCTAAGAGCTAATTATTTTTTGATACCCAATACAAGTCCAGCACTTAAAAGTTGGGTCTCATTTAGGCATGATTCAAGTAGCTGAACTCTAACACATTTAAGATCAATTGAGAGGTTTAAAAGGGACATCATCTGCACCTTCACCATGCAAACTGTGGTGTGTGTTTGGAATGAACTGCCAGAAATAATGGTTGAAGCAGGCACATTGGTAAAATTTTAAAAACATCTAGATAAGTACCTGAACAGTTGAAGTTTAAAGGCTATGGGTCAATTGCAGGCAAATGGGACTAACTCACAGGGCAACACAGCTGGCATGGACGAGTTGGGCCTGTTTCTGTGCTTATATTCCTAACATGGATATACTACAATACTTGGTAAATATAGTGAGATCAAACTGGAAAAGCAATTGTCATGTTTGTTTAAACTGTTTTATTAATGATGCCACAAGCACAGCTTTAAATCTATTTTTTCTATAACGTTTGTTTCCCAGGAGCTTCCATTCAAGAGACAGTTCAAAAATATTTAAAAATAGGTGAATGGTGATTGCTGAACAGTGAGATCTTTTACCTGGCTTGTTTTTCTTTTCCTTTGGTAGGTAAACCATTGGCCTCATCCTGGTCACCCTCTGATTTGTCACGCCAGACATTTGGTTTCTCTACTATTGCTTTAATATCATTGGAAATGGGGTGAAGCCAAGTTCAAACCCCTTTTCCATGCCCATGACAGGGGAATGGGAGCACATATTCACCAGGTGGGAGGGAAGGGAAGGTTTTGCAGGTTAAGGAGGAGTGGCCTGCTGGTAATTTAACTCAATCTGTAAATATTACCCTGGCAACAGTGGACACTAGCAGTACAGGTGCTATCAATTGCAGGTCCTCTGCCTTAAGTTGCTACAAGGAAGAGTCTGTAACAAATTGCAAGGTAATGAATTTATTACTCGTGCAATGTGCTGGTGTCAGTAAACTCTTTAAGGATATTAAAGGCTGCCTTCTCTTTTAAGCACTTGACATCTTTAGCAGCTGCCACATCCCTGTGGAAAACTCTGAAGAAAAAGATTCAACATTTCAAAGAACCCATGCAAGATTGACACCAAATCCCAGATCTCTGCCAGGATCAGAGATTCGCCATATGTGGCAATTTAAACCTGCATTAAGAGAGCCACAGGATCAATAGGACATGCCTACCTTGCGCCCATACTTTGTGCCAATGGATTTTGTGCTAACTCCTGAAGTCAAAGGGTGGTTCTTCAGCAAAAAGGCCGAAAGACCTTCACCAAGGTCTAAACTATATTAGATAACTTTTATACACACACACATGCAAGGGGCATTCTATGAATATCAAGCTACAACTACGTCCTGGTTGAGGATACAACTGGCTGACTGCTACTACTGCCTGCATTGTCCAGGAAGAGTCTGGATGCCAACAGTGCAGCAGGTCTCACAACTCAGTGTGAGCTGCTGTATACAAAACAGTTTTACAATCATCCACACTCTATCAGTTTTCTACAGCAGAACAAGGTAACAAAGTGGAAGAAGGGATCAGGCAATATAAGCATCTTTGTGAATGGGCCAGTTAGAGTACAGCTCACCAGTCAGGATCTTAACAAATATAATTCCTGCTCCATTACAATTCCCATCCTACCTTCTCTCTTGAATAGCTTAGAACTTTATTCCTTGGAACATAGAAGATTGAGAGGAGATTTGATAAAGGTGTACAAATTTATGAGGGGCATAGATCGGGTAAATGCAAGCATGCTTTTTTCACTGAGGTTGGGTGGGACTTCAACAAGAGGTCATGGGTGAAAGATGAAAAGAGTAAGGGGACCTTGAGGAGAAACTTCTTCACTCAGACAGTCGTGAAAGCATGAAACAAGCTGTCAGTGCAAGTGAAGTATCGAGATTGATTTCAACGTTTAATAGAAGTTTGGATAGGTGCATGGATAGTAGGGGTATGGAGGGCTATGGTCTGTGTGTAGGTCAATGGCACAAGGCAGTTTAAATGGTTTGGCACAGACTAGATGGGCTGAAGGGCCTGTTCCTGTGCTGCTCTTTTCCATGACTCTAACATGCTCCACAGATGAACGAAGAGTCCATCTGTTATATATCTGTATGAAACAAAGTAGTATTAGAGCAATGACCCCATGGCACACTGTTACTTCCTGAAAGGTAGTCTTAAATACTGATTCAAATAAAATATTTACCATCTGCAACCACAAATTTTAGCTGCCATGGAAACAAAGTCATTTGATTGGTTAATGCCTAGCTAATGAATCCTAGCCAATGGATATCACTAAGTTTCAATTCTGTCCTCTCTAGAGATAAATAATATCAGTGGAGAACAAGGAAGGTGGATATAGACACAGCACTAAATCGAACTGAACTGAGCTGAACTGAATATGCCTGGACTCTTTCGATTTTGTGTTTTATTTTCTGTGTTTTTCGCTTGTTTTTTTTTCTTTTTTGCCATTTGTGATTTGTTTTTGTTGCACATTGGGGGGGGGGGGGTTGATGTTTTTCCTTGAACAGGTTCCAGGGTTTTCTTTGTTCGTGGCTCTCTGCGGGAAGACAGATTTCAGGGTTGTATACTGCATACATACTTTGATAATAAATATACTTTGAATCTTTGAGATCTTCAAACCTGTTATCAATACGTTTCGGTGTTTTCCATTGCTGAGTGTAGGTAGACCAAACATTATTTTGGACGTTCATTTATTCTTCTGGGTTGACATTTGTTACATCAGAACAGGTCAAGATTTAATTATGTGAGCTCCAGTGTACCACTGGCAACTAAATGCATGGCAGGCCTTCTGAGCCCTTAAGGGGAAATTATTTGTAAGCTTCAGATACTTTTAAGTACCATTTTTTAAGATATTAAACTAGAAACAGTAAGACACTGAAACCATTCTTCTACACAGCACATTTGGAATTGGAACGCATTTCCTACAGATGTGCTGGAAGTGAGATGTCACCTTTCTGATGGAAATGTAAAGACTACAGAGAAAGACCCAGTGGCTGGAACTAGAAAATTGCTGTCATAGAATACAGATTGGACATGATGGGTAAGAAGGCCTGCTTCTGTGTTGTAATCCATACCATGATGGTCAGAAAGTAATTGAGATAGCTTAAATGAAAACAGAAAATGCTGGAAGCACTCAGCATGTCAGACAAACGGAAACCAAGTTAATGCTTCAGGTACCAGACCCTTGCTCAATACCGGTGAATGGTCTTTGATCTAAAGCATTAACTGTTACTTTTCCCGCAGATGCTGCCTGACCAGCTGAAAGTTTCCAGCATTTTTAGTTTTCATCTCGAGTTTCCAGCATCCACAGCTTTTTTGATTGATCTTCATTTGTGATGGATCTTCATTCTCCAGGCCCAGGATGCTTATTGCTTTCTAGCACAGCAGAAGGCACCGCCCAAGGTTCAAAATGCTTACTATTAAATAGTTTAAATTTATAACTAGTAGTCTTTGCTCAGCCTCTTAACCTGATGACGAAAAACAACACTGATCATGTTGACCTAGCTAGACCTATAACCTAATGAGTAGAAACAACTACAGTACGTTGGTTCTTTTGTTGTGAGGATTTTGGCCACTGTCATCGGAATTGTCTATGTTAACCTAATCAAGGAGCTCCATCCACTTGACTTAATACAGTTATGAAACATCACCTGCAGATTACGTCAGTACTAGATGAATGATAAAAAGCAGTATAATTAGAATAAAGTAAGTGTTGGGAGTTAAAGATGAGAGAAAGTAGAATCCACCCCCCACCCTCAGTCCAGGAAGGATCTCTCCCCAGAGGCATCCTTCTGTAACAGACAATTTGTCCATCTGCAACTCACTGGTATGCTTTCCTAGTTTTTAAGAGTTGTAGTGTGTTTAGCAAATCCTTTTCAGAATTATAACCTTTGTTATGATAAAATGAGCTTCATGTAAAATAATATTCCTGTGCTTATTGTGTTTCATTTGTTGCATCTCTTCCTTGTTTGGGGGTGGGTGGTGGGGGTAACGCTACTTGAAATAGTGATTATTGACACCAAAACCCTTTTGTAAAAGAGACTAAAGTAGTTAAGTAATTTTGTCTTTTGAACATCAATTGATACCATTTAATCCCCCTCAAGTAAATACAGTGGATTCTGATAATTAGGACACATCAGGTCCAGGCCATTTTGGCCCAATTAAGCGGCTGCCCCAATTAGCCAAAGTTTCATGGAAATAGGTAAAGAAGTATAAAAAAAAATCAAGCTACTATTTAACCGAGCAACAAATTATTTATTTACACAAAATACAGAACAAATTAGAACTCTACCAATACTACTGGTGGTTGTCCATTGTGTCTCGACAATCACAGGAAACCTGTGCGGGCATCTTTAAAGTGAAAACGCTGTTGCACTGGGACAGTTCCACTGTCTTGACCTTGGAGATCCAGGTCCAGTGGGACAAGTAGTCATCACAGCTGGGGTCTTCCCAGATGCAGTGGATGATCATGCCCTTCACTCTCCAAGTAATGTTGCAGAACTGCCTTTCTGGCTGTTGAATCTCACTCTAAATCTCATCTGCCCAGTCCGCCAGAGCTGACTTCACATGCTAGGACAGGCATGTCCCTATCTCACAGACTATGAGACCTGGTTTAGCCCACCTGTTGAAGCGGTATATTGGGGTGTGGCCACTACTTGAACCCACAGGTGAGACTTGAGTGCCTGATGGGACTAAAGGTTACATTCAAGACGATTGTCAATGCCTTAGAATTCTTCATAGTTTCTAAACTGTTGAAGTAGTGAAATTGTTACATTTTCACTCCCGGCCATTTCTGGCATCCCCAAGCCTCAATGCTTGAAACCGCAGTGGGCAAAACAGCTCTGAATTGTCTTATTGCTTATTTCTCACCAACTATCAGTGATAAAGATCAGTGCTTTTTAGAACACAAACACAGGCAACTGACACTATTTAAAACAGTTTGATCGAAGCATGGTATAACGTCTAACAGCCACACATTGATGCTATTTAGAACCTGTTCAGCAAGTCTCCTGTCCCAATTAAGCAGCATAGTGTCCCAAATGAATGAAGGGAATCTCAGCAATTTTCTCCATTTGTTTTTGCTCTTTAAGAGTTGTCCCAAATAACCAGCTGCCCTGATTAACCGAATGGCCTAATTAACCAGAATTCATCGTACTTCAAAGTAATAAGATTTAAGTTTGGGACTCTAGAATGGGTACATTCAATATCATGACTCATTTATTACTGGATCAGTTGCCCATTGGTTTTAATAAGATGATAATCACTGAGTTCTACTGTGGTGAACCATTAGGCTCAACTTGCCAAGATCAAAGTTACCCCCTGAAAATCTGCACATTGTAGACACTCCACTTAAATCTGCAAAAATGATGTACACAGATAATAATAAAGCTGTTATCAAAATTTATTTTTAAAAATGCCAGGAGATAAACATACATGCACAGCACGCCATGTGTTTAAAATGTTTATATTGAAATATTCTGAAATCAGTAGCAAACCAAGATGAAAGATGGAACCTCTAGTAACTGGCTGACTGGTATTGTGATGGTTGTTTTGTTTCCTGAGACTGGTTCCTCCTCTTCGGCAGCATATGAGATGACACTTTGAGATTCAGCTCACAGACACCAAACTATTCCTCACCCTCAGAAGTTGGGTCCTTTGATGTATGGATTTTGGTTACTGTCATAGGAATTGTAGCAGCTGGATACATCGCAGACGCCTGGCATTCCTGGTGGACCACGCTTCCCTGGATTTCCTGGTGCTCCATTTCTCCCTGGCTCCCCATCCACCCCTGGAAATCCGTGACCAGGAGGACCTGGTAGCCCGGGAAGCCCTGGAATGTTGACCAATGCTGTTACGTAATGTATGGTAGACGTGAAAGGGATAATCCTTGTAAGCTTTTTGGACTCATTACACAGGCAAATATAGACAAAAGGCAGAAGACCAGAAACAGAGTACAGGAGCAGGAACTGGCTACTCAGTCTCTTCTACCATTGTGATTAATTTTCTATCTCCATTGTAAATTCCATCCCTCTTCCTAAACCCTTTGATGCCTTTTGTGTCTATTCCCCTCCTTCAATATATTTGGTATCTTTGTCACCATCACCTTCTGTGTAGAGTTCTACAGCTTCTTCATCCATCGTGTGAAAAACTTTCTCCTCACTTTACATCTTCAATGCCTTACACTCTGTTCCGAGCCTGTGATCCTTTATGGTGGAGCTTGCTCTCCAATCAGAAGGATCATCAAATGTATAAAGCCTTGCCAGGACTCTGTATATTTTAGGGAGCTCCACTCTCATTCTTCCAAATTCTCATGACTGCCAGTCCTGCCAAACCAATCTCCCTTTGTATGAACATTCATCCCAGTAATCAGCCTGGAGAACTTTTGCTGCACCCCATCTGCCACATGTACATCCTTTTTTTTTTTAGGTAAGGCGACTAAAACGTGTGACCTGTATAACTATTTTTTATTTTAGCAATACAGTGCAGAGTAGGCCTTTCTGGCCTTGTGAGCCACGCCGCCCCAGCAACCCCTAACAAACTCGATTAACTCTAACCTAATCATGGGACAATTTACAACGACCAATGAACCTATCCGGTACCTGTCTGGACTGTGGAGAAAACCCATCCATTCCACATGCAGAGATTACTTACAGAACGGTACTGCAATTGAACTGCGAACTCTGGAAATGCCCTAAGCTGTAATAGCATCGCATTATCCACCATGCTACCACGGTGCCAATGTCTTAATTATTGTAAGACATTGTTTTTCCTATATTGAAAGCTTCTTGCAATGAAGGCTAATATATCATTTGCCTTCTTAGTTACTTAATACACCTGCATTTTCTTTCAGTGACTAGTGTAAAAAAGGACACACATTTCCAAATCATTCACCATTTGAATACCATCCTTACTTGTTCCTTTACCTACCCAGGGTGGATAACCATATTAGTGGCATTTGTCAGTGTACAGAGGATAATATAACTAACATGTAATCTCTATGACTTCCTTCTCTTTTTAACTCAGCTGTGGCCTTTATTGCTCACCTTTAATTGTTCTTAGCCAATGAGCCACTTGCTCAGTTATTTCATAGGCTTTCAAGGGTCAACAGCTAAGAAATTCTTTACCCACTTTTTACTGCCCTCAAAACAGTATCAAGTGTCAGCCCTGCACTTACACATATACTTAATGATTGCAACATTCCTGGGACAGTCTCATCCAGTTCAGAAAATCTATTTTAGTCTGCATCATTATGTTGAATCACATTTGGCCTCATAGCTACTATCTGGGGAGCTGGACCCTAAAGGGATATGCACAATACAAGCAACACTCTTCCTGTTATGGTTGGATGCTTCTACTGTGGGAGAGAGGAAGGGAGTGCTACCAAGGGCTAAGAGGGACTCTTAGCATGTTGGCAGAGATTAGTACCTATAAGGGACATGTTCTTTGTACATGGCAACAGCCAGGTCCTCCTAGCAGGAGGTTGTTGGGAGATCTCTATAAGGAATAATATTACATGAATCCAGCCCATGATTTCCTGTACTTTTAGGAAACGCATAACGATAACAAATCTCTATGCTCACTATTCCTATTCCCATTTGTATTCCTATGGACTTAAGCAGGAATAGATGACATCTTCACACCTTGAGTATGAAGAAAGGGTGTCCTCCCAGCAACAAACTTTAAGTGTGGTAGAGATCAGAAGTGGCAGCTTGGAATATTCCTGCTGCTTGGGAATCTCAGGTTAATTCTCAACCTTGATTCCCATGGGTAAAGTAATCCTGACTCATGTGTGAGGGCAGTATTTACTACTCACAGTGAGAAGTACCTTGGTAGAGCTTAAGCTGATTGACATCGTTCTTCATAGAAGTCTGGCTTTGTGCATGAACTGCTATCATCTCCGGGTGGAAAGGCTCTTGGGTTATCAGCCCTCTATGGTCCTAGTGACTGCCTGTGATTCTCTTTCACCTACTGTCATCCTCCATGCCATCCAGCAACAGGATTATTAATGGGGGACATCTTCCCACTAGAAGATGGCCTGGAGGCCATAAAGTCTATTGAGAATGTAAGAAAGGGTCAGCCTTAATCATGAGCCGTGTATGAAATGAGAAGTGGGGTTGACGAGTGTGGAGACGAGAAAACCTGAGAATGAAGCTTGAACATTGCCCCTTACTTGGCATGGTTATAGAGGGAATAGGGTTAGTACCAGGAAGCATCATTATTTAGCCAATGGAACTGAAGGTCATGCTAGGGACAAATACTGGGCTCGGTATTATTGTTGAAATAGCATTTGGGGAAGTTTCATACCAAAGTAATATTTTTAGTGTTAAAGGAATAAAATTCCCACCCAGTGCAAATGGGTACAATTTTTTTTCCACTTCAAGTTCAACCAGCTTTCAACCACACAGTTCTCTTTGTTTCATTGTTGTGAGAAAGAACATAGAAAACCATTCACACTGTCATGAGTCTGGGGTTACGTACAAACCTAAGGAGGTGAGAACTTCTGTGAACAAAGTAGGTTTGTAAGAAAATCTAGTAGCTTCATGGTTACCATTGATAACAATAGGTTCAAGAAAAGTTGAAGCAAAGTTGTTCTTCAAATGGAACCATGGTTCTCTTCAAATCAACATTGAATGAGACAAGTAAATTTGTTTGCTATTCCAAGTTTGGCAGTAGCTTCCGCATTATTAAAGCACTACTGCTGGCATGATTTTAGAATCCAGCCATGGGAATAAATCAATAAAATTAAAAGTTGTTTTATTCTCTCTTCTCCAGGAACCCCTCCCATCAAGCAGATGATACAAAAGCCTGCAAGCATGTGTCATTAGGCTTAAGGAGAGCTTCTGTCCCACAGTCATCAGACTATTGAACATAACTCTTGTATGAACTTCTGACCTTGCAATCTTACTTTGTCATGGCCCGTGCACCTGATTGTTTACCTGCATTGCATTTTCTCTGTAACATTAACACTAGGTTCTTCATTCTGTTATCGGTTTTCCTCTTGTTCTACTTTGATGTACTGACGTGACGACATGCAAAACACTGCGTCTCACGATAACTCTGTACATGTGACAATAATGAACCAGCTTACAAAATTTCCAGATCCTCAGTGGCATTATTGAGAGAGCTCCAGTTTACAATGCCAGCATGTTTCAACAATCATCCCCATCTCCTTTAATTGACACCCTGAGGCTGACCCCGAGTACAGTATACCGTATCTCCTTTTGATTACAAACTCACTGCACAACACATGGAACACAAAAAACCCTGTGTCAACTTATAGGAATGTCGTTGAAGACTCCCTGCATCTTACCTGCTTGTCCAGGTGGACCTGGTAACCCTAGGTGCTCTTCACCCTTCATACCTTTGTCTCCCTTTATCCCCTGCTCGCCTAAAAAAATAGAGAATTGTCATAGAGAAGAAAGCACATAAGTGTCAGGTACCTTGTTCAATTTTAAGCCTTGCTTTTTCAGAACAACACTTCCATTAAATTTACTAGCCAAGAAGGCAAAATGATAGTAATTGGCATTGGTGATGAAAATTGGAACATCTCATTTGCATAATGCTTTGGTTCCAAAGCAAAACACTCTCCGATATTCACTTGAATGTTTCAACATCTGAAAGTCAGTTATAAAAACTGAGGAAGGTAATTTATTGTACCTAGTTTTTAGTGCACATTGGCACTTGAGATGTGACTGACCTTAATCCAGTGATTTTATCCAGAGTAAATGGTTGAAGAAGACTTCATAGCAGATGCTACAGGCTCACTGGTGGAATTAACCCAGTAATCTCGTCCATACATGTCCTTCTGAAAAGTCCATTGGTTGTGTCTATAAATTGATGGCTTACTGCTGATAAGAGTCAGTGCAATCCAATCCAATCTCTATTTCTTCTATTTCTGATGCAAGGTTTTGACCCAAAATGTCGACAATACTCCCCCATCAACCCTCCCCCCCGAGATTTTGCGCAAGTGGCTGAGTTCCTTCAGATTCTGCAGTCTGTTGTGTTTCCAATCTTTATTTCACCTGGAGTAACCCACAGTAGCAATTATTTCTGGATGTAATCACACCACATGCGAAATTAGAATCAAGTTTTATTTTCACCGGCATTTGTTGTGAAATTTGTTAACTTTCCAGCAGCAGTACAATGCAATACATGGTAATAGAAAAGAAAAAAACCTGTGAAATACAGTAACTATATAAACATTAAATAATTAAATTAAATATGTAATGCAAATATGGAAATAAAGGAGAGAGGTAGTGTTGATGGGCTCAATGTCCATTCAGAAATTGGACGGCAGAGGTGAAGAAGCTGTTCCTGAATCATTGAGAATATGTCTTCAGGCTTCTGTATCTCCTTCCTGCTGGTAGCAATGAGAACAAGGCATGTCCTGGGTGATGGGGGACCTTAATGATGGATGCTGCCTTTTTGAGGCATCGCCCCTTGAAGATGGCCTCGATACTACAAAGACTAGTGCCCATGATGGAGCTGACTGAGTTTACAACTCACTGCAGCTTACTTCGATCCTGTGTCGTAGCCACCCAACCCCCCCACCCTTATACCAGACAGTGATGCAGCCAGTTAGAATGCTCTCCATGGTACATTTGTAGAAATTTGTGAGTGTTTTAGGTAACAAACCAAATTTCCTCAAAATCCTAATGAAATATGGCCACTATTGTGCCTTTTTTGTAACTACATTGATACGTTGGGCCCAGGATAGATCCTTAGAGATGTTGACACCCAAAAACGTGAAATTGTTCACTCTCTCCACTTCTGATCCCTCTATGAGGACTGATGTGCGTTCTCTTGTCTTACCCTTTCTGAAATCCACAATCCATTCGTTGGTCTTACTGATGTTGAGTGCAAGGTTGTTGTTGTGACATCACTTAACCAGCTGATATATCTCGCTACTGTATGCTCTCTCGTCACTATCTGAGAGTCTGCCAACAATAGTTGTATTGTCAGCAAATTTACAGATGGCATTTGAGCTGCACCTAGTCTCAGAGTCCTGAATGTAGGAAGAGTAGAGCAGTGGGCTAAGCACACATCCCTGAGGTGCACCAGTGTTGTTTGTCAGCGAGGTGGAGATGTTATTTCCAATCTGCAGAGATTGTGATCTTCCGGTTAGGAAGTTGAGGATCCAGTTGCAGAGGGAGGTACAGAGGCCCAGGTTCTGGAGAATGATTGTATTAAACAATTGATTGTAGAAATTATATGTTAAATGCTGAGCTGTAGACAATGGGTATTTGTATTGTCCAAGTGATTCAAGACCACGAGAAGAGACAACGAGATCATGATCACCATAGACCTAGAGTGCCAATAGGCAAATTGCACAGAGTCCAGGTCCTTGCTGAGACAAGAGTTAATTCTGGCCATAACCAACCTCTGAAAGTACTTCATCACTTTAGATGTGAGAGCTACTGAACAGTCTTCATTAAGGCAGCTCAACTACTCTTCTTCGACACTGGTATAATAGTTACCCTTCTGAAGCAGGTGGGAACTTCCGGCTGCACCAATGAGAGATTGAAAATTTCTTTTAACACATGCACCAGTTGTTTGGAGCAAGTTTTCAGAGCCTTCCTAGGAACTCTATTGGAGAGAGAGAACCTTGCGAGGGTTCTCTCTCTTGAAAGACAGCCTGAGGTCCACCTCCAAGACAGAGATCACAGGTCACTGGGTGCAGCAGAGATCTTCACAATTTTGGTTTTATCCAAAGCGAGCATAAAAGGAGTTGAACTCCTCTGAGAGTGAAGCAACACTACCATTCATGATGTTGCATTTGCTTTGTAGGAAGTAATGCCTTGCAAACCCTGCCAGAGTTGATGTGCATCTGATGTCGCCTCCAACCTCGCTTGGAATTGTTCCTTAGCTCTTGAAATAGCTCCCCCCTCCCCTTGTCTTCTTATACAGACTTGGGTCGACCAGACTTGAATGCCACAGATCTAGCCTTCAGCAGACTATGAACCTCCTGGTTCATCCACGGCTTTTGGTTTGGGAATGTACAGTAAGTTCTCGTAGGCACACACTCCTCCACACAGGTTTTAATGAAGTCAGTGACAGCTGTGGCATTCTCATTCAGACTCAAAGATGAATCCCTGAATACAGTCCAGTCATCAATTGAAAGTGCTCCTGTAAGCACTCCTGCACCTCCCTTGGCCATACCTTCTTGGTCCTCACTACTGGTGCTGTAGCCTTCAGTCTTTGCCTATATTCAGGGAGTGGAAGTACAGTCAGGCGATCAGACTTTTCAAAGTTGGCCGTGGGATCGCATGGTAAGCACCTCTGATGGTGGTGTAACGGTGGCCCAGTGTGTTGGACCCTCTGGCACTTCAAGCGATTTGTTGGTAATAATTATTTGGAGACTCTTTCAAGCTGGCCTCGTTAAGACCCCCCAAAATGATGAGGAAGGCTTCCGGATGTGCTGTTTCGTGCCTGTTGATTACAGCGTTTGGTTCATGAAGAGCCTGTTTTACACTAGCCTGAAGTAGGATGTATTCCACTACCAAGCTGATCGTTAAAATCTTCCGCAACAGATAAAATGGACGACACTTGATCGCAAGGTGTTCCAGGTCTGGTGAACAGGACTGGGATGGCGCCGCCGTGTTTGTGCACCACAAGGAGTCTCCATTATGATCCATGCTGCCATCTCTGGTCTTTCCTTCATCAAGCTCCTTGGCCTAAAACAATAACTGCTTCTCTTTTCAGAGATGCCGGCTGAACTGCTGAATGTTTCCAGGAATGATTTTCAGCCCTCCTCAGGTGGTAGAAATTTGTAACACTGATCCACAACAAAATTTAATACACAATTATTAACCTTAAATCAGGGATAGTGATTAAAACTCCATTACTCTAGCATGCTTGAAACGTTGAGGGGCTGGCCTAAGATTTTTTTGTCTATTGGATGCTATTTTATTATTCCTTTAACACACTTTTAATTTGTATTAGACAGTAACATTTCAGTGAAGCCCGTAAGTTTCAAGGGAGCACAGTTAATACAATCAGGTGAGTTTAAAGGGAACGCACGAACTGGTGCTCTGGCAAGGGGAGAGCAGGAACCTAGGACCCTGCAAATGGTGGGGAAAGCTGAAACTGGGAACCTGGTTAGTGGACAAGAGTGTGTGTAACAGGGCTCGGTGAGCGGTGATTGCAAACGTTACCTGGTGAGTGGACAAGTGTGTGTGTAACAGGGCTGGGTCAGTGAGTGATTGCAAGCATTATCAGGTGAGTGGACACGGATGTGTGTAACAGTGCTCAGTGAGTGAGTGATTGTAAACATTATCAGGTGAGTGGATACGAATGTGTGTAACAGGGCTGGGTGAGTGGTGATTGCAAATGTTGCTTGGTTAGTGGACAAGAGTGTGTGTAACAGGGCTGGGTGAGTGAGTGATTGCAAACATTATCAGGTGAGTGGACAAGAGTGTGTGTAACAGGGCTCGGTGAGCGGTGATTGCAAACATTACCTGGTGAGTGGACGAGTGTGTGTGTAACAGGGCTGGGTGAGTGATGATTGTAAACGTTACCAGGTGAGTGGACAAGAGTGTGTGTAACAGGGCTCAGAGAGTGGTGATGGTAAACATGATCGGGTGACTGGACGAGAGGGTGTGAGTAACAGGGCTCGGTGAGTGGTGTTTGTAAACGTTACCAGGTGAGTGGACGAGAGGGTGTGTGTAACAGGGCTGGGTGAGTGGTGTTTGCAAACGTTACTTGGTGAGTGGACAAGAATGTGTGTAACAGGGCTCAGAGAGTGGTGATGGTAAACATGATCAGGTGACTGGACAAGAGGGTATGTGTAACAGGGCTGGGTGAGTGGTGTTTGCAAATGTTACCTGGTGAGTGGGCAAGAGTGTGTATAACAGGGCTGGGTGAGTGGTGTTTGCAAATGTTACCAGGTAAGCTAGACGCTGGACCATCAGAATTTTCCAAATGGTTGGAAAGTGGACTGTTGGAGTCTTACTGCTTTGATATTATTGTTTAGTTTAATACTGTTCTAATGTTCCCAACCACACCTTCTAGGAATTTTCTTTTCTGTGTACCTTTCATTCCTGGTAGTCCAGGCATACCAGGTAGCCCTCTGTATCCTCGCTTGGCTGTTCGGCCTGGGTATCCGGGTAATCCCCTCTGTCCTGGCTGCCCCGGAGCACCAGGTTGTCCAGGAGCTCCTTGAATTCCTTCACACTGGCAACTTGGTCTCATGCTTTGAAGCAGTGATGGCAACTGAGCTGTGTAATAGGAAGGATGTAAAATTGACATTTCTTAATATTTCACAGGCATCTACTATTCTGTAAAGGTGAAATCAGTTTTAATGTTTCACTATGCATAAAAAAAATCTCAAGGAACATGTCGATAGGGGTCTTCCAATCAGTCACAGGCCAAGACCAGCCTTGGCCTGATTACATCTACATCCCCTGCATGAAATTCACCAATGAGGGCAATCCATTCCAACGTGCTTCTTGATCGGGCAATCTTCTCATCCACATTCTCCAGCCTCAGAAATGACGAGCAGCCCCTGGGTGAGGTACTGGGTGCCAACAGTACAACACAAACAGGCCTTTTGATCCATGATGTTGTGCTGAGCTAATTAAACTGGCTACTAAATGCCTAATTAAACTAATCACTTCTGCCTAGAGAATATCATTATCCTTCCATTCCCTGCACATTCATATGCTTATCTATAATCTCTAAACACCTCAACCATGTTTGCTTCCATCACCACGCCTGGGAGCACATTCCAGTTACCCACCACTCTTCATGTTAAAAACTTGCCCCGCACATCTCCTTTGAACTTACTCCCTCTTACCTTAGAGGCATGCCATCTAGTATTTTCAGCCCTGGGACAAAGATACTGGCTGGCTGTCTATGCTTCACATAACCTTATAAACTTGTATCAGGTCTCCCTGCAGCCTTTGCCAATAATTTCGACAGAACTTTATTGAGCCACAACATTATATATTGATAACTGAAAGGCAGGATTGCTGTAGTAACAGCACAATAATAATAAATTCAAGTATACAGCCCCAATGGCTTCTCGTGACAAGGGTCCCCATTTTTCAGTGGTAGAAGGTAAATTGACAGTGTAATATTGTATTTCTGACAACACTGCTAAATAAGCTGTAAATAAATTTAAGTGAATTGAGATTATTTTGCTTCCATACTCCAGGAGAAACATCTTTGCTTCTGCTCATATTAATGAGCATACAGAGTGAGGAGCATTAGAAGAGGCAGCTGAACTGGCATATGCTGTTACAACACAACCCAGTAACTGTGTCCTGTAAGGAATTCTTTAAAGGTACTCCTGAGGTCATTGTTGTCATGTGGAAAACTCAGTAGTTTATTTGGTCAACAGGGAGCTCCCACAAATCACCATTTTAGCTACAGTCCCGGGGAAGGGTCTCAGCATGAAATGTTAACTGTTTGTTCATTTTCATGGATACTGCCCAAGTTCCTCCAGCAGAGTGTGAGTGTGAGAGCGTGAGAGAATGTGGGTGTGAGTGTGTGTGTGTGTGTGTGTGTCTGTGTGTGTGTGTGTGTGTGGACCATTTTAGAAATGTTGATTGAAGTTTAAATTTTTCCCTCTTGGTCTTCTAATAAGTAGTTTAAATGTATTTACTTGTTTTCAAGACACTGGTGTTCTCTGCCCATTGCTAATTTCCCTTGAGAAAAGAGCACTGAACCATCTCATGAAGGCGATTAAAAAGCTGTGAGTGTGTTTCAGGATCTAGACAGTGATATATTTCCAAATTAGGGTGATGGTGAATCTGCAGGTGGTACAATTAATTCCCTTCTGCCTGCTGCACTAGACCTTCTTTGATGGCTTTAGAGATGCTGTCAAAGTAGCCTAGGTGATGAATTGCAATGCATTTTGTAGACTACATACACTGCTGCTACAGTGCAATAACAGTGGAGAGAGTTTTCCACTTCTATTTTAACCTAAAGATCATCCAATTCATAATGAAAAGAATGCAGAGATTATTAGTTACAGGCAACAAAACCAGAAATCACATTTGGGGCTGCATAGCTAGTACATGGAAACAGTGCAAAGGGCTGTGGGAAAACACGTTCACTGTATTGCTTTGGTGTTGCTACCATTCAACATGGGAAATTGTCAGTACTCACTGCGAAGTATGTTGTTGCATAATTTCATCACATGCTCGTCTGTGATCGGCGTTGCCTAATTGGAACAAATCAGAATTATTTTCAGTGTGGCTTTGCCGACGTGAGAAACAACTTGGGAGCCTATTTCCAATAACACCTACCGGTTTCCCAGGAAGTCCAGGGACACCAGGCGGTCCAGATGGGCCATTATGCCCTGATGGTCCACGAGGTCCTACAGGGCCCATTGTGCCGGGTTCACCATTCCTGCCCTTGATCCCTCTCTCACCGGATGGTCCCGTGTTCCCTTTCTAAAAATCAAAACAGAAAAACAATGTGCATTACCTGTGAAGATAAACCACGAGATTAGAAGATATGCAGCGGGAATACAGCACCTCTAAAATGCTCCATTGCACAGTATTTTCACATTTGATCTTTAGTGTCATCTGAACATTTTTGTCCTGTCTCTATATCTAAAATTCTGGGATTCTAAAGATCCACAAGCCTCTGGGATACAGGAATCCAACACTTACATCCCTCTGAGTTAATTTTCCTTTACCACTTTCTTTATACTTTTCCAACAAGGCATACCTAGTTGAAACTTCAAACATATTAATTAGCTAGCTTATTTAATATTTTGCATATTTGAGATACAAATTGAATTTATTTAAAGTCAGCTCTGATGACGTTCATTCAGATTCCCAGATCCCTCATTTAATTTAAAATCTTAACATTTGCAGATTACTTCCATGACATTTTGTTGTTATATTTTTCCACACTGAACAAGATCAGCTATTCATCCTGCTGGGTTCACAGACCTTGTTACAATTCGGCTTCATGAGTAAATATCATTTATTTCCAAAATTTAAATAATTTTGTTTTGGAACAAAAAAAATTGCATTCACATATTGGGGGTTCAGGGAATTTCCCATTCTTCCATTCTGTCATCTTTCTTCCACTAAACATCCCAAATGGTTTGACCATATTCTTTTTAATTTCTCATGCATTGCATGTGCCATAAATGTCCAATGTGAGACTTTCAGGGATCCTTTTGAAAATCTGCTTTGAACCTGCATTCTCAGTCATTCCTTCAACAAATCATATACAACTCATTGAGCCCAACTTATGCCTCTAAGCTTTTGGGCTGAATAAACACACATTTTTCATGTGCTCAGTAATTTCAACGTTAGTCATCAAGAGTAACATTTATCAACAACTGACATAAACCAATGCACTTTTAGCCTACTCCTCATCCTTTTTTTTTGCAGAGGGGGAGTGGTTTTTCTAATTTTGATATAATCTTCCATTATTCATCTTGGAGAGTCTCAACCATACTCTCCAGTTTTTAGTTTGCTAATTTGAAATTGCAAACATGGTTTTCCCCTCATTTATCCTCCCACAACAATTCCTACAACCCTTCTCACTCTATCCATTCAACCATCTACCATTCTTCAATGCACAAAATGCTCTGTCTCAGTCACCTGCCTTGCACAATGTTACAACCTCTGTTAGCAAAATGGTTTCCCCTGTTCTATATCCCAAACTTTACTCATATCTCTTGCCTTTATTCAGAATCAATCACCTATTAATAACAATGGTTGTTATTTATTCTCTCCCTTCACTTCACATACCCTCTATCAATTGGAGGTCCAGTTGCAGGAGCTTTGCTTGTGTTTACTTCTTTGCAGGATAGGGAGGGATTGCAAGCCGTTACAGTGGTTAGTTGTGACCTGCTTAGTAACTCAGATCCAGACTAATGATCCCAGGAAAGAACTTCCACTTCCACTAGGGCTGGTGGGGCTGTCACTGTGAGCTGTTACAGTGGTTAGTGTTTAGGTTAATTGCCTAGTAACTCAGATCCATCAATGATCCCAGGAAAGAAATTCCACTTCTGTTAGGGCAGGTGGGGAATTTATTTTAGGTTTAGTAAACAATCTGCATTGTGAGCAGTTGTGGGCCCTGTATCTAAGGACAAAAAAAATGAGAGGGTCCAGAGGAGGTTTTCAAGAATGACTCTAGAAAGAAAGAGTTAATGTATGAGGAATGTTTGATGGCTCTAGGCCTGTACTCACTGGTGTTTAGAAGGGTAAGTGAAATATACTGAATACGGAAATGCATGGATCGAGTGAATGTGGACAAGATGTTTCCATTTGTAGGGATGTCCAGGATCTGAGGGCATAACCTCAGAATAACCAGTTGCCCCTTTAGAACTGAGGTGAGGAGAAATTTCTTCAACCAGGAAGTGGTAAATCAATGGGATTTGTTGCCACAGAGGATTGTGGAGGCATTTCTACTTAAGGCAGAAATTAATAGATGATTGATTGGTTAAGGGGAGAAATCAGGAGAGTGGGATTTGACACAAACTTTGCCATGCTTGAACAGTGAAGCAGACTCAGTCGGCTGAATTGCATAATTCTCCTTCTAAGTGTTAAGGCACCTGAGATTATTGGAATTACTGGACTAATGTATTATTGGAAAACTATAATCTGTTTAACTCATGTCATTTGGGTAAGGAAATGTACTGCCTATGCTATCTAATCTTTATGTGACTCCTAACCCACAGAGAGTAAATGATTCTTTCTGAAAGGGCATTTCTTCAGGAGAAATAGGGATGGGGATCTACCCCATTCCTTGCCAAGGATGTTTGCATTCTATGAGACAATATGTGAACAGAAGCAAAGAGTAGGCCCACTTGGCCCTTCAATCCTATCCTGTCATTCAATATGGTTGACAGACCGTAGGCCTCAATTCCTTCAATTCTCTGATCTTTCAAATGTTTATCTACTGCCTCTTTAAGTATCTCTAGTGCTTTACTCTCTGGAACTGATAACCAGCCGGGTCACTGGTGCTCCAAATGCCAGTTTCAGATGCTCAATCCAACCACACAGTTTCCAACCTCTCACCAAACCCTTCATGAGTTGAGTTACTCCAAGGGACCTCTCTTCTGTCCCAGATTCTAGGGGGTGTAATATCTGGAAGCCAATGTGTACCTTGCTTTCTACCTACATCACAACAATCAAATGCTGATAAGATCTAGACATGTTTTCTTTGGGAAAGCACAGGAATTGCAAGAATGTGAGGGAAACTGCCACCTTATGTTACTTATAGGTAAGATGTCAAAAAAAAAACCCACATCAGTTTAAGTGCAACTTTACTCTGACTTCTTTGCCTCTGGCCTTTTACACTATTCCAATGTGAGCTCAAGATACTGCATCTGTTCTTTTGACTAGACAGGTTACAGGCTTGTGGACTCCGTTGAATGTAACGTGAATAACCAACCTTCCTAGTATGTATGTGGAACAGTTCTGAACAAGGTTTATCACCCTGCAATATTAATTCAGTTATTATATCCCTAAACATTTGGCATAATTTTATGAGTAGTCCCAGTAATCCTCTCTTTCAGATTTCTAGTGATTTGTGTATCAAGTTCCCCATATCCTTTTACTTTCTGTTCCCCCTCCTCTGTCCTCACTCATCTCCCTCTACATACAGCAGATAAAGCAGCTAATAAAGTTTTCCCCAAATCCCATCAACCTACACCATCACGCGTGCCACCCAATCTCTTTCCGTCTCTGCCCACATCGATTCCTCCACCGCATCCCCTTCTCTACAATTTCATTTTTTCTTCCCAGTCCTGATGACAGGCCACTGATCTGAAAAATCACGTCTCCACAGATGCTGCCTAACCTGCTGATTCTTCCCAGCTTTCTCTGCCTTGCTTTACTTTGTGTTATTGGTCAGAAATTTACCTCTCCCTTTTCTCCTTTGGCACCAGTAAGTCCCTGCAGAAACGGAAACACAGAACATTACTGATGAAAACTTCACTGAAAGAGCGCTGTGATTTTTAAGTGATTATGAAATATACTTAGTTGATTACCTGCAGACCTGGGGATCCAGGTGGCCCTTCTCTACCTCTCTCAGCCTAGATGACAAAATAAATTCAAAACAAATACAATGTCACACTAAAGCATGCCTGCCCTGAGAATCCCACTGTCCACCATCAGAGTCCTTACAAATGATCACAGTGTAAACCAATGAGCACAGAAATTATTTAGAGTTTTATCATACCATATGCACAAAAGAAAAGTTCAAACAGACTTGGTCAGCATGGACGAACAGTCCAATGAGCACACACTTGCACTGTTCTTAATTTTAATTTCCCCATGCTCTCATTAAATCTCCCCACATTCTACCACCCAGCAGAATTAGATTCGGATTTATTATCACTGACTTAACGGCCTGAACTTTGTTGTTTTGCACTGTACAATGCAAAGGCATAAAATTACTATGAATTACAAAAGTAGGGCAAAGAAAGGGAAAATGAGACAGTGTTCATGGAATCATGGACCATTCAGAAATTAATGGCGAAGGGGATCACTGAATCACTGAGCGTAGATCTTCAGGCTCCTGCACGTCTTCCCTGGTGGTAGTAATAAGAAGAGGGCAGGCCACTTACAGTGGCCAACTAAACCAAGTCAGACTCCTTTGGGACGTGGGAGGAAACTGGATCACCCAAAGGAAACACACACAGAGTCACAGGGAGAATGTGTAAGATGACCGACACAGTACTGGAGATCAGGATTGAACCCGCATTGCTGGAGGTGCGAGGCAGCAGCTCCACAAGCTGCACCACTGTGCTTCTCTTTTAAAGGGAAGGTCTGCTGCAATAGCTTTCCAAGAGAAAATGGATAAATGTTTAAAGAGGTGTGAAAGTTGAAGTGAAGTGGAATACTCTGCAGGATCACAATGGATAGTCCAATGTATCACACTCCCAAACATCTTGGGAGTGTGATGCATTGGACTATCCATTCACCAACAAGCAAGGCTATAACTGAGTAAATGACATTAAGTGGGGTATCATCTTGGAGCCTTGAGAATTATTCCGTTCGTAAGAAACTGACGTCATTGATGTTCATTTGAAACAAAAAATGGGGAAGGATGCAATTATTACCTGGCTGCCTTTCTTCCCAGGATTTCCTGCTTCCCCCTGAAAAATATTAGTACAGAATGCTGTAAAGGATTATTACATATTGTTAAATGTGAGTCATTCAGTTGCCAGATTGACATTCATCATAATCTGCTGTTCAATGAGGGAACACTGCTTTGCTTAGTGACTTCAGCAATTTTAGAAACAATGATGAATTTGCTAGTAGAATTGTTGCTCATTGAACTTTTACCAGAAGAATTTAATAAGCCAAAATCAAGATGGTTGTCGATTGGTAATGTTTTGTATGTTCTTCAAATATTTAAAAAAACACACATTATTCACAAGCTAGGATGAAAGTGGAGTCACAAGGAGCCGCAGGTGTTAGAATTTGGAACAACACTCAAAAAACCGGAGGAATTCAGCATCTGTGGAAGGAATAGACAATCAACATTTTGGATAAGACAATTTATTTGGACTGAAAGATAGAGGCAGATAGCCAGTAGAAGTAGTGAGGGAAGTAGTGGAGCAAGAGCCAACAGGCAATAGGTGGATCAGACCAAGAGCAACATGTTCCTGTTCGGGTGAAGAGTCATCCTGTCAAGATTAGAGAACCTGGATAAGAGATAATGAGTCTCTTGTCAAGATCAAGAAGGAAGCATACATTGGATTTAGGAGGTCAGGGACGAGTGAATCCTTCAATGACTAAAAAAAGACTAAAGGTATTTTAAGAGGGAAATCAAGAGGGCAAACAGATGATATGAGATGGATCTGGCAGGTAAGGTTAAGGAAAATCCCAAGAGGTTCTATAGTTATAATTAGGAGTAAAATGGTGGCTATGAAGTGAGTAAGTTCCCTTAGAGATCAGCAGAGCCACCATGACTTGAGCTGCAGGAGATGAGTGAGATATTTTTCATGAATATTTTGCTGAGGAAAAGTCATAGTTTATCAAGCAGCAAGGGAAACAAGTGGACATGTTTTGGAGGACATCCATATTACTACAGAGGAGGTATTTGCAGATTTATAGTGCATTAAGACTGATAGGGCCTGACAGAGTGCATCCTTGGACTTTGTGGGAGGCTACAGAAGAACTTGAGGAGGCCTTTGAGGAGATATTTGCTTCACTATTAGCCACTGGTTAAGTTCTTGAAGTCTAGAAGGTGGCTATTATTTCCATTATTGAAGAAGTGTAACAAGGACACACCTGATATCCGAATTGGGGAAGTTACTAAAGAGAATTTTGAGGGAGAAGGTCTACCAGTATTTTGATTGATGGAATCTGATTAGGAGGAGTCAACATAGCTTTTTGCATGGAAAGTCAGGCTTAATGAAGGTTGTAGAGTTTTTATTGGAACAGGTAGCCGAAAAGGTAGATGAGTGTAGAATAGTGGACGTTGTCTATTTGGACATTAGCAAAGCCTTTGTCAAGGTCCCCCATGGTAGATGGCCTGGACAGTTAGTCTCATGGAATCCATGCAGAGCTAGTTAGATGGCTCGTAGGTGGGAAGCAGAGGCTAATGGTTTTTTTCTTGGAATGGAGACCAGTGACTAGTAGTGTGATGAATGGGTCAATCCTAAGAGCACAAGTGTGTTGCTTGTTGAAAGCGGCATCAGTTAGACAGGGTGGCACAAACTTGTTTACATACTGCCCAGAATCAGTAATGAGCACAGGAATTGAGAGCGGTTGTATAACTCGTTGATGCTGCACTTGGAATGCTGTGTACAGATTTGGTCACCCTGTTATAGGAAAGATGAGATTACGCTGGAAAGTGTGCAGAAAGGATTTATGAGGGTGTTGTCAAGACTAAACTGCCAGAGCTGAAGGGAGAAGTTGGCCTGATTAGGTCTTTATTTCTTGGACTATAGGAGAAAGGGGTGACCTTACAATGGTTTATAAAATTGTGGGGTGGCCTGCTGATCTCTAGGGAACCTAATCTCTCCACAGCCACACTCTTACTCTTAATATAGCTATAGAACCTTTTGGGATTTTCCTTAACCTTACCTGCCAGATCCATCTCAAACATCAGTGAAAATAAGGTGGCTATTAGCAGTCTGTTCATGACATCCTCGTTAGATATTCGTTTTGTACATGATGTTCTTTGCATCCTCCTCAAAAACCACATCTCTGCTGCTTCAATTCATTTCCTTATGTTACTAATGGTTTTTGAGGAGGATGCAAAGAATATCATGGACGAAACAAATATCTAGCGAGGATGTCATGAACAGAGCAAGCACAAAAAGAGAAATAATGTACGAGATCATGAAAAGGCAACGTAACTTCATTGGGCACGTGATTAGGAAAGAGGAGTTAGAATGCACAGTAATTATGGGAAAGATTGAAGGGAAGAAAGCAAGAGCAAGGCAAAGACAAATGATGATGGAGACACCAACCAGAGAACTGGAAATGAATACCAATGAATTGATCCACTTGACCCGAAACAGGAGTGTGTGGGCCATGGCAGTCAAAGCTCAAACTGGGCATGGGACCTGATGATGATGATGATGATTAGCAGTCTATTTGCCAGAGTTTGGAAGTTCAAAACTAGGGCATAGGTTTAGGGTGACAGGGGAAAGGTTTAAAACAGGACCTGAGGGGCATTTTTTCATGCAGGGAGTGGTGTATATATGGAATAAGACTCCAGAGGAAGTGGTTGATACAAGCACGATAGTTTCAATTAAGAAGCTCTTGGATAGGCCTGTATCCGTCTTCCAGTCAAGATGGCGCCTGCGTACAATGCTCCTTTGGTCGACATATTCTGGATAGATCATAGAACCATCTCGATCACTTCTTTTATTTCTTTTACGTTTGTTTCTCGTCTTGGATATGATTCTGGATCTGCTGAAGCCTGTGTTTTGCTGTTTGGAGATCATTTGGGTGCTTCAGCGCACCGCAGTCTCCAAGATTCCAGGAGGCAGAACGCCATGGTGAGAAGGCTGCAGGATGGTGTGTGAGCTGATGTTTGACCCTATTTCGCAGATTATAGCTTCCATTGTTTGCCATTTAAAGCGACGAGGGCAATTGAAACGTCAAAGTGAATGTGAAAGTTTGGAGATTGTTTGGGTGTTCAGCACTCTGCAGTCTCCAAGAGGATTCCAAGTGGCAGAAGCAGTGTGTGCGAACCTCGTAGTGGGCAGACTGCAGGACAGGGTGCAAGCCCATGCTTGGCTCCATTTCACTAATTAAAACTTCCATTGTTCACTGACTAAAGCGATGAGGGTGATTGAAACATCGAAGCAAGTGTGGAGGGCAAGCACCAACTGTCTGTCTTTTGATCTCTCTGCTATGCTACCAGAGGGGAGAGCGTGCCGCTGCACAGAGTGTTGCCCAAGTGCTTTCTGTGTTTGGGATATGGATTTGGACCATAAAACAGTTTTTTCAGTCTTATAGTCTTTTATATTCTGTGTTTTTCACCCAATCCTCTCAATTTTTGTGCGGGGAGGGGGATTTGGGGTCAATGTGCCTGACCGATTTGTTAGTTTTTTTTGTGTGGGAGGAATGATTTGGGGATCGATGTGCCTGATCCATTTTGTTCATTTTTTTTGTGCATGAGAAGGGATTTGGGGGTTGATGTGCCTGTTCTGTTTTTGTTCCTTTTTTTTTGTGGGGAGGTGGTATTTGGGAGTTGATTATCGTGCTGCCTTTCTTTTCTTCCTTGGTTACAGAGTTGTATACTTTGATAATAAAATGAACCTTTGATAGGTACATGGAGGGGTTATTTAGTTCAGTTTGGATGCAAGTCCATACCTTGTTTCCCTTTGGTCCAGGAATCCCAATAGATCCAGACTGGCCCGGTATTCCAGGCTCTCCTCTTAAACCCTGTAAGAAATTTTTAAAAAGTGTGTATTTCCTTTGCATTCGTTTTTCAGCATTTGTTATTTCAGGGAGAGAGGAAGGACAAAATAATGTTCTCTTCCCCATAAGTGACCTGATCAATTTTAGGGGAACAAAACTCTAGTGGGTTTAACACCTCTATTGAATGATTTAATTCTTGTAAGGGCACCCATTAGAACTGTAATTCATGAAGACTATCCTCCCATCCCGAAGACAATTTAAAATTAGAGTGGGGAAGTGAACGTATGTAAAGCATTAAAATGCTGGCCGAAGGATATGGTTGGGTCTCAGCTTTGTGCCTTTTATGCAGTCTGATTCTCATCTCCATTAAACTTAAGGGGTGTCTATGGTAACGTACAACATTTGTTTTACAACATGTGGTGCATGCTGGGATTTGAACATAAGTACACTGGCACAGGAGTAGATTACTACGCCCCTCAAACTTGCTCCACCATTGAATGAGATCAAAGCTGATTTGTTTTCTAACTCCATATTGCCTGCTTTGTTCCTTATCCACAATATCACCGGTAATCAACATCAGATTTACAATTAGCATTTGAATTTGCATCCATTTTCCAAAGACTCAAAATATTATGGAGTTAGATAGGTCAGAAGCAGGCCCTTCGGCCCACTATATCCATGCTAACCATCAACTCCCTGCTGTATTTATATTATTGCCATTTACCAGCACCTGGTCCAGAGCCTGTTGGCAATTCAAGTGCCTATCTAAACACTTGATTGTTATCAGAATGTTTGCCTTCAATACCCACTCAGGCAATGCATTCCAAATTCCAACCATACTCTGGGCGAAAAAGTTCTTCCTTGGATCTGCACTGAAGCTACAACCTCTGACCACAAGTCTATGCCCTCTAGCCTTAGACACCTCTAAACGAGGAGGACATTTCCTACCATCTGTCCTATTTAATGTTCCATGGGATTTTGGATGCAAATATCAGGCTCTCTCTTCTGCCTTCTCCATTCAAAGGTAAACAAACCCACCCTAACCACCCCACTCTCTTCCTCTAGCAGAGACACTTCACCTTAGGCAATATCCTGACAAATCTCCTCTGTAAACCTTATAGTGCAATTACATCCTTCCTATTGTATCCTATCTGCTTCCTATAGAACTGTACACAGAGACCCATCCATGGTCTAACCAATGTTTTATAAAGTTACAGAACAGAGTTTTAAGCTCTACTTACTCAAGGGAATAAACATTTCAGTAATTCATTTCTAACAGGTTTGTTTCATTACAATAGTGTATACAATTAAATCACTCTTCAATATCTGTGAAGCACAAGGATATATCCCAAAGCCATGGATAATGCTTAATGGGGCTCTTCCTTTTCTTGCCATAGAGTGTTTCACTACAGGAGTGGCTGAGACTAGGTGCATCTAGTAAGTGGAAATGGGATAATGTTTGATAGTGGGCAACAGGGAGATTACACAGTCGATGGAATAGCCTGATGGATCAAACAGGTTACCTCTCAGCAGTAAACTATGGCTTAATAGTTCCATTTAGAACTAATGTCAACAATCACCATCAAACCAAGGAGAGTAATCTTATAAACATTTAGATCTTATGACTTAAACATAAAAGGATCAGCACAGAATTTAAATTGACATGTATCCCTACCTAGAATGCCATTTAACATTGTTGTTTCCTAAGAAAACAGCAATTGATCTGTTTACAGCAGCTGATCACAAGTTCACATGGAGCCAATTAGCCATTGAGCCTATGCTAACTCTCACAGCACTCGTATCAAACTTTCCTTCCTCCCCCTGCAAATTATTTTCCCTGTAACCTGCCTAACATGTCTAATAAATCCCTCTCCCAACCACTGATTACCCAATCACACAACTACGCTAATTTGAGGAAGTTAATTAATCAACCCTCATGTCTTTGGGATGCTGGAGGAAACTGAAGCACTTGGGAGAACCCATGCAGCCACAGGTAGAATATGCTGTCCTCACAGATAAGACCCAAGGTCGGGGTTGAACATGGGTTGCTAGAGCCATAAGGCAGTGACTCTCTAACTGACCACTGTTACCTACTTCAAAGACATTCCAACCAAGTTCATTCATAAATTTAGATCCACACATGGAAGAACAACATCATAACAGACATCAAATCACTGTACTGGCTTAAAGAAATATAATTGTCTCAAGTGCATTAATTTAGACAGCTCATGAGATACTGATATTACTCACAGGTGAACCTGGACGTCCCGGGAGTCCTGGCAGTCCCCATTCACCAACGTCCCCCTTAATAAAGACCAAGCAAAGACAAAAGGTGGTGAGATACACAAGCCCAGCCTCACCCAAGTGTGGTTCTGAGTAGTGTGTTACAGATAGAGAGAGGTGAGGGGACTAGAGGGTGTTACAGAGTTAGGGAGCGGATATGGGGGTTAGAGAAGGTTACAGTGATAGGGAGGGATCCAGGAGCCAGACGAGGTTACAATGAGCTGTGTTGGGAGCTAGACCGGTTACAGACACAGGGAATTTGTGTAGAGACTGGAAGGGACTACAAAGACAAGGAATGACGTTGGGACTGAAGAGAGGCACAGAAATATGGAGCGATGTAGGGGCCAGAAGGCGTTTCAGAAATAGGGTGCAGGGGTCAGAAGAATGTTACAAAGCAAGGAAAGGGTGCAGGGTTTGTATAGGGATTGGGGTTTGGTGACAGAGATACAGGTTAGAGGTGGCTACAGAGACTGGGGCTGAAGGGAGTCACAGAGATTGATGAGCCAGAGGGGGTTAAAGAGACAGGGAGGGGTGAAGGGGTCAAAGAAGGTTTACAGAGATTGGGAGGGGTGTATGGGCTGGGGGGGGGGTTAAAGAGATAGGGAGAGGTGCAGGGGCAAAAGAATGTTTACAGAGATAGAGAGGAATGCAGGTCCAGAGGGGTTTTTTAGAGATAGGAATGGGTACAGGGGGCTAGAAGGCACAATAGAGAGAGGGAAGGATGTTGAGGCTAGAAGGGGTTACAGAAACATAGAAGGCTGTAGGGTCTGAAGGGGAGCCAGAGGGGGTTATAGAGATAAGGACGGTGTAAGATACCAGGTGATTCCCTGTCCTGTTACAGATGCAGAGTCAGGACTGAGAACACATTTCTAGCAAAATATATGACAAAGTAGGGAAGGAAGGTGAGGGAGGAGATGGAGAGCTGAAGCTGAAAGAAGAGAGTCAAAGGAAAGAGAGCCGGCAGGGAAAGGAAAGAGATGGAAGAATGAGAGAAGATATAGGAGATGGATTTTCTTCATTCAGATGGCCATAGCAAATTTGCTTCACAAGATATTCATCTGTGATATCTGGTACTTTTAACTGCATGCTGAATATTTTAATGAGTCAAAAATAGTTGCTGATTTCTTGCGTATTGCACTGTATTCCCAGCCCCAAGAAATTCCAAGAACTACCCCTGTTCCCTGGAGCAGTTCACTGGAAGTATGGCAGAACTTTAACTCCACACATAAACAGGACATTAAGTGAACTAACACCAAAAACACAAAACCAGCTCGGAGATATTTCCTGACCATTACACTGAGAACTAGATAGTTATTTCTGGTGCTGTTTCTTTGAAGGCTTGTTAATTGCCTTTCCTGTGGGATTCTGAGGGAAAACTACTTAATTTTGTTTTGGATAGCCCTGCCACACATTATAGTGGAATCAATTAGCTAAAGTTTATAATAAACTGCACATCCAACAGTGAAGTTTAACAGTGGAAGAACATGCCTTCTTTCTAAAGTTAAGACTTTTGAGTGTTCTTTTTAATAGTATCAATAAAAGATGTAAATATGTCTGCCCAACAATATAAAAGCAACAGAGGACAAAAGAAGATATAATGGAGATAATCATAAAGGAAAGAAAGCACTTATTCAGTCTAATAAGCTTCACACTCAACATTCTTTGGATAAAGAATTCTCCATTTGATTTTCTGGTTAATATCATATTGATTGCTCCTGGCTTTTGCTTAAAACTACAAATGAACTATCACAATTTCAAGAATAACATAAAAACAAGCTTCTGCAAATGCTGGAAACGTTGATTGTTTATCTTCCTTCATGGAAGTTCCTGACTTGCTGTGTATCAAAACTTCAATGAACTTTTGTTAGACCATGCTGACTTCCTCTCTTGCCAAAGCCCTAACCCTTCCTGAAAGGTTTACTCTCAACATTTCTCTACACTCTGGTAAAAGAATTATACCAACAGTACCTAAGTGGCTTATATAATAATTCCTAAAGAAGGGTTTCCGCCTGAAACATCGACTGTTCATTCATTTCCATTGATGCTGCCTGACCTGCTGAGTTCCTCCTGCATTTTGTGTGTGTTGCTTTGGATTTCCAGGATTGGCAGACTTTCTCGTGGTTATATAACACAAAGTGTGTAGCTTTTAACAACTATAGCATGTAACCAGCTGCTCCCTGTACACTTCCAGTGCAGAATTGGACAGAACCAATTTGACTATGTGGGAGTACACAGCAAGACTGGAAAATTTAATAATGTTTACATAAGTTTTCTTCTTGATCATTTCAGCCACAGATCATCTTCCAGAACCTTAGAGAGAAATACCAAGATTAAACCTTTCAGAAAAGAATAAACAGACTTGGATTTGGAAAAAGAGAAGAACATACTGGTGACCTAACACATGTTTTTAAAATTATGCAAAGTTTTGATAGTTGCAGTGTATTCCACCTGGGTTAATGCAAAACTGGAAGTTATCAATATAGGATTCAATCACAAACAGGAGAAAATCAGCAAGGGCCGGAAATCCAAGCAATACACACACACAATTCTGGAGGAAGTCAGCAGGCCAGGCAGCAACTACAGAAAAGAGTAATCAGTTGACATTTCAGACCAGGACCTTTCATCTGCACTGGAGAAAAAAAAGATGAGAAGTCAGAGTAAGAAGGTGGGGGGGAGGGAGGGGAGGAAGAAGTACAAGGTGGTAGGTGATAGGTGAAACTCAGAGAGGGGGAGGGGTGAAGTAAAGAGCCGGGAAGTCGATTGGTGAAAGAGCTAAGGTGCTAGAGAAGGGGGAATCTGATAGGAGAGGACAGAAGCCCATGGAAGAAAGGGAAGGGGAGGAGAACCAGAGGGAAGTGATGGGCAGGTAAGTGGATAAGATGAGAGAGGGAAATGCGAATGGAGAATGATAAGTGGGGGCATTGCTGGAAGTTCGAGAAATCAACGTTCATACCACCAGGTTGGAGGCTACCAGGATAGAATACAAGGTGTAGCTCCTCTAACCATTGTGGCTCTAGAGGAGGCCATTCATCAAGAAATGAAAGAGGAAATTCTACAAGATTTCTTTATCTGCTTAGAATGTGAAACCCACTCTCCCATATCTGGAGTGGATGTGCATTATTTCCTTTGTGACTTCCATTAAAAAAAAACAATGCCACCTTATCGAAATAATTGTATGATGCATATGATCACCTTACTCCTTTCTGATACTATACCCTAAAGCTGGCTTTATCCCAAATTCCAGCCTAGTTTCATGCTGCTTTCAAACCCCTCCAGAAGGACTTAATAGAGGAAGTTTTAATAGAGTTAAGATCTACATTGCTCTTCTCCCCTATTCTGAGGAAATTTCTGTTAACCGCTTCCCACCCACCCACCGCCCCCCCCCCTTCCACCAACTGCCGCTGTCAAACTGCATTTGTTATTTCAGTCTATAGCATTTCAGATAACAGAGTATCACAAAGAACTATACGTTACCTTGGGTCCCGGATGTCCATCACGCCCAGGTAATCCTGGATATCCTTGCTTACCCTAAAAACAAAGACAGATCATCAATAGCCCCAAGTTGTGTTTTTTTTTGGTGCAACCGGGCCCATTTCAACAGCTTGACCTCCTCATCCCCTCAGATTTCCTATCCCCTCATCCTGACACTGGATGGATCTTCATGGAGATAACACTTCTGTCTCTCTCTGGCCCATATTTCCCAATAACAAAATTAACTCCAAAGGTAGGAAGCAAAATATCGCTGTACTGCCTACTTGGGACAGTTGTGGATGCAGGGGAGTAAGAGATGAAGGCCTACACAGATCTGGAGCAGGGAGCCTCAATGTCTTTCTCATTGCTGATCCATCGAAAAATCAATCCACATCTACCTGGAAGAAAATTGATTTATACCCAATAATGCACTGAAAACACAGCCTAAACCCAGTGCCAATGAAAACACAAATGGACTTCTTGGCCATTTCTATCACCCCATCCCCAAGCTACTCCTCCCTTTAAGATCTTTTAAGATAATATGAGTTCTGAATTCTCCAAACACAATGTAAAAGGTGGTTAACTGTTAATTTAGAGCTGAAAAGGGTTGGGGAAGGGCAGGAAAGAGGTGGCAAATGAAGTACAATGTTGGAAAGTGTATGGTTATGCACTTTGGCAGAAAAAATAAACGGGCAGACTATTATTTAAATGGGGAAAGAATTCAAAGTTCTGAGATGCAACGGGACTTGGGAGTCATCGTACAGGATTCCCTTAAAGTTAACCTCCAGGTTGAGTCGGTAGTGAAGAAGGCGAATGCAATGTTGGCATTCATTTCTAGAGGAATAGAGTATAGGAGCAGGGATGTGATGTTGAGGCTCTGTAAGGCGCTGGTGAGACCTCACTTGGAGTACTGTGGGCAGTTTTGGTCTCATTATTTAAGAAAGGATGTGCTGACGTTGGAGAGGGTACAGAGAAGATTCACTAGAATGATTCCGGGAATGAGAGGGTTAACATATGAGGAACGTTTGTCCGCTCTTGGACTGTATTCCTTGGAGTTTAGAAGAATGAGGGGAGACCTCATAGAAACATTTCGAATGTTAAAAGGCATGGACAGAGTGGATGTGGCAAAGTTGTCTCCCATGAAGGGGGAGTCTAGTACGAGAGGGCATGATTTCAGGATTGAAGGGCGCCCTTTCAGAACAGAAATGCAAAAAAATTTTTTTAGTCAGAGGGTGGTGAATCTATGGAATTCGTTGCCACGGGCAGCAGTGGAGGCCAAGTCATTGGGTGTCTTTAAGGCAGAGATTGATAGGTATCTGAGTAGCCAGGGCATCAAAGGTTATGGTGAGAAGGCGGGGCAGTGGGACTAAATAGGATAAAATGGATCAGCTCATGATAAAGTGGCGGAGCAGACTCGATGGGCCGAATAGCCGACTTCTGCTCCTTTGTCTTATGGTCTTATAGTCTTATGGTCTTATGGGAGAGTTTGGCGGACAATTACTCAGGAAGTAAGGTGGTGTGATGTGGATTAATAAGTGAAACACCAGGTGCCCAAACTCTCCACACACCAATCTATTCCCTTTAATCCATTTCATGCAACGTGGATGAACTTACTGTTGACCAGAGACAACCAGATGGTGGAAAAAACAAGCTGTTTAAATATTTTTCTTTGTAAGCATTTTTATTTCTAAGAAAAGAAAGATTATTATAAGAAACCAGATATGACTAAAGGCTGTGTTTGGTGCATTTTATTTGCCAATACAGAAACTAATGAAATATACCAATGGATGCATTTTCATGGCACTGACTAGGCATTGTGATGTTTCAGTGCTTCACCCAAAAAGCACAATCCCACCCCCCCCACCACTTATACTTTATCAGGGGCAACCAACAGTAACGCACATACGTTGTTCATTATCTGCCAATGTCATGGGAGTCAATGATGAGTGCTTTCAGAGTCATACAGCAAGGAAATGAGGCCCTTCAACACATTGAGTCTGTAGTGGCCATCAGCCACCCACTTGCACTATTCCTACACAAATCCCAGTTAATTCTCTCTGTATTTCCATCATCTTTGCCCAAACCTTTCCCAGTTTCTATCACTCACATACACATTAGGGATCACTTATAGCAGCCAACGCACATGGATTTATGATGTGGATGGAAGCCAGAAGCTGGAGGAAGCCCACACAGCCGCTGGGAGAAATTACAAAGACCAGAGAGAGGGACAATACAGAGATCAGGACTGAATATGGGTTATTGGGCTTATGCTAGCAGGGTAGTCATTATGTCAAACACAATCCGATTTTGGTAACTTCATACATTCTTAATCAACAATTTGTTCCTTCCCTTTCATGAAATCTCTGACTTGGATCTTGTAGCTCTTCAACAGTACACTCCTGACTCTCACATCCAAGAGAAAAGGTCAGCAATAACATTAAACCAGAGAACTATAGGGAGATGCACTAAACATCTGTTTTCACCCAGTTTCCGTATGTTTTTTGCTTGGGAATTGAAACATCTTGAATCCAAGTTTATAATTCACAGAGGATAAAGATTCTTTCAGGGGAGGAGTACATACCCTGGCAAAATAATTTCTAATTTTCAAAGGCCATTTCAGAACCTAAGTTAACAGCTACAGGGGTTCAAAAAAAACACAGCAGCTGGCTTCAAAATGTTCCTTCAGAGGTGAACTCAAGTAAATTGCGGCTCACTGAGTAGTGTTAGCAACACCTTCAATGCCAAGAAATTTAACTGCACAATATTGCTTTCTCAGAGTGAAATACAAAAATAAATGTTTTGGGTCACATCATGTCAATCCAGAAATTAAACTGGGAAGAATTCACATGGAATGCAATTATTTTTTTTTGTGTAACCCATCTCCTGCATTATTTCCTTCCATGCCTATAGTCTGCCTAACTTCCCCACCCTATATCTGCCCATCTCTCACCCAGTCCTGCTCATGAATATAAATCGAGCTCGTGTCCTTCTGCATGGTCAAGAGGTTTGGATATGGTGAATGAAGGGTGAAACTCCAGCAGAAGATGAGAAAGATTTACATACATTTTGGTTGCATCTTTCACAGAATCAGGAAGACTTTAGGCTCTTTCTGTCAACTAATTTTATTTCTAACCGCGATCACAATTTCTCTACGGGAAGACCCCACAGAAACAGCAAATTTATTTATTTTATTTTATTTAGAGATACAGCATGGAGCAGGCTCTTCGATCCTCACCTCCCAGCAACCCCCAACAACCCCTGATTTAACCCTAGCCTAATCACAGGACAATCTACAATGACCAATTACCCACTGTGGACTGTGGCAGGAAACCACAGCACTCGGAGAAAACCCACACATTCCACGGGGAGAACGTAAAGAGAACAGGGATCGAACTCAAACCTCTGATGCCCTGAGCTGTAATAACATTGCACTAACTGCTACACTAGTTGTTGATCTCCATATAATAGATTCTAGTGGCATTTGAGGAGGGATAAAAGAGTGGCTACTTACTGGGAACTCTTCTTACCCTTCTTCAAAACAGAGCACAGGGATTTTCTACATCCAACTGAGCAATAAAATAGAGAGTAATTTCATTTTCAAGATGCCAAAGTGATACAGTAGTGCAGCTAATAGAGTTACTGCCTCCCAGCTCCTGTGACCCTGGTTCAATCCTGCCCTCGGGCACTATCTGTGCATGGTTTATACGTTCCTCATGAAGGCTCTCATTCCACCCACGTCCCAGACTCATGGAGATTGATAGGCCGATTGGCTGCTGTAAATAGCCCACAGAATGTAGAATCTGGGCAAATCTTATGGATATATGAGGAGAATAAAGTAGATTAGTATAAATGGGTGGAAAAAATGTGCTGCTGGTGGAAATCAAAAGGTCAGGCATCATTTGAGGAGTGAAATGGACAGTTGGCATTTCAGGTTATGACCCTTCATCTGGACTGAAAGTGTAGAGGAGAGAGAGCCAGTATAAAGAGGAGAGGGGAAAGGTGTGGCGAGAGCTGGCAGCCAATAGGTGGATCCAGGTGAGGATAGGTTGACTGGCAGGTGAGGGGTGGGGGGGGGGTGAGAAGAATGGAGATAGCATCAGAGACTGGCAAGTGATAGGAGGCAATGCAAGGTTGCAGATTATGGAGTCTGATAGGAGAGGAAGGTTGAAGAAGAATGAAATAAGGGAGGTGGGGTAGGTTGATGTGTACAGTGTTGGGAGGGGAACCCAATGGGAGTAGAATATGCGTGATGGACAGATGGATTAGGTGGGGGAAGGGAATAAATGGAGTCAAGGGTTGGGTAGACCAGAAGGAAAGAGGAAGTGTCCGGTGGTGAGGGAGGGGTACGTGAGGACAGCATTCAGTATTCATGCCAGTGGGTTGTAGACCATCTGGCAGAATATGAAGTGGAGTTCTTCTAGTTTGTGTTTGTCCTCACGTTGTCAGTGGAGGGGGCTGAGGGCAGAATTCTTCAAATTCCAGCATCTGCATCTCTTCTGTCTTCATTAGTACACATAGGTACCCGATGGCTTGATTCCATGCAAAATGACTCTATAACATCCATTAGTGCAAGACTCCTTCAGCACAGCACTGAAATGTCAGCCTGGATTTGAGTTCTCAAGACTCTCAAATCCTGAACCCTCTGACATAGAGACAAGGGTGCTACTAAGTGAACCATAGATGACCAGTGAGTCATTAAAGTTGACTGCTCCACAGTCAGGAGAAAATGAAGCTTAAGTACGTCTGCCTGCCCACTGGAGGTAAGGAGCCGTAATTACAAAACACCTCATACCAGAAGATCATAGGCATACAGTTTGCGATAGGTATCTGCTCAAATAGCAGAGTGAATGCTAAGCACTTGAGATTTTCTGGTTTGCCAAAGGGAAAAGTAAATCCAAAGCAAACTTCTATTGCTAATATGCTGTAACAGTAAATAAAATTTGGCTTATAATTGATAGCATTAGGTCTGTACTTGAAGGAACTGTTCTATCTTAGGTGACACTATAGCAGTGTGGCAGGAATTTAAACCTGAACACTTCAGAGGGGATACATAATTCACACATCATTCTCACGTGTTGAATAAACACCTTAGTTGAGGAGGTGGCTTCTGGCCTTATTGACCCACCTCTGACTGCATGTCACATTCTTCAGGGGTAGGATCATTTGCTCAGCAACATTTGTCCTGCTTATTCAAAGTGGCTCTCCCCATCAAAGTTGCAAGACTTTGCACCGTAAGGAAACTTAGGACCAGAACAGGAGTATTTTCTTGGATTAAACTGACATTAAGTTTAAAAAATAAAGCAAACTAGGTCAACCATTATTTCATCCACCTTCGCCCTGTCAAAGTGTCACTTAACTAAACCTAGGAATTGATCCTGTTATAAATAAAAAGATAAACTCAATCAAAAGCTGACAACATTGATCCATCCAGCCTCATATCTGAAGACGAAGTACCATTTTTCCCTCCATTGATCAATTCAAACTTCAATCACTCTTTCGCTACCTATTGGATGTAAGGCTGCTTCAGTAATTGTATCATAAGCATTTCATTTGATGACACCTGCCAGGTCAGAGGAGAGAGGGGACAAGGGACAAGGGTCAATTTCCTTGCCATTCAGTTGATAGAAGCACAGAGCTCAATATTCATCATTTGAGATTCAAGTCTGAGATGTTGTCAAGTTCTCATTATTTCTTTCTTGGCTTAAGCAAGGATCCAGCTGAGTCTTACATTTCAACTGATGATTTTTGATGGAAAGACCTGGGCAGCAACAAGGTAACACTGTAACACTTATTCACCCTCCATTCTGCTTCAGGACCACACACACTGAAGATCCAAACACTCCAGGAACATACACTTTGAAGATCCAAATATTCCAGGACTACACACATTGAAGATCCAAACACTCCAGGACCATACACTTTGAAGATCCAAACACTCCAGGACCATACACTTTGAAGATCCAAATATTCCAGGACCACACACATTGAAGATCCAAATATTCCAGGACCACACACTTTGAAGATCCAAACACTGCAGGACCATACACTTTGAAGATCCAAACAAAAGATTTATTCCCCAAATCATTCTGCA
Source organism: Mobula birostris (assembly GCF_030028105.1). Lineage (NCBI taxonomy): Eukaryota > Metazoa > Chordata > Chondrichthyes > Myliobatiformes > Myliobatidae > Mobula > Mobula birostris. Next base: position 127,853,252 of record NC_092370.1, read on the forward strand.
CTGAGTGGTGCAGCTCAAAAGTACTGACATCTAGGAAAGAAATGCTCCTGATATGGCAAACAGAGTGAGTGGAACACAGTAGGATTTTGGATGTAATGAAACTGGTGTCACTCACCGGTATCCCGGGATGCCCTTCAGCTCCCTTTTGGCCAATCAGACCTTTCTGTCCCTAGAAAGAAATCAGAGGATTTGATGAGATATTTTTTGATTTCCTCATCCTAACTGCTAGATACAATAAGACTCCCAGTAGTTCTGAACTTCTAAACAAGCCACCAACAGGGATTCAGCGTTACTTGTTCACCATACGCTCAGAATTTCATGCACATTCTCCCAGGTCCAAGATATGGCATATAATAAGAGGATGAATTTTTAAATTTTATCTTTTGTTCTGCTCTGGATTCTTTTTCACAAGTATTTTTCATCAAATATTTTAGTCATGAGATGGAGCGACATTTGCTGCCTACTAAGCTCAAGTAAATTGAAATTAGTGCCAGCAGGTGCACATTCGCAGGCTGTCCAACTCAACGTTGGACCACCTGGACAATAGGTATACCTGTGTCAGGCTGCTGTTTATTGATTACCGCTCAGTGTTCAACACAACACACCCTCAGTTCTAATCAACAAGATCTCTTGTGGGATGTTAGAGATAAATTTGTCCCAGTGAGGAAGATAAAGAATGGTAGGGTGAAGGAACCATGGGTGACAAGTGAGATGGAAAATCTAGTCAGGTGGAAGAAGGCAGCATACATGAGGTTTAGGAAGCAAGGATCAGATGGGCCTATTGAGGAATATAGGGAAGCAAGAAAAGAGCTTAAGAAGGGGCTGAGAAGAGCAGGAAGGGGGCATGAGAAAGCCTTGGCGAGTAGGATAAAGGAAAACCCCAAGGAATTCTTCAATTATGTGAAGAAAAAAGGATGACAGGAGTGAAGGTAGGACCGATTAGAGATAAAGGTGGGAAGATGTGCCTGGAGGCTATGGAAGTGAGCGAGGTCCTCAATGAATACTTCTCTTCGGTATTCACCAATGAGAGGGAACTTGATGATGGTGAGGACAATATGAGTGAGTTTGATGTTCTGGAGCATGTTGATATTAAGGGAGAGGAGGTGTTGGAGTTGTTAAAATACAGTAGGACGGATAAGTCCCCAGGGCCTGACGGAATATTCTCCAGGCTGCTCCACGAGGCGAGGGAAGAGATTGCTGAGCCTCTGGCCAGGATCTTTATGTCCTCGTTGTCCACGGGAATGGTACCGGAGGATTGGAGGGAGGCGAATGTTGTCCCCTTGTTCAAAAAAGGTAGTAGGGATAGTCCAGGTAATTATAGACCAGTGAGCCTTACGTCTGTGGTGGGAAAGCTGTTGGAAAAGATTCTTAGAGATAGGATCTATAGGCATTTAGAGAATCATGGTCTGATCAGGGACAGTCAGCATGGCTTTGTGAAGGGCAGATCGTGTCTAACAAGCCTGATAGAGTTCTTTGAGGAGGTGACCAGGCATATAGATGAGGGTAGTGCAGTGGATGTGATCTATACGGATTTTAGTAAGGCATTTGACAGGGTTCCACACAGTAGGCTTATTCAGAAAGTTAGAAGGCATGGGATCCACGGAAGTTTGGCCAGGTGGATTCAGAATTGGCTTGCCTGCAGAAGGCAGAGGGTGGTGGTGGAGGGAGTACATTCAGATTGGAGGATTGTGACTAGTGGTGTCCCACAAGAATCTGTTCTGGGACCTCTACTTTTCGTGATTTTTATTAACGACCTGGATGTGGGGGTAGAAGGGTGGGTTGGCAAGTTTGCAGACGACACAAAGGTTGGTGGTGTTGTAGATAGTGTAGAGGATTGTCAAAGATTGCAGAGAGACATTGATAGGATGCAGGAGTGGGCTGAGAAGTGGCAGATGGAGTTCAACCCGGAGAAGTGTGAGGTGGTACACTTTGGAAGGACAAACTCCTAGGCAGAGGTACAAAGTAAATGGCAGGATACTTGGTAGTGTGGAGGAGCAGAGAGATCTCGGGGTACATGTCCACAGATCCCTGAAAGTTGCCTCACAGGTGGATAGGGTAGTTAAGAAAGCTTATGGGGTGTTAGCTTTCATAAGTCGAGGGATAGAATTTAAGAGTCGCGATGTAATGATGCAGCTCTATAAAACTCTGGTTAGGCCACACTTGGAGTACTGTGTCCAGTTCTGGTCACCTCACTATAGGAAGGATGTGGAAGCATTGGAAAGGGTACAGAGGAGATTTACCAGGATGCTGCCTGGTTTAGAAAGTATGCATTATGATCAGAGATTAAGGGAGCTAGGGCTTTACTCTTTGGAGAGGAGGAGGATGAGAGGAGACATGACAGAGGTGTACAAGATAATAAGAGGAATAGATAGAGTAGATAGCCAGCGCCTCTTCCCCAGGGCACTACTGCTCAATACAAGAGGACATGGCTTTAAGGTAAGGGGTGGGAAGTTCAAGGGGGATATTAGAGGAAGGTTTTTTACTCAGAGAGTGGCTGGTGCGTGGAATGCACTGCCTGAGTCAGTGGTGGAGGCAGATACACTAGTGAAGTTTAAGAGACTACTAGACAGGTATATGGAGGAATTTAAGGTGGGGGCTTATATGGGAGGCAGGATTTGAGGGTTGACACAACATTGTGGGCCGAAGGGCCTGTACTGTGCTGTACTATTCTATGTTCTATGTTTTATAAAATCTTGGCCTCTGTACCTCCTCCTGCAATTGGATTATAAATTATAGTTTTTACTTCATGTATTCCAATATACCACTGCCACAAAACAATAAATTTCACAACATATGGCAATGATATTAAACCTGATTTTGATTCTCAGGCAAAAAAAAGAATGAAAATGTAAATTCAGGACACCCATCTCCCTGAAATTAAAACGTATATTTCACATTCAGATTTTTTGTTGGTATAATAATTAATTTTTTTTAACAACACTTTAATTTTTGTTCTTCACGCTTTACCAGAAAGTAAACATTCTCTACAAATGAGTTATGTTAATGTGGTCTCTGCCCTCTGAGATGTCAGTTCAGGGATATCCAGCCAATCAAGTTCCCTGGCAGACAACTGAATGAGAAACGTACGCTAATTCTCCCTCTGTCCCTCTGACTATACCCCTTGCCCATCCTCTGGGTTTTCCCCCCCTCCCCCTTTTCCTTCTCCCTGAGCCTCCTGTCCCATGATCCTCTCGTATCCCTTTTGCCAATCAACTGTCCAGCTCTTGGCTCCATCCCTCCCCCTCCTGTCTTCTCCTATCATTTTGGATCCCCCCCTCCCCCTCCCACTTTCAAATCTCTTACTAGCTCTTCCTTCAGTTAGTCCTGACGAAGGGTCTCGGCCCGAAACGTCTACTGTACCTCTTCCTAGAGATGCTGCCTGGCCTGCTGCGTTCACCCGCAGCTTTGATGTGTGTTGCTAGTTCAGATCACCACTCTATGATTTGACCTCCCATTGATGTGTGGCCAGGTGTCTGCTTGTAGTTTGATTGGCTACATCAACAAGGGTGGCTTAAAGTAGCTTTTGTGAGGAAGCTGTCACCTTAACACAAGATAGCTGGGATTATCAAAGTGCCCTCAATGCCTGATCCATTATTAATGCTCTGGCTACTCTTGTGTGAAGTAAATGCTGATGATCCTACCAGCAGGTGTTGTAGTAAGTGTCAATCTTACCTGCCATTCAAAAGCTGCTCCCCAGTGCCAGCTGGGGATTGATTCTTTCAAGAAGCATTGCAGACCTTCAACTGGTTGCCATTTGACACCACGGCACTAGTTGATGATGTCACAGTGCTGACAGAATATAATCTAGCAGGCAGAAATCTCTCAGTCTTTTGCTTTGGGGGCTTTGGGCAATCTGGATTGCAAAAGGTGCTGCAGGAACAGTGGAAGTCTGTTGTAGTGGGAGGAAAGTCAGACCAGTGGCTGGGCAGTCCCCAGGTCCAGCAGGAGATTGCCAGCCCATTGTCCCCCCCAACCCCCTAGCCTCCATGGAACAGGGCGAGTAAATGCAGCATGGCGGGGGAGAGGAATAGCATGAGGACAAGGGACCAGGGGTGGATAACACATTAGGGTGATCACCGAGATAACTATCATCAGAGAATTCTCCATTAAGGAATTGGTGGTGTTGGGAGACAGGTATAGGCAGAAGCCAGGGGAGACTCTGCCTGCGTGGAGGGTGTGCTGGACTGAGTTTATCTAACAGGGGAGCTGTTGTCCCCCCACATGATTAACAATGCTCTGAGAATGCCATCTGTTTCCCATGGGGGAAGAGGAATTGCTGTGGGGCAGAGTGATAGTGGCAGTGAAGGTCAGGTATCCCTCACTCTCTGAGTGGGATTTGAAGCCCCAGGAGGAGTGGAACACAGAGGAGGAAGGGACCAAAGCTCTTCACTGGTGGACTCTGATCACAGGGATCCATCAGAAAAGCAACAATCCACTGGAGGGTCATAGATTAACCTTGGCCAGTTAAAGCAGCAGCTCCCAATTTAAAGGCAGTTCAAAGGTTCATTTTATTACCAAAGTATGCATGCAGAATACAACCCTGAGATTTGTCTTCTCCAGATAGCCATAACATACAGAAAACCACTGTAGTTGAAAGAAAGATGTCAACCCTCCCCCATCCACTAGCTGTAATTCCCCCTGTAGAAAAAGAAAAAGAAACAAAAGCTTCCAATCCCCAATGCCCCCCCCCACACAAAAATTAACAGATCACCCAATCCCCAGCCCGGCAATCGGCAAAAAGAAAGGAATGGATGGGAACAAAAAAAAATTGAACTGAAAGGCCAACATGAACTACAGTCCAATCCACAAATCTCAGTATTTCGATAACATCCCCGAGAGCACTGGGACCCATCGGCACCTCCGAGGGCAGCGACTTGAACCAGTAGCCCCAAAGAAAAGTATTGTAGATTCTTGTAAATATAGATCTTTAGCCTATAAAATATCATGTACTGGTGGGTCAAGCAGGCCTCTTCCTCCAGAAGGGGTCTCAATATGATGTCTGCTGTGTCTCATTTTATCGAATAAAGAGAGTACTTCATGTTTACCAGTACTTCTCTCCAGTGACTTTGTCCACATGACAACAATGATGACCCACCCCCACCCCCACCTTTCAGGGGCAGCTGATTGTGTTGCAGCAGACAGTGGACAGCCAGCAGGCCTGGGGGAGGTCCCCATTATCCCAGCACTTGGCACTATCAGATCCTCCAAAGGTGGAAGAGGTGGAGTTGGAGGAAGAATTAGGGAAGGTTTAGGTGCAACACCCACAGGGCAGGGGGAAGATTGTGGAGTGTGGGCCAGGGAATGCGGGGCGAGTAGCGTTGCTAGAGTAACTGGGGATAGTCTGTCTAAATACCCAGGCACTCACCAGGAGGGACAGAGTGTGTGTGTCTCCCTACACTACAGAGTAGTAAAGTGGTGGATTCTGGTGGGAGTGGCAATGATGGAGGTTGGTGAGAGATCCTGGACGCCAACCCACACTGCAGAGGGAATGCCACTGATACCAATCCCCTTAATGAACAGGACTGTTGGAGGAACTGGTCCAGCTCGCCTGCTTTGACATTTGGTTTTGAAGAAAGCCTGGAGGACATAGTTCATTCCAGCCAACTTTGCCCCATTATAGGGGAATGGCCTTAAAAATTCTTGTGGCTTGGTAAACACTGGTGGAGTAAGTGTTTGAAGGGCTGGTACCTCCCTATTTATGATCTGTCCAATCCCAAGGTCCCAACTCTGAGAGTAATCTCTCTGTCAACAGAGAAGTGGAAGGGATGTTGAGGCAGGCCATATGACGAGCACAGGTCCAATCAGTCAGTAGAGCTGTGAAGATTGGCATTCCCTGGATGTTAAGTGGCTCCTTGGCCTACCCAGGGCTCCCGACAAATGCTACAGCTGTTGCAATCCAGGATACATGGTACCATACATACATCACCTGAATAGCCTGAATGAGCACTCTACCCATGAGCATTGAAGCAGTAAGAGGCATTTTACAGAGGCAGAAAGATTGTGGATGATAGCCTTTCCCCTGTATGGTGCGGCCAGACTGTCCTAAGAAATGATACACATGGCCTCTGTGATGGAGACACTGGCCAACAAGACGGGCACAGTGCTCAAACATACAGAGACTGCACTGACCAGAGTGTCAGCTGGAATGATGCCTATATGGATGGTGGCCTCACAAAATCAGAAGACCTTGGACTACCTGCGCGCAGAGAAAGGTGGCGTGCTGCCATTGGTCAAGAGCGCTGCACCTACATCCCCGACGAGTCTGGGAACATTACTCACCTGGCTGATCATACCCAGTGGTCAGCAAATAAGATCAGGGATGTAGGGGGCCAGCACCATAGATACTACACCCCAGGAGAAAGCATTCTGGGGTGTTGGAAGATTGGTGAGTAGCAACTGGTGGACTGATAATTCTGGTGTCAGAGTGTTATGCTTTGTGTGTAGTATAATGGGATGTCCATGGGGGTTATACTAGCCTGCAGGCCAAGTGTCATGGTGTTGTATCTTTCAAGGGTGGTATTTTGCATTAAGTGTCAAATTTACCAAATCATTGAAAGCTGCTTCCCCCAAGCTAGCTAGGGTTTGGCCCATTTAAAGAGCTTTGCAGCCCATTTGGTAGCACAGCATCAGCTGATGACAGAGTATAAATCTAGCATGCTGAAGGTACCTGGTCTTCTGCTTTCATGAGTGCTTCACAACAGAACATAATTTATTTTTCATATGCATCCAATGTGCTGGAGGTTGATTTATAACATTGCAACCTTAACACAACCTACATATTGAAACTTGCCAGACTGTAAAATCCAATTGTCTTCAGTACCATTACATTATTGAGAATAGAACATTCAACAATATAGCACAGGAAGAGGCCATTCCACCCACGATGTCTGTACTGACCATGATGCCAATCTAAACTATCCCCATCTGCTTGCACATGGTCTATATCCCTCTTTTCCATGCCTGTTCACTTGCCATACTTGATATCTCACGAAGCAAATTTTTTTTATCAACAGGAATTCGAAGAGGCCAAGGGATTTACAGCTGCCACAGAACATTCATAAGGAATGTGATTATTTGCTAGTTTATTCCCGTCTCAGAGGCAGTGATGTGGGTTGCTGAGATATCTTCTATGATAAAGTTAAACCAAATGTAAACAAATCTCTTCCTCACCTGTACCTACATTCAAGTCTATAATTGAGGCAAAATTTGCTTTTGTTTTTCTCCATCTATATTCTAACCATTCCATGATCTCTTATCTCTAAATGATCAATGGTGTCTTTATGGCCTCATGAACTGCTTCATTGCACATCTGCATTCCAAATACTGTTCCCTTTTTCGAAAGCAGAATTATAATGAGGCTGACCGCAGTGTTTAAAGAGTTGTTGGCTTATAATAACCTATTCAGCCACTGGCCCACTCTATGAAATGTTCTGTGCCAAAAGTACCAAAATAACATACGAATGACTGACCTCACACTGAGGAACAGACAGTATATCGGACTACAGATTCATGTAACCGAGGGTGTCAGTCTTGGCACCAATGTGTGCATCTGTTAAATGGACAATCAAACTCGAACATGGATCTGTGTTTACCTTAGGTCCTTGTGGTCCTGGGGCCCCAGGAAGACCTCGAAAGCCCTGTAAAGAAGAACAATTTCAGTCATTTTCAAGAAACAACTGGACAGTTGCATGGAATGGAAAGGGTTAGAGCAGGGGATCCCAACCCTTTTTTATGCCATGGACCAATACCATTAAGCAAGGGGTGGGTGGAGCCCAGGTTAGGAAGCCCTGGGTTCGAGCAATGTGGGCCAGATACAAGTAAATGACACCCGCTTAGACAGACATCTAGGTTGGCACGGATGCTAGTCCGAAGGGCCTGCTTCCAGGCTGTTTAATTCTTTGAATCTATTATGATCATTCAGATACTTCACAGAGATACCATGCACAGCTCCTGATGTAAGTAAAACAGCAACGAATGGCAAATTCCCAGCTTCACTTGAATCAGTGGGAAGATTTTCACAGCTGGGCGTTAAAGTACAAAAGTACAGTTCATGTTCTTGTTGGACTGCACTGTTCTATTCACTGCTGTCAGTATGTTATCAACATGAACTGAGGAAGAGCATAATGTAACAGCTGAGAAACTGTTGAATGGTTACAGACAGTTTGAAGTTGGAAGGCAATTTTGATGTAGACCCAAATCAGAGAATTAGTGAACGAAAGGTTTTTGACAACTTGTAGATGCACTCTAGTTTTGCTGAAATGACTTTATCCCTCTATATCATCAATGTTATAAAAATAGCACTACAGAACTCCAAGCTTTTTATGCCCTTAGATTCCATCCAGCTGTACCAGAACATACTGTGGGTTATTGAACAATATTGTGCATTGCTGTTGTTCCACAGTTGTGCCTTTGCGCTATCAGGGTCTTTCGATGGTTGTTCCAGTGACCACTCAATAACTAGCACTTAGCTGCATAATCCAGGTAAGAGGGGAAAAGATTTACCTGGACTCCTCACCATCATCCTTCCCCAAACAGAACCCATTGTAATGGTCCTTCAGCGTTTCAATCCACAAGGCTGAATGACCAGCTAGATTGTCTTCTGCCTGTCGAATTTTACACATTACTCATAGTACTTTCTTTGAATTTATTTCACTACATTCCAATGGTTTTCCCAAACTATATTTATGCTTAAATATAGAAAAAATTAGAAGTGATATTTCTGATCCTTCGGTTAAATTTGAAGAAACTTGGAAACCATTTATTCAACATTTTCATATGATGTAATTTGATCTTTCCGAATCCTTCTCATTAACTTAAAATATATGAATAGAGGAGTGGAGTTGACGACATTACTGAACGTGTTTGATATAAGATATTGGTCTAGCCCTGGTTTGTTCCGTTTGCTTTTTTGGGTTTAGTATTTAGTTTTTCTTTTTTGGGGGGGCTTTTCTCTGTATTTTTTTTCTTTTTATTTCTTTTTTTCTTTATGATTAATTACATCATAAGTTTAGAAGTCTATTATACCTCTGTTATCTGAAATCTTTTTTTGCATATGTTTATTAATAATAAGATTATTCGAATCTCTTTCCATCAACATTGATATTTTGTTTATAATTTTGGGAAAATTAACAAAATGATTTTAAAAGAATGAATTTATTTCATAAGAAATATGGAGAAAAAATTGAGAAAAGAAAAAAAAATTGAGAATATTATTTTCATTAAAAAATATACCAGTAACCTTCTGACATCACGTGCAAATTGTATTTGTCAGTTCCAGAGAGGTTGTTACCATGCAATTTAAAAATTTGTTTACTCTGAAATGGGGGTGCCCACATATTTTCTTCTAAATTTCATTGGTATCTGCCACAACAGAACATTCCATATATAGGCAAATATCTGCCACAACGCAATGTTCCATATATATGCAAGTACCTCCACAACATAACATTCCATATTTTTCAATGTCAAGACGGTCATACAATAGTGCAGTTTTTCGAAAAGCAGGGGATATTACATTTCATGTTTCACAGATCCCACCTTACCAGCACGTGTCTGAATACAGGAAGATGCAGTCTCTCATCCTCATCATTTTTTTTGCATCATTCTTGGTCTTTTGGAATTACTAGGCATATTGTACTCCTTTGGGAAATGTGTGGTTTTATATATTTGAGAAGAGCATGTTGGCACAACTAGTAGGCCTTCTGTCTCATAGCTTCGGCAACCTTAGTACAGCCTTGACCTCAGGTGCTCCGGTTGCCCCTCATCCCCAAAACAGGCGGGAAGGTGGAATAGTTGATCACTGTAAATTGCTCTTTGCGTGTGAGTAAGTGGAAGAATCTGTCAGTGGGGTGGTGGGAGATAACGTGAATAAAAGATGATCAATATAGAATTAGTGTATACTGGATGATCAACAGTGACTCAATGGGCTAAAGGAACTGTTCCTATGCTGCATGACTTTATGCTCAGTAGCTCCACATATTGCACACATATGATAAAGGGAGCTGGTATTACTGAATTACACCATTGCACTAAAATTACAAATGCTCATTTTGTTAGGTCTGCATCAATTTAAGACGGTTCTTTGTCTGTGTAGTTATAAACAAAAAGATAAACCTGAACAACAAGATCACTAACATTTCAAAAACGCTTCAGGAAAAAAGTGTAGCATTCAGCATATCCATTGCTTACAAGGCACACTTCTCTGTTCTGAAGCAACACACACACACACACACACACACACACACACACACACACACACACACACACACAAAAAGGCTGGAGGAACTCAGTAGGTCAGGCAGCATCTACGGAAATGAATAAACAAGTGACGTTTCGGACCGAGACCCTTCTTCAGGACACTATTCTGCTTCATCATTTTTTATCACTCAAACCTGAAAACAAACCAGATGTCTATTCCTTGCAGGTTAGAATAGGGGTGATCTTAAAGAAACATCAGATCCTCACAAACAAGAGAAAATCTGCAGATGCTAGAAATCTGAGCAACACACACACAGTCCTGCCGAAGGGTTTCAGCCCAAAACGTCAACTGTACTTCTTTCCATAGATGCTGGCTGGCCTGCTGAGTTCCTCCAGCATTTTGTGTGTGTACATCAGCTCCTTACTGGGTGCTGCAGGATAAATGCCAAGATGTTTCTACTAGTGGAAATATCTCGAACAAGGGAACCTAGTTGCAAGATTAATGGGTGATCACTTAAAACTGACGCGAACAGGAACTTCTCACAGGTAATGTGAATCTTTGGAATTCCCTACCCCAACAGAGTGTGGAGGTAGATCTTTAAGGGGGAAGCAGATACATTTTTTTTTAAAGATTATTGAACTGAGGGCTATGGGCAACTGTCACAGAAGGGGAGATGAGGTCTAGGAAAGATCATAGTGAATAGGAGAGCAAATCAGTTTACAAATAAATAGTTTCAGCTGCTCCTCCATCACTTGCTATGCCAACATGTTTAAACACACGGAATGATCCTGCTATTGAATCCTTCCCAGGAAAATTTCCATCCTAAGAAATTTCCTGATTTCTGCTCCATTTGCACCGGAGCATGGCTAGCCATGTAATAATACACATAAGGTGGAGTTGGAAGAGGGGTGGGGGAAGATTTTCACTCAATCCTCACACCTGGAAATTGGGGTGTGTTGCAAGGTTCGATTCAGAACTGGCTTACCCATAGAAGAGAGGGTGGAAGGCCATTACTCTGGCTGGAGGTCTGTGACAAGTAGTTTGGTGGAGTTTGAAACCTGCTGTGTAATCACTAATGCCTTTGAAAGGAAAAGCCTATCAGAAGTAGGAGATACATCTAATCCATCACAGGTAAATACCTCCGCAACATTGGGCCCATCTACAAGGAGCGTTATTGCAAAAAACCAGCATCTATCATCAAGAACCCCTACCATCCATCCAAGCCATGCTCTCTTCTCATTGCTGCCATCAGGAAGGATGTACAGGAGCCTTAAGTCCCACACCATAAGGTTCAGGAACAGTTTTTACTCCTCAACTATCAAGCTCTCGAACCAGAGTGGATAACTTCACTCATCCCAACACTGAACTGATTCCACAACCTATGGACTCACTCTTAAGGACCCTACAATGCATGATCTCAATATTATTTTTTACTTTTTAAATCTATTATTATTTTGTTTTTCTTCTAGCATTTTCACAATCTGTTATCTTTTACACATCGGTTGTTTGTCTGTCTTTGTGTGCAGTTTTCATTGATTCTGTTGTGTTTCTTTGTGTTCACTGTGAATGCCTGCAAGAAAATGAATTTCAGGGTTGTATATGGTGACATATATGCACTTTGAAAATAACATACTCTGAATTTTAAGAAGCTTTTTAATAGAAACGAATATAAAGGAAATGGAGGGATGCACAGGAAGAGGACCTTTTGTGTAAATTAGCATTAAGATCAGCACAACATTGTGGGCTAACTGGTCTGTCAAGTGCTGTACTGTTCTATGTTGTTAATGATCGGTTTATAACTAGCCCACTATTATTTTCTTTAAGACAACAGCCAGGGTCACTGGGTACAGTATAAAGTTCTAATTTAATGGACAATTTGAGAATTATTCCCCCTCAACCACCAGCAGCCAATCACAATCTAGATGTGGCAGTTCTGGAGTAATTTCCAGTCAGTTACCTTTTGAAGCTATCCAAATTACTGTGATTTATAATATCTAGCTTTTGCTCCAAAGATATACTGATAAATGAAAGTATGTTTAAATTACATAAACGTCCAAAAAATTTCGTCAACTTATTTGCACTTTGATAAAAATTTGTTACTATTAATGATGCAAGCAAATGTTGGGTAGTGACTTGTTTGTATTATTTTTAGAATTGAGCTACTGTGGTTAACTTGACTCAATTTTTTTAATGTTTATTTTGAGAATCTCCCCATGAACATATTTTCTATTATTTTCAGATGTCCTTTTCATGATCAAAAGCTTCCCAGCTGCAGCTTAAATTCAGATTAACTTTAAAGCCAAAATGAAATTCAATCATGACACAGGCTTATGTCACGCAGCGGTCCGTGAGTATTACCTCCATGCTCAAGAGTAGGAATTGCATTTGAGTTGTTTCGGTGTGAACACTCAGCAGGAGATACTAGTCCAATGCCAGCTTACACTGTGATGCCTGGTTGATGCTCCGCTGGTGACATGGTGAATATTAAAAGTCTGGAGCCCATTTCCCAACACACACTAAGATCTAGCCTAACTTCTATTTTACAGTGACAGCAGAGAAATAGAGAAAACATCCACAGACCAGGCAGTGTCAAAGTTAACATTTCAGATCGATGACCAATCATCAGAATGGGAAAAATTATAAATTAAAACGCTTTAGGGTGCAAAGAAGGGGGAGAACAAAGACAGACTGAACAACATAAGTGACGGTTGTGCCTGCTGGTGAAGGCTTGTTCACTACAATGGATCTGAGTGGGGAAGGCACAAGTAAAGGGAAATAGTCACAGCATGGAAACAGGCATGTTGGCACATGGCCAAGTGGTTAAGGCGTTCGTCTAGTGATCTGAAGGTCACTAGTTTGAGCCTTAGCTGAGGCAGCGTGTGTGTCCTTGAGCAAAGCACTTAACCACACTTTGCTCTGCGACGTCACCGGTGCCAAGCTGTATGGGTCCTAATGCCCTTCCCTTGGACAACATCGGTGGCATGGAGAGGGGAGACTTGCAGCATGGGCAACTACTGGTCTTCCATTCCACTTTGCCCAGGCCTGCGCCCTGGAAACCTTGCAAGGCCCAAATCCATGGTCTCAAGAGACCAACAGATGCACATATATATATATATATATATATGTAACCGGGTGACTGTCAGATCTTATTCAGTATCGTTAAAGTTGTACTTAGGCATCCATCAGCGTAATGCTAGAATAGTTGTCTGTGCCTTTAAGGGAGACGGTCATTACGCACACGCGGGATAGTGGGGAGACCATTTTGTTTTCTGCTGAAGACGTTGTTGGGGCGTTGGAATCGGTTCCTCCCAGAGTGTGCTGGGCATGGTGAGGAAAGGTGAGCATTAATAGACGATATCCATGTGAATTCGTTTATTCTTGTTGGCAAATCGAGAATATCAGTAGTTTGACATGTTTTACATGTGGATGCTTTAGATTTTCTCGAGTGAACGGCTCAACGCTGGATCGCGTGGCTTGGGCAAAGTTCCTCACCAGCCAAGTAGGTCGGTCTTCCTGTAATTTAACTACCAGGCAATATCTTGTAAAAGTTGTGCCAAAGTGTACCTCTTGTCTAACTTTATTGTATCAGGACTAATTGTGCATGTAACTGTGTAGCGTGAATGTTTAGTCTCTGTTCGGAAGTTCAGCACGTGTGTACGTCTTAGATGAGATGTATTCGCTTACATTTTTCGCTGTTATGTATAAGATGCAGGGTGGGTGGGATTCTAATGTTGTTTGTGTTGTGTTCCTTCAGAACTGCCACCACCGTATTAGTTCTGGTATTTTTATACTGCAAACGCAATTCTGTCCATACACAAGGGTGTGGATCAAAAGTTATACTGAGATTGTAACTGCAAGAACTGGTTGTAAATTCATTCATTTTGTTTTGCGACCCTCTTCTGGCACATAAACATCTAAAACAGATAAAGGAATTAAAACCCGAAAAAGTATTTGTTGTCCTGCATGTGTACTTTTCCCCCAGGCTACATATATATACGGAAACAGGCCCTTAAACCTAATTGGTCCATGCTGACTACAATTTCTATCTAAAGTAGTCCCATTTCCTTACGTTTGTCCTATATCCCTCTAATCCCACTGGGGTGGCACGATAGCACAGTGGTTAACACAATGTTTTACAGTAACAGCAAACAGGGATCAATTCCCGCTGCTGCATGTTGGAAGTTGGTACGTTCTCCCTGTGACCACATGGGTTTCCTCCGGGTGCTCTGGTTTCTTCCCACAGTCCAAAGACATACTGGTTGGTAGGTTAATTGGTCATTGTAATTTGTCTCGTGATTAGGCGAGGGTTAAATCAGGAGTTGCTGGGCGGCGTGGCTCGAAGGGCTGGAAGGGCCTGCACTATATCTCAATAAGATTTAAAAGAATAAAAAGTAAATCTTTCCTAGCCATACACAAGTACCCTTTAAATGTTGTGAATGTCCGTACTTCCGGTGGCTCACTCCCTCTACTGACCACCCTCTGGGTGAAAAAATTGCCCCTCAGCCGAGTTTCTCCCAGGAGGTTATCAATAAGGTTGCTGAAGGCAGTGGATAGTGTCTGCATGGAGTTTAGCAAGGTCTTTGTCAAAGTCCCACATGTGAGGCTGGTTCAGAAGTTCAGTTGCTTGGCACTTAGAATGAAGTAGTCCAACTGGAGTCAACATTGGCTTAGTGGGAGAGGCCAGAGTGGAAGTAGATGGTTGGCTCTCTGATTGGAGGCGGGTGACTTGTGGTACGCAGCAGGGATTAATGCTGGATCCTTTGTTGTTTATCATCCACATTAATGATTTGGACGAGAATTTTTTAGATTAGGTCAGCAAATTTGCAGATGACACCAAGACTGGGGGCATAGTGGGCGGGGGGAAATGCTATCAAAGCTCGCAAACTGATCTAGACCTGCTGGGAAAATGAGCTGAAAGATGACAGATGGAATTTAATGCAGATGAGTGTGAGGTGCTGCACTTCGGCAGGACAAACAAGGGTAGAACTTATACAGTGAATGGTAGGATATTGAAGAGTCTAGTAGAACAAAGAGACTTGGGAATACAGATCCTCAATTCCTTGTATTTCAAAATGGACTTATTTGTGTTGTGTTTTCTTGTCAACTGTGTACAATTTGTTTGCGTTTTATGAATGCTGCTTATATGTTGTAATAAGTCTTTCATACACGAAACAATAAACTCAATGTTGACTTTGAAATTCTGGGCTGTGAGCCTTCTAAAACTGCTACTCACAATTGCTAGAGAAAGGTCTACAGTTCAGTAAAATGGCATATATGGTCAACTGAATATTAAAATGTTTCAAGTAGAATTGTAGAAAAGTATGCCTCTGCGATGGCCAAAAAACAGTTCACAACTCTACCACCACAAAACACTGTGGGGCACATCTGATTCTGTGTATGCTGCAACACTGCACATCTGTATCAGTGGATAGCACTATATCACTGGGATCCCAGCTCAGTTATATTCCCCTTTTTGCTGGTCAGTTCTCTTCTGGTCCCTTCTGTGCTGCAACAAACTTCAGCTCACAATGGGATGAAAAATCACCATCACCCCCATCCCCATTGCTCGAACACGAATCCCCTCAATCTGATCTTGGAGCCCCTCTCCCTCGCCACTCTCTGGTCTCGCCCATTTCCCTCTGCACTTACGGCAACGGGTTTTCCCTGTGTACAAGCCTCAGAGCTTGGGCTCAGTTTTCCATGGTGCTTCCACGAATAAAATAATCATTGGCATGCTACAAGACAACCATTTACTGACCCTTGGAAGGGGTGAGATGGTCCCTCTCCAGGACACTGCAAGAACCCTGAACTTTAAACTAGCAAACCCACCTTCTGCAATTTAGCATGAGTAGGAGGCCCTTAAAATAAAACGAATAGCAGTCTCACGTTTTTTTTGACCAGGTTCCATAGAAAGGTTCATTCATTCTGTTTTGTCTATTAGAAATGTTTGGAAGGTTACTAAAATCATGAATTTCATGGTAAAATGTTTAAGAGCTGACTGGTGACTTCTAATTAGTGACTTGCATTGTTTGATCTGGCAACACAGTGCTTCTGATGCTTTGGCATTGAACTTCAGTATCAAACCTCTGACTTTTCTGAAATAATAAAGTTTATTGTGCAAGATGTTATGGTAATTGTCCCATTCTCTCCCACCTTTAACATTTTCCTTCAAACAAATGACATGTTGTGTTATAGGAGGCCCCCATAAAGTCAAAGGTCAACTGGATGAAAACATACAGCATTGAATGAGAGCCGCATATGTAAAGCAGTTAGTGATACTCTCTGTAAAAAACCACATATGGAAGGCCAGAATCTGTTGATAGTTTCACGTTCTGTGGTGAATTGCTGGCAAATATGAACAAAAGTGCTTGGAAACTTGGCACTCATGCAGCTAAACATGCTTACGGGTCCTTGTTCCTGAGTCTGCTTCACAGCTACACACAAGAACCCAGCAGCTGAGGGTGAATCTGATGAGGGAGCCCAGCACTTAGGCTGAGGAATCTGCTCACAAATCGTGCATCAGACTAGACCTGCTGCATGATCCACCTGTTCACTGATTCATTGAGATTTAATTTTGTGAAGAAGAACAAGAGGGATTAAGTAGTTTTTTAAAAAAAAATAAATCTAGCATAATTTTTAACCAATTATTTCAAACATTTTTTGGAAACCAATTTCTTAAAATAAACAATAATAGATTTTAATACCTGTTGTACACTTCTAAACATCTCAGGGGCTCAGAGACATTGAATGGCCCTTGGAGAGAGAAGCAATTATCACAAGTCATGGATCCTTTGTCAGAAATGAAGGAACTTCAACCAGTGTCTGCTTCCCTTTCCACATAGATGCTGCCTGGCCTGCTGGGGGTCCTCAGCATTATCTGTGTTTGTCTCATCGACTTCTATTGAAGGACTTTGACAGCTGCCAGTGCTGAGGGCGAGGATTTGTCTGTGGTTGTAGCTGTTGCATTAGAGGTAGGGTTAATCCTGGCCCGTGTGTGTGACCCCATTTCTAGTGCCTTTGAAATCATCTGTAAAACCACACAAGGTCGGAGCAGAACTAAGCCATTCAGCTCACCAAATTTGTTCTGGCATTTAATCATGGCTGATCTTTTAAAATCCCACTCTCTCACCTTCTCACCTTTATCCCCAAACCTATCAATATCTACCCTAAATATGCCCAATAATTTGACCTCCTTGACCTCCAAATTACAGATTTAGCACATTCTGGCTGCAGAAATTGCTCTTTATTTGTTTCAAAGTGAACCTAAACTCTCCTGTTAATGGAAACACCCTCTCCATGTCCACTCAATCCACATCTTTCAGGATCCAGTAGGTTTTAATGAGATCCCCCTCTCATCCTGCTGAAGCCCATCCTTATGGAGTCCAGGCCCCGAGACACTAAACAATCTCAGCCCCAAGTCTACTGCCAGGATCTCCTCCCTGTAATCCCCATTTTCTGTGTGTTAAACTAATTCCTCTGCATCCATCAGCTGCCCCATGAAGTGCAGAGGCCTGAGCACTGAACAGGCCTTGGATACCCTGTCTTCAGCACATGTCCTTGGATAGTCAAGACATTTTCTTTTATACAGAACTTTACAGCTTTGTACAACTATCTCTGATAGTCAGGACATTTAAACAAATACAGTGGATTTTGGTAAATTGGGTCATCAGAGGTGCCAGGAACAGCAGGCAGTGAAAAAGAATGAGTTCATTACTTCAGTAAGTTAGGAACTACGAAAAATTTGAAGGTATCAACAATCATCTTGCAGGTTACAATGAAAATGAAGAATTAACTAATGTAATCATTGAAAACATTGTATGAAGACTTTCCATTATCTACACAAGGTATCTGCACTGACTTTGTTCATTTACAGTCAATCCAAAGAATATGGCAGTGTACACTCAATAAATTCTCCACTGACAACTATTCGGAACTAATACACAGTTCTATCATACTGTAGTAGTATTGGTAGTGTTCTAATTTGTTCTGTATTTCACTTAAATACATCATTTGTTAATCAGGTTTTTAAAATAACTTTTTAATTACATCCATGAAACTTTGGCAATTAGGACAGCCACTTAATTGGGGCAAAAGGTACTGGTTCTGATGTGTTCAATTCACTAAAAAAATCCACTGTACATTTCAAATACAGGTTTCCCCCGCCATCCGAAGGTAGAGCGTTCCTATGAAATGGTTCGTAAGCCGGAATGTCGTAAAGTGAAGAAGCAATTACCATTTACTTATATGGGAAAAATTTATGAGCGTTAGCAGACTCAAAAAATAACCTACCAAATCATACCAAATAACACATAAAACCTAAAATAACAGTATCATATAGTAAAAGCAGGAATGATATGATAAATACACAACCTATATAAATTGGAAATACTTTTTTACAATCATTACCGCACTGTTCTCCATAGCAAAAATCTCACGCAAGCGCTCTTGGCAGAAACACTCTCTTCAGTAACCCTTAAGCTATGAAGCTGCCAAATCATACCAAATAACACATAAAAATACACAGCCTATATAAAGTAGAAATAATGTATGTACAGTGTATTATCACTTACCGGAATTGGGAAGACAGCACCAAGCACACTGATGATGGTGTGTTAGACTGAGTCATTGGAGGTTGGGGTGGTGCAGTGGTCCCTAACCTCCAGGCAGTGAACTGATACTGATCTGCGGAGAATGCAGCGGTAGCCGGGACGCACCCAGCACATCTTTAAGAAAAAAAGCCGAAATAAACAAGTTAATTAATTACATGCCGGGCAGCACCTAGTTAATTAGCTTGTTTATTTCGGCTTTTTTCTTAAAGATGTGCTGGGTGCGTCCCGGCTACTGCTGCATTCTCTGCGGCAATGTATCAGTCCGCAGCCCATGGGTTGGGGCGGTGGGGTGTCATCTCATCATCATCCGTTTCCATCAGGGCAGGCAGGTCATCTTCTTCTATGTCTGCCTGCATCGATGTCGAAGGTTGAGGTTCGTCGTCTGTGTGGCTGGTGTGGAAGGCTTGAAAAACAACAGTATGCTTGACTGCTTAGCCTCACGCATTTTTCTATCATACAGTTCTTTGTAAGCACTCAAACCATCTTGAAAATATGCCCTAAACCTACATACCCGTTCAAAATTAAAGTTGTATTTTTCTGCAATTATTGCAGCCAAAATCTCACGCAGTTGCTTCACGTTCAGTTCCTGGATGACTTCACTTTCCGTCTGCTGACTACTGCATTCGGTTTCGATTGTTGTCCTTTCCTCTTCCAATTGCATCAGCTCTTCATCTATCAGTTCTTGGTCATGGGATGCCAAAACGTCTTCAACATCATCTTTGTCAACTTCCACAAGCCAAACTCACTTTGTCCTTGCTTCGTTCACCATGATCGAAACGCTTAATTATGTCTAGTTTTACGCGAAGTGTAACACCCTTATGAGCTCTTTTAGGCTTTTCTGATACCTTGGAACTCACCTTGCTAACGGCTGCTCACAGGCGCGTTTAAGCAATGCTGGCGAGAATGCAGTTCCGGGGGAGGAGCTTGGCTTCTATTCAAAAGGTTCAAAGGAACATCTAAACAACCCTGATGCATTTTGGAAACAAGTCCTGGGGAATGATGAAGTTAAAATAGAACTTTATGGCCGCAATGAGCAAAGGTATGTTCAGAGAAAAAAGGGTGCAGAATTTCCTGAAAAGAACACCTCCCCAACTGTTAAGCACAGGGGTGGATCGATCATGCTTTGGGCTTGTGTTGCAGCCAGTGGCACGGGGAACATTTCACTGGTAGAGGGAAGAATGAATTCAATTAAATACCAGCAAATTCTGGAAGCAAACATCACACTGTCTGTAAAAAAAGCCAAGATGAAAAGAGGATGGCTTCTACAACAGGATAATGAACCTAAACACACCTCAAAATCCACACTGGACTACCTCAAGAGGTGCAAGCTGAAGGTTTTGCCATGGCCCTCACAGTCCCCCGACCTAAACATCATTGAGAATCTGTGGATAGACCTCAAGAGAGCAGTGCATGCAAGACAGCCCAAGAATCTCACAGAACTAGAAGCCTTTTGCATGGAAGAATGGGCAAAAATCCCCCAAACAAGAATTGAAAGACTCTTAGCTGGCTACAAAAAGCGTTTACAAGCTGTGATACTTGCCAAAGGGGGTGTTGCTAACTAGTGACCATGCAGGGTGCCCAAACTTTTGCTTTAGGCCCTTTTCCTTTTTGGTTATTCTAAAACTGTAAAAGATGGAAATAAAAAAGTTTTCTTGCTTAAAATATTAAAGAAATGCATCATCTTTAACTTTCTGCCTTTTGGAAATCAGTTCATCTTTTACTTGTTTAGCTATTCAAAGTAACAGAAATTTTGACCAGGGGCGCCCAAACTTTTGCATGCCTCTGTATGTCCCTGAATTTATACTTCTAGTACAACTTTGAATGTCGATGGTAATTGAAATAAGCTGGTTTAATAAAATAAATATTTAATTATGAAATTGATAAAACTTCTTCCAGAGCTATTTCATTGTTTCAATTCATAATGACAAATTGAAAATGATTTCTCATATGGTACTAATAACCTACAATTTCAAGCTATATCTATACGTAATTACTGGCACAACGTAATTCAAGAAAATAATATGCAAAATTAAAAGCAGAAGGGGTGCTATTCAGAAAAAGAGATAACAGATGTTCTTTGTATTTATTATGTCAGTAGAGAAAGCAAAGAGTTATTCCTATGAAAATGTTCTTTGTAGAAAAACAAAGAGAAGGAACTTAAAAGCAATTTATACAGTAATAGAAGAGATAAATTAAAATTATTGTAAAATTACTTACACAAAATACTTTGCCTTTTAATTCATACTGTGCTTTACAGAGGAGAGGTACAGTTCAGCATTAAGTGAAAATGCAAGAAGATTTAGAGTAAAAAAGATAAAAATGCCCAAGTAACACATACAAACTGCAGGAGGAACTCAGCAGGCTGGGAAGCATCTATGGAAAAAAAAAGTACAGTTGATGTTTCGGGCTGAATGCAGAGGCTGGTGGGGTGGTAGATGAGGACAACAGGAGCCCTATCCCTGTTAGGGTGGCGAGAGGATGGGTAAGAGCAGATGCGTGTGAAATGGAAGTTGAGGGCACCAGTCTCCGCATCCAGCACATAATTCCCTGGAACTTCCACAACCTCCAAAGGGATTCCATAACCAAACATATATACCACCCCCCACCCCCCACACACTTCCTGCTTTAAACAGGGATCAGTCCGTAAGTAATCCCTTGTCTGTTTGTCCCTCCTCACTGATCTCCCTCCTGGCACTTATCCTTGCAAGCGGAACAAGTGCTACACCTGCCCCTACACCTCCTCCCTCACTGCCATTCAGGTCCCAAAACAGTCCTTCCAGGTGAGGCGACACTTCACCTGTGAGTCTGTTGGGGTCATATACTGTGTCCAGGGCACCTGGTGTGGCCTCCTCTATATTGGCGAGTCCTGATGTATATTGGGAGACTGTTTCGCTGAGCACCTACACTCCATCCACCAAAAGAAACGGGATCTCCCAGTGGCCACCCATTTTAATTCTGCTTCCCATTCCCATTCTGATATGTCAAACCATGACCCCCTCTACTGTTGCAATGAGGCCACACTCGGGTTGGAGGAGCAACACCTTATATTCCATTTGGGTAGCCTCCAATCTGGTGGCATGAACATCGATTTCTTGAATTTCCAGTAATGCCCCCCACCCCCATTCCCTTTTCCCTCTCTCACCTTATCTCCTTGCCTGCCCATCGCCTCCCTCTGGTACTCCTCTCCCCCTTTTCTTTCTTCCATAGCCTTCTGTCCTCTCCAAATGGTGTATATGCTGCCAGTATTACTGAAACTTGCACAACAGACCCCAGTGGAAACATGGTGTTTTGCAGTTGTGATAAACAAAATGCACACCCATGTGAACACATTAAAATATCTAACCAAGTGTTTCGGCTTAATACCTCAGAAAAGGTATCTTTGACAATGAACTTCAAGCTGCTGTAGTAGAACACAGAACAGTACAACACAGGAATAGGCTCCTCAGCCCAGGATGGCTGTGCAGAAATAATTACACAAGTCGCTCCATTCTTTACATACCCATGTGCCTTTCTTTCAAAATGTTCTATCATAGCCTCAAAAGGTACTAATATCCTGGCGGGATTGTTTAATATAGCTGTCAGGGAGGGTTTAAACTAAGTTGGCAAGGGGAAGGAAACCAAGGTGTTAGGGTCGAGGAAGAGGAAAATAGAAATAAGTCAAAAATACTGTGCAGCAAAGGTGGCAAGAAGGACAGGCTGGTGAATATACAGGATAATTTGCTGCAAAATAGAAATATAGCAAAATCAGCAACAGATACTGATCTAAATGTACTGTACTTAAATGCACGCAGCATTAGAAATAAAGTGGTTGACCTTGCTGCACAACTGCAGGTTAAAAGATATGACATTGTGGCCATCACCGAGTCATGGCTAAATGATGGATGTGATTGGGAACTGAATATCCAAGGATACACAGTGTATAGGAAAGATAGGAAGGTGGTAAAAGGGGTGGCGTGGCCCTAATGGTAAGTAACAGTATCAAATCAGTAGAAAGAAGGCTCATAGCATCAGAAGAGGTAGAATCCTTATGGGTAGAATTAAGAAATGGCAAGGGTAAAAAGACACTAATAACAGTTATATACAGGCCTCCAAACAGCAGCCGGGACGTGGACTACAAGTTGCAGCTGGAAATAGAAAAAGCGTGTCAGAAGGAAAATGTCAAGATAATTATGGGGGATTTTAATATGAAAGTGGATTGGGAAAGTCAGGAAGGTAATGGATCTCAGGAGAGGGAGTTTGTAGAATGCCTACAGGATGGCTTTTTGGAGCAGCTTGTCTAGAAGCCCACCAGGGGACCGGCTGTTTTGGATTGGGTGCTGTGTAACGAACCTGAGGCAATTAGGGAGCTGAAGGTAAAGGAACCCCTTGGAAGTAGTGATCATAATATGATTGAGTTCAGTTTCAAATTTGAAAAGGAGAAGCTGGTATCAGGTGTATCAATATTTCAGTGGAACAGGGGAAATTACAGTGGTATGAGAGAGGAACTGGCCCAAGTCAATTGGAAAAGTAAGCTAAATGAAGGGACAGCAGAGCAGAATTGGATGAAATTCCTACAAGAAATAAGGAAAATGCAGGAAAAATATTCCAAGAAAAAAGAAAATCATGAATGGAAAAATGGCACAAATGTGGCTAATGAGAGAGGTTAAGGCAAAAATGAAAGCAAAAGAAATGGCGTACAAGGAAGCAAAAATTAGTGGGAAAAATGAGGACTGGAAGACTTTTAAAAACTTACAGAAGGAAACTAAGAAAGTCATTAGGAAAGAAAAGATGAATTATGAAAGGAAGTTGGCGATTAATATAAAGAAGGGTACTAAGAGTTTTTTTTAAATATATGAAGAGTAAAAGAGTGACAAGGGTAGATATAGGACCGATTGAAAATGATGCTGGAGAAATTATAATGGATAACAAAGAGATGGCGGAGGAACTGAATGAGTATTTTGCATCAGTCTTCACAGTGGAAGACATGAGCAATATACCTGATAGCCAGAGGTATCAGGGAATAGAATTAGGTACAGTCAAGATTACTAGAGAGAAAGTGCTTGGGAAGCTAAGTGGACTAAGAATAGATAAGTCTCCCGGTCCGGATGAGGTGCACCCAAGTGTTCTGAAGGAGGTGGCTTTGGAGATTGTGGAAGCATTGGAAATGATCTTCCAGGAATCAATAGACTCTGGCATGGTTCTGGAGGACCGGAAGGTCGCAAATATAGTTCCGCTATTTAAGAAAGGAAGGAGGCAGCAAAAAGAAAATTACAGACCTATTAGTCTGACATTGGTAGTTGGAAAGATATTGGAGTCAATCCTCAAGGATGAGGTTATGAAATACCTCGAGGAGCATGACAAGATAGGCCGAAGCCAGCATGGTTTCATGAAGGGAAGATCCTGCCTCACCAACCTATTGGAATTTTTTGAGGTAATCGCGAATAAGATTGACAAGGAGAGGCTGTGGATGTTGTGTATTTGGATTTTCAAAAGGCCTTCGAGAAGGTGCCGCATATGAGGCTGCTTAATAAGATGAGAGCCCATGGAATTACAGGAAAGATATTGGAATGGGTGGAGCATTGGCTGATAGGCAGAAAGCAAAGGGTGGGAATAAAGGGATCCTATTCTGATTGGTTGCCGGTTACTCGTGGTGTTCCGCAGGGGTCGGTGTTGGGGCCGCTTCTTTTTACGATGTATATCGGTGATTTGGATTATGGATTAAATGGTTTTGTGGCCAAGTTTGCGGATGACACCAAGATAGGTGGAGGAGCAGGAAATGTTGAAGAAACGGGAAGGTTGCAGAGAGATTTAGTCAGTTTAGGAGAGTGGGCAAAGAAATGGCAGATGAGATACTACGTTGATAAATGTACGGTTGTACATTTCGGAAGAAGAAATAATCGGGCAGATTATTATTTAGATGGGGAGAAAATTCAAAAATCGGAAGTGCAAAGGGACTTGGGGGTCCTCGTGCAGGATACCCTAAAGGTTAACTACCAAGTTGGATCGGCGGTAAGGAAAGCGAATGCTATGTTGGCATTCATTTCAAGAGAAATAGTGTATAAGAGTAAGGAGGTGTTGATGAGGTTCTATGGGGCATTAGTGAGACCTCATTTGGAATACTGTGTGCAGATTTGGGCCCCCTATCTTAGAAAGGATATACTGATGTTGGAGAGAGTTCAGAGAAGATTTACGAGGATGATTCCTGGAATGCAGGGGCTAACATATGAGGAGTGTTTGTCGGCTCTTGGACTGTATTCATTAGATTATAGAAGAATGAGAGGGG
Source organism: Mobula birostris (assembly GCF_030028105.1). Classification (NCBI taxonomy): domain Eukaryota; kingdom Metazoa; phylum Chordata; class Chondrichthyes; order Myliobatiformes; family Myliobatidae; genus Mobula; species Mobula birostris. The sequence continues at coordinate 127,878,321 of NC_092370.1, forward strand.
ATCTCATAGAAACATTTCAAATGTTGAAAGGGTTGTACAGAGTAGATGTGGAAAGGTTGTTTCCCTTGGTGGGTGAGTCCAGGACAAGAGGCCATAGTCTTAGAATTAGAGGGTACCCAGTTAAAACAGAGATGAGGAGAAATTATTTAGCCAGAGAGTCGTAGATTTGTGGAATTCGTTGCCACATACAGCTGTGGAGGCCCAACCAATGAGGGTGTTTAAGGAGGAGATTGACAGGTATCTAATTAGTCAGGGTATCAAGGGATATGGGGAAAAAGCTGGAAATTGGAACTAGATGGGTGAATATTTTAGCTCATGGGCGAGCTGCGGAGCAAACTCGATGGGCCGAATGGCCTACTTCTGCTCCTTTGTCTTGTGATCTTGTGATATTTGCAATTAGCATCATCACTGGCAGCACATTCCTATATAAAAAAACTTCCCTGCACATCTCCTTTGAACATTGCTCTCTCAACTTAAATGTTTTCCTTCCAGTATTGTACAATTTAACCCTTGGATAAACATACTGAGCGTGTACTGTGTCAATGCCTCTCATGTGTACCAGGATGATGATAGTCATCTTAAAGAAGGTGGGAACTTCAAATTGAAGCAGGGCGAGGTATAAAATGCCTGCAAATATCCCTGCTAGCTGCTCGGTGCAGGATCTAAGGAAATGGCCAGGGACACCATCCTGGTCAAATGTTTTCTGCAGATTCACACTTCAGAAGACTGATCTTGCATCCTCAACGGGGAGCGTGGGTTGACGTGCATTGGAGGTTGTCGGGCTGATTGGTAACATACTGCTGTTCAAAACATGCATAGAACACATTAATCCCACCGGAAGGAATGCGCTGTAGACAGCGATGCGGCCCAACTTCATTTTGTAGCCTGTACTAGCCCTTCCACAGATGATGGCCATGACTTGGTTTTGGATTGGAAATGTATCTTAGCATCTCTAATAGCTTTAGAGGTCATAACCCAATTTCTTGTAAAGGTCAGGGTCACCTGATTTGAATACTGAAGTTCCTAGATCTCTGTAAGGAGTGGAGATTCTGGTTCATCCATGATTTGATGGTAATGCTGTAATATATCCTTCATTCCCTTTGCAGGATCCCGAGATATTCCCAGTCCCTAGGCTTTTTGCTGTTGTTCCTCTCTGCACATTGTGGCGCATCAGGTGATAACCTTGCCTTTCTTTTAGCAATTTTGTTTGTTTTTTTATGAGGCCGAGTTGCTAGCTCAACGCTCAACCCTGAACAGATGGACAGCGTGCAAGGAGCCGGCCGGATTCGAACCCGGGACCATTCAGCTCAAAGTCCGGTGCGGATGCCACTACACCACCGCCAGACAAACCTCTACATTTACAACACTGTAAGTCTTTTCTGTATCCTAATTTCTCTTGACAACGGTGAATGGAGTGATGTTCTTGTATTTTTTTTGGGGGGGGCGTCCCTTAAGGAGATATACACTTATTGCAAATTATGTATTGTTTAGTCATTGCTTCTTCACTGGCATACCATTTTGTGTACTTTCCCTCTCTACCATAGCTAACTCAAATCTCATACCTTCATAGGACATTGGCTTCAGATAGAAAGAACTAAATCACTTTTAATCTTTATGTTAAATTCTATTATGTTCAAGATCATTCTTCTACAAAGGTTGCTTAACTGCAAATGTTATTAATAGTTTGCCTTTTCACATTACTATGTTTTCTTGTAATAATGTCACATCATACCGTATGGAACCAGACCCTTCAGCCCATCTTGTTTGAACTGACCATTAACCGTTTGCATAAATCCTAGTTTTTATTCTCCCCACATTGTCATTGACTCTTCTTCCCAGATATTACAACTCATCTACACACCAGGAGTAATTTACTATGGATAATTAGCCTACCTGGCGGCGGGGTGGAGATACATCTCTACCAAAGGAGGTGTAAGGTGGTCCTGCCCTCCGCCAGCCTGCAGGTCACCCTTGGGCAAGGTGTAGCACCATCTTAAACCCCCCCCCCAACCAATCAGGGTCACGTGAAGCCATGGGAACAGGTGGTGGATGGTCATGCCGAAAACTATCATGGTCATGGAAAGACCATGACACGGCACATAACGAACAAATTAATCTATCAACCAGCATGTCTTCCAGATGTGGGAGGAAACCAAAACCCCTGGTCATGGTGGAAGAGCAAGCTCCATAGAGACAGCACAGGTGGTCGGGGTTGAACATGGGCTGCCAAATTTGAGGCAGCAGCTCTGCTAGATGCCTCACGGTGTTGCCCCATTGCCTCCTTAACAACCTGACCGGGCAAGTCATTTCTCACATACTTCATCATTTTCTGTTTCACACTTACAATTACTTTGGTGTGTTGTGTGTGTGTGGATTAATGGCCCCTTGTCACTTGTGCTTTTAATTATCTGCTTTTGGGGCCATAGACAACTCCCAAAAGTGCTTTCTGCACTTTGCCATTCACCACTTCATCTAACTGGCCATACTTCTTGATCCTTTTCATCTCATTTCTTGATATCAAGGTTAGTTACCCATCTCCTTTTGCATTTTACCCCTCTCTTCTAAAAGCCAATCACACTATGTAATTTTCAGCCTCGCTCTCCTAACAACCACGTGTTTGCAAAGACTATCATAATGCACCAATAAATATATGCTTGTATCATTTCACCTTGCTAAAGCACCTTCATTTATGATTTTAACATTCTTTTTGCTTTTCACTCCAATGCTCTGTTCCTCTGGGTTGTCATTCCTTCACAATTTACTCTTCAATGCTCACACCCTTTCCCTGCCATGCAATTTAAAACACCATCTTCAGTCCTAGTTATTCAACTTGCAGGGCACCAATTAAAATTAAGCCAATTCCAATAGAACTACTCCTTCTGTTCCCTATTCAGGTGCCAGTGCCAGTGCCAGCGAAACAATTTCTCTCAGCCATTCTTTGAGTCCTTTCAACTCCAAAGCATTTTATTCATGAGCTGTACCTCTGATTTATCTACTCCAGGTGTAAATTACTCCAGTGGATTACAGCTTCAAATAATGTGCCTATAAAAAGTATTCACCCCTTTGAAAGTTTTCATGTTTTATTGTTTTACAACACTGAATCATAGTAGATTTAATCCGTTCTTTTTATGATCAGCAGAAAAAGACTTTCATGTCAAAGTGAAAACAGATCTCTACAAAATGACCTAAATTAATTACAAATATAAAAGACAAAATAATTGATTGCATAAATATTCACCCCCTTCAAGTCAGTATTTAGTTGGTGTACCTTTGGCAGAAATTACAGCCTCGAGTCTGTGTGGATAGGTCTATAATCAACTTTGAAACATCTGGACACTGCAATTTTTCCCCATTCTTCTTCACAAAACTGCTCAAGCTCTGTCAGATTGCATGGGGGTCATGAATAAACGGCTCCTTTCAAGTCCAGCCTCAAATTCTCAATTGGATTGAGGTCTGGACTTGGCCACTCCAGGACACTAACTTTGTTGTTTTTAAGCTATTCCTGTGTAGCTTTGGCTTTATGCTTAGGTTCATTGACTTGCTGGAAAACAAATCTTCTCCCAAGTCACAATTCTTTTGTAGACTGCATCAGGTTTTCCTCTAGGATTTTCCTGTATTTTGTTGCATTCATACCCTCTATCTTCACAAGCCTTCCACAGCCTGCTGCAGTGAAGCATCCCCACAGCATGATACAGCCACCACCATGCTTCACGATAGAGATGGTGCGTTTTTGATGAATTGCAGTGTTTGGCTTACACCAAACATAGCGTTTAGTCTGATGGTCAAAAAGCTCAATTTTGTTTTCATCAGACCATAGAACCATCTTCCAGCTGACTTCAGAGTCTCCCATGTCTTCTGGCAAACTCGAGCCGAGATTTCGTGAGTTTTTTTTGCAACAGTGGCTTTCTCTCTGCCACTCTCCCATAAAGCTGTGACTGGTGAAGCACCAGGGCAGCAGCTGTTGTGTGCAATTCTCTCCATCTCAGCCACTGAAGCTTGTAATTCCTCCAGAGTTGTCATAGGTCTCTTGGTGGCCTCCCTCTTGCACTAGTCTCCTTCTTGCATGGTCACTCAGTTTTTGAGGACAGCTTGCTCTAAGCAGATTTACAGCTGTGCCATACTCTTTCTGTTTCTTGATTATTGACTTAACTGTACTCCAGGAGATATTCAGTGACATGGAAATTTTCTTGTATTCATCTCCTGACTTGTGCTTTTCAATAACCTTTTGTGTAGTTGCTTGGAATGCTCTTTTGTCTTGATGGTGTAGTTTTTGCCAGGATACTGACACACCAGCGGTTAGACCTTCCAGATACAGGTATACTTTTAGATTAGATTAGATTATGAGGACACGCAATCCTCTTTTACTGTCATTTAGTAATGCATGCATTTTACTACAACCAATTGAAACAACTTGACTGTACACAGGTCTCCAAAATCAGATGCCATTTAATTAGTTATGTGACTTCTAAAACCAATTGACTGCACCATGGATGATTTGGTGTCTCACATTAAGGGGGTGTGAATGCTCATGTAATCAATTATTTTGTGTTTTATATTTGTAATGAATCTAAATCACTTTGTAGAGAACTGTTTTCACGCTGACACGGAAGTCTTTTTCTGTTGATCAGTGTCAAAAGGAGCCAAATTAAATCTGCTGTGATTCAATGTTGCAAAACAATAAAACATGAAAACTTCCAAGGGGGATGAGTACTTTTAATAGGCACTGTAGGTTTCGTGTATACAGTATATCAGATCTCAAATCATGCACTACACTTGCTTCCATAAGTAATTACCTCAGTAACTATGGATAACTGTAAATACATCTTTTCCTAATGTAACACCCTGGGAACGGCTTCACTTCTAACATAGGTCTTTCTGCAGAAGCAGTGTTTGGGTTCTGGTTAGAGCTAACGGGTGCTTTAGAATGTGAGCTGTCCAATGAAGGGGGAAAGTTTTCATGTTGTGTGCCCGACACCGGTGTGAGCTGGGTCTTTTGTTCGGCGGGAGATGAAAGGAGAAGATGCCGGAGGAGAGGTCATAGGACTCGACCTGGCGCGGGGCTGCGATTTGACGAAGCCTGGGGAGATCGAAGGAGGATCAGCGAAGGGGAAACTGTGAGCTCCAACTTGTGCACATTAGACTATTTCATAAAATGGGCACTTTTCTTTTTTTTTGCTTTTTCTTTACTAACGCTTTAGTTGAATTAAGAATCATAAAGCTAAATCGTTAAAGGTTTGCAGTGTACCGTCTGTTATTTAGTGCTATTTATTTGTAACGGTAACGAATCACTCAGCATCCACACAAACAGGGGGATTCAGGGTGGGCTCGCAGCTCAATCTCACACATTTGCTGGGGCCGGAGATTGTCTTCCCTAGACTTACATAGCCAACAGAACCAGAGTATTGCACAAAACATCAACCGATGTTTTCATCAACTTGAACTAGTAACAACTAGTATCAACTACTTGTGTTTGGCAAAACTCTAGGAGAACAAAAACATTCTCTTCCATGTTATCCTTATCCAGAATCATTCTAGTTTGTGGGCCCAGTCTTTCAGGTTCAATCGTGTAAATGGCCAAGGCAGGATTGGTCAGGCTAATAGCTTATTACTTTACCAAAGTTGCTTTCCTCTATTTAGCTGCCTGAAAGCGGAAGGTATTCAGTCTAAGAAGATCTGTTAAATAGACTTTGCTATCAGAATGGTTTCTTCTTTGTGTTAATTTCCAAGGTATGTGTTAAATAAAAATGTCTTTAGTGATGCTTCCAGGGTCTTCTTTGAACCTTTCTGGAGCTCTATGAGCTTGATTAAACTGGGAATAGTGAATTTGTTTTGAGAGACATATCTGATACGATCACGGGCCCAACTCATTTGGCTCTGGATAGGACACTGGCATTTGGGCGGTGGTCTTCCCCTTTGATTCTGAAGGTCTAGGACAGGAGGCACTGATGTTCTGTACAAAAGCTGCTGTCACAGCCATCAAGTGTTGGTTTGACTATGGCATTGTACAGACTGAGCTTGGTTAGGGACTGGGAGCTATGACCATCGAAGGCATGATGCGTTAACTTGCAATAAACAGAACTTAAAAACTAATTACATCCTCTGTCAGACATTAGTCTGGAGTATCCTCTTCTCTAATAAGAAGATTCTCCTGGCTACTTTGCCTGTGGTGGTGGTGGCATCCGTTAGTCTCGCGAGACCATGGATCTGCACCTGGAAAGTCCTGCTTTAGTCTGTATTGGAAAAGCAGCATCTGTTCTGGCTGTAGAGGCCCACACAGGAGTGTCAGCCTTGGCTGCAGTGACTGTACTTGAAGGCGCATCCTCCAGTGCTGTCTTGGTGCTGTTTTTCCAACGAGTGAGCTATTCTTCAGCAGCAAGCCTCAGAGCTTCTCTTCTCCAGCCTCCAGCGAGAGCAATCGCTTGCAATCTCCTCCCACCTCTCGATGTTCATGCTCAGTGACTTCATGTCTCTCTTGCAAACATCTTTGATATGAAGATGGGGCCACCCTTGTGCTCTCTTGCTGGAGGCCAGTACCCCATACAGCAAGCCTTTCAGGATCCTCCCATCTGACACGCGGTGTACGTGGCCCAGCCAGCGGAGATGGCGTTGTTGGAGCAGGGTGAAGAGGCTGGGTATCTGGGCGTGGGCTAGGACCTCATTGTTGGTGACTTGATCAATCCACTTGATGTCCAGGATGCGTCTCAGGCTGCGAAGGTGGAAGGTGTTGAGACGCTGCTCTTGTCTGTAGTAGAGACTCCAGGTCTCGCTGCCGTAAAGCAGTGTGCTGAGGACGCAGGCCCTGTAGACTGCAACTTTGGTGTGCATCGTCAGCTTTCTGATCTCCCAGACTCTCTTTGTCAGCCTGGTGAATGTTGAGGCTGCTTGTCTGATCCGTCTGTTGATCTCGGGGTCTAGGGAGAGGCTGTCCGTGATGGTGGAGCCAAGGTATGTAAACTCGTGAACTACCTCCAGTTCGTAGTTGTTGATGGTATTGGCAGGGGGGTGCTCAAATCCTTGGCCCAACACGTCGGTCTTCTTCAGGCTGATGGTCAAGCTGAAGTCCTGGCAGGCTCTTGAGGAGCTGTCCATGAGGCGTTGCAGTTGCTCTTCAGAGTGTGTTGCCAGTGCCGTGTTGTCTGCAAACAAGATGTCCCTGATGAGTACTTCACAAGCCTTGGTTTTCGCCCTCAGCCGGGACAGACTGAACAGCCTCCCGTCCGAATATACACACTTTTTTACATAAATACTGCAATGGGGAAAAAAGTAGTGAATGCTGACTTTCTACTAATGAATACTTATTACTCAAAGAAATAAACCATTCATTATTTTTAACTGGGGATACAATACAATGGAAAGCTTTAATGAAGACTTCATAAATTTGCCACCTCTCAGAAATTAATTAGCAAAGTAGTAGGACACACATGATAGAAAGGGTTTGCACTCTATTATACTACTTTAACATAAGCATTTTTGCAATGATAAACTGGGTAGACAGTTAACATAAGTGGCACACTGTTAATGATGAGAAAGATACAGCAGTCCATCATGTGCCTGACATTTATGGTGTAGACAGAGATAGTTGCTTAGATTAAAAGGGGTCCCTTCTGTGACATTAAGCGTAAGTAGATCATTGACAATATAGAAACTAATATTGTTGTTTTCTTATTTAAACCATGTTCTAAGATTAATATAGAAAACAGTTTGTGTCAAAACACTTCAAATAAATACAGACTATGCCATACTCAAATTTGTGGCCAAATACAACTCTGGAAAATTTTCCGTTTTACCAGTGAAAACAGGAAAACTGAAAAAAAAAATACATCTCTCAACCTAGCTCACCTATGTCCTGTCCTAGTTTCCAATGGATCAAAACTTCATTCAAGCTTTCACAAACTTCATTCGGAGTCTGCCAAGCTATATATGGACAGGAATGTTGGACCAAGAGCATCTGAAATAAATTAAGCCCTCCATAAAAAGTGGCTTTCATTTAATACACATGCAAAATTTGTACTATTTAGCACAATTATGAGCCAAATTGACTAATTAGTTCACTCCCACCCTTTGATAGCTAGGGAACTTCATTCCTTGGCGTTACCACAAGTTTCAAGTTGTAAATGAATGTTGAACTTTTTTTTTGTTTTTAAGTTTGTTTTGCATTTTAACAAAGGTGGTTGACAGTGACCAATATACATTGAATACATAAGTGTTCATGTAGGTAGAGCTACTAGGACTTGATGTAGGATCAACGATTTACAAATCGTTTGTAGATAAATATTCCAGCAAAACCACAGGGGTGCTGAGGATTTGAAGTCACAGTGTTGGAATCCTGTGATGTGGGAATCACGAGGGTGCAGGGATATGTGGAAGTATAGGAGGGGGTACATGTGATGTGGGAATCGCGAGGGTGCAGGGATATGTGGCAGTATAGGAGGAGGTACACGTGAGAAAAGCATGAGCAGACTGGCCTCACTTCTGAGAAAAGGCAACTGAGGGTGACCTGACAGCGGTCTTTAAAATGAGCTTTGAGCAGCAGCCAATCGGAGAGGTACATAGTTCGCTACCGTTCGCTGATTGAGTCAAAAGGACAGCGACTCTCGGCAGTTTTGGAGTGGTGGATGGCAGCCAGTGTTCGGGATTGATTGGCAAGAACAAATTAAAGTTAGGCAGTGGCCATCGGAGCAGAGCAGCCATTGTCAGAGCATCGCTGGAATGGACAGAGTTAGAGTGGAGATTTTGAGGCTTCAGTGAGGAGAGGCTTCGGTCAGAGAAGCTAAAATAAGCTGTGGGTGGAGGCTTTTCCCCCTCCATTACACTTGCTCAGCTAGGAAAGTAGAGACACCAGGCAAGATAGTCAAACGCTCCTCTGGCAGAATGTGGGAAGGCAGGGAGACCTCTAGTGTCCCTGACAATTACATCCGTGAGAAGTGCATCCTGCTGCAGCTTCTAACAATCCACATTAAGGAGCTGGAGCTGGAACTGGATGAACTCTGGATCATTTGGGAGGCTGAGAGGGTAGCAGACGGGACACATTGAGAGGTAGTAACACCCAAGGTGCAGGACAGAGGAAACTGGGTGACAGTCAGGAAGAGGAAAGGGGTTAAGGAGCCAGTGCAGAGTACCCCTGTGGTCATCCCCCTCAACAACAGGTATATCACTTTGGGATACTGTTGGGGCGTGGAGGGGTGGGATGACCTAACAGAAGAAAGCAACAGCGATCGGGTCTCTGGCACAGAGTCTGACTCTGTGATTCAGAAGGAAGTGGGGAGAAGAAGCGAGCCGTGGTAACAGAGGATTTGTTAGGGGAACAGAAAGGAGGTTTGGTGGGTGAGAATGGATGGTATGCAGCCTCCTGAATGCCAGCTTCTGGGACATCTCGGGTCGGCTCCACGGCATTCTTAAGTGGGAGGGTGAATAGCCAGAGGTCGTGGTTCATGTAGGTACCAATGATAGGAAGAGTGACAAAATTCTCCAAAGTGAGTTCAGGGTGCTAAGTTAAAGGGCAGGACCTCCAGGATTGTGATCTCAGGATTGCTACCTGTGCCACGTGCTAGTGAGGCCAGAAATAGAAAAATTATAAAGTTTAATGCATGACTAAGGAGTTGATGTAGGATTGAGGGTGTAAGATTTTGTACCATTGGGCTCTCTTCCAGGGAAGCTGGGACCTGTACAGAAGGGATGCTTTGCACCTGAAATGGAGGGAGACTAATATCCTAGCCCTAAGGTTTGCTAATGGTGCACGGTGGGATTTAAACTAGAATTGCAGGGGGATAGAAATCAGACTGCAAGAACAGTTAGTGGGGAGATTGTGGAGACAGATATTGGTAAGACCTCAGACAAAGTCAGGAAGTAAAGGGTTGAGAGCATGGGGAAACCAGTGTCCTAAGCTGCATATATTTCAATGCAAGGAATGCGGATGAGGTCCGGGCATGGATCAACAGCTGGAATTGTGATACTGTAGCCGTTAGTGAGCCTTGGCTGCAGGAGCGGCAAGACCAGCAGCTCAGTATTCCGGGGTTCTGCTATTCTAGGTGCGACAGAGTGGGAGGGATTAAAGGAGGAGGGATGGCGCTACTAGTCAGGGAAAATGTCACAGCAGTGCTCTGTCAGGACAGACTAAAGAAATCGTCTAGTCAGGCATTATGGGGGGAATGAGAAACAAGAAAGGTATGACCACGTTAATGGGGCTATATTACAGACCACCAACAGTCCTAGGGATTTAGAGGAACAGATTTGTAGAGAGGTTGCAGACTGCTGCAAAGGGGATAAGTTTGTTATAGTTGGTGATTTTAACTTTCCACACATTGAATGGGACTCCCATACTGTAAAAGGGTAATGTTTGTCAAATGTGTTCAGGAAAGCTTCCTTAATCAGTAAGTACAGAAAGTGCCAACCAGAGGGAGTGCGACACCAGATCTCCTGTTAAGGGAAGAAACAGAGCAGATGATAGAAGTTTGTGTAGAGGAACACTTTGAATCTAATGATTATAATGCCATTAGCTTCAAAAGCTAGGTCTAGTCTGCGGGTTGTGATTCTAAATTGGAGAAAGGCCAATTTTGGTGGTATCAGAAATTATCTGGCAAGTGTGGACTGGGTCCAGCGGTTTTCTGGGAAAGATATACTTGGTAAATAGGAGGCCTTCGAAAGTGAAATTTTGAGAATACAAAGTTTGTATGTGCCTGTCAGAATAAAAGGAAAAAAAATAAGTGTAGGGAACCTTGGTTTTCAAGAGATATCGAGGCCCTGGTTAAGAGAGGGGAAAAAAAAGCAGGTGCATAGCAAGTATAGGCAGATCGGAACAAATGAGGTTTTTATGGAGTATAAGAAATTCAAGAGAACACTTAAGAGAGAAATCAGGAGGGCTAGAAGAAGGCATGGAGTTGCTCTAGCAGACAAGGTGAAGGTCAATCCTAAGGGACTCTGCAGATATGTTAAGAACAAAGGATTGAGTGCAAGGGGCAAAAATGGTCTTCTGGAAGATCAGAATGGTAATCCATGTATGGAGCCAAGAGATGGAGGAGTTTGTAAATAAATAAATATTTTTCAGCTGCATTTACTCAGGAGATGGACACGGAGTCTATAGAAGTGAGGCAAAGTGGTATCAACCTCATGGATTACAGAGGAGGAGGTGTTTGTTGTCCTGCGGCAAAACAGGGTAGATAAATCCCCAGGGCCTGATAAGGTGTTCCCCCAGACCCTACAAAAAGCAAGTGCAGAAAGTGTCATGGCACTAGCAGAGATATTTAAATCATATTTAGTGATACGACAGGTACCAGAGGCATGAAGGATAGTCAATGTTGAAAGCATAACCAGGATGTATTTATAGAGGTTGGACAAGTGTCTGAGGAAGAATGGAATAGAGGATCACAGTAGTTGAATTAAAAGAGGATAGGCAGAGGTTGCTCCAATGAATCATAATTGTCCTTATCAACTGGCCAGGTTGTTTGGCTGTTTCTGAGACACATATCCCATGTGATCCTTTTTAAACTGGAATGAAGCTTTGGGATTTAAGTACACCAAAAGGAGCCTGGTGTTTGGGAGATGTAGGTAAACACTATTATAAATTATGTCGAATCTCCTGTGTTTCCAGCACACTTCTTATGAAGTCTCTCCTGTTCTCAGTTGAATCATCTAATCTCTGGAAACACAGCTGAGTTTGATATTTTATTTCACAACACCAGTAATATAAAGGCCATCCATAAAATTAAAATAACAATACAGTAAAGTGATTCCATAAACTCTCACTTCCAATGGAGAGATGCCCCTGCAGAATGCATACTCACAATACAGTATTATAATCCTAACCTGAAAATACATTTCTACTTCTGTTTTACAGAACTGCTGACTCTTTCCCTTGTTTTCACTTTTATATCTGCTTGCTTAAAATTGCATATCACCTGTGAGTATTCAAAAATCATGGTTAATAGCTTTGGGACTAAGGTCAACATCAGCACTGGAAAATACCTTGTCCGAGTGTAAAGGCCATTAAAAAGTTAATAGCCAGTGGGGACAGAAGGGATGGTGTACATTGGAACACATTCACAGCACATCACAATAGGATGATTCAAATGTATTTTAGTCCAGAGAATACAATTCACAACCTTGTCAAATCTATGAAAGCCAAAAACAAGGGTTGCCTTTGTTCACAGCAGTTTTTCAGTTATTGGCATGCAGTGAAGGCCATGTCTGTTTGTACCTCTAATTGGCAAAAACCACATTATGATTCATGGAGTACTTTTCCAGGTAGTAGAAGGAGCCAGTTGACAAGGATACTGTATGTGCAAGCACTTTGCCAGGAGGGAGATACCTTTGTGACTGCCACGATGTGCCTTGTCTCCCTTCTTGAATATGGTCACTACTAGAGCATCTCTGAGCTCTGAGGGCAGTTGCTCCTTTTCCCAGCCCTGTAGGAGCAAGGCATTTATGTGGTGCATGGGCACAGGCCCACCTTCCTTGAGGATCTCTACTGTCAGGACCAGTGGCCTTGCTGCTTTTCAGACTCCTGAAGGCTTCATGGACCTGTTTCGTACTAGGAGGTTCCCCATGCCTTCTCTCACAGGTCGCTGGAGGATTTGGTTTGTAACCTCTGGTCCAGCAGTGCTGGCACAGTTCTCGAAAGAGTTCTCTCCATCAAATGTGTCACCTGATTCTGCCAAGAATTCTTTAGCTGTCTCACCCTTCGCTGGACATTTGACTTGGCTCTGGAGTAGGCTTCTCTTCCAGCCTTGCTGCCGATGTATTTCTTTCTTGGAGTTAAGTTGTTCTATTTCCACATCATTATCATCAATCCTGATGTTTTCTAGACTTCTACCCAAGGATGTTTTTATAAGTATTGAGGATGGTGGGTTTAAGTGGACCCCAATGTTCTTTGATAATCTCCAGATATTCCTGTTGGAGGTTCTCCCCAAATAAGGCCTGAAAGTGTTGTTGGGTGGCAGTGTCAAGTAGGCGCTTTGGTTTTAGTCTTGAATTGATCCGATTCTTATGAACTCCCCTATTTTTTATGAGCCTGATGGATGTGATGGAGCAGATCAGGCAATGATTTGCCCAGCAGTCATCTGTGACAATCATGGCTCTTGTGATATTTACCTCGTGGCGGTACCTAGCTCGGACAACGACATAGTCAATGAGAAGCCACCGTTTAGAACTGGAGTGCTGTCAACATGCCTCAAATTTGTTCTTTCTGGTGCATACTATCAGGTACTCATAAACACTGAGGCTACTGTATGATGGCATGTCAACACATAGTGGCACTGAATCAGAACCTTTCACTGTGAAGACAGGAGTCAAACAGGGCTGTATCATTGCACCCACTCTATTTGCCATCTTTATTGCTGTCATCCTCCACCTCACTGGCCAAAACCTGCCACAATGAATCCCTATTGTATGTAGAATGGGCAACAAACTTTTCAACCTCAACCGGTTCCAGACCAAGAACAAAGCCAGCAGCACCACGAGCATGGAGTTTCAATATGTGGATGACAACACCATCGTGGCACACTCTGAAGAAGATCTCCAATGTATCCTGAATCCTTTTACCAAGGCATAAAGAGCCCTGGTTCATGTGTTTAATATAATAAATGACATAGATCCTATATCAGCCACCACCAGCCAGCCTTCCATAAAACTTGACAATATCGTTCCTGAAAACGTAGACCAATTTCCCTATCTTAGTGGCCTTCTTTCCTCAAAAGCAAGCATTGAACCTGGGTAGTGCTAGTGGAGCCTACACAGATTCCAAAAGAGTCCTTAAAGCCGCAACCTACAGGTCCAAACAAAACTTCAGGTCTAGCTGAAGGGTCTCGGCCTGAAACATCAACTGTATTTTTTTCCCATAGATGGTGCCTGGCCTACTGAGTTCCTCCAGCATTTTGTGTGTGTTTTTCAGTTTTATAGAGCAGTTGTCCTTTCTACGTTGCTGTATGGAATTGAATCATGAACCACCTGCACTAGACACACAAAAGCCCTGGAACCATACCACAAGAGAACCTTACAAAAAGAGTTTGAAAATCAGGTGGAAGATCAAACACACTAACACCAGTGTACTGGAGGAGGACAACATGAACAGTATCTCCACCACAGTAAAGCAACACCTGCTCCAATGGATAGGTCATGTCATCCAGATACCTAACTCACATCTTCCCCAAACAGAACCTCTATTCCCAGTTGAAGGAAGGTCAGTGAATCCCTGGTGGGCAAAGGAAACGCTTCAAAGATAACATCAAAATCAGACCGAAGAAACTTTAACATTGCATCTGAAAACTGGGACTACATTGCACTCAATGAATGCACCTTGAGAAAATATCTATAAGAGGGAGCTGCCCTCTGCACGATGCTGCAGAGAATAAATGGCAGCTGTGAAAGGAGAGACTGAACAATCAAACTGCTCTATAAAACTGTCCAGTAAACACAGCCACCACTTCCTCAAGTCTATACTGAACCAGAATATGTGGATCCTGGATTGGCCTCTACTGCCACCCAAAGACCCACCAATAGATGATGCCTTAGGAGAACATCATACTCAACTCAAGTGATCACACTACTAATTCACAACCTTGTATTGAAATCAATGGAACTGGCTTGGTCATAGCTACAGATCCTGTAGCTATTATCATCTTTTCACTTACACTCATAATGGATAACTCTCATTTAATGGATAACTAAATGTTCTCACAATTATGCTTTCAGAGGGCGGGTCAAAGTGGTAGCCAAGGGCAACACAAAATCTGGGGAAGAAAAGTTGGGTGGGGAAGGAAACGAAATAAAACACAAAAAAGCGAAATGTAAGCAAGTGAAAGAAACACTCAACAAAAAACAATAAAAATATGAGCACATGCTTCTCCATTTTCCTCTTCTATGGACTTCTTAAAGAGGCCAATGAATCTCTGGAATCCTCTACCAATCCATTTCCTCTATCCAACTTGGAACCAAAGCAAGCTCACATTTCACTACCAGAGTGCTGCACCTAACTGCCTATATGGTTGTCTGCTCTTCTCCAGTTTTTATACACAAATAAGCATGACCTGAAGCTGAAAAGACTGTCTCACCTAATGGTGGCTTCAATCCACTGACTTCATACCCACTTCAGCTGGAACTGTATAATGTTGGTGAGGGTTGGAAGAGAATTCAAAGTCACGTGCACAAGTACTGAAAAGTTCTGGCAAAGAAAGATCTCCAGCCATGCCCTACTCCTTCAGTGTCACCAAGAGGACATGGCCACAATCATCATGAGGAAACGTTGGAGATGCATTGGGCACATGATGAGAAGAGAGGCCAACTCCACCATCAAGACAGCACTTCATTGGACCCCTCAATGGCAGAGGAAATGCAGGAGACCAAAGACAACTTGACGCCATACTGCAGAGGCAGAAATGAGGATCCTGAACCACACTTGGGGCACAATAGAGAAGATGGCCAAGGAATGACAGAGATGGAGGACCCTCATTGCTGCCTTAAGTACAAACCGAGTAACAGGCAGTATCCAACAAGTACTGAAAAACCTGCAGCAGCATCATAGGCACATCGCATAATATAAGTAGCTTTCACAAGAAAATCAAATTAAAATAAGTTATACACAATTTTTGCAAGAAAGAACACAAATCAAAGAACAAGAAAGTCCATTTTAATTTAAAGTGATCACAGTGATGCCATTAAAGGTAGTAATTACCTTGTCTTTGACTTTGAATTCTCTTCCAACAATGCCCATAACCGAGTGCGTTTGGAAACAAAACAACATGCTCCTTTACATATCCATCAAACACAGAAGACTGTAAAAGTGATGGGTTTAAATTGGTAGGAATACAAATGTAGTAATGAGATTTACAGACAAGAGAAAATCTGCAGATGCTGGAAATCCATGCAACACACACAAAATGCTGGAGGAACTCAGCAGGCCTGGCAGCATATACGGAAAAGAATATAGTCGATGTTTTGGGCCAAGACTCTTCAGCAGGACCATGCTGCTTGTCTTTTATATTTATAGTCCACAGGATTAAACCCTATTCATCTTTCCAGTGCCCAAGTTGTACATTTTAGATCAACATTAACAAAACTCTGGAGGAACTCAGCAGGTTAGACAGCATTGATGGAAATGAACAAAGTTGACATTTCGGGCCGAGACCCTTCTTCAGGACTGGAAAGGAAGGGGGAAGACACCAGAATAAAAAAAGAGGGAGGAGGTGAAGAAGGCTAGCTAGAAGTTGATTGGTGAAGCCAGGTGGGGAGAAAGGTAAAGGGCTGGAGATGAAGGCAGAGGGGAGTTGGCTATAGGAGAAGGGGATGGAGGATTCCATCTCATTGGGATCTCTTGCTCATCCAAGGAGTCTGAACCTACACACTGGAGGAGAATATTGTATATATACTGTACATTCTTGAGTTCAACCAATCCCACAAAATAAGCTTGACCTGGTGTTTCATACATAGAGTGATAAATGCCAATTTCAGCATTTTTCAAACTAATGAGGACACGAGAGAAACGTTGTTTATCAACATATAGTGTTAGAGTCATAGAATCATATAGTACAAAATCTGGTCCGTTGGTGCATCATGTACATGTTAGTCTATATCAATGCATTGACCAACAGCTGGCCCATAGACTTCTATGTCTTAGCAATAATAATCAGCTCTAGGTTATGATAATTCATCATAACATTCACAACAACATCAATTGCTTGAAATTTAGGGAAAGACAGAAAATTAGATGCCAATTCACAAAGCAAGTGAATCATTATGTGGAATATTCAAAACCCCAGAAATTATAATTGTTCAATTGACTCTTTAGGAAAGTTATTTGTTCAGCTAATTCAGTAACCAAGGTCACCAGCTATTTTGAAATTGCTTCCCAGCATGGGATAGTCTACATTATGACAACATTACTGAGCACAGCTGATACCTGGATCATTGTGATACGGTATCAATGGTCTGGTATGACAACTCAAATGTGCAGGAATGCAAGAATCTGCAGACAACAGTACGCTCGACCCAACACACCACAGATATATCTTTCCCCACCACTGGCAGTTCCTACAGGAGCCACTGCTTCAAAATCCAAGGATCCGCACCATCCGGACCATGCCATTTCCTCACGGCTACCATCAGGGAGGAGACACAGCAGCCTGAAGTCCCACACCACCAATTTCAAGAAAAGCTTCAACCCTTCAGCCAGTCTATTCTGGAACTGAAGCAAAACCATAATCATAAGAGTTTAGCGACACTACAGCCACTTTGACAACTTTCCACTGAAGTGGACTATTTGTTCCAGTTGGGTTCTTTCCTGACAAGAATTGCGTGCCATTTATGCTTTTGCTTTGAATACTGGTTAAATGATGATATGTGTGCCTGTGATACTACTGCATAGAAGCATGTTATTGCACATATCACTATGTGTCACATGACAATAAACATGACTTTACACCTAGTTCATCACAACATCACTCAATTACTTCCAGGACATTTTGTTTTTGAGAGAATTGTTAATTCCGCCAGAGGCAAAAGTAAAAGATAGCAATTTGTACAGAACCTTAAGTGCATATGGGGAATGTTCTCAACAGGTTCCACACCTCGTAGTCAACCTGTCTGGGATAAGCTTTGCTTACAGTTAGATGGTGGTGAATTTCAAGCAAGCTGCAAGGGAGTTAAGATGTACTGGAGAAATTATGAGCCAGTGAAGCTTACAATAGTGACAGAGAAATTATTGGAACCATTGCTGGGGACAGGATTTACTTGCATTTGGAAAAGCATGAACCTACTAGTTCGGAAAAGGGAAGGCCCTGCCTCATAAATTTGCTAGAGTTTTTTGAGGAAGTAATGAAGCTGATTGATGAGGGTAGGACAATGAATGTTATGTGTGTGGACATTAGTAAAGCATTTGACAATACCCTTCATTGTAGGTTGGTTCAAAAGATTAAGTCACCTGGAACCCACAGAGAGTTGGTAACTTGGATATATAGTAGAAGTGATTTGATCATAGAAGATGTTGGGTCATTGTGGGGGTTTTCTGTCAAACTGGATGTTTGTGACCTGTCGTGCTTTGCAAGGATCGGTGCTGTAACCTCTGTTATGAGTGATCTGATTAAAAATATAGTTGACATGAAAAATAGTGGATTTGTGCTTAGTGAGGAAGGTTGTCAAAGTATTCAGCAGGATATAGGGTATAGGATATAGTTGGAAATTTGGGCAGAGAAATAGCAGATAGAGTTTCATCCAGGCAAGTGTGACAGGATGTATTTTGGGAGGTCAATTGTAAGAGGAAGGTAGACAGTAAATAGCAGAAGCCATAGAAGTACTATCTGCAGTGGAAGATCTGCAAAGAAAAAGAACTTCAGGATGTATATTGTATACATTTTTATGACATTAAATACACCTACTGAATCTTGGAGTGCAAGTCCATAGCCCCTTAAAATGGCAAAACAAATGGGCCAAAGTGATAAAATGTAAGAATTCATGTTTCAGCTGTAAAAAACTTTGGTTAGATCATATTTGTATTATTGTCTGCACTTCTGGTTGCCACACTGTAGGAAGGGTATGGACGGTCTGGAAAGAGTACTTATGGTTCACCAGAAAGTTGCCTGGATTTGAATGTATGAACTAAAAGGAAAGGTTGGTCAAATTTAGATTGTTCTCTCCTGAACATCAGTGGCGACCTGACAGAGGTTAATCAAATTATGACAGGCATAAAGAAGGTAGATGTTCTTTTTCCAGGATGGAAATGTCAAAACTGGAGGACATGGTATTAAAGTGAGAGGGGGGATGTTTAAAGGTGGTGTGCAAAGCAAGTTTCATTACATAGAGAGTGGTAAGCAGCTGGAACACTTTGTTAAGAAAGGAATTGAAGCAGATAGGAGAGTATTTAGACAGACAAGTGAACAGGCAGGGAATAGAGGGACATGGACCACATGGAGGCAGATGGAATTAGGTCAGATTGGCATCGTGACTGGCATAGAAGCATGGGTGGGGAGTGTAGAGGAAACTGGCATTAGACTCAGAAAGAGTTCAATGGATAGAGATTTTATGGCAATTGGGTCAGGTGGAATTGGGAAGGGGTAGAGGTTCTGAACAGTACAGGAGGATATATTCCTCCATTACAAACAGCAGCAAACATATCATAAAGGGAGCTTTGTTAGAGAGCCATCCAACATAGAAAAACCCCTTGGGCCAACCAAGTCTTTTTGTCAAAGATAATCTGTGGTCCTTTGGAAGACATTCTCACTGTGCCAGTTGGGAGGGAATTCAAGGATTTAGGTCCAACAATGAGGAACTGGTGACACATTTCCAAATCAGGATGGTGGGGGATATAGAGGGAAGACTGCAGATCTGTTGCTTTGTACCAGAAGTCCTCATCCTTTTTTTAAATGATGGAGCAAATGGGTCTGGGAAATTCAACAGCAGTAAGCCTTGTCATATAACCAGGGTGCATTCTGTAGATATTACACACAATAGCCAATGTGCACTGGTGATCAATGAACTTTCAGGGTGATAGATGTGGCACCATTCACATGTACTACAATGTCCCAGGTAGTTATAAGCTTCATGATGAAGTTTAATTGCCATTCAACTATACATGAATACAGCTAAACAAGATAGCATTCCTCTGGGGCCAAGGTACAAAACACAGTACCAACAGCACACAACACATACCACATATAGTTTTAATAGAAGGAAAAACATACAGTCACATACAGTCAAGTCCCTATGTAGCATGGGCTATAGATTAATGGTGCACGGGATGTTGTCCTGGTCCAACTTGACCTCCACTGAGTGAACACTGATGGACAAGAGGGGCCAGCCTCTAACCCAGTACAGATTCCACATGCCCACAGAAGCTTCTGCTCTCTCCCACACTGCCTCAGTGTCTCCTCTTCTGGACGGCTGCAACAGGTGACACTACGGCATGAGGGCCTGGTACTTATGTAGCTCGTCCACATGAGTTTCAGGTCCAAGGATATTGATGGTGAAGGACTCAGCAATGGCAATGCCACTAACTGTGGTTAGACTCTCCCTCGTGTGCCATTTTCCTGGCATGTTTCTGGCACAGTTACATGCCAATTATTAGCTCATGCCTGAATATTGTTGAAAGCAGACATGGGCTGCTTCGTTTGCCAAGGTATGAATGCAATCAAGCTCTGCCAATCGTCAGCAAATCTCCCTACTTCCGACCTGATGTTGCGTCTGCATCCCTGATCAAACTTGGAAGCAATTCTATGCACTTCTCTCCAGTTATCTAATCATTAGCACATTATAAACTAAAACATCAAGGAAAAGTCCTGGAGCTGCTCAAAGCAGTGGTAGACACTGTGTCAGTGATCCCTCCCACCAAGGAAGGAAGAGCAAGTAAATAAATCATATTCAGCAGTTGAGAAAGAGTATTCCTACCATCGGTCCATGGCGTCCATCTCTTCCTGGCAAACCCGGGTTTCCATGATCCCCCTAGAAGGAAGAAATCTGTTGGTTAGGAAATCGAAATATTCAAGCAGAAGCAACAATAGAATATTATTGTTTATTCATCCATGTTATGTGGATATTACTGGTAATGGCAACATTTAATGTATATCTGAATGTCCCTGAACTTAGAAAGTAGTTAAGAGTCAATCACAGTGATGAGTCGGAATTCACATATAGGTCTGACCAAGGGAAGATAGCAGATTCCCTTACCTGAAGAAGGTGAGCAAATCTGATTATTTGGATTTTCAATGATTGCTGTTACTAGAACCAGCTTTAATTGTAACTCTAGATGAATTTAATTCCCCAGTGACCCTGATTGGACTCAAACTTACATATGTGATCAAAGGACCAGAACTCGGGTGGGTGGTTGAGTAAAATAACCACTGGACAAGTGTGTCATTGTTCCTATTTTTAAACAATGTTGAAGGAATGTACTCGATGAATTCAAACAAGACAGCATTCCAGAACAGCTGTGAAAACCTTCCGAAATGGAACCTGAACTCAAGTATAGACAATGCATCTATTCTTTCCGTGAGCAACTCTCTGATAGGATACTTACTCGGTACAAAACAGGAGTAGCTATTCAGTCCAACAAAACCATGCCAGGTCCAAGCAGAGTAATGCCACCAGTTCCATTTCTTTCTTATTTCCCCATAGCCCCGCAACTTATTTTCTTTCACATGTCTGTCAATTCCACCGATTAATTCTTGCCACTTATTTACACTAAGGGGTCATTTACAGCAGACAATTAACCTATCAGAATGATTTCTGGATGTGACAGGATACCAGAGCACCTAAAGGAAATCCACAGTCACTTACAAACTCCACACAGGAGGTCAGCATCAAACGAGATCGTCTTCAATGTTTTGGTTTTCAATCCCTAGTCACCATGGGAAATTCATATTTTAAACACAGTTGTGCCTATTAAACGTCTATGTTCATGAATATCAGCAGAGCGAAGCAGGAAGAAGGTTTGACCCTAAATTTATAAAATGCATTCAGTGGAGATGCTAAGAGGATGAGGAAATCCAAGGTTTTAATAAAAATGAATTTTGTTGATTTTATTTTGGAAACAAATTGATGAAAATATCTAGCATTCTTTAGGCCATACAAGTTTGGTTATTTAAATGTTAAATGCTCAACGTTAACACTTTAGTGACATAGAGTGATTCAACACAGAAAACAGACCCTTTGGCCCACCAAGTCTACACTGATTATCAACCACCCATTTATATTAAATGATGAGGGAATACACACCAGTCCTCACAGAAGGATCAGAGTGGAAAGGGTGAATAATTTCAAGTTCCTGGGTGTCAACATCTTTGAGGATCTAGCCTGAGCCCAACATATCAATGCAGTTACAAAGGCGGCATGGCAACGGCCATATTTCATTAGGAGTTTGAGGAGATTTGGTAAGTTACCAAAGACTCTCGTTAAGTTTCTACAGATGTACCATGAAGAGCATTCTAACTGGCTGCATCACCATCTGGTATGGAGCGTGGGGAGCACTGCACAGGATCAAATACGGCTGCAGAGCGTTGTGAATTCAGTCAGCTCAGTCATGAGCACTAGCTTCCCCAGCATCCAGGACATTTTCAAGGAGCAATGCCTCAAGAAGGCGGCATCCATCATTAAGGACCCCCATCGCCCAGGACTCGTCACCTTCTCATTTCTACCATCAGGGAGGAGGTAAAGGACCCTGAAGGCACACACTCAACAATTTGTAAACAGCTTCTTCCCCTCTGTCCATCAGATTTCTGAATGGACATTTAACCTATGAACACGAGCTTGCTACTTTTTTTCTTTTTTGTACTACTTACGTAATTTAAGTTTTTTAGATATATATTCTTTTCCTCACCCTTTAAGGGTGGTATGTGTACGTGTATTTTTCCCTCAATCTTGGGTCTACTGTCAGAAGCCTGGGAGTTTGAGGGTTCAGTGCAATATCCTTGCTGTTCCTAGTAGTGTGTTCTTCTGGATCAAGATCTCAGATATTGTTCCTGGGATTTGTTGGAACCACTCTCCCAGTCCAGGAGTCAGAGCTCCAAGTGCTCCCGTTACCACCAGGATTATTCTGGATTTAACCTTCCACATCCTTCCTATCTCCTCTTTAAAGCCATGGTATTTCTCCAGCTTCTCATATTATTTCTTCCTGATGCTACTATCATTCAGGATTACCACATCTATTACTGTTGCTTTCTTCTGTTCCTTGTCCAGTATTACTATGTCTGGTTGGTTGGCCAGTACCTGCTTATCAGTCTGTATTTGAAAATCCCAACAGGATCTGTGCTCTTTCATTCTCCACTACCTTGGGTGTTTCCCATTTGACCTTGGGAGTGTCCAATCTATACTTAAAACAGATGATCCTGTACACAACTCCTACAACTTGGTTGTTGTGCTGTCCAGTGAATGCTGTCCCTGCCTGCATTACATCCTGCTACTATGTGCTGGATGGTTTCAGTGGGTTTCTTGCACAGTCTTTATCTTGGGTCTTGTCTGGTGTGATTGATCCCTGCTTCTGTTGCTTCCATTTCCACGTCCTCTGCCTGCTGTCTGAGGGATTCTCCTGGCAGGCCGTCCTTAGGGGCTGTCATGCTGACATACTCATGGCTGATTCACATTTCTTCCAGGTCTCTGGCCTTGACACTTCCAAGTCCTCATCGTCCTTTACTCCGGCGGGTGTACAATCGCTCGACGATGGACTTCGGGTGGAATCCTCTATGTACTGTTAACAGTATCTGGGTCTTGATATCAGCAGCTTCTAGTTCATTCCTTGGCCAGTACACTATTGTGGCTGGGTATCTGAAGACAGGTAGGGCAAATGCATTGATGGCTCTGATCTTGTTCTCCCCATTCAGCTGGCTTTTTAGGACCTGAACACGCGGAACTCTGCAGCTGATGGAAATTCAAGCAACACACATCAAAGTTGCTGGTGAATGCAGCAGGCCAGGCAGCATCTCTAAGAAGAGTTAAAACATACTCAGGTGTGACCTTAACTAAAGCTTAAGGAGTAACTTAACACCTTACATCTGAGTTAATAATATATTCATGTTATAACCAGTAGTAAAAGGATGTTTGAAATCTTCCTAGAGATGCTGCCTGGCCTGCTGCTTTTTAGGACCTGTCTCACTTTTTGAAGTGTGAGTGAGTGTGAGTGTGTATATGCTGGTGATATTAAACCTGATTCTGATACTAATCCCATTGTATTCTTAAATTCCCACCAACACCTCCCAGATTCTACCACTTGTTGGGGACAATTTACAGAGACCAATTAATCCAACAAACTGCAGGTCTTTGAATGTGGGAGGAAACTGGAAGACTCAGGGGAAACCTGCTTCTAACAGAATAACGTGCAAATTTCACAAAGACGGTACTGGAAATCAAAATTGAGGCCAGGTCTCTAGCATTGTGCTGCTGGTATTGCATAATGTGGATGAAGAGTCCAAATCTCGCAGGATAGCACAGTGCTGCTACTTACACAACTCCAGAGACCGGGACTCAATCCTGACTTCAGGTGCAGCATGCATGGAATTTCAACGTTCTGCTGATGACCCCGTGGCTTCCTCATGGGTCCTCTGGTTTCCACCTACATCTCCAGAATGAGCTGGCAGTTAGTTTCGCGACTGTAACTTAACACTTAGTGTATGTTCAAATGAAGGTGACTTACTTGGTTAATGGATTACTCCATTTAACATTTGAGCTCTGGAACTATGAAACTAATTCATTCCCTGCTGTCTAACAGGACCAATCCTACAAATGTATTACTACAAAAGGGAACTGCTCATTAATTTTCCATAAAACCTAACACAATATTGTCAAGAAGGGAGTAAATACATTGATATTTCTAATGTATCCAATAACTGCACACAAAAGCTGTTCTCAAACATCCTTTTGCTACTGGTTATAACGTGAATATGTTATTAACTCAGATGTAAGGTGTTAAGTTACTCCTTAAGCTTTAGTTAAGGTCACACCTGAGTATGTTTTAACTCTTCTTGATAGAATTAAGAACATTGTTCATTTGCCAAAATCAATATTTTGCAGTAGAAATCCACATATTTTAGTGCTACAAGCCCAATACTATTTTACAGTGTGCACTCCACAAAGAATTCTTAGTCTCTGCATTTCAGGTTTAGAAGCAGATCATCACACACATCTGGTTCACATTTACCTCAAAGCAGTCTAAATTAAATCAAACATGTCTTTTCAGAAATATTATTCCATCATTTCCTGGCTGTCTATCCCTTTCTACTGCTTCTGACAACCTACAATCTGTTGACTAGGCAGCAGCTCTTCTCTCACATCATGGCCCAGAAGAGATCCTCAGTTTTGGCATTGGCATGGAGGTGCCACTAACAGAGCTGCTACCTCATGACTCCAGTGACCACGTTCAGTGTCAACCCCAGGGCAGTCTGTGTGCAGTCTCCCTGTGACCATGTGGGCGTTTGCTCAGGGTGCTTTTGCTTGTCTCCCACATCTCAGGTACAATGCAGGTAGGATAGCTGGGTGCTGCCTCAAATGTGCAGATGACAGGCAGAATCTGGGGGAAACTGATGGGCAAGCGGAGAGAAGACAACTTGATTAGCAAAGAATTAGTCAGGTGCACAATGAGGGGCAAAGAATCAGTGGACGGAGGGATTTGTTTTTGTGCTCCAAGAGTAAGTTCCAAGGTTTATCTAGCCCCTATGCAACACTTAAACATGCAAAGTAACATCTGGGCATTTCAGCTCTTCAGTGTGTCTGGTTGCTCAATCAGTCTACGACATCACAAATGCTGTGTGCCAGCAGGCAGGAGTAAAAGAGAAGTTCTTACAAAGGCCATCACTAAGAAATGAAGTTGTTGGATAAGATAGAACTAGATTTCCACATCAAAGGACAAAGACGGATCAAAACTCATGAATTTAAATTTTTGTTCTGAAATCTCAATCTCCCACAAAGTGAGACGTATGCTTGTATGGTGGATGTTTCCATAATCTAGTACTTGAATTGCGGCAAAGTAGCAGCTAACCTCGAAAAACTTGCCTCAACGAAAATCTGGTGATATCTGTGGCAAAGAGGAAGAGAGGAGTCGGTCAGCTAGTTTGTAGGGAGCAATTCTGAACTAGTGGGGAGCAGTTCTGCCATGCACAAACAGTCTGCAAACAGTGTAGGCCACATGTGGATAGTTGACAGTTACAGGTGCAGCATTTAGGCGTATATTGCATGTCCTTAGACACAACACTGCTGTTTTGGAAAACTCCACGCAGTAGCAGTGCAGACATATAAAGGACCAAGAATGAAGCTTTATAATCTGTACGTTAAGTTCAAGTTTATTGTCATTCAACTGTACACTATACCACTGGACCAAGGTGGACAACACAGTACACATAACTCACACATGTAATAGTAATATTACCACAAGTAAATTAACAGACAATAAAGTGCATATATGATACAAGTTAAAGTCAATGAACATTTAAAAAAATAGAAATTAGATTGTGTAATGCTATGTGATTCAGCCATAAGACGCAGGAGTAGAATTAGGCCATCTAGCCCATCGAGTCTGCTCTGTTATTCCATCATGGCTGATCTTGGATCCCACTCAACCCCCTATACCTGCCTTATCATCATATCCTTTGATGCCCTGACCGAACAGGAGACAATCAACTTCCGCCTTAAATATACGCACAGGACTTGGCCTCCACCGCAGTCTGTGGCAGAGCATTCCACAGATTCACCACACCCCGGCTAAAAAAAAATCATTACCTCTGTTCTAAGGGTCGCTCTTCAATTTTGAGGCTATGCCCTATAGTTCTGGATACCCCAACCACAGGAAACATCCTCTCCACATCCACCCTATCTAGTCCTTTCAACATTCAGCAGGTTTCAATGAGATCCCCCCGCATTCTTCTAAATTCCAGTGAGTACATTCCCAAAGCTGCCAAACATTCCTCATATGTTAATTCCCAGGCTATACAGCAAAAGAAGTTCAAAGCACATTTATTATCAAAGTATGTATACAGTATAAAACCTTGGCATTTTTCTTTCAAGCAGCCACAAAACAAAAAAACCACAAAATAGCCCATTTAATGAAATACCCCACACAACAAGAATATCAAACTCCCAATGTATGGAAAAAAGAACAAATCACACAAACTATAAAAAGTAAACCTATAACATTAACCAAGGAATAAACTTTTCTTGGGCTTCCAACTGGGTACAGGTATCAATCTTATCTGATGTTTCAATGACAAACTCTGCCACCTTCATCAGGAATGATGCTTGGGCATGCCTAGTCTGGCTGTACTTAAGGCTGATTTACACTTGTGCGTATGGGCTATGCTGGAGGCCTGATTTATACTTTTGCGTAGCCCTATGCCGTAGCAAGCATGCATAGTTGTGTCTGCGTCGCTCTGCAATTTACCGCCAAAACGCTAGTTGGCAGTGGGGTTTCTATGCCACTGTGTTGAGTTTCTTCGTGACAGACATGGACGAGGAAATGCACTTCAAATATTTTCGGATGGCGGCAGGTAGATTTGACGATTTGGTTCATCGTCTCCAACCATTTATTTCGCATCAGTGTACAGACATGGCGGAGAAAAGCAACGGGAAATGCGTATCAGGAAATGCGATGCTACCAAGCATACCAGTCCTAGTTGTTGCAGTCTGTGTTGCCACGACGCACAAGTTATTTTTTGGGAAGGTGCACGTCACCCTACTGCGTAGGGTCTGCAATACTTACGGCGTACATTTGACGCACAAGTATAAATCATCATCTGTCCCTCCTGATTGGTTATTCCTCATCCAATCAGGTTTCCGCTATCCTCACAAAAGTTGCTGGTGAACGCAGCAGGCCAGGCAGCATCTCTAGGAAGAGGCACAGACGACGTTTCAGGCCGAGACCCTTCGTCAGGACTTAGTCAGACCCTTCATCAGATGCTGCCTGGCCTGCTGCATTCACCAGCAACTTTTATGTGTGTTGCTTGAAATTCCAGCATCTGCAGATTTCCTCGTGTTCCACTATCCTATCTTGTTTCCAATCGAATTCCAGTTCTTACGTCATCTTTGTTAAAATTCTTTCCCTCTAGTTTTATTTCAATGGTTTCCTTAACCAGGTGGTCTCAAAAGCCATTGGCCACAGCAGTTTCGTAAAGAGAGCTCAAATCACAGCTTAGAAGAGTCAAAGATGACGTGGGACTCGGGACTGCTGGTGTTTACAGGATTCCTTGTGAATGAGGAGCAGTGCACATCAGCCAGACAGGACGCACAGTGGAAACCCACATCAAGGAGCACAGGAGATGTATCTGTTTGGGTTACCTGGAGAAACTGGCGGTAGCAGATCACTGCATTTGCAATAGCCATAGGATTAACTTTGATGGCACAAACCTACTGTGCCGCACAAGACTGTAAATATCACTGACATACAGCTATTGCACAGATTGGAGCAATCCTTTTCTGCTAAAAGCAAATTACTTCATTTCCAAATGCCCCCCTTTAAAGCAGTGACCTACAGAGTTGATTGAGTGCCCTAGGCTTTGTGCTGTCTGGCTTTCTTGCCTACAACTCACCTCCTACAGTTTGTCCTGGTTGGCTGTTGTGACAGCTGCCTTCCTTTCAGCTTGCCGGTGAATTAAAGACTCCTCCGCAGTTTCCAGTCACAAAGCCAGCACTGCCTGTCAACACCCTCCTTCAGTCAGGGCACTCGAGGAGTTTTCTTAAAGCTGGATGCTCCACCCTGCATTTATTCATGACCCCCCAGTTATACTGTTCTTCAAACTTTTCCCGATATGTTGACAATCCCAGTATATAAAATCCAGATATTAACAGAAGGAAACTATCACTTCAGGCATTTCAATCCATACCCCCAGCTTCCTTTTTAGAAACGCTTAATTTCGCTAATCAGCTGATGGGGAAGAAACATCTGTTTTACAGATCTTGTTTCATCCTTTGAAGAACAGAAATCATACTCAGTGAACAGCTCAGCCAACAGTGATGGTGAGTGTGTCATACCGTGATTCCGGAAGCTGCTGGAACTAAGTTTCTCCTTTTGGGCATTCCCACCCGCATGCACACAGCGTGTAACAGTTAGCACGTTGAATGACAGCAGGTTAATGTGATCCTAAAGGCCATTTTAAGATACCCAAGGGGAGCTGCTGGTTGGTTACATTACATCAACCACAGCATTGTTGGAGTACTCCATAATACAGAACCCAAAAAACTGAAATTCAAAATCCCTACTCTCCAAGAGAACATCCGACTTTGCAAATCTGTTGGGTTAACTTCAGCAAAGCAGTCTAGGTTATTGATGCAAAGATGCAAGAGGCTGCAGATTCTGGAATCTGGAGCAACAAACAAGATGCTCGAGGAACTCAGCAGGCTAGGCTACATTTGTAGAGGGAAAAGGACAGTGGTAAGACCCTTCATCTGGACTGGTACATTGATACATTGGTAAATGTAGCCATGCAAATGGACAAATAGTCCACTTGTTCATATTGTTGGCTCCACACGATTATCGCTTATGATCTGCCTAAATAATAGTGGATAATTGCTACTTCTAATTACAATGTAATTTCTGTTATTTCCCTGCATCCTCCTGTATTCCTTACTTTGAGATCTACATCATAGATGACAAACAACAAGCTATTAGAAGTGATCCCACAGTTAATAAATCCAAATAAACATAAAGTCAGGAGCTCTGAGTTTCCAGTAGCTCTCCCAAGAACCTTCTGTGATTTTGGCTAGACCTTCAAAATCCTAAATATCTTCACAGCTAAGAAAAAGAGATAGTTTAGATGACATTCCATCACGGATATTTCAAATGACAGCTTATGACACTGCCTTCTGTTTTCCACAGGATACTCATCTAGAATGAAAGCTCATGTCAGTTTGAAGGTCAATCTTTTCTACTGAAGGAGTATCAAGCAGATTCTTAAGTTATCCTTCCCAAACCACAATATTAAAAAATTTGATTTGACAGCTCGTTCTGCATTGCAAGGTAGTCATAGTTAATCACTGGCAATTTATTATAGCCTACGGACAGATAGAGTGTTTGCAATGTTTATAAGTCAGCATTCTGCCCTGCAAAATAAAAATCCTAGAACTCACGAGGCATGCCTTTTCTTTTCCAAAACTTAAAAGTGTTTTATCAGTATGGTATGCAATGCTTGCTAATATGATAGTCTGATTTTTCTGAAGCCGTTTTTGTTTAAAAATTGAGTATTACACTCAATTGCACTACTGTTCCATAAAACCCTACCCACACATTCTTACTAAGCAGTGCCCCATGATTCAAAACCTCCATGAAATTGAAAAATTAGCAGCTCTTAAAGAGTTCTTGCCCAATGAACATAGGAACAAGCAAAGGCTAGTTAAGCCATTCAAATAGATCATTGCTGCTCTGTCATCATCATGGCTCTGTCTGTCTGAGTAGACAACGGATGGGCCCATTCCGTGGCGCAGACCTGGACGATGAATATGGAGATCCTGGGCTGCCCAGACATCAAGATCCCCCTCTCGGCCTCACGGATGTGGTCCAAAGGAATGCAAAGCAGTACATTTGGCATCAGCTTGGCTGCAGGAGCTGCCGGGAGATGATGTGATACGTCATCCAACTACCTCTGGATTTGTGTAGGGTTTACTCCTTAGCCTTCTCTTCCCCCAAAGATACCCACAAGGCAGTGGGGTCCGTAATCCTGGATAGGGGCCCATACCGGGTATTGTCAGCTGGAGCCAGCTGAGCCTGGGACTCGTGTAAGGCAGGGTCGTCACGCCCTGCAGTAGTGACATATGGAGCCACTACCCACTACCTTACGCTGCTCTGTATCTCAGCGTATATATTTGCCTGATAACACAAGCTGCAACAATCTATTAATTTCAGTCTTCTTAGAAGTTTGGCTGACAGCACACATGCCCATTTTTTGTGGGGGAGGATGTGGGAAAGAAAAGGGTGGGGAAGGGCAGAGAGAGCATATGAGGAAGAGATCTACTTTAGAACATACACTTCATGGCCGCTTTATTAGGTATGCCTGTATGCCCACTCACTAATGCAAATTTCTAATCAGTCAATCATGTGGAAGCAACTCAATGCATAAAAGCATGCAGATATGGTCAAGAGGTTCAGTTGTTGTTCAGCCCAAACAACAGAATGGAGAAGAAACGTGACCTAGGTGACTTTGACTATGAAATGACTGTTAGTGCTAGACGTGGTGGTTTGAGTATCTCAGAAACTGGAATTTTCATGTAGAGTTTGCAGAGTTCACAGCGTGGGAGACAAAAAACATCCAGTGAGTGGCAGCTCTGTGGGTAAAAATGCCCTGTTAATGAGAGAGGTCAGAGGAGAATTGCCAGATTGGTTCAAATTTGGGAACAGCTTCTTTCCAACTGTGATAAGACTGCTGAACGGATCCTGACCCGGGTCTGGGCCGTACCCTCCAAATATCCAGACCTGCCTCTCGGTTTTTTTGCACTACCTTACTTTGCCTTTTCTATTTTCTATTTATGACTTATAATTTAATTTTTTATTATATTTACTATCGATTTGTACTCCAGGAAGCGCGAAGCGCAGAATCAAATATCACTGTGATGATTGTATGCTCTAGTTTGGCGACATCAAAGTAATAATAATAAAATTAAAAGGAAGGTTACAGCAGTTCAAATCGACAGGAAGATGACAGTAGTTCAAATAACCATGTGTTACAACAGTGGTGTTCAAAAGTACATATCTGAACACATAACACATTGAACCTTGAAGTGAACGAGCTACAGCAGTTGAACACCATGAATACACTATGCAAGGAAAAACAGCGTCAACTGTACCAGTGACACCTCCCTCCCTGATACTCTAAGCAACTTTGATGCACACATGCAACATATCGCCAACCACAAAAGCTAACGCCGCTCTCCCAGGTGAGCAGCCA
This sequence comes from Mobula birostris, assembly GCF_030028105.1. Taxonomy (NCBI): domain Eukaryota; kingdom Metazoa; phylum Chordata; class Chondrichthyes; order Myliobatiformes; family Myliobatidae; genus Mobula; species Mobula birostris. Next base: position 127,909,652 of record NC_092370.1, read on the forward strand.
CTGACTGTAACAGCAGCAGCAGCAGACAAGAGAAGGACTCTGCAGAGAATCAAACCCTATAAGGCGGCCCTTCCAGATAGTATCCCAGGTCAAGTGCTCAGGCACACCAGCTCACTGTCATCTTCAAAGGCATTTCCAGCTCTTCACTTATCCAGGCAGCTGGCTCCACGTGCTTCAAATCAGTCATCATTATCCCTGTACCAAAGGACTCTGCACCTTCAGAACTAAATGACCACCGCCCAGTGGAAATGACACCAATCATCATGAAGGGCTCTGAACAGCTGATAATGGCACATATCAAAAACTCCATTCCTGCCACTTCGGACACTCACCAATATGCTTACCAATAAAGCCACTCCATGTCATGCACCTGGCCCTGTCACACTTATGTCAACATTCAACACTATTGTCCCACAGACCTTGGTGAGCAAACTCCTACTGCTTTGATTAAATACACCCCTGTGCAACTGCGTGTTGGACTTCCTAACGAACATATCTCACATAGTCAGGATGCACAACCATTCCTCCTGCCCCATCATCCTCAACACAGGTGCCTCCCTGCCCCCGCCCCACCCCAGGGCCGTGTGCTAAGCCACTGCTGTACATTTTGCTCATACATGACTGCACGGCCAAACACCAAGCATCTCACCGTCAAATTTGCCAATGACACAACAGTGGTGCCACGCAATCACCAACAATGAAGAGAAGGCCTACAGAGAAAGGAGGTGGAAAAACTTGAGGCCTGGTGCCAGGCACTCAACCTCTTCCTTAATGTCAAAAAGGCAAAGGAGATGGTTATCAACTTCAGGGGAATTTGCTCCTTACATCAGTGGCACAGAGTGGAAACTGCAGGCAGATTCAAACTCCTGGGAGTGCACATCTCACACGTCTCATGGTCCCACAGTGAATCCTGCACAAGCAAGAAAGTTCACCAAAGCTTCCACTTTCTGAGGATACTGAAGAGATTGGGCTTTGTACGTCCACACTCATATCATTTTTCAGAGGCGCAGTAGAGAGCATCCTGACAAGCTGTATCTCTGCTTGGTACGGAAACTGCACTGCGGCAGACAAGAAGGTTCTATAATGGGTGTTAACACTTCACTGGCACCAGCCTATCCACCACCAAGGACATATTATATACAGAACCGTGCCGGAAAAGGGCCAGCAACATCATGAAGGATTCCACACATCCTGCTCATGGGCTATTTGTCTCACTCCCATCTGGCAGGAGGCTACATAGTATCCATGCTAGGACAATCAGACTCAAAGTTACTTTCCAAAGCAGTAAGGCTGATCAACACCTCCACCCACTAGCTCCCACCACTATTTTATTATCTCCTGTCTGTCATCTTATTTACAGCCTAACATAACTTTATGGACATACAATCTGTGTATATAAGCTATATTATGTATGTAGTGTTCTCATGCAGTGTGTAGAAACTCTGACTAAACACCAAGTTAAACCGGAGCCAATGAAGACAGAGTCATAGTAAGGTTAACCATTTACTGTTCACTCTTCCACATTAACATCATATGGTGAAAACTGTTGATAAAAAAATACAAAAATATACAGCGTCTGTTTCATTCTGGAGACCACGCGCGCTCTCTTCTTTTAGCGAGTGTCTCTATCCACCCCAAGTAGGGAGCGAGGGGTCGCATCAAACCGCTGCCGAGCCCGCGCCCACCCCGCATTTGAAATTGAAAAGCCGACACGTGGGCCACCAGAACCGCCGCTTCCTTAACAGAAACCGCGTTAATATTTTTACTTCAAATACTTTCATAGGAACTTACGGCGTTGCTTCTATAATGTTTCTTTGTGGGTAGAAACGGAGCTCTTCACCATCATGCTGCATGCGTGGCACCCACCTTTATACCTTCCCGAACCAGAGGTTACACATAAGACATGGCAAACCGGAGGTGACGTCAACCTTTAACTTTAACTAGAAAATAGTTACAAACAAATCATTTAAAGCGTAGACCCAACAAAGTCAAATAAATGCCTTAAGGGCAACACACTCCCCGCCTGACCTTTGTAAGGTCACTATAAACATGGTATAGAACTCTTTAAATCAGTCTTTAGGTAGAAGTAGAACAACCTCTGTAACTGGTCTCAGGTTTCCTTTCCAGAGTTTGTTGTAAAGATGCGAACCAGTTGACTGTCTGCTCTTTGTTGTTTGGTAAGCGCTGGCATGGTTCTCTGAATGGTAGTGGAGCAACCCAGTTGTTTGCTTCATCTTTAAAAACCTTTGTGTCCATTATTTTTAAGAAGATGGCATCTTCCACCGATGGAGCAACTTTATTATCATGCTTAGTTTGAGCGAAGACTGACTGTCCCAGTGTCTTCTCAGTTACTTTACTATGCTCGTGCCTTTGTTGTGCTTCCTTGATACACATAACACTTGTGGAGGGCTGAGAAATTGAATGGTGGCCTCTCTCTAGCACGGTAGTCTTGAGCGTGTTAACTATCGGTTTGTGTACGCTGCCAGGGCACACCTCTCCTATCACCACCCAGCCCAGATCCAGACTTTGGGCGAAGGGGGCGTTGTGTAGTCCATTGACCTGCTGCCTGACCTTGTGCACCCTAAGAACATCTCTTCCGAGTAGCAGGAGTACTTCTGCTTCCCGATCCAGTTCTGGGATGTGCTTGGCAATGTGGTGGAGATGGGGCTGATGTAGCACTGCACTTGGCGTCAGAATCTCAGATCCGTTATTCAAAATCTCATTGCACTCTAAGAGTGGAGGGGGACTGATGACGACTTTGCCATCCAGCGGCTCAAGCTGGAAGCCTTCTGCCTTCCTGCCATCGCTTCTGTGATGCCAGGGCAAGTTCTGAGGTAGTATGGGAATGGATTACCCTTTACGCTGAACAACTCGAAGAACTCTGGTCTGGCTAGTGAGCAGTTGCTCTGGTCGTCCAGTATTACATAGGCTTTGATGGCTTTGTCTTTGGCTCCCTTAGGGTATACCTTATTGAGGCAGATCTTTGAGCACGAACGGCTCGACTGACCTGGACTGCAAACTTCTGTGCAGCTCAAGCTGACAATAGTTGTATCAGAGTGATGCTCTCCCTCCCCGCCATCCTCTTGTGGGAGTGGAGGAGCCTTGGCAGTTTGCAGTGACGGGCCAGGATGCATGGCTCCATTGTGATTAGTGCTGTTACATTCTGAGCACTTTACCGGGAACGTACACTCTTCAGCGAGGTGGGAGGTAGAGGAACAGCACTTAAAACATATTCTTTTTTCCTTGAGAAGGGCCCTTCTTTCGTCAAAGGGTTTGTTTCAAAACATTCTACATTTTTTGAGGGGGTGGGGTATGTTGTGCAATGGACAATTCTTGCTAGGGTCATCGTTGATTGCGGAGACTTCAGTTTTATGCACTGAGACCGGTTTATTGATGACAAAATTGTTCAAAATGGGTTTGACTGGCTTGGTGTGAGTTGTGGTGCTGCCTTGATTCATGAAGCTAGGGTCGTTTCGCCTCTTCACCTCCTTGCACACAAACCTACTAAAATACTCAAAGGGAGGGAATCGACCACCGTTCTCTTCCTTGTACTCTGAGCTAATAGACATTCATCTTTCCTGCAGCCCAAATGGAAGCTTGTCCACAATTGCTCCAACTCCGTGTAAAGTATCCAGATACGACAGGCCAGTTAAATAGCCGTCTTCTATAGCATCTTGAATCTCCATGAGTAAATCTCCGAGTTCTCGTAATTTAGTGTGGTCCTTGGCTGACACCCTAGGAAAATTGTCCAGCCGTTGAAATAGCACCCTCTCAATAATTTCAGGGGCCACATAGCACTCCCACAGTCTCTCCCATACTTTGTGTAAGGCTGGCTTGGGGTTGTTGAGGTACACTGAGCGTATGCATTTCACCTGTTCACTTGATTCCTTTCCCAGTCATTTAGTCATAAGGTCCAACTCTTGGATTGCTGTGAGTTGGACTCCACCGGTGGCACTGGTGAATGAGGAGTACCACGCACGGAAATTTTCAGGCTTATCGTCAAACTGGTACAGTCCTGAATTAATGAGGTTTCGTCGTGCTAAATACTGTGCCAAGGGTTCTGCTGCAGTTGTGCTAGCTGGGGGAATATGTTGGGGAACATATGACTGAGCGTGTACGTTCATGATGGGATTTGATGTTCTGACTTCAGCCTTTGTCTCTGATCTCGCCGTATCTGGTAAGTTTGGTGTCGGGAAGTATTTGTAGTCAGCACTTTCATACTGTGAGTTGCCTTCCCCAGGTGGATGTGATGTAACGAAGCTTCCCTGTGATTTCAGATGAGATGGGACGCCAACAGGCAAGTATGGAGAGAGAGAATGAATCTGCAGGTCAATTTGAGATTGGACATATTCTCTGGTGCGTTCCAATTTGGTCCTTTCTGGCATAGAGTTTCCTGTTTCGTCTAGAACATGCATTTCTTCAGCGCTTTCCAACACCTGTGCTTCCACCGTGGCCACATCAGTTTCTCGTTGTAGAGTCAGCACTTCTAACTCTGTAGCTATCCTTGCGGCAAACCGGAGGTGACGTCATCACAAACCGCGATATACCATAGGCAATGAATTTACCTCTGTTATACTGTAACTTAATTATCAACCTTTAACTTTTACTAGAAGATAGTTACAAACAAATCATTTAAAGTGTAGACCCAACAAAGTCAAATAAATGCCTTAAGGGCAACACAATGTATTTTTATTTATTGTGTTTTTAAATTATAATTTAGTTTTGTGTTTTTTTGTGCTGCATCAGATCCGGAGTCACAATTACTTCATTCTCCTTTACACCTCTGTACTGGAACTGACATTAAACAATCTTGAATTAGGGACAATAGGTTCCTAATACAGTGGCTATTGGGTATAGAAAAGCAGGAGAGACATTTTGGCCCAAAATATTGTGCCGTACTAATTAAACTAATAATTACATGCTCATGAAACACTCTGGTTCTGTCAGTTGTGTAAGTCTAGGGAAGACAAACTCTGGCCCCACCAAACCTGTGAGGTTGAGGCACGAGCCCACCCCAAACCCCTGTTTGTGTGAATGCTGCGTGATTCGTTACCCTATTACACTGTTGTGTACATACATCTATTGATGCTTCTGGACACATCTTCAGTGATGTTCCTGGAATCATCGGGTGTTTTGGGTCTTTCGACGTCATACAGCCTCCTCCAGGTGACCCAGCCGGGGCTGATCAGACCCCAGCTTGTGTCCAGATGGCTAGCTACTTATGACTCCATGGCTCCCCTCTTTTGAGCCACAGCCATCTTGAGGCCCTCTCTGCTGCATTGGTGGTACTGCGGATGGCTCTCCTCTTCCTCTCTCCCTCGATGCCCAAAATGCTGAAGGCTCTAACTGAAGAACGGGCTACGAATCCCCTACAACCAACCTCCACTGGGAGACACCTCGCTCTCCATCCAGCCTGCTGACAGTTGCTGACCAGTCCTGCGTATTTGGAGAGCTTCCTTTCAAAGGCCTCTTCCAAGCTATCTTCCCATGGGTCTGTCAGCTCCAGCAGCACCACTTGCTTAGTAGACTCAGACACTAGGACAATGTCTGGTTGCAGGGTGGTGGCTGCGATATGGTTGGGGAACTTCAGCTGCCCTTCGAGGTCCACCAACAGCTGCCAGTCCCTTGCAGAGGCCAGAATGCCTGCAGATGTTCTTTTGGCAGGTATTGGCTGCTCCCCAGCTCTGACAAAGGCAATGGTCTGCTTGGAGGGTCGGGACCGCTTCGCCCACTCAACTCCTGCACTGACGGCTTCAGCGATGGTCTTCAGGACCTGATCATGCCTCCACCTGTACCGTCCCTCACCAAGTGCCCTTGCACAGCCGCTGAGGATGTGCTCCAGGGTTCCTCGCTTGGAGCACAGTGGGCACGCAGATGACTCTGCCTTGCCCCATGTGTGCAGGTTTGATGGGCTTGGAAGCACATCATACACTACCTGGATGAGAAATTGGATGCAGTGTGGTTCGGCTTTTCAAAGCTCAGCCCAGGTCACTTTCCTCTCAACCGCATTCTCCCATCTTGTCCAAGCTCCCTGTTGCTTCATTCCCACCGCCTTGCAGGCTCTCATCTCCTCCACTACAACTCTCACCTCCTCCTGAACTAGATGACACCTTTCCTTCCCTCTGGTGTCCATTTGGGGAGTTGGAAAGGATCCTAGCCCAGCTCGGCCTCGTGTGACCACTCCCACCAGCCTCCTGTGATGCAGCCTCACCTCTGCCTCCTGAACAGCTTCCTCTGCCCTCCACTTCCTGCCAGTACTTACTTGGATCCCTGCTCTAGCTACCTTCGGGTCACTTGAGTCCCTATACTGTAGCACTTCTCTGGCTCTTGTTACCTTGAATTCTTCCTCCAAGGATTTGAAGGGCAGTTGCAGTTTGTTGTGGTGTCCATAGGGTGCGATGCTGCTCAGGTTCTTTGGTAGCCCCAGCCATCTCCTGAGGCTAACCCTCCTCTCTAAGGTTTCGACTGTCGAGATCGGGACTGCATAGACGAGGAGGGGCCACAGGATTCTGGGAAGAATGCCATGCTGATACACCCAGGCTTTAAACTTCCCAGGTAGGCCAGACTTGTCCACAGATTTCAGCCAGCCATCCAACTCGGTGCAGGTTGCCTGAATGGATGTTGTGTCCCTTAAAGAGCTGTCAAAAACTTTGCCTAAGCTCTTGACTGGCTTTTCTGTGTTGGTTGGGATGGCTGTGCCTGCGATGCTGAACCAGAACTTGTTCTCCACCTTCCCTTTCCTCAGCACCATCGATCTTGATTTGGCAGGTTTGAAACGCATCCGGGCCCACTCCACCAGCTTTTCAAGCCCTTGCAGAATCCTCCGGCAGCCTGGGACTGATTCTGTGGTGACTGTGAGGTCATCCATGAATGCTCCGATAGGTGGTTGCCGTTGAACGGAATTCATTCTGGGCCCTCTGCACTCTGGTTCAGCAGACTTAGTGAGCATGTTCATGGCTAGGGACAACAGTGTCACTGAGATAGTGCACCCTGTGATGATGCCGATCTCCACCTTGTGCCGGGTTGATGTAATTGCTCCTGAAGAGACCCTCATCCTGAAGTTGCTGTAATAATCAGCGATAAGATCTCTGATTCTGCTGGGGACATGACATTTGGTCAGTGTGAGCTGCACCAGCTTATGCAGAATGGAGCCATATGCATTTGCCAGGTCAAGCCACAACACTGACAGGTTGCCCTTGTTCTCTCTGGCCTCCCTGATGAACTGTGTCACCACACCGATGTGCTCCAGACAGCCCAGCATCCCTGAAATGCCACCCTTCTGGACTGATGTATCAATATAGGTGTTCTTTGCTAGGTTCTTTGCACAGCCGGTTAGAAACTGCACTGAAGAAGATCTTTGCCTCAACACACAGCAGGGAGATGATGCGAAACTGATCTATCTGGGTGGCATTTTCTTCCTTCGGGATCCACACCCCTTCAGTCACTCTCCACTGTTCTGGGATTTCCCCCTTCTCCAGAAGGTTCTTGGGATCTTCCATAGACGCAGCAGGAGCTTGGGGCAGTTCTTGTACACTTTGTACGAGGTGTTGCTTGGTCCTGGAGCCGAGCTTGCCCTTGCTTTGCGGACGACCTCTCTGACTTCCTTCAGTTGCAGCTCTGACATGTCGAACTGCACATCCGGTTCAGGTGGGTCTATTAGGATGTCACACTCTCCCAACTCCTGCTCTCTTTCAGGATCATTATATATCTTCTTCAAATGTTGGTCTATGTCTTCCTGCGAACAGGCCAGTTTCCCACTGCGCTTCTCCCCCAGCAACTCCTTGGTGAACTTGAAGGGGTTGGCGATAAAGGCAGCACGTTTTCAGGCCCTTTCACGACGCCGCCTCCGATGCCACTCTGCCCGGCAGAGGACCCTGATCTTCTTTCATAGTATGCACATCAGCTGGGCCAAGCCAATGCGCTCCTCTTCTCCTGCCTCCTTGTATTGGGACTTCAGCGCTTTCATCTCCTGCCTGACGTTGTGGATCCTCAATGCTCTTTGGTTCTTCGAGTAAGATGTTTTGGAGCCTTCCTTCTCCTCTTCTCTGAATCGTTCAGCTGCGATACTGACAATAATTGTTGTCATGGCTTGCAGCTTCCTATCAGCCCCTCCCTTCGCCGTTGCCTCCCGAATTTGGTTAACATCGTCATCAAACTGCTTCCACAGTGAAGTCATGTTAGCTGTAGGCCATTTGATCTGCCTCCTGTTAGACTTCATGTTAGAGGGATTAGTTTACAACACTTGGAGGTTCTGGGCACTATGGGGTGACTCTGGGCCTGGCCCCTCCTTTGTCTCACCAGGTTGGACACCTGCGCGTTGTGCTGCTCCTGCTCCCGCCAAACACTTCATCCTCGCTTGGTGAATCTTCAAGCCACGATCGTTCTTGCAGATTCTGCCACATGCACACTGCTTCCTCATCGTCATTTGTTCACTGCCTGGGTCTGATGTCGTTGTGTCCGTCCGACTGGGATGCTATCCTCCCACCCTCTCGGGCACCCCTGGGGGTATCTTTTCCTAGATTCTTTGTGGCTTTTGTGGGGGTCCTCCTCTCAGAGGACGCAGATTGGGTTGCCAGCCCGTTCTGCCCTGGTTGCCGTCTCTCCGGGCTGTCACTGACTCTCCAGTCGTCACCACTCTTTTCGTGGTTGTCACCCAGTCTCAAATGAGTGCCATGAAATAACAGACAATTAAAAAGCATACAATTAAAAGCTTTAGCTTTATAATTCTTAATTTGACTAAAGGATTAGTAAAGAAAGAACAAAAAAAGGAAAGGGCCTAGTTTAATGAAACAGTCTAATGTGCACAAGTTGGAGCTCACGGTTTCTCCTTCGCCGATCCTCCTTCGATCTCAACCCGGGCTTTATCTAATCACGGCCCCACTCCGGGTCGAATCCTACGACCTCTTCTCTCCTATGTCTTCATCCCCTTGACAAAAGCCCCAAGCTCAACATTAGTGTCCCTCACCAGAGAAACCTCCCTTAATCCGGCCACCCTAATTGGATGGCACACAATTCTCCTATCTCTTATCTTCAACAGTAACCCAAACAAGCAGCTTGCACAGAACAACACAAAATGAAATACAAAACAGCATAACCATAAAAAATAATACGAATCAGGGCATTACACCTAACTGAATTAATTCCTCTGCCTACATAGTGTTGACATCCCTCTGCACATTCATGTGCCTAAGAGTTTTTTTTAAATGCCTCTATCAATTTGCCTTCACTATCCCCCCATCCCCGCTGTGCAAACCAAGCATCTGCCACAGTGTAAGAAAACCTGCAAACTTGGCCCGCACATCTCCTCTGAACTTACCCTCTCTTAGCTTAAATGCAATTTTGTAAACCCTCAGGGAAACATACCATGCCTATCCAGGATCTCCTCATAAACGAGATATTCCATCCCAGACGATGTCTTGGTGAATATGCAGTGCACCATTTCTAGTGCAATCACATCCCTCCAACAATTTGGTGTCCAGAACTGTATATAATATTGTAGCTATGCCCTAATCAATATTTTATGAAGTTAAACAAACACTTTACTATTATATTCTATGCCATGGCTAATGAAGGAAAGCATTGCATATGCTTTTATCTATCTTTGCTGTCACCTGTAGGAACCTTTGGGTTTCATATCTCCTTAACAGGCTAAATTCCATCTGTTATTGCTCATGCCAATTTAAATATAGATCAATATCATCTTTTAGCCTAAGACCATACTCCTCACTATCAATAGCAGCATCAATTTTTATGCCATATGCATTTTCATGCTGTTTTTTAAAATTTAGTTTTTGTGTGTGACATTTGTTTGCAAATGGCCAACACGTTCCAGGAAAACCTTTCATTGTGCACAACTTGAGTAAAATTTCCCCAAGACGCTGTAAGAGTAGCAGTACTGAAAGAGTGATGCTATTCCATGTATGGCTGTTGCAGAGATCGCATTGCATGTTCCTGGGCATCATTCCAGGAAACATGCAGTCCGGTTGTTGGAATGGTGTGATCTAACCCAGAAAAAAGCATTATCTTGATTTACCCAAGGGTAAAGTCAATTTTTAATCATACAATACTGTGGAATCAAAAAAACAGTGTGGCATGATTGAAAAATGAGCTCTCGCTTTGGCCATTTAGTGGCTGAGAAACAAAAAGTAACAATGTCCAATCCTATAAAGCCATTGTTCATACTTTTTTGTATTATATGCAGATTTGGAAGATTTGTATTTTGTGGGGCTAATTCTTTCAGCAGAATAACCCAGGTCTTTTGGGCCATTATGTTATGCCCATTCTATAAACCCACTCCACAATCAATCTAATCCTTCCCCCTTAAACAACCCATAACCCTCCATTTTTCTAACATCCATGGGCCTATCTAAAAGCCTTTGAAATGTCTTTCTTATTGTATCAGCCTCTACGACTATTCTGGGCAATGCATTCCAGATATCTGAAAAGCTTGATCTGCTTAATTGATTGCTTTTCTAATGTACCCTGCTCAACCTGTTCTGTTCTAATCAAATCAGGACAAAAAAAGAGGCAGAAGTTTGTCCTTCTTTTTAGGATAGTTTCATCACACTCTGCTTCAAATATTAGTTCCACTTAATTCGATGTGCATTTATTATTCCATTAAGTATTCAGTGAAAACAACATTTAATGCACTTCCATCCCAGTGGCAGTCTGCTTTGCCACACCAAAACACAAGAAACAGAAGCAAGAGTAGGTCAATTTGCCCTTTGAACTTAGCCCAGCAATTAAGTTGGATCAAAACCGATCTACCTATTACAGCAGGACTATAACATTATCTCCAGATCACTTCATCCCCATATTATCCAGAATTCTATCAGAATCAGGTCTAATAATACCGGCATATATTGTGAAATTTGTTAACTTAGTGGCAGCAGTACAATGCTATACATGATATAGGAAAAAAATAAATCAATTAAAGTATGTATGTGTTTATTAAATAGTTAAAATAAAAATAGTGCAAAAAGAGAAATAATTTGAAAAATAGTGAGGTAGTGATCATGCCCATCTAGAAATTGGGTGACAGAAGGGAACCGGTCCTGTTCCTGAACCGCTGAATGTGGGCCTTCAGGCTTCTGTACCTCCTTCCTAATGGTAACATTGAGAAGAAGGCATGTCCTTGGTGATGGGGGTCCTTAACGATGGTCACCGCCTTTCTGAGGCACCGCTCCTTGAAGGTGTCCTGGATACTACGGAGGCTAGTGCCCATAATGGAGCTGACTAATTTTACGACTTTCTGTGACTACTATCAATCTGATGCTGTAGCCTCCGCCACCACCCCCCCCCCCCACGCCCCCATACCACGGTACATCTGCAGAAGTTTTCAAGTGTTTTAGGTGACAAATCAAATCTCTTCAAATTCCTAATGAAATATAGCTGCTGCCTTGCCCTCTTTATAATTGCAACGATATGTTGGGACCACATAGATCCTTAGAGATATGAATACTCAGGAACTTGAAGTTGCTCACTCTCTCCACTTCTGATCCCTCCATGAGGATTGGTTTGTGCCCTCCTTTCTTACACTTCCTGAAGTCCACAATCAGCTCTTTGGTCTTACTGACATAGAGTGCAATATTGTTGCTGTGACACCACTCAACTAGCTGGTATATCTCACTCCTGTACGCCCTCTCGTCTCAATCTGAGATTCTGCCAACAATTGTTATATCATCAGCAAGTTTATAGATAGCACTTGAGCTGTGCCTAGCCACACAGTTACTGGTGTAGAGAGAGTAGGGAAGTGGACTAAACATACTGAAGTGTGCCAGTGTTGATCATCAGTGAGGAGATCTTATTACCAATCCACACAGATTGTGGTCTTCCGGTTAGGAAGTTGAGGATCCAATTGCAGAGAGAAGTACAGAGGACCACGCTCTGTAGCTTTTTGATCAGGACTGTAGGAATTATGCAGCTGAATGCTGAGCTATAGTCCTGACACAGTTGTTTGTACTGTCCAGGTGATCTAAGGCCACGTGAAGAGCCATCGAGATTGTGTCTGCCATAGACCTATTGTGGCATTAGGCAATTCTACAGAACTGTTTTGAACAAACCCAAGTACTGAGGCTTCACAGGTTTCAGGGGCAGAGAATTCTAAAGTTTAGCCATTCTCTGAAGAAGTTTCCCCTGATCGCAAATCTAAATGAGCTGCCCCTTATTCTGTAAATCATTGAAGTTAACCTTCACTCAGGAAGATCAACATGCTTCTGAAATCAGAGGAAGGACACTGTCACAATAAACTGTGGGTCAATTGTTTAAGAAAAATAACCAGATGACTTGAGTCGCAATAATAAATTGATGTACTTTTATTTACCTCAAAACCAGCCAAAAACCGGAGGGGGAAAGCAATATATATAGCCACCCTCAGACTAAACACCAAATAAAACTAACCCCAAAGCCTTGGTAACCTGAGGTTTATAACAGCTAAGCCCCTCCCCCTAGACCAGCCAAAAGCTAATTAACTCAATTATCCAATTAAAGATGGTATCCTCCGCCATCTGCACACCTGTGCAGGTTGCTGCTGTCTCTATATGAGACAGCTCCATGCAGCAGCTCTGGTTCAGACCCAGTCACTATTACTGCTGGGGATGAGTGTTTCACCGAGTGCGCCATGTGCCGTCCGTAGTTAGTGACGGGCTTTCGTCACAGACACTTTGAATAGGTTAACTACATTTGGACTAATATCTCCACAAGTTAGCATAGCCAGTAAAAGAGGAAGGAAAACAATCTTTCAAGTGGGACCTTAATGCACAAAACACATCAAAGGATAATTTGAAAACCAGGAGAGAATGTGAGTAATAGCTGTTAAATAATGAAACTGGCACATCAACCACACAACCATTCAACGATCTAAATATGATTTTTGCTTTATCTCAGAGTAGCCATTTTCCAAAAGCAAAGTTCCCTTCAGATATGCACCTTCTAACAAATTATTTGATTACATTGACACATCATTACATATGGTGAAAAATATATATTCATCAGATTAATTAGTAAGGGATATGTTACTTAAAGTATACATATATCCAAGTGTTCATCTTAGTTTGTGCTTTGAAAAAAAAACAGGTGACAAGGTCATTCAAGTTAACCGATAATTCACATTAACTGATAAGTCATTCAGTCAGCAATCTCACTTGATTTAGCATAAATATTATGGTGTCACTAGTTGGTGAGGAGCCTTGATTTCAATGACCTGTCTCTCACAAAGCTTCAAAAATACAATTTTCTCATTATATCTTCTTCTACATAAAAACATGTCACCCCATCAAACTATTTCGCTAATCATAAACACAAGAGGTTCTGCAGATGCTGGAAACCCAGAGCAACACACGTAGAAAAAACCTGGAGGATCTCAGAAGTTCAGGCATCTATGGAACAAAAACAAACAATTAGCATTTCAGGGCCTAGACTTTTCATCAGAACTGGAAGGGAAGGAGGAAGAAGCCAGAATAAGAAGGTGAGGGGAGAGGAAGGAGATCAAGCCTTCCCACCACCTTAACTGGGATAGAGTTCCTCTTGTCCTCACCTCCTAGCCCATGAGAGCCTTCTCATCCAGCACACCATTCTCTACAACTTACACTAACTTCAACCGGACTAAAAATATCTTGACATTCCCCCGCCCCCATCACCATTCTCCGCTTTCCAGGGGGATCACTCCCTCTGTGATTTCATTGTCCACTCATCCCTCCCTAAGAATCTCCCTCCTGCTACTTATTCCCGCAAGGAGAGGAAATGCTACATCTGCCCATTCACCTCCTTCCTCACCTCCACTCAGGGCCCCAAACAGTCCTTCCAGGTGAGGCAACACTTCACCTGTGAATCTGTTGGGGTCATCAACTGTATCTGGTGCTCACTTTGCAGCCTGCTCCACACTGGTGAAACCCAACATAGATTAGGGAACTACTTTGTAGAGCACCTTCGCGCCATCTGCAAAATGCATGATTTCCCGGTGGCCAACCATTTTAATTCCAATCTCCATTCCCATTTTGACATTTCAGTCTATGGACTCCTTTACTGCCATGTTAAGGTCACTCTCAGGTTGGAGGAGCAACACTTCATATTCCACCTTGGCAGCCTCCAACCTGATGGCATGAGCATCAGTTACTCTGATATTCAGTAATTTTTCTCCCTCCTCCTTCCCTCTTCTTCAATTCCCCACTCTGGCCCCACCATCTTACCTTTATTGTTACCTGCCTCTCGCCTCACCCTGATGCACCTCCCACTTCCCTTTCTCCCATGGTCCACTCTGCTCTCCTATCAGATTCTTTCTCCTTCAGCCCTTTACCTTTTCCACCTATCACCTTCCAGTTTCTTACTACATCCCCCCTCCCCCACTCAAATGGCACCGGCATCACCTCTCACCTTCTAGCTTGTTCTTCTTCCCCTTCCCCCACCTTCTTATCCTGGCTTCTTCCCCTTCCTTTCCAGTCCTGATGAAGGGTCTTGGCCCAAAACGTCGACTGATTATTCATTTCCATAGATGCTGCCTGACCTGCTGAGTTCCTCCAGCATTTTGTGTGTGTTGCTCTAATCCAATCTCGCCTCTTTCCACACTCTTTTTTTATTGTTTCCATATGGCACCAAGTTCCACTATCTCGACCCTCTGGCATCTAATTGCCTTCAATATTGCTCAATAATGTGAATACGTGTAGCCAAAACTTGGGAAAAGTTCAACTGTTGCCAAAAACCACCTGATGTAGTTCCTTCATTCAAACAAGACAGAAAGTTAGAGGTGAGAACTCTGCTGCCAGACAACTATAATATTTTGATTTGGTTTGCATGTAAAAAGAAAAGTACATTGGCTCTTCATGGAGTTGCCAGTTGGATAAATATGATTTAGAAAGAAACTTTTAAACCAAACTATTAAACTGTTTAGAAATGGGAAAAGGAGGAACATTAATTGCAGAACCTTTACTCTTCCTACAAGTTGGTTGATTTTCCACTTTTATACAACGACACCACACAACTGTATAAGTGTATAATGTGCCAAGCAGGGTAATCATTTGGGCCATCAAATATCTTTGTGTGGTTCACTGATTTTCAAAATGCAATCCAATAAAAGTTAAATCTCTGGTGCAAAGTTTAATAGACACTTCTTGTTATATAACATCTTATGTAACTTAGACATCTGTCCTACCCATAGTGAAGTTCCAGTTTTATCCGTATCCACTAAACTGCCAAGAAGTGCTTGGCTCGAAGTTATATATAAGAATAACAGAAAAATTCAAAATTGGAACCAGGTACCACAACACTATATTTAGAGATAACATAAAATGTATCCTACCTTTAAACCAGGTGGTCCCGGATGTCCATTTACTCCTGGAACCCCAGGCCCTCCCTGAAAGCAAATAATGTAGATTTGCTGTCAAGATGACAAAATAACTGATTTTATATGATGCTCTGTACACATTTTTCCTTTCAATACATTTTAATCTTAACAATGCTTAGCAGCTAAGAGAAAGGCCATTCAGCCTGATCAGTCCACACCAGCACTCATGAACACACAAGCTTTTTCCAGCCTTCTTCATCTGCCATCAAACCCTCTGTTACCCCCTCATTCACTGGTCCTTGAATGCATCCAATTACATTAATCCAAGATGTTCCCCTAAATCAGGGGTTCTCATTCTTTTAGGCCATGAACCACTACCATTAACCAAGGTGACCATGAACTGCATGTTGGGAACCCCCTACCCTAAATAAAGTTCAAAGTAGATTTATTATCAAAGAACATATATGTCACTATATACTACCCAGACATTCATTTTCCTGCAGGCATACACAATAAATACATCAGAGAATAACAACCATTCTAGAATTAATGAAAGACCACATCAACTTGGGCTTTCAACCAGTGTGCAAAAGACAAGCTGTGGGAATACAAAAAGAAAATAAATAAATAAATAAATAAATAAATAAGCAAGCAAGCAAGCAAGCAATAAATATCAGGAACATGAGATGAACAGTCCTCGAAAGTGAGTCCATAGGTTGTGGGAACATTTCAGTGATGAGCACGTGAAGTTGAATGAAGTTATCGTTGGTTTAAGAGCCTGACGGTTAAGGGGCAATAACTGTTCATGAACCTGGTGGTGAGAGTCCTGAGGCTCCTGTACCTTTTTCCTGATGGCAAAAATGAGAAGAGAGCATGTCCTGGGTGATGGGGGTCCCTAATGATGGATGATGCTTTCCTGCAACTACGCTTTGTGTAGATGTGTTCCATGGTGTGGAGGGCTTTATCTGCAATGGACTGGGCCATATCCTAACTTTTTGTAGGATTTTCCATTCAAGGGGATTGGTGTTTCTATAACAGGCTGTGATGTAGTCAGACAATATTTGACCATGCCTAAATGACAAGCATGTAACTCCTCCTACACTTTAGCTCTCAGCTTGAATGATAGAACAACTCTCAATCCCCATATAAGGCAACCCCCATCAAGGGCAACACACATCAAAGTTGCTGGTGAACGCAACTTTCAGGACTGACAAAGGGTCTCAGCCTGAAACGTTGACTGCACCTCTTCCTACAGATGCTGCCTGGCCTGCTGCGTTCACCAGCAACTTTGATGTGTGTTGCTTGAATTTCCAGCATCTGCAGAATTCCTGTTGTCCCCATCAAGGGCAAGTTCATTCCAGTGCTGGTAAAAACGGAGGAATTGGAATTTTTGCTGCACATTCCAGCCATTTTGGGTTGCCATACAGACCTGAGACAGTGTGGGTCTTTTCTATTTCCCTTTGGATCATCTCAGCCATATTAGGAAGACTTTCAATTTCCATTAGGGAACTCACAACAAGAGGAGTGTCATCTTTTGTAATTTTTTAGGTATTTCATTTTCCAATGGTAAATGGGACAATCCATCAGCATTTCCATGATTAATTGTCCTCTTGAAATCAATCTAGTAATTGTCACTTTAAAAAGCGAGCTCATACGGCTTTGTCCATTGCCATTTCTTCCCGATCTGTAGTAATGATTTCAAGATGTGGAGTACAGTAGCCAGTTTGGCAGGAATCTGTTATAGTAATTGACAAATCCTAAATAGGATTGCAACTGTGACACTTCCTTTAGTCATGGGGCATCCACCACTGCTTGAATTTTCTCAGCACACTTGTGAAATTCTTGTGTGTCAATGGTGTGACCACAGTAAGTGATGTTTGTTTGAAAGAATTCACATTTGTTGCATCATGGTCTGAGTGCGCAATCTTCTGATCTTTTTAAACGTTGTCTTGAGATTTTGGAGATATTCCTTGTCATCCAGGTAAACACTAAATGCCTGGGCAACCTTGCAGTACTTGGTCTATAGCTTTCTGCCAGACTGCAGGTGTAGATGCTACTCCAAAAATAAGGGACCAGTGGCGTTGCCCATGGACTCCTCGCAACCTTGGAAAGAATTTCTTCAGCCTCCATGTGAGCTAGCTCGCTGGCTACTTTATCATAGATGTTATAAGGAACTGGATGGGCTTTATAAAACACAAGTGTGGCATTTTCATTAAGTACTATTTTACCTTTGTTATGTTTGAGTTTTCCAATAGCATCCTTGAACAATGCTGTGGCACAATCCAGCATCTTTCTTAATTTGCTTTCAGTTGACTCTGTTGCAGGGGATGTAGCATGCAAATGGTGGATGGATCTCCAATCACATTGTAATTGTTGCAGCCATTCACAGCTCCACAATGCTGGCCCTCCTGTTTTTACCACATGCAAGCCCAATGTGGTTTGTTGGTTGTTGTATTTCACTGCTATGAATGTCATTGACAGCACTAAGCAGTACTGCATCTGTATTGTACTGTCTCAGTACTTTTATATTTGTGTACTGCAGCACTTTTTTTAATTCGCAGTTATTTTGTAAATAACACTATTCTTTGCATTTCTGGTCAGATGCTAATTGCATTTCATTGGCTTTATATCTGTACTTGGCACAATGTCAATAAAGTTGAATCTAATCTAATCTAATCTAATCATTCCCACAGGAGTTATCTTTCTTCAGTATAAGTCCTTAGTTGTATATTTGCGTAGTTCAGCTAAAAGGCCACTCAAGCTCATTTTGTGGAATGACTGAAACAGCTGAGCCAGTGTCCAGTTCCATTTTAATTAATTTGCCACTCACTTCTGATGTAAGCCATGTTACTTGTCTCTTGTTAAATTTCACATTGTAAATCTCAAGGCTAACCTAGTCCTATATCGTTCTCATCATTATCAGATTTTTAATCAATGGCATGCAGATTACTGCTCTTTTTGAAACTGCAACTTAACATTATCTTTTTCTCTTCCCTATGCAGTCCATTTATTTTTTCTGCCTGACATGCTCTTTGAATGTGTCCTAATTTGTTGATTTTCTGCAGTTAGTCTTTAAACTTCCATTGGTCTGGTGTATGGGAGCCCCTGCCACAATAGTAACATAATTCATTCACCAGGGCGGGTTTCTGTTTAGACGTTGCAATTTTGTTCATGCTCACTTTCATTCCTGATTGCAATTCAATTGCATCTCTGGCTGCTGTTTCCATTGATACACCAATTTCAACTGCTCTTTTAGATATGAGTTGTGCTTTAGTTAGGAGCCAGTTTTGAATGCTTTCTTGCAAGATTCCACAAACCAAATGACCCCTTAGTACATCATTAAGCCCATCAGACAATTTCTTCAATTCAACCACGTAAGCTGAAGTGGACTCCCCTTCCTTTTGATTCTGCTTATGAAACTTAAAGCATTGTGCAATCAACAATGGTTTAGATTTTAAATGCTCCTGCATTGCGATCATAATATCAGCAAAGCTTATATCGGCTGGTTTGGTTGGACTTAACACTTTAAACTTCTAAGCAAACTGCATGCTTTCCCACTTTTGCAGTCAACAATACTGACACTAGCTTTTCAATCTGCTATTTCATTTGCTTCAAAATACTACTCAATTTCTTCGGTATACATCATCCAGTTATCTGTTGTGCAATCAAACATGTCTATCTTTTCAATGTAGCTTACCATTTCTCCATTTTAAAAAAATTATTATCT
Source organism: Mobula birostris (assembly GCF_030028105.1). NCBI lineage: Eukaryota > Metazoa > Chordata > Chondrichthyes > Myliobatiformes > Myliobatidae > Mobula > Mobula birostris. Next base: position 127,928,656 of record NC_092370.1, read on the forward strand.
CCCAGTACTTACTGACCATGAACCCCCGGTCACACTTGTTGCTTGTTAACTTAGTCTATTTTCTGCCTTTCTTAAAAAAAGACTCAAAATTTTTTCTTCCTTTCCGAGGAAAAACATGCTGGTACAGTAGGTAGTTATCTTCGGTTCATTTTAAAACTTCCTCATCAGCACTGTTAATGTTTTGTAACTCCAGAAACTAATTTAAAGAAAAATGCAGGAGCCCGGATACTTGAGTACTTATTTTTCTTCTTTGTTAGTGCTGATGTATGCCATTCATGTACTTCTTACATATAATCCATCATGAATTATGTAAACAAAAAATGCTTTATCAAATAATATATTTACAATGCTGAAATATTACTGAAATATTAAATATACTACACTCAGTACAATGACTGAGGCTGTTCGACTCAGGGTGCCAGCTCTCCACCACTCACCAACTTCGACACCTGTGCATTGAAATGGAGAAGTTGGAATGGAGCTGGACGATGGGGGAGAGCATCAGCACTCATGATCTGCTGGACTCAGTAGAGAGACCAAGGGTGGAGTGTGGATGTAGAGGGATGAGGAGCTTATACCAGGGATGCTGGAGTAAAACAAAAAAAAAACGCATGTAGCCATTGTTTCTGAGTGAAATGGTCAATACAGGTGGGACTAGTACTTTATGTTTTAATTAATTTCTAGTTCTTCAACCATTTTTTTCTTTTGGCAACTGTAAAAATAGCACTTTTTTTGTAAAATGCTTCTGCTCTCAGAAGGATTGTTGGGGTGACAGGGCCTCAGGATACACCACCTGAGGCTGAGACACCTACAGTAGCTGACTGGATAATTCTGCAACATCTCACATGTCCAGGGCAAGTTGGTGTGGGGGTGATTGGTGGGTATAGGAGAGTAGTGAGCAGGACTGGGAACTAAGTTGAAGATCTGTCCGATAAGACAAAGGATTTCCTTTATGGTTGCTACCACTAAAAGTATGCACAAGCCTCAGTGGCTAGTTCTCACTTTCATCGATTGAACTCCACAAAGTTAATGGGATGAAATATGGAGTTGAGTACAAAACAGCATCAATCTCACACACAATATTTGACTCTGGCAAAAAAGATGGAAATGTTTTTCTCTTGCTTCTGGAATATTTATTTATTGTACTATAATGTATTAATCATCATTTGCTAGATTTGTTTAATGCATTTACTGTCATGTTAGCTATGCTATCCAGAGTGAGAGCAGAGTGGGTGTGGGCAGGGGTGAACCAGCTTTTTGATGTGGAACTTATTAAAAGTCATTGAAAGTGCACTTATTCAGGGTATATCATCACGATGGCTCCAGTGAACCACGGCAGCATACTGCGGGCTGCTTATAAAACTTCTAAATATACTTCTTTTGAATTACTCTCACTGCAATCTGCAGCATGCAATTTCATTCTAAGCAGCACACTTTTGAACCACCTTAATGAACTAGCGATTTCATGATCTTCTGAAGGACTCTGCAGACTTAACTCTCAAGCATGCAGGTGCGGCACCTTTATACGGATGAAAGTATATTGCCATGACCAGAAGTGAGGAAGAAGGGATGGACACCAAGTCAGGCTGAAATGCAGAGAAATGAGATTCCCTCTCCCCCGCATCTTGTTAACAAATGTGCAGTCACTGGAGAATATGACTGAGGACCTTGGGGCAAGATTGCTGTATTAGAGGGAAATGAGGAATTGCTGCACTCTGTTTCATGAAGACATGGGTCACTCTGGACACTGCCAATGATAAGACCCAAAGGCTTCTCGATACATGGGATGGACCAAACCACTGATTCAGAGAAGGCAAAAGGTGAGGATGTGTGTTTCATGATAAAGTTTGTGGTGCTCCAATGTAACGATTTTGTCGTACTCTTGTTCCCCCCACCTGGAACATCAAAAGGTTAAGTGCCAACCATTCTTCTTACCAAAAGAGTTCTTCTCCATGATTCTGACTGCAGTTCACATACCACCAAAAGCAGATGGTAATAAGCCACTCGAGATCTTGAATGCTGCCATCACCAAACAAGAAACAGTCCACCCAAACACATTTCAAATCATAGTCAGTGATTTCAATCAGGCTTGTTTGAAGAAATCACTGTCAATTACCATCAGTATAAAACCTGCAGCACCAGGGGTCCCAAAACCTGGACCATTGCTTTACTGAGATTAGAAATGCCTACCATTCCATGCCCAGACCTCAATACGGGAAATCAGATGACTTGGCTGTCCTCCTCCTATCTGCATACAGGCAGAGGCTAAAGAGCAAAGCGCCTGAGATAAGGACAAGAAAGAAGTGGTCGTGGGAGGCAGAGAAGTGGCTAATGTGATTGCTTTGAGTTGGTGGACTGGGCTGTGTTCAAGGACTCATCAGAAGAACTGAATGAATACATCACGATTATCACAGACTGTATAAGAAACAGTCATTGATGAGTGTGTCCCCACCAAATCATTCTGTCCTCCCCAAACAGAAGCCCTAGATGAATTATGAGATCCACAATCTGCTAAGGGCCAGATCAGAGGCGTTCAAGTCTGCCAACTGAGACAGATACGAGGTCCAGGCACAATCTCTGGAAAGCCATCTCACAGGCAAAGTGGCAATTTCAGACTAACTTTGAATTTTTGAAGGATGCTTAACGGCTGTGACTGGGCTTGAATGCTATTATCTCTTACAAAGTGAAACCAAGCAACATAGCTGACAACAGGGCTTCACTCCCAGGTGAACCTAATGCCTTCTCTGCTCTCTTTGACTGTCAAAACATGGAGTAACCTTCACAACCTTCCACACCCACCCCCCAATGAACCTGTGATGTCAGTCTCTGAGACCGACGTGAGACTATCCTTCAAGAGGGTGAACACGCGGAAAGCAACCGGCTGGCTTTGAGTAACTGGCCAAGTACTAAAGACCTGTGCTGACCAACGGGCTGGAGCGTTCACTGATATCCTTACACTCCTGCTTCAGCAGAATGAAGTGACCACCTGCTTCAAGCAGGCTTCAATTATAACATTGCCCAAGGACATAGTAACCTACCTCGATGACAATAATGCAGTAGCACTTACATCCACTGTCATGAAGTGTTTTGTGAGGTTGGTATCATATCAACTCCCACTTGAGAAGCGATTTGGATCCACTCCAGTTTGCCTACCAGCACAATAGGTACACAACAGATACCATCATATTGGCTGTCACTCAATCATGGAACATAAGCACAGCAAAGTGCATACATCAGGATGAGCTTTATCGACTACAGCTTGGTAGTCAATACCATCATCCCCTCAAAACTAATCAATAAGCTACAAGAACATGGTCTCAATACTTCCTTGTGCAATTGGATCCTCGATTTGCAGACTCTAGTCATTCCTGATTGGCAATATCTCCTCTACAATCTCCATCAGCACAAGTGCACCACAAGGCTGTGTGCTTAGACCCTGCTCTACTCACCTTACACTTGTGAGTGTGTGGCTGAGTGCAGCTCCAATGCTCTATTCAAGTGTGCTGATGATAGGATGAATCAAAGGTGGTGACAAATCAGCATATAGGAGGGAGACTGAAAACCTGCTGACTGGTGCTATAACAACCACCTCCCCACCACTGAACACATCTACATGGAACGCTGTCGCAGGAAAGCAGCATCCATCGTTAGGAACCCGCACTGCCCAAGTCATGCTCTCTTCTCAATGCTGCCATCAGGAAGATGGCACAGGAGCCTTAGGACTCACATCATCAGGTTCAGGAACAGTTATTAGCCCTCAACCATCATGCTCTTGAACGAGTGGGGATAACTTCACTTAACTATGGACAATCTATGGACTCTCCTTCAAGGACTCTTCATCTCCTGTCCTCCATATTATTGCTTATTTATTTATTCTTTTGTACTTACACAATTTGTTGTCTTTTGCACATTGGTTGTTTATCCATCCCGTTGGCTGCGGTCTTTCATTGATTTTATTACGTTGCTTGAATTTACTGGATATGCACACAAGAATACAAATCTCAGGACTGTATATGGTGACATATATGTACTTCGATAATAAATTTCCTTGATCTTTGAATCATGCTCCTGCTTTGGTGCCTTGTACTGTAGATGTTGGAAAAGCCTGGGAATGTTAGGAGTTGAGTTACTTCCTGAAGGTTTGCAAATGGAATGGATTTTTTCATTTGTAGAACAATGACCTCAGTATAAACATTAAACCTGCAAAAAGCATCTTGTATATTTATGTCTTGCATCAGGAAACACCACAAATGTTTTAATACATGGAAGAACTAGGGACACAAAATATTCTGCAGATGCTAGGGAGATAGCTGTCAAAGTTATCCTTGTATAATGAATTGAAATGGTCAAAATGGTCTTTCTCAACCATGACTACTCACGACAACAACTCAAGGATAAGAGAAATTACTATCTAACCTTGAACTTTTGGAAGTGGAGAAATTTGAGGAGTGGGTGATCTACATGACACTGCTGGGATCTTAAAAGGAAATGGAACTGGCATTGGTTTATTGTTGCCACATGTACAGACATGTGAAAAACTCGTCATGCATACCATTCCTATAGATAAAATCATTACACAGTGCACTGAGGTAGAACAAGTTAAGCAAATAACAATGCATACAAACTACAAAATTTGTGCCTTTCCGAAGGTTCCCGAGCTCTCCTTAAACCTCGCACCATTTCCCAGCAGCGCCTGCGCGCGATGATCCCCGTGACATGAAGCTAGAGCTGACCACTAACACAGTGACAGCAGTGCTCTTTTCCATGAAAAAGTCTCTAAAGTTACTTAAAGTTCAGCATCTTACTGCAGATTTCAACGCTGTTCCCGGACTGCTGCTGTGATGCTGCTGGGTCCTCCCGATGTTCCAGGCAGAAGCAGCACTCAGGCAGTGGGTTCCATCCGGTCTATCAGTGGATTCTTACTATTCCTTTTAAATTTTATTTTTTTTTTTGCCTCTAGGTCCCAATACTGTCTAGAAACTCTAGTTTGACTTGACAGTGTGGGTTGGACCTTCTGGGTGCTGGAGGCATCTATTGGTTCCTGGCCACATTTCTAACTTCCACACTGTTCACGTTATCAACAGTTGATAGGGACAGATCCCTGTTGTATCCTGCAGACAATCTGTGGTGAACTTAAATGATTTATTCCGTTACAAAAGCATACCACAGATGCAGATCAAATGATGGTCGACCATAAATAAGTCATGAAATTGTGAAAATACAAAACAGGCAACAGGGACCGTATTCACGTACCTAGAGATATCCTGAGGTCTAAATTATAATAACAATTGCAGTATTTCAGGAATAGGCTGTGAAAATACCTTGTCTGGAAGCAAAACTAGCAGTTTTCCAACATGTGCCATTATAAAAAATCTGATTTGCAGCAAAAATGCCATAACTTTACCAGATTTTGACAAACTAAGTAATCCATCATTTCCTTGAGAGACAATCGTGACCTTAAATACACTTACTGAAAGACCATGTTGCCCAGGAGAGCCAGGATTTCCTTGTTCACCTCTGCTACCCTGAAATGAAATAGATTCATAATTTAGTTACAAAGTCATACAGCATAGAAAAAGGCCCCTCTGATCTAACTCATCCATGCCAACCAAGGTGAATATTTAGGATAATGGCATTTGCCCATGCTTTGCCAACCTTTCTCTAAACTATTCCTATCCTATATACCTGTCCAAATGTCTTTTTAACATTGTGATTGCATCCACCCTATAGCTTCCTCTGGCAGCTCACTCCAAACACAAGAAAAAAGTTACCCCTCAGGTGTTCTTTAAACCTTTCTGCTCTCTCCTGGTTTTTGGTTCTCCAGAACTGGGGTGGGGTGGGGGGGGGGACTCTGACCATTCATTATGTCTATGCCCCTCATGATTTTATAAATATTGATAAGGTCACCATCAGCTTCCTGCACCCCAGACATAACACAGGCTTCTAATCTGTAAAATAACCCTTCACTACCATTTCTCCGACTCCTACCACAAAGTAAATTTTGCATTTAGTTGGTTAGCTCATGGATCCCATGCGATATAACTTTTTGCATCAGCCTACCATGTGGAACCTTGTCAAATGGCTCGTTAAAGTCCACATAGATAACATATACTGTACTGCCCTTGACAATCCTCTTGGTCACCTCCTCAAAAAACTCAACTTGAGAGACATGATTTCCCTTGCGCAATGACCATCCCTAAACAAGTTATTACCCAAGTCCATCTTAGTGAGGGTGGTCGATATGCACAATTAAACACTTATTTTAAGGTAACTACAGAGATCAGTGCAATAAATTAAACTTATCATGACCCTGACGTAGCAGTTACTCACCTATCCTGACTAATTAGCATGTGGTCTTTGCCATATTTTGTCTGACAATGCTCCTGTGAAGTTATGTGGGACAATACGTGCACGTGAATATTGCTTGCTGAACGTCGTCCATTATGGTCTCATTAGAGATTAGTTTTACAAGACAAACATTTCACGGAGAATTTTAATTAAACCAAAACAGGACAGTTCTGACTGTTTCCCTTTCCACAGTTGCTGACTGACCTGCTGAGTTTCCAGCAAACACGAGGAATTTCAGTTTACATTTCAGATTTAAGGCATCTGTAGTATTTTGAAGTTAAAGTCTGGAATAGCAAGCAAGCACTTTTGCCTGCCTGAAAAGACTGTGATGATTTATGCTTCGTAACTGCTTCAAGTGCAGGGAATTAAAACCACAGTCATCCACTTAAAAGCACAACAGAAAAACATTCTGTACTGCCAGTAAATAATACAAGCATTAACTGGTTCCCTGTCAACATGCAATATTGAGTTTCTCCTTACTATCAAAGTAAACTGGTGAAGTCCAAATATTATTATACAATTGCATTGGCTTTGTGGCCAGTAACATCAACCACGTCATAATCTTGCTCTCAAAAAACACCAATTTCATGTAGCTCTCTATTAATATGCAAACTGGGAAGCAAGCTCAAGGGAAGGAGAGCTACATCGAGATGAAAATTGGCACAAATGACATTCACCCTCAGCTTCCCTATAGTTTTGTAGAATTCGCCATAATTGCATCTCTGTTTGGAACACACAGCAATCTGGTTTTAGAACATAGAACATTGCAGCACAGTACAGACAATTCAGCCCACAATATTGTGCCAACCTTTTAATCTACTCTTAAATCAATCTAATCATTCATTCATTTCTACACAGTCCTCCAATTTTCTATCATCCATGGATCTCTCTAGAAGTTTCTTAAATGTCTCTAATGTATCCGCCTTTATCACCATCCCTGACAATGTGTTTCATACACTCATCACCCTGTGTAAAGAACTTACTTTGACATCCCCTCTATACTTTCCACCAATCACCTAAAAATTATGCCTCCTCATATTTGCCATTTCCATCCTGGGAAAGTCAATCTTTTCACCTTGTATACCTCTATTAAGTCACCTTTCACCTTCTTTCACTGCAAAGAGAAAAGCCTCAGCTCAATCAACCGATCCTCACAAGACATGCTCTCTAATCTGAGCATCATCCTGGGAAATCTCATCTGCACCCTCTCTAAAGCCTCTACATCGTTCCTATAATGAGGCAACCACAACTGAGCACAATAACACACATAAAATGCTGGAGGAATTCAGCAGGCCAGGCAGCATCTATGGAAAAGAGTACAGTCAATGTTTCGGGCTGAAATCCTTCAGCAGGACTGGAGAAAAAAAGCTGAGGAGTAGATTTGAAAGGTGTGGGGAGGGGAGAGAGAAACACCAGGCGATAGATGAAACTTGGAGGGGGAGGGATAAAGCAAGGAGCTGGGAAATTGATTGGTGAAAGAGACAGAAGGCCATGGAAGAAAGAAGAAGGGGGGGGCGGGGGAAGCACCAGAGGGAGGCGATGGGCAGGCAAGGAGATAACAAGAGACAGGGACAAGGGGAAGGGAAATGGAGAAGTGTGGGGTGGAGGCATTACTGGAAGTTTGAGAAATTGATGTTCATGCCATCAGGTTGGAGGCTACCCAAACAGAATATAAGGTGTTGTTCCTTCAACCGAAGTGTGGCCTTATCCCGACAGTGGAGGCCATGGATGAACATATCAGAATGAGAATGAGATTAAAATGGCTGGCCACTGGCAGATCCCGCTTGTTCTGGCCGACGGAACGTAGATGCTTGGCGAAGCGTCTCCCAATCTATGTTGGACTATTGAACACAATAATTCAAGAGTGGTCTAACCAGAGTTTTACAGAACTGCAACATTACTTCGCGGCCTTGAACTCAATCCCCTGACTAATGAAGGCCAACACACCGCTTACCTTGTTAACCACCCTATCAACCTGTGTGGCAACTTTGAGAGATCTGTAGATGTGGATTCCAAGAATCATGTCATTAACCGTGTATTCTGCCTTCAAATTTGATCTTTCAAAATGAATCACTTCATATTTCTTCAGATTGAACTCCATCTGCCACCTCTCAGACCCGCTCTGCAGCCCGTCAATATCCCACTGTATCCTACGACAACTTTCTATCCTACTCACAATTTCCACAACCTTCATATCACCTGCAAACTTACTAACCAACTCTTCCAATTCCTCATCCAAGTCATTTATAAAAATCACAAAGTGCAGGAGTTCCAGAACAAATCTCTGAAGACAGTAGGAGTGCAAAGATAATTGCCAAAGGCATAGTAATCTCTTCCCCTGCTTGCCGTAGTAACCTGGGGTATATCCTATCAACACTGGGGAGTCATCTAGCCTAATGTTTTTCAAAAGTTCATGCTGGTCTTCTTTCTTAATGTCAAGGTGTTCCAATCTATCAGTTGATATTGCGCTACCCTCACAATCATCAATATCCCTCTCACTGGTGAATACTGGAGCAAGGTATTCATTAAGGACCTCCCATATCTCCATCGACTTCAGGAACATTTCCTCTTCTATCCCCGATCAATCCTATCGTCAGTCTAGTCATCCTCCTCTTCTTCACATGTACCGTGTATTCACATGTACCGTGTAGAACACCTTGGGGTTTTCCTTAATTCTACTCGTCAAGGGCTTCTCTCCTAATCCATTCTTCAGCTCCTCCCTGGCTACCTTGTAATTATCTAGAGCCCTGCCTGATCCTTGCTTTCTGAACCTTATTTAAGCTTCCTTCTTCTTCTTGTACCCCCTACCAACCTTCCCCTGTATCAATAGGATAAACTTATAAAGAACCCCATGCAAGTGCTTCCTAAACAATGTCCATATTTCCATTGTGCATTTCCCTGAGTACAACATTCCTGAATTAAGCTCCCAAGTTCCTGCCTAATAGTGTCGTAATTCCACTCCCACAATTAAATTAGCTCCTTAGAGACCATTTTAAGGAATTGGAGGTGCAGCTCAATGACCTTCGTCTCATGTAGAAGAATGAGAATAGATAGGAACAACAGGGTGTAGTCAACCCTAAGTTGCAGAAGACAGGTAACCACGTGATTGTGAGGAGAGAGAAAGGGAATAGGTAGCCAGTGACTAAAACAACCCTAAGGAACTGGGAGTACAAAAAGAATAGGTCACACCTGAACACAAGGTGGAAATTTTCTTTGCAGGCTGGTTTGTAAAAGCTTTTGGCAAGGGTTTAAACTAATTTTGCAGGGGAATGGGAACCAGAATGATAGGGCTGAGGATGGGGCAGATGGTATACATACATATGCAGTGTGTGATCATACTGTGAGGAAGGCAGATGATAGGGCAACACTGTAGTAAATGGGATGAGATAAAGTGCAATATGGGGGGAAAAGTTGATGAATACAGGAGTGAAGGTGTTATATTTGAATGCAAACAGTATATGGAATAAGGTATCTGAGAGCTCTGTTAGAAATTAGCAGGTACAATGTTTTGGGCAATACTGAATAGTGGCTGAAAGATCATAGTGGGGAGTTTAACATCCAGTGATACACATTGTATTGAAAGGACAGACAGGTAGGCAGAGGAAATAGAGTGGCTCTGTTGGCAAAAAAATTGAAATCAAACTCTTGGAAAGAGGTGACATGGGATTGGAAGAGGTACTGTAGTCTCTTTGTGGGTAGAAACTGCGAGGGTAAAAAGACACAGATGGGAGTTACAGTATATACAGGCCCCTTGAACAGTAGCCAGGAAATGGGCTACAAATTACAAGGGGAGATAGAAAAGGCATATAAACACAACAATGCTGTGATAATCATGAGGATTTCAATATGCAGGTAGACTGGGAAAATCAGGTTGGTGCTAGATGCCAAGAGAGGGAATTTGAAGAATACCTATGAGATGGCAATTTTGGATTGCATGTTGTGTAATGAACCAGATTTGATTAGGGAACTTAAGGTAAAGGAAACCTTACAATGTGTATTGGAATTCACCCTGCAACTGGAGAGAGAGAAGATAAAGTCAAACTTAGAGTTAAAAATACACATGAACTAACATGTTAACTGTCCTGTGCTATTACCAGTGGGATCATCAGTTGATCTGCCACCTGTCTTCAGGAGTTTCAGCCCGCTTATGATCAAGACTCCCTCGAGGTGGTGGGCCAGCAGTGCTAAAGCACCACCTCCCACTGGTGAGCTTAAAAACTTGGCATCTGCCTCTATCAGTCACTTTCATCCAACAGATAGTCTGCTCTTCAGGTGTCTATGCAACTACTGAAGGGTTTGCAAGATATGTATACACTGTCTGACTATCTGCCCCTCTGGACATACTTGGTCTACACCCATGCTGATCCTTTCTCTGCTGCCTCAGCTACAGCCCTGCTGGTTGACTTGATCTCCCTTCTAGTGGTCAAGGTCACGCAGCCACTTCTGGAAAGTGAACGCAATAAACCCACGGCAGCCTACTTCAAATGGATAGCATGAGACCTTCCACCCTCTGTCTCTGCACTCTGATCTTAATTCTGCATACTTGGTTAACTTGCGCTCATGGGCTTCATCGATGTTGTCTTCCCAGGGGACTGTGAGTTCACCAATAACCACTTCTCTACTGGTGTCAGACCATACGATTATATCTGGACGCAATGTTGTGAAAGCTATTTGCTCCGGGAAACTGCCTTTCCCGTCCAGGTCAGCCTTGACACACCAATCATTGGCTGAAGAAAGTATGCTTGATCGTGAGCCTGTGCTGTACACCCTTGACTTGGAGCCTTCTTTCACAAATAATATGCGATGTTCTGTGCAGCATGGTGCATGAGATAAGTTGTGCTGCAGTACTCTCTGCTCAACTGCTTCTGTTACAACTTTGAGAACGTTGTTATGTCTCCAAGTGTACATGCCGCTGGAAAGATTGACTCTGCATGCACTCAAAATATGTTGAAGTGTTCCCTTCTCGCCACAAGCAGCCCACCTGCCTGTCTTATCTTCATACCAGGTGCTGAGGTTGGCAGGTGTTTGGAGCAGATCGTACGCTGCTCTGCATAGAACAGAAATACGGAGCGGTTCCATCTGCCACAGAACATTCCAAGATAGATGTCGTTGCTCAACACTTTCCCACCAAGTCCAAGCCCCTTGTTTGGCCAGGCCAGCTGTTTTAGCTAACCTCTTCTCCTCTTCTACCTCTCGTATTTCTTGTGTTACAAGCTCACGGCACTCCTTACCTGTAGAAGGTGACCACCACTTGTGGGTTGTCCACCCAAGTCCCTGGTGGCCTAACTGGATAGTCCCAACCGTCTCCTTGTGCTTCAGTCTAGACTCTGCCTCATCAACTGCTACACGGGCTGACCACTTCCTGTCTGATCTCACATTTGGCTGGGTATTCTTGATGACAGGGTCTTTTGAGTCTCGAAGAATCAAGAATGATCTTACCTTGGCAACCTTGACCTCTTCAACAAGGGATTGCACTGGGATGGTAAACTTTGTCTGGCTACTGTGGATTGCAACATTGGTGAGGCTGCTTGGTACTCCAAGCCACTTTTTCACATGCTTGTTGATCTTCCGTTCCATTGCCTCAACATGGGACATTGCCACTTCATAGACAGTTAGTGGCCACATTATCCATGGCATCAGTCCATACTGCAAGCACCACAACTTCAACTTGCCAGGCAAGCCACACTTGTCAACAGACATCAGACCTCTATTGATCTGTTCTCCTGTCTCTTGAACCCTCTTGGTGTCTCTCAGCTCCTCTGTGTACCATCGCACAAGGCTCTTAACTGATTGGTCCTGAATGGATGGAATCTCCTCTCCACAAAGGGTGAAATGAAAGTCAACCAGCTTTCCTATCCTAAGAACAAGGCTCCTTGACTTCTTGGTCTTGAACTTCATTCTTCCCCAATCCATGAGCTCCTCGAGTCTAGATAGTACATTTTCCACTGCCTCCGTGCTGGGACCCAAAAGGGTGAGATCGTCCATGAACGCTTGTATTGGTGGTAACTCCCTTCCGCCATCAAGTGCGACACCTGGTCCCACTGATTCTGCAGTCCTCACAATGACCTCCATGGCTAACACAAAAAGGATGGGTGAAATCACACATCCCATTGGGATTCCAACATCCGAGCTCTGCCACCGAGTTGTAAACTGCTGAGTGGAAAACCTCATCCAGAAATCGTTGCAGGACCGCATAACAAAGTTCCTCACCTTAGCAGGAATCCATAGGAATTCCATCGCAAACTCAATCAGGACATGGGGAACAGAACCATATGCATTTGCCAGATCAAGCCAAACTACAGCCAGATTTATTCTCAACCTTTTTGACTCCTGGATGTATGCCATATCATACTAGAATGTTCAAGGCAGCCAGGGAAGCCTGGTATTCCTGCTTTCTGCACAGATGTATTTACCAATCCATTCTCTATCACAAATGAAGATATTCTTTCTGCCAGAAAGCCAAACATAATCTTCCCCTCTACATTCAGGAGTGAAATTGGTCGGAACTGATTCAATGTAGAAGAATTCTCTTCCTTCGGGATGTATACTCCTTCAGCCTCACTCCATGACAAAGGAACAACACCTTGTCTCCACACCACCTTTAACAATCTTCACAAGTATTTCCTCAGCTCTTCACACTTCTTGAACACCTTATACGGCACTCCATTAGGTCCTGGCACTGAGCCTGACCTTGCCTTCCTGATGAACCGTTCGACTTCTGCCAGTTTGGGTTCTGACAGATCGAACTTCACTCCTGGCTTGGTAGGATTCACAAGCCCTGAAATGTCAAGCAAAGGAGCCTCCTGCTGTTCGTTAGAGTAAGTGCTTGCCAGGTGATCCTCAAGTTCTTGTTTAGAGATGTTAAGCTGCCCACTCTTACTTTGTTCAAACAGTTTCTTTGTGAACTCATGAGGGTTCTCAAAGAACGACTTTCTTGCCTTCTCTCTCTTCTTTCTCTTTTTACGTTGTGACTCTGCACGACAGAGTGATGCTAACTTTATTCGAAAATGCTCTCGGAGATCAGCAAGCCCTGGCTTGTCACCCTCACTTGCTACCTTCCACCTCTGTCTCAACAATCTAAGCTCTCTCCTCAACCTACTAATCTCCTTCTGGTGCCTGCTTGGTTGCTGTGTAGGCTTTGCTTTCTTCAACTCAACCAAACCAAACCTGTACTTTCCAACATCATAAATCAAATTGCCCATCACTTCCAACTTTCTCTTTGATGTTCCCCTGAGAGTGTTCTTCAACATCATACTGATATCCTCATCAAACACACACTAAGCCTTCTCATCTGCCATTGCTGGCCACTTGACCTCCCTCTTCCCTACCTCCTCACCACCGCCATCATGCGAAGGATCTACCTGGGTACTGTGGTCTGAAACCTGACCTGGGTTATCTCTCATCTGACCTGGAGTATGATGCCTCTCTCCAGAGCGAATTGCTGTGGCTTGTGAATCAGTGGTTGAAAAGACCACATCACCTATGCTTGGTAAAGTAATCTCATCTTCATCCACTGGGATGGAATAGCACCTCAACTTTGCTTGGTGGATTCGTACACCTTTAATGCTGGAAAACGCTTTCCCACACCAACACACTGGACATTCAGAGCCTCTTATCCTAGCTCTTGGTCGTAGTCGTTCCCTGTAATTAACTGTATCCGTCCCATTGGGTCCATCATTCTCCCTCCCTCTCGGAGGACCCCGAGGGTATGTTTCCCCGTATAAACTAGAAGCTTCAAGAGGTGGGTGCTCTTCTGAGCTGGTGCCTGGTCTGCCAATCCTGACACCCCCGGTGCCAGTCTACCCTGGCTGTCCGCTGTCTCTCCACGCTGTCACCAGACTATTCCCAGTTGCCATCCAGACTATTCCTGGTAGTCACTGGTGTCCAGAACAAAAGAGTTAAAAATACACTTGGACTAAGATCAGTATTACCATGGAATAATGGGAACTACAAAGGCATGAGTAAGGAGCTGGCCAAAGAAGGGGACACTAGCAGAGATGATGGCAGAAAAGCAATTGCTGGATTTTCTGGGGGCAATTCAGAAGGTGCAGATTAGGTACATCCCAAAGATGAAGAAGTATTCTAAAGGAAGAATGAGGCAACCTTGGCTGACAAGGGAAGTCAAAGTCAGCACAAAAACAAAAGAGAGGTCATATAATATAGCAAAAGTTAGCAGGAAGTTAGAGGATTGGGAAGCTTGGAGAAACAGAGGGCAGCTAAAAAGCCATAAGAGAGAAAAGACAAGATATGAAGATAAGCTAGCCAATAATATAAAAGAGGATACCAGAAGTTTTTTCAGCTTATATAAAGAACAGAAGAGAGGCCAAAGTGGATATTGGACCATTGGAACATTACACCAGGGAGGCAGTAATAGGGACTATGAAATGGAAGATGAACTTAATAAGCATTTTGCGTCAGTCTTCAATGTGGAAGACGCTAGCAGTATGCTAGAAATTTGAGAGTGTCAGGGGGCAGAAGTGAGTGTTGTTGCTATAACTAGGGAGAAGGTGCTTGGGAAGATGATAGGTCTGAAGGTAGATAAATCACCTGGACTACGGGGTACATCCCAGAGATCTGAAAGAAGCTGAAGACATTGTGGCAGTAGAGTAACAATTTTCAAGAATCATTAGATTCTGGAATGGTTCTGGAGGATTGGAAGTTGCAAATATCACTCCACTCTTCAAGAAGGGAGGGAGACAGAAGAAATGAAGTTATAGGCAGGTTAGTCTGACATCAGTGGTCAAGTCACATCCAGCCAAGTTTATTATCATTTAACTACATACATGTATATAACATATAAAAACATAATATATAGAAACAAGACAACGTTTCTCTGAACCAGGATGTAAAGCACAGAAGAACACATAACACATACAACACACGATAACTTGTGAAGGTAAGGATAAAATCTACAGATGAGTCATGCATAAATAGCAAACTAAAGTGCATTAACATTAAATATTGTAAGGTACAGAACAGGACTAACCAGTGACACTTCAAATACAATACAGCAGGGAGTTCAGAAGCCTAATGGCCTGGGGGAAGAAACTTTTTCTCATCCTGACCATTCTTGTTTTTATGCATCATGTTCTCCTGCCTGATGGTAGAGAGTCAAAGAAGATGCCGGATGGATGGATGGTATCCTTGATAATTCTATGGTCCTGCGTTTGCAGCACTCCTGATAAATGTCCCCGATGGATGGTCCCCTATGATCCCCTCAGCTGTTCTCACAGTCCTTTGTAGGGATTTCTGATCCGATGCTCGACTGCTCCCATACCAGATGGAGATGCAACTTATCAGGATGCTCTCAATGTAAAATGCAGTTAAGATGTAGGGGCTGGGGGTAGAGGGAGGAGCCTTGCTTGCCTCAACCTTCTTTGGAAGTGGAGGCACTGCTCTGCCTTCTTGTTTCGGGAGGTGATATTAAGGGACCAGGTGAGGTCATCCATGATGTGAATTCCCAGGCACCATTGTGCTCTTAACTCTTCCTAGGGAGGAGTCAGTATTCACAGAGGCGGAAGGCTTATCTGCACCTTCCTGAAGCCCACAATGATTTCCTTTATCTTCTCCATGCTCAGGATTAGACTGTTCTTTGCACACCAATCCACCAGCCGCTCCACTTCCTCTATACTTAATCTCATCATTGTTCTTGATAAGGCCGACCACTGTTGTATCATCCGCAAACTTGATGACATGGTTTGAGCTGGATCCTGCGACACAGGGAGTGCCAATGCTTGGTGTAGTGGGATGAGGGGCACTGCTGCCCACATGGGCTGACTGTGGCCTTACTATTAAGGAGTCCAGTATCCAGTTGCTGAGGGTGGTATTGAGACCCAGCAGAGTCTACTTTCTAAATAGGGAGAAAATTCAAAACTCAGAGTTGCAAAGAGACTTGGGGGTCCTCGTGCAAGTCTTCCTAAAGGTTAACTTGCAGGTTGAGTTGGTGGTGAGGAAGGCAAATGGAATGTTAGAATTCATTTCAAAAGGACCAGAATATAAAAACAAGAATATAATGCTGAAACTTTATAAGGCGTTGGTCAGACCCTACATGGAGTTTTGGGCCCCTCACCTAAGAAAAGATGTGTTGCCATTGGAGAGGGACCCAAGATGGTTCACAAGAATGATTTCAGGAATGAATGGGTTAATGTATGAGGTGCATTTGATGGCTTTGGGTCTGTACTCACGGTTGTTTAGAAGAGTGAAGGGGGATCTCATTGAAATCTATCAAGTATTGAAAGGTCTGAATAGGGTGAATGTGAGGAGGATGTTTCCTTCTGTGGCAGAAGTATAGGACCGAGGGCACAGCCTCAGAATAGAGGGATGTCCATTTAGAACAGAGATGTTGAGGAATTTCTTTAGCCAGATGGTACTGAATTTGTGGAATTCAGTGCCACAAACAGCTGCGGAAGCCAAGTCAATCAGTATATTTAAAGCAGAGGTTGATAGGTTCTTGATTAGTCAGTGCATCAAAGGTTATGGGGAGAAGTCAGGAGGATGGAATTGAGAAGGATAATAAATCAGCTATGATGGAATGCTGGAGCACACTCAATGGGCCAAATGGCCTAATTCTGCTCCTATGCCTTATGGTCTTAAATACTGTCCTATATAGTCTGTTCCAAGGCTGTAGTAAAGGTCAGATAGTTATGGTCACTGTCTCTGAAATGCTCATCCACTGAGAGATCTGACACTGGACATGGTTCATTGCTTAGCATCAGATCCAGTAAGGCCTTTCCTGCAGTCAGCCTGCCTGTCTATACATTGTGGCTGAAAAGCTACTTGGACACACTAAACAAATTCCACTCCATCTAAACCTTTTGCACAAGGGAGATATCAATCAATGTTAGGGAAGCTGAAATCACCCATGACCACAACCCTGTTCCTTTTGCACCCATCCACATTTTGCTTCCCCATCTGTTCCTCATTGTGCCTCCTTACTGCTTGTAAGGAGCTGCAGCTGGATCTAGTTATCAGGGAGAACTCCCAAATCCTACATGAAGAACACACTGCTGTCCCTAGCCCATTCTCACTACACCACCGGCCAGTGAAAGACAGAGAAAGAAGGAAACTTACCAGAAACCTACCTCAGCCTTTGCCTCTCCTCACTTAAGCCTCTTCAGCCAAAGCCACTAACACTGATCCACTCCAACAATGGCCACTCCACTTAAACCTAACCTTCCCAAGTGCCAAGCACTCAAATATTGCAGGAATGCAATCAACTGATTGATCTTGCTGTTTTCTTTTCCAAAACTCGCGCTAAAAAACTGCAGGCCAATGGCTCTACCAACGACAACAGCATCGACCCTGGTGTCTTTTTAACAGTATAATTGTTAATGTTATATTAATTAAACTCACTGACACAGGAAGAGGACTGCTTAAAGCTTTTGAGTTTCACTTTTGCCTGCAAAATAATCTTTTTGATATATAAATATTACTAAATGTAAAATTATATATATTTCTTTTACTGAATCAAAGAATTCAAAGTACATTTATAATCCAAGTGTCTATAAATTATACAACCTTGAGGTTAGTCTGCTTACAGGCAGCCACAAAGAAACCTGAAAGAACCCACTTAAAAAAAGGCCAACACCCAATGTACAGAGAAAGAGGGAAAAGAAACACAGATCATGCAAATCATAAAAGCAAGCAACAGTATTCTGAACCAAATTGAGTCCATACATAGGAACGCAGAGCAGCTGGAGTAGGCCCAGAGCCTTGGTCTCAGTTCAGCATATAGCAGGGCAAAAGGCTGCAAAGCTCACAGAAAGCTCACATTGCTTTCCCCTCTCCCCTCCCTCCACACTTTCTGTTACCACTTTTTGTATCTGGTTTGACTCAGTTTATCCTCCTCACTTTTCCTCTAATCCAGTCCCAGTCCTGAAATACTGTGAATTAAGGGGATAGTCTGCTGCTGGCCTTGTTCACTAACACCTCACAGGTCCCACTGCTGTTAGGTGCATCCTTTATCCGGCAACTTAGAAGACAAAGCATTTATGAGGTGATGTGTGGTGACAGACCCAGCTACAGCTAAAACCCCAATAATTCATTATCTGACTATTAAAATACTGCAACACTTTGCATCAGGTTCACCAGGCGATACTTCCTGTGGCCTTTCTGCTTACCCGGAGTTAGCTGTTGTGCTTGCTAACAGGGGTCCCAGTTTCCATGCCCTCTTTAGTCTTACCTAGTTCGCCGGATGTAATGTTGTATCAGGTTCACAGGTACGGCAAGTGAGACAGGAAATTCGTCGACTTAGAATAGGTATATCATTTATTTACAAACAGTAAAAATTTGAGCAAACATTCATGTTCCCCGAGTTACAGACACCACAAATCTGAATATTCAACAAACATACTTAGTTAAAAGTGCACACAGGGCAAACCTTCCCTATTGTCTTGGCTTAAACAAAGGAAGAAGAGAACAAGCCCCTTTCACGTACTATTTTACATACCCAGGACATTGGAAACTGGACATCAGGCAGCTGTCCAATGGGAAAAGCAGCTGCAGTTTCTAAACTAACCAATCACAACGGAAGCGACTTTCAGCAATCAGAATAAGACATGCCCCCACAGGACACTGGGAAATGAATTGTTATATATTACATTACTGAGTAAAACCTAAAAATTGCTAATTAAAAGTATTTTGGTGCATTAACTAACATACAGTAAGCCAAGCCAGCACGTCTCAAGCAGACCAGAGTACCAGAGTTTTATTGCAACCTATCATACTTCGTGACATCCCTTTCATCAAGGCCTGTTCTAATCACTGCACTTTAAACCACACCTGTTGCAGGGATTCCTGGGGCTTCTGAGACCAGCATTTATTACAAAGCTGTAATTACGGAAGGACTGAGTTTGTGCGGCCGCTGTCCTCAGTGCTGACAAGAGGATGTTTTGAAATTGAGATTTATGTGATTATTGGACTGTAATTTATATTGGTTTCCTTCAGTTTTCTGCGTTCCACCCTTGTTGCCAATTGGTGGGTAGGCGACACGTTACTTTTTGTGTGAGGCAGGGGTTGGGGAACTGGGGTCTAATGTTCTAGTTCAACACACAAAAAATGCTGGAGGAACTCAGCAGGCCAGGCAGCATCCATGGAAAAGAGTAAACAGTCGACAATTCGGACCAAAATCCTTAAGCAGGACTGGAGAAAAAAAGGCTGAACAGTAGATTTAAAAGGTGGGGTTGGGGGGAGAGAGAAAAACACAAGGTGATAGATGAAACCGGGAGGGGAAGGGATGAAGTGAAGAGCTGGGAAGTTGACTGGTGAAAGAGACAGAAGGCCATGTAAGAAAGAAAAGGGGGGGGAGGAGCACCAGAGGGAGGTGATGGGCGGGTGATGATATAAGGTGAGAGAGGGAAAAGGAGATGGGAAGTGATGGAGGAGGGGAAGTGGGGGACATTACCAGAAGTTTGAGAGATCAGTGTTCATGCCAGCAGATTGGAGGCTACCCAAATGGTACACAAGGTGCTGTTCCTCCAACCTAAGTGTGGCCTCATCACGACAGTGGAGGAGGCCATGGATGGACATATCGGAATGGGAATGGGAAGTGGAGTTAAAATGGGTAGCCACTGGGAGATCCCGTTTCTTCTGGTGGACAAAGCACAGGTGCTCGGTGAAGCAGTCTTCCGATCTACGTTGGGTCTCAGCAATGTACAGGAGGCCACACCGGCAGCACCGAACACAGTACACAACCCCAACAGCCTCACAGGTGAAGTATCACCTCACCTGGAAGGACTGTTTAGGTCCCTGAATGGTAGTGAGGGAGGAAGTATAGGGGCAGGTGTAGCACTTGTTCTGCTTGCAAGGATAAGTGTCAGGAGGGAGATCAGTGGGAAGGGACGAATGGACAAGGGAGTCACGTAGGGAGTGATCCCTGCAGAAAGCAGAAAGTGCGAGGGTGGGGGGAGGGGAGACGTGCTTGGTGGTGGGAGCCCACTGGAGATGGTGGAAGTTTCGGGTTTTCTGTATTTCATAGCTATCTGGAGAAGATGAGTATCAGGGTTGTATTGTGCATGCATTCCTTGACATTAACAGGAACCTCTGAACCATGGAGAAGAGTGCGGCAAACAGTCTTCATAAATTGCTACAGTCCTTCAGGTGAAGGTGCTTCCACAATGTTTTGGGTAGCAGAAGTTCCAGGACTTGAAGGGGAATTGTAGTTGGTGATCTTCCTATTAAACTGCTGCCCTTGTCCTTAGTGGTAAAGGTCATGGGTAGGGAAATTCTGCTGAAGTAGTCTAGGTGACAAACAGCAATGTTTTTGTGGACAGCACACTGTGCAGCCATGGTGCGATGGTGACGTAGGGGCTGAATGTCAACGATGGTGGGTGGGTTACTAAATCAGTGGGCTGCTTTGAAGTACAATGTCCTTCCTGAGGGTTGTTGGAGCTGCACCCAGCAGTAGGAGACAGTGCTGCCACAGTACAAAGGAATGAATGCCTGCAGTGGGTTGGGAACAAGACGATAATACGATAGTCCACAACATTGCAGAATTGTGAGGGTTGGGAGTATAAATTATAAAACGAGAGCAGTAATGTTGAACAGAAAGGACACAAGTCATACATCAATGTATCTGTATACAGATCATAAGATCCATCTTTTCAGTTGGAATTTAATGAGGCAGCCAGCTGGAGACCACTCTGCTGACCAACTGCCTGGGAAACATTTTATTTCACATGAGCGCCCAGTTTTACTTCCAACCTGATGAATGTCAACTGCCACAACTTGGCAAATGAACAGTGTTTATTTGATGTTCCTAACCACAAGGACACAGAGTGGAGTTGTTTGCTCTGTAGGGGGTTTTGCAGGCAAAGCCTGCGCCAGAAGCAGAACCCGAACCCTATATGAAATGTTAACCTGCTCTCCAAGAGTGTGTGCAGACTGTCAACGTTCCAAAACAAGGCTGGGCCAGCACAAGTAGTGTGGGAATTGGACTAGAAGAGGCCAATGTGGACCTCAGCTCTGGGAGGGCTGGAAGTGAGGATCATAACTGAGAACAGTGATTTTGAATAGGATGGTGAGTACAAGGGAAGCTCATTTCAATGATTAAAATAACAAAGCCAATGTCTTGCTTTGGGTAGGTTAAGAGCGATCAAAAGGTACAGCAAGGAAACTGCCTTCAGATGATCAAAGTCATACTGATCATCAACCACCCATTTGTACAAACTCTATACTCATCCTTTTTCTTTTAATCCTCCCCACAGTCCTAGCAGACACCCCTTCCCTGCCCCCCCCCGCCACCACAGATTCTAACACTCAAATACTCAGTAGAGTCCATTTACAGTGGCAAATTAACCTACCAACCCATATACATATCTTTGGGATGCGAGAGGAAACCACGGCATCTGGAAGAAACCTCTGTGGTCACAGGAAGAACCCTGCAAGCACCAGCCAGACAGCTCCAGATGTCAGGAATGAACTCCACTCACTAGCGCTGCCAACTATGGCACCGCGCTGTCCGTAGTACAATGTCCTGGATCTGTAAAGAGTTTCTTCATTTCAGTTCATATTTCAAAACAAAGTGAGTCATGAATTGAGGAATGGCAAAAGCATTTTGTAAATATATGAAGGGCACTGGCTCACACTCTATGATCCTGCAAAAGACTTCAGGAAGATACATTTAATATTATTTTCAAATACTGAGACTGAGAGATTTGGAATGTATCATGTATCCAACTGCCCAATGTTGATCCCATTCTGTATTCCAGAGCCTATCTAAGTAACCAGCAGATAGCACTTTAGTGAATGTATGGTCAAAGTCACTGGGAAAATGCAGGAAAGTGGAGAGGAGGCCAAGATTAGATCAATCATGGCCAGGTTGAATGGTGAAACAGGTTCAAGGAAGGTGGACCATACCTCTGTGGGATGTGGCTTACATTCTTCACACTCCTTGGTGCATTCGGCCATATTGTATTTTGTCAAAGACTTGAACTTTCCATCACTTTGTTCTGAGCAATAAAACACCTTGGGAAACCATTACAATCCAACAATTATACAAGGCCAAACTGGGAATACAGCAGAAAGTATCTACCTTTTTTCCAGGAACTCCTGGTAATCCATCTTGTCCCACTGCTCCTTCAGCTCCCTAAAACAATTGCGGTGTGAAGCAAATCAAAATTAATGTTTTGCATTTGAACCCAAAATTGTTGGTTTGAATCACTGAAATATTTCATTCAAGATATACCTTTGTGCCTGAAGGCCCTTGTTCTCCTGGAACACCCTGTTGTCCTTTTTCACCCTAACAGTACAAATAGAAAAAGGAACATCAGGGTTTCTCTTCACAAAAGACTCATTCTGCTAGTGCTTTACTAGCTCCAATCATTTTAAACTAGCATCAGTTTTGACTAATTTTCATTTCCTATCTTTCCTCTCTTTCTGACCCAATTTTCGTTTTAATGAAGAATGATTGTTGAGGCCATGATCTTGAAGTGAACAGCCTGGAGCATTCTGTTCCTATTGTGAGATCTTTGCCAGAAAGGATTTGGAAATTAGTTCTATAGGGAGGTTTATTTAGGGCAAAGTTTATGTGGAATTAATAAACAAAGCCTTGTGATTGAAACAAGCAACACACATCAAAGTTGCTGGTGAACGCAGCAGGCCAAGCAGCATCTGTAGGAAGAGGTGCAGTCGACATTTCAGGCCGAGACCCTTCGTCACGACTAACTGAAGGAAGAGTTAGTAAGAGATTTGAAAGTGGGAGGGGGAGGGGGAGATCCAAAATGATAGGAGAAGACAGGAGGGGGAGGGATGGAGCCAAGAGCTGGACAGGTGATTGGCAAAGGGGATATGAGAGGATCATGGGACAGGAGGCCCAGGGAGAAAGATGGGGGGGGGGAACCCAGAGGATGGGCAAGGGGTATAGTCAGAGGGACAGAGGGAGAGAAAGGAGAGTGAAGGAAAGAATGTGTGTATAAAAATAAATAACGGATGGAGTACGAGGGGGAGGTGGGGCATTAGCAGACGTTAGAGAAGTCGATGTTCATGCCATCAGGTTGGAGGCTACCCGGATGGAATACAAGGTGTTGTTCCTCCAACCTGAGTGTGGCTTCATCTTTACAGTAGAGGAGGCCGTGGGTAGACATGTCAGAATGGGAATGGGATGTGGAATTAAAATGTGTGGCCAGTGGGAGATCCTGCTTTCTCTGGCGGACAGAGCGTAGGTGTTGAGCAAAGCGGTCTCCCAGTCTGCGTCGGGTCTCGCCAATATATAGAAGGCCACATCAGACGTCCGGTGCTCCCGATGTGTATATCCAGTGCTCCCGATGTGGCCTTCTATATATTGGCGAGACCCGACGCAGACTGGGAGACCGCTTTGCTCAACACCTACGCTCTGTCCGCCAGAGAAAGCAGGATCTCCCAGTGGCCACACATTTTAATTCCACATCCCATTCCCATTCTGACATGTCTACCCACGGCCTCCTCTACTGTAAAGGTGAAGCCACACTCAGGTTGGAGGAACAACATCTTATATTCCGTCCGGGTAGCCTCCAACCTGATAGCATGAACATCGACTTCTCTAACTTCTGCTAATGCCCCACCTCCCCCTCGTACCCCATCCGTTATTTATTTTTATACACACATTCTTTCTCTCACTCTCCTTTTTCTCCCTCTGTCCCTCTAACTATACCCCTTGCCCATCCCCTGGGTTCCCCCCCGCCCTTGTCTTTCTCCCCGGACCTCCTGTCCCATGATCCTCTCATATCCCCTTTACCAATCACCTGTCCAGCTCTTGGCTCCACCCCGCCCCCTCCTGTCTTCTCCTATCATTTTGGATCTCCCCTTCCCCCTCCCACTTTCAAATCCCTTACTCACTCTTCCTTCAGTTAGTCCTGACGAAGGGTCTCAGCCCAAAACGTCGACTGTACCTCTTCCTAGAGATGCTGCCTGGCCTGCTGCGTTCACCAACAACTTTGATGTGTGTTGCTTGAATTTCCAGCATCTGCAGAATTCCTGTTGTTAAAGCACTGACACCATCCTTTCATTTGTCAAGTGAAAGATTTGAGAAAGGTGTAGAAGAGTATTAATAAAAGGGACAGTATCTAGCTCACCTACTGAGTTAAGCTATGGATTAATCCAAAAATCAGACATTAAAGGCACCTTCTAGGATTTAAGACACTATTTGTAGAAATACTCAGAATTGCAGTATTGAAGAGAATTTCAAATGCAGGGTTGAAATTGTGAGAGAGTGGGGTTAACAGACTTGAAGCCCTCTGGTTAACCTTCAAGTTCTTTTATTCATCTTACATTGATAGAATAAGTAAATTAATTTGAATTCCAACCTAAGAGAGAACATACTGAGTGGATAAAGATAGCCAATATATCTTTGATGCATTTGTTTCCAAAAGAAGTAGAAAGTAATATGCAATGTGATATCAAGAAAGATGTTTAAGTTAATCTTATTTGCAAGAGGTTGTTTATCCCCCTGAAGGAGTACCAGTGGTGAATCCTGTTCAATAGATAATGGATTAATTCTTATTATATGCTTGGAGATTAAGAACATTCTTCTCCCAGAGCAAAACACCACGATGACCTTTTCTGGCACTTTTTGTATTCGTCCAGAAGTTTGACCAAGCACCTTCTAGAACCAGTTATGACTTGCTTATCACATTCCATTTTACAATGTCGTTCCTGCTGTAATGTTGCTCATGAAATTGGAAGAGGGTCCCCACTGTGATAGGCTGCTTTCTACCTTCCATATCTTCCTCTATTAATATTTACTGCCAACCAGTATCACATCTGATTACCTCTGACCCCAACCTATTGATCACTCCTGATCCCTACCTCTATTGCCCAATGTCTCAACAAATTGTCTAGGTCCAAATTCTTCAAACCCCAAACACCAACCATGCCCCCAAGGTGCTTCTGACCTCTATTCTTTATCATTCTTAACCCTGACTGTTAATTAACCTAGCCCCTAACTCTGCCATCTCTAATTCTAACCTTTCCTCAGGCACAAATCCTCCAACCTCCTCACTTGACACTCTACAATTCTCACTTCATCTCAAGACCCCACAGTACCTACACTGCCAACTCCCACATCCAGTACTTGCTCACAAGACATTTAACTCCAGGCAGTAGGCCATACCTACCTACCCTGCCATCAGGCTTTGATCAAAGCAGCAACTGGTCCCAGAATAGTGAATGAGCAACCCACTCAGGCCCCTGGCCCACAAGCACCTCCTCTCAACCTGCAGATATACAACTCCAGCAACACTGGAGCCCTTGGTTCTTAATGGTGACTGAAGCTTGTAGAGATGGGCAGTTGACTGATACACTCATACAGCATATTGCTTCTCTTTGGAGGCACACAAACCTTTCAGGAAATAAAGTCAGTCACAACCCCATTCTATGACTTAAAGATTGAAAACAGATATCCTACTTTGTACCCTCTTGGTCCAGGTTCCCCTTGGGGTCCAGGCAAACCAGGTTTACCCTGAAAAAGATAAGTACAAGTTAGGGAAAAATTAAAAAGCATGGGTTACATGGGACAAGAGGCACAACAAATTCTATTTTAAAAAGCATATAGTTATCCCATATTAAAAACTTGATAAGATCAAATAGTTTATTTGAGGCTGCACCTACTGTAGATTACAGTTGACCCTTCCATTACCAACTGCATTCCAAGGATGCCACTCATGACATTTTGTAATGCGAAGCTGTGGCATGAAACACGAGTTGAAAAAGAATATTTATTTACTATTTTAATTTAAATTCTCTGTAAGTGAATCTTTTATCTCACATTCTTAGGTAGTGCATTGTGAATTCTGTAAGGGGCAGTGTTCGTTACATGAATGGCCATCGTGTGGGAGTCACCTGTGCTGCATTATTTCCATCATGGAATGGAAGTTCTCTCCTTCACCATTGAGGCCTGGTGCTGCTTTGGTAAAAAGCCTGGTGGCAGGATGGGAAGGAATGGTCTGCTGCCTGGAGTAAAATGTCTTGCGAGCAAGGTCTGAATATGGGAGTTTCTGTGTTGTGGAAAGGATGTGGGATTATTGAAGGGGATCTAAAGCAAAAGATACTTTTGGATACTGAAGGTGATTTATGAAAGATATCCAATGAACCTCCTCAGAAAAGGTTTTTACTAAAAGCAAGTCATATGTAGCTGTTCCGATTAGTATTAGGCAGCTAAATGAAATATGGTTGCTCGCAGGGTTTTCAGAAAAATTCTGTAAATGTGTTGGTAACATGAAGGACATGCTGCACCATTGGGAGGATGTTGGATGATGGAGAGGAGAGAGCAAATCAAATGGATGCTGCTTGGAATAAGCAGGGATTAGTATTTTATTGAGTAGTCCTCTCCAACAGAAACTGTCAACGGCCATGGGTAGCCTTATGGTGACAACGTTTTAGCTACAGTTATGTCAACCACACATATGTTAGTATACACTCCAGTGGTCACTTTATTAGTTACTTGCTGTACCTAATAAAGTGGTCACTGAGTGTATGTTGACGATGTTCTACTGCTGTAGCCCATTATTTCAAGGTCTGACATGTTGTGCATTCAGAGATCCTCTTCTGCACACCAGTGCTGCATTGCATGGTTATCTGAGTCTTTGTCACCTCTGCCCTAGAGACTATTTTGTGTGAAAATCACAGGAAATCAGCAGTTTTGGGAATACCCGAACCGCCCTGTCTAACACTAATAATAATTCCACGGTCAAAGTCACTGAGATCATGTTTCTTTCCCATTCTGGTGTTTGGTCTGAACAATAATTGAATCTCTTGACCATGTCTGCATGCTTTTATATACTGATTGGCCGATGAGAAATTTGCATTAACAAGCGGGTGTACAGGCAGACCTAATAAAGTTGCCACTGAGTGTAATCCATACATTGTTAAACAAACATCTTTCCTCTAACTGGTGTACCTTGATGGAAAATTATCAGAAATGACTTCAGCTGTGAATCGACAAATAAGAGAGACATAAACGTAGAGCTTTCACCGAAGAATAAGGAGAGAACTTCCATTATGGAAGTTCTCCTTCACCTTTGAGGACAGGTGCTGATTTAATCAGAGCCTGGTGGCAGGGTGGGAAGGAGTGGTCTACTGTCTGAATTAAATGTCTTGTGAGAAAGGTCTGGATGTGGGAGTTGGAGATGTAGGTACTGTGGACTCATGGGTCATAGGTTGGGGCAAAAGTTATGGAGTGACAAGTGAGGAGGTTGGAAGGTTACTGCCTGGGGAGGAATTAGAATTAGTTAGAAATGGCAGAGTTTGGGCCTAGAGTACTCCAGTATTTAAGAAAGGTAAGGAATCAGATTGGGATACATAAGCCATTACAACATGATCTATTTCATTTCAAGGTTAATAGCCAGCAACAATTAAGCCACAATATATATTACCTGTATGCCTGGGGGTCCAGGTAAGCCTGGAATACCTTGTTTGCCAAGTAGTCCCTACAAAACAAAACATAAATTATACAAGCAGTTATTGATCTACACCAAATGTTCTTTAGACTAATGAGGTCACTTTGCAGAATGGAGAAGCAGTATCAACCCCACCAACCCTCCCCTCGTGCATTTGAGATAATTAAGAGTCATAGGAAATACAGCACAGAAACAGGCCCTTCAGTCTATCTAGTCCATGCCAAACCATTTAAGCTGCCTAGTCCCATTGACCTACACCCGTACCATAGCTCTCCATACCCCTACCATCCATGTACCTACCCAAACTTCTTCTCAATGTTGAACTTGAGGTTGCGTGCACCACTTGTGCTGGCAACTCATTCCACACTTTAACAACCTTCTGAGTGAAGAAATTTCCCCTCAAGTTCCCACTAAACTTTTCACCTTTCACCTTTGACCTATAATGGAGAAAAGAATCAACTGGATTTACTTTAACCTTTTAGTGAGGGGAAAGAGGACAAGAGATGTCAGGGGGAAGTTCTAACCCAAACCATACTTTGCCCCCAACTCTGTTCCCCTACACCCATGATGAATAGCTAACCTCCCATGCCAACCTGATCTCATCAGACTTTTGAACACCAACTGCCCAGCTCCTCAAACCTGTTCTGCCCAATGGCTCATTTAATTGTAACCTCAATTCTGCATTTCCACTTATTCACAGCAAGCTTCCCCCCCCCCACTCCCCTTTGCATATTAGCACTCTATTTACCTCTGTCTTAAGAATAGCACAGACTCATTTCTAAACTGCAGCAGATAAAGCAGTGAATACTCCACACACTAACACCAGAAGAATGACTCTGGGAACAAGGGTTACAGTAAATGAGCAATTGGGGGTAAAAGACAAAGCTGAGGCTCAATAATGAGTGGTTGAACAAATAAAGCAATCCTTGAACATTATCTGTGAGCAGATCATTAGTTGTCTCTAAAGTGAAAGCCTATTTCAAGTCCTAATACTGGTCCCAAAAATCTTCACTATGTACTCCTCTCCAGCTGGGAAATATCAATTTGATTTTACTCTCTGCTTCCACAAGAAATTGTTGAGTGCTGTGAATGCAGCCTAGTCTATCACAAAATCCAGCTTGCCCTCCTTTGATTCTGTCTATACTTCCCACTGCCTCAAGAAAGCAGCCAACATAATTAGAGATTCCTTCCAGCCAGGCTATTTTCTTTTCTTTCCCTTCCTACTGAACAAAAGGTGCGAAAGCTTGAGACCACGTACCACCAGACTCAACAACAACTTCTATCCCACTATCAAGACTCTTTAATGGAACTCGTATATGACAAAGATGAACTTGATCTCTCAATCTACCTTGTCATGGCCCCTGCACCTTATCTGCCTGCCTGTGTTCCACTCTAAATGTAACGCTTTATTGCACACCGTTACTAGTTTCCTTTTGCACTGCTTTGACGCAATTATAAATGGAATGGTCTGTTTGTACAGCGGGCAAACAAAATATTTTCATTGTATCTTGGAACATAGAAATCTACAGCACATTACAGGCCCTTCAGCCCACAATGTTGTGCTGACCATGTAACCTACTCTAGAAACTGCCTAGAATTTCCCTACCGCATAGCCCTCTATTTTTCTAAGCTCCATGTACCTATCTAAGAGTCCCTTAAACGATCTTATTGTATCCATCTCTACCACCGTCGCTGGCAGTGCATTCCACGCACCCACCACTCTCTGTGTGGAAAAACTTACCACTGACATCCCTCTTGACCCTACTTCCAAGAACATGCGACAATAACAGCCAATCCAATCCCACGGACAATTAAGTGCCCAACCACGGTGATCCCTTCCATATTTGGCTTCTTGAATCAGTTTGCTGCATTGCATACTAAAACCCCTGTTGAAGATCAATGCACACACCTTATCCAGCTCACTGCTGCCCAGTCAAAGAATCCATTCCATTAGAATCAGCCACTATCTGCCTTCATCAGATCTATTCCTCAATAATCCATACATCCCATTATAGTCAAAACTTTGACCTTGAGAACTATCATAGTTTTTATTGATCCACTATTGACCCACTTTCCCTACCACAGTAGTGAGTAATTTAAGGTTATGGACAGAAACCTTGCCACCTGGAAAACCGGTTTATAGCAGAATGAAATTGCAGCCTATTTGGAATGGGTGATGTTAACTTATCCAACACTCTTAAAACAAATCCTTCCACTCTATCTTTTCCCACCTCCAGCATTGACTTTTATCCTCTTATTTTGTGGTCATTCACACCAAAGGTCAAAGTTGGAACAATGAGTAAAGGTCACAGGAGGGTCAATGAAGCATAGAAAGAGAACCTCTGACCTCTTATCTACAACCAGAAATACAAATAGAAACATAGGGATAGTCAGAGCCTATCAACTCTGTTTTCCTTACAGGTAAAGTTTTAACACAGATTGGTGGTTATCTGAAGTGAGTTACTAGAAGTGATGGAGGCAGATTCAATTATAATGTCACAAAGATGTTTGTACAAGTACTTGGACTAAAGGACATATATGGGTGTGACGTAGGCAAATGGGACTAGCCTAGACAGGCATCAGGATTGCTATGGACCAGGTGGACTTTAAGGGCCTATTTCTGTACTGTATGATTTCATTGCTGCAGTATATTCAGAAACTTGGAGAAATGCGGACATGAAAATAGGAGAAAACCTGCAGATACTGGAAATCCACCAGACTGCAGCAACAGCAACATCCACAGCACTGGATAGAGGGGTTGTTGAGAATGGTTCAACAATTCAGCTTACTGTACACCTCAGAGACTTGGTCACGAACAGGGGCCCAGTGAACTTGGCCTTTCAGTCTGCAATTTCCACATGTACGTATATTTGCCTTTGGTAGATTAACATCAACAAACATGAAGCTGAAACAGCCTTAGGATGAGCAGCAAGCTCAGAGGATTAAGCTGCCATTGTAGATGTTAGGTTGAATCCTGCATCAGGTCCTAATGCAGGGTTTCAGCCAGAAACATCAACAACACACACACAGATGCTGCTAGACCCACTAAGTTTTTTCCAGAATCCACCATCCTTCCACCTCCCACACTATCCACAACATCACTAACCTTCATGTCATCTGCAAGCTTACTAAGACACCCCTCCAGTTCCTCATCCAAATCATTAACCAAGATCACAAAGAGCAGGGGTCACATAGCAGATCCCTGCAGAACACCACTGGTCAGTGACCTCCAGGCAGCATATTCTCCCTCTATCTTCTGGGGGAAACCCAATTCTGAATTCACACAGCCAAGTTCCCCTGGATCCCATGCCTCCTGACTATTATTTTATGTCATATCCTCAAAGAATTCAATCAAGCTTGTGAGGGATGACCTAAGCCCCAGCCCAACCCACAAAGCCATACTGACCACCTCTAGTCAGACCATGCCTCTCCAAAAGCTCATAAATTCTGTCCTGAAAAGATCCATGTTTTTCTTTTACAATGGGATTTGTTGGTGATACTTCAAGAGAAGCAGAGCTCACAGCCAAAGGAAAGTTGTGCAGCTAGCAATGCACTGGAGTTAGGTTTGAGTGAGCATCAGTTTAAGTTCCAGAGCACCACAGGACAGAGGCTGTGACAGGTACTGCCAACGTACCAAGCAAGCCCGGGAGACATGTTATTAGACTCTGGTGTTTATTTTGGATTTAGGTCAGGCCAACTGGGTTGGCTCAACTCACTCCTTTATCCAGGAAAACTTACTCGTGTCCTCTGTTGCTAATCACCAAAGTGCAGCGTAGCAAGTCTACCATCCAACTTTTCTGCACATGCCTCCAGGTCAGTTCAGATGTGGGAAAAATGATCAATATCTGGGCTTGGGTCAGGCACATATTGGGCTGCAGTCAAGTCTGGATTGGCTACAGTCAAGCTGTGTTGAGTGGCTGAGATAGGTTGGATTTAGACTGGCTGTGGACAGGTCTAGTTCCAGTTATCTTTAATTTGACAGACTATGCCCGCAGACATAACAGGGTGAAGATCAAGTACAAGCAAAGGCAGCACAGTTCAGGAACATAAATGAATGCCCCAATTTTAACAGTGATTAATTGATTCTTCACTCAAGCTGTAGAGAAGGATGGGGAAAGTACAGACAGCGATGGCTGCTCATGATGAAAACAGGTCAGGGACTCTCTTTTTATTCCATGTTATTCCTATGATAGTAATCAGGATTTTTGGAGGAAAGCATGGTCCATAATGCACAGTTTAGTCCAACCAGGTTAGAAAATCTGTGCCCAAAATACCTGTGTAATAGTTGGCCTCACCGGCGAGTGCTGTTGAGACAACTCACATGGAGTTGCCCATCTATGTTACCACATGAAGCACAGGGTATCAAAGTAGCAAAGAATAAGATCATGATAATTCAAAGCATCATTGAATTAGCATAACACTAGATCAGAAATCACAGGCAGTCGCACAATAAGGGGCCATTTGACCTAAGTACTAGTTCCAAAGTGAAGAGTCATGTCAATAAGAAAGCAAGCTCATAGTCAGGAAGCTGCCACCAATCTCAAAATTACCCTGCTTTCAGGATTATCTATTAAATTGCCCAGAAGAACTTCAGACAGGAGAACCCCACAAATGTGTAGGTGGGAAAGTCTTCACCAAAATTGATTAATGAGAACAGGCAAAGCCTTATGCCTTGGCTAAAACCTAAATGAGAGGCGATGACTACAACTGCTCCGAAACGCTTGCAGCTTGTTCTTCCAGCTGTACCTCGGGAACAGCATGCCAACTGCAGGAGCTCAGCACTGCGTTCAGTGTTGCTCAATATAAACTGGAAGAAGAACTGTGCAAATTGGGTAGAAATTATGACAGGGTGATAGAGTTCACCCAGCAGTTTGAGAGGGAGAAGCTAAAGTCAGATCTATCAGTTTTACATAGAGTAATGGAAATTACAGAGGCATGAGAGGTGAGCTGGCCACTTGACTGAAAGTGGGCACTAGCAGGGATGACAGCAGAACAGCAACAGCTAGAATTTCTGGCAGCAATTTGAAAGGCACAGGATAGATACATCCCAAAGAAGAAGAAATATTCTAAAGCAGAATGACACAACTGTGGCTGATGAGGGAAGTCAAAGACAGCATAAAAGCAAAAGAGAAGGCATATAATATAGCAACAATTAGTAGGAAGTTAGAGAATTGGGAAGCTTTTAAAAACAAACAGAAGACAACTGAAAAAAGCCATAAGGAGATAAAAGATGAAACATTAAGTAAACTAGCCAATAATATAAAAGAGGGTAACAAAAGTTCTTATTAGATATACTGCATAAAGAATAGAGAGGTGAGAGTGGATATTGGACCACTGGAAAATGACACTGGAGAGGTAGTAATGGGAGACAAAGAAATGGCAGATGAGCTTAAGTATTTTGCATCAGCCTTCACTATGGAAGACACTAGCAGTATGCTAGAAATTTGAGAGTGTTAGAGGGCAGAGGTGTGTGTACTTACTAAGGAGAAAGTGCTTGGAAGCTGAAAGTTCTGAAGTTACATAAGTCACCTGGACCAGACAGACAACATGCCTGGGTTCTGAAAGAGGTAGCTAAAGAGATTGTGGAGGCATTAGTAGTGACCTGTCAAAAATCATGAGATTCTGGAACGGTTTTGGAGGAATGGAAAATTACAAATGTCACTTCCTTTTTAGAAGGGAGAGGGGCAAAAGAAAGGAAATTGTAGACCATTTGGCTTGACTTCAATGGTTGCGAAGATGTTGGAGTCCATTATTAAGGATGAGCTTTTGGGGTACCTGGAGGCCCGTGATTAAATACTGTAGCCCAAAGTCAGATGGTTCTCTTAAGGAGAAATCTTGCATCACAAATTGTTAGAATTCTTCAGCAACATATACAAAATGTTGAAGGAACTCGGCAGTTCAGGCAGCATCTATGGAAAGAAATAAACAGTCGATGTTTCGTGCGAAGATTCATCATCAGGACTGGAAAGGAAGGAGGATGGAATTCTTTGTGGAAGTAACAGGCAGGAAATACACAGGAGAATCAGTAGATGTTGCTTACTTGAATTTTCAGAAGGCCTTCGACAAGAGTGCTGTGTATGAGGCTTCGAAACAACACAAGAATCCATAGTATTAGAGGGAAGATACCAGCATGGATAGAATATTAGCTGACTGGCAGGAGGTAAAGAGTGGGAATAAAGGGTGCCTTTTCTGGTTGGCTGCCAGTGACTAGTGCTGTTCCATAGGAGTCAGTGTTGGAACCCCTTCTTTTCATGTTATATAGTAGGGTCAATGATTTGAATGATGGAATGGATGATTTTGTGGCCAGGTTTGTGGATGATATAAAGATAGGTGGAGGGGCAGGTAGTATTGTAGAAGCAGGGACTTAGAAAGATTGGGGAAATGGGCACAGAAGTGGCAGGTGGAATATAGTGTAGGGAAGTGTATGGTCATGCACCTATTAGAAGGAATAAAAGCATAGACTATTTTCTAAAGGTGAGAAAATTCAGAAATCAGAGTTGCAAAGGGACTTGGGAGTCCTCATGCAGGATTTCCTAAAGGTTAATTTGCAGGTTGAGTCAGTTGATGGTAAGGAAGGCAAATGTACTGTTAGCATTCATTTTGAGAGGACCAAAATATAAAAGCAGGGATGTAATGCTGAAGCATTACAAGGCATTGGTCAGACTGCATTTGGAGTATTGCAAGCAGTTTTCATCATTCAAAGTAAAATTTATTATCAGAGTACATACATGCCACCACATACAACCCTGAGATTCTTTTTCCTGTGGGCATACTCAGCAAATCTATAGAATAGTAACGGTAAACAAGATCAATGAAAGAGCTAGAGCATAGAAGACAACAGACTGTTGAAATACAGCTATAAATAAATAGCAGAAAATAACAAGAATATGAAGCATTCGGGCTCTCACGACCAGACTATGTAACAGTTTCTTCCCCCAAGCCATCAGACTCCTCAATACCCAGAACTTGGACTGACGCCAACTTATTGCCCTCTACTGTGCCTATTGTCTTGTTTATTATTTACTGTAATGCATGCACTGTTTTGTGCTCTTTATGCAGTCCTGGGTAGGGCTGTAGTCTAGTGTAGTTTTTGTGTTGTTTTACGTAGTTCAGTGTAGTTTTTGTATTGTTTCATGTAGCACCATGGTCCTGAAAAACGTTGTCTCGTTTTTACTGTACCAGCAGTTATGGTCGAAATGACAATAAAAAGTGACTTGACTTGACTTGAAGTAACAAGATAGAGTCCTTAAAGTGAGATCTTTGGTTTTGAGAACATCTCAATAGATGAGTGTAATTATCCTCTTTTGTTCAAGAGCCTGATGGTTGAGGGGTAGTGACTGTTCTTGGGTGATGAGGATTTTTGATGATAGATGCTGCTTTCCTATGAAAGCGTTTCATGCATTTGAAGACCATAAGATACAGGAGCAGAATTAGACCATTTGGCCCATTGAGTCTGCTCCACCATTTCATCATGGCTGATCCATTTTTCCCCTCAGCCCCAGTCTCCTCCCATATCCCTTCAAGTCCTGATCAATCAAGAATCTATCACCCTCTGCCTTAAATATGCATACAAACTTGGCCTCCACAGCTGCCTGTTGCAAAGAATTCCACAGATACAACACTTTCCGGCTAAAGAAATTCCTCCTCATCTCTATTCTAAAAGGACACCCCTCTATTCTGAGGCTGTATCCTCTGGTCTTAGACTCTCCCACCATAGGAAACATCCTCTCCATATCCATTCCATCAAGGTCTTTCACCATTCGAAAATTTTCAATTAGGTCACTCCTTGTTCTTCTAAATTCCAGTGAATACAGGCCTAGAGCCATCAAATGCTCTTTATTTGACAAATCGTTCAAAACTGGAATCATTTTCATGAACCTCCTTTGAACCCTCTCCAGTTTCAGCACATTCTTTCTAAGGGGCCCAAAACTGCTCACAATACCCCAGGTGAGGCCTCACCAGTGCTTTATAAAGTCTCAACCTTGCTTTTACATTCTAGTCCTCTTAAAATGAATGCTAACATTGCATTTGCCTTCCTTACCACGGACTCAACTTGCAAGTTAACCTTTAGGGAATCCTGCACGAGGATTCCCAAGTCCCTTTGCACCTCAGTTTTTTGTATTTTCGCAACGTTTAGAAAATAGACAACTCTTTCATTTCTTCTACCAAACTTCATCATACACTTCCCAACATTGTATTTCAACTGCCACTTCTTTACCCATTCTCCTAATCTGCCCGAGTCTTTCTGTAGCCTCTCTACCTCCTTGAAACTAGCTGCCCCTCCACCTATCCTAATATCGTCCGCAAACATTACAACAAAGCCATCAATTCCATCATCCAAATCATTAAGATATAACATTAAAAACAAATCGGTTCCAACACAGACCCCTGTGGAATATCACTCGTCACCGGCAGCCAACCAGGAAGGGCTCCCTTTATTCCCGCTCAAACCCCATGTCCATAACTCACAGATGGCACAAAGGTAATAGCATCACCCTGTCCATGGGAAATGCCAGTTTCAACTTCACCTCGGAGCATATCAACACTGCCTGCTGCTACCAGAGTGAAGATCATAGCCAAACTAGTGACTGTCAATCAACGATCGAGGCTCCCCAGACTAAGTGATAAATTTCCATCAGACAGCATGCTAGAAGCAGCCAATGAAGCACTACTCACAATCGCAACCTCCAGCATTACTGAGACCAATAACCTGATATCTGCATCGGCAGCAGTAGTCCCAGAAATGCTGGGCTACAAAATAAACTGCAGTGGTGAGTGCTGTCATAACCCCCTCTGGAGATGATGATTGGAAGCCAAGATGAAAATCACAAGGCAGAAGTCAACAGATTCACTGCACTGCAGAATGGTATGAAGATAAAAGGCTCATCTTGTCTACTAAGGAAGTACAGAGGTTTGTCCATAGCCAAACCCCTGGAAAATGCCAGGCAACGGTTAACAGCTCTGGCTACCAGACCTCAGAGGTACTAAGGATGCTGAGGCCAAGCGAATAAACACACTCTTCTGCAAACAACCAGTAAAAGTATTCACACAGTTCCTGAGTAACAACATGCCAATACCTAAACTAACCAAACAGCAACAGAGGTGGCTGACAATGGTGGGGCTGAGGCACTGCACAGAGGTGCTGCTCATGGCTGCACAAGAACAGGTGTTGAATACAAGAGCAATGGAAGTAGGGAACTATCACACCAGGCAAGGTCCAAGATGCAGACTGTGCAAGGACCCCACTGAAACCATCCAGCACACAGTAGCAGGGGGCAAGAATGGCACAACCAAATTGCAGGAATTTTGTACAGGAACATCTGTGCTGAGTATGGATTGGACACTCCCAAGTCCAAATGGGAAACACCCGTGAAGGTAGTGGAAAATGGAAAAGCACAGATCCTGTTGGGGCTTTCAAATACAGACTGATAAGTAGGTACTGGCCAACCAACCAGACATAGTAACACTGGACAAGGAACAGAAGAAAGCAACAGTAATAGATGTGGCAATCCCAAAAGACAGTAACATCAGGAAGAAAGAATATCAGAATCTGGAGAAATACCAGGGCTTGAAAGACCAGATAGAAAGGATGTGTAAAGTTAATTCCAGAATAATCCCCATGGTGATAGGAGCACTTGGAGCTGTGACAGCTGGACTGGGAGAGTGGCTCCAACAAACCCCGGGAACAACATCAGAGATCTCAGACCAGAACAGCGCGCTACCAGGTACAGCAAAGACATTGCTCTGAACCCTCAAGCTGCCAGGCCTCTGGTAGAGGAGCCGGGATTGAGGGGAAAAAGTGTGTGAGTGTGAGTGTTTTAAATTCAATAAATACAAAAAAAGTAGCAAGGTAGTGATCATTGGTTAAATTTCCATTCAGAAATCCAATGGCAGAGGAAAAGAAGCTGTTCCTAAATCATTGAGTGTGTGCCTTCAGGCTTCTGTACCTCCTCCCTGATAGTAGCAATGAGAAGAGGCCCTGGGTGATAGGGGTCTTTAATGGTAGATGCCACCTTTTCTGATACATCGCTCCTTAGAGATGTCCTGGATGCTACGGAAGCTAGTGCCAATGATGGAGCTGAATGAGTTCACAATTTTCTGCAGCTTATTTTGATCTTGTGCAGCGTCCCCTCCCCTCCCCATACCGGAAAGTAACAAAGCCAGTTAAAATGCTCTCCACAGTACATCTGTAGAAATTTGCAAAAGACTTTGGTGACATACTAAGTCTTCTCAAGCTCTTATGAAATATTGCAGTTGTTCTGCCTTCTTTATACCTGAATCGATAGTTGGGAGGAGGATATATCCTCAGAGATGTTGACACCCAAGAAACTGAAATTGCTCACTCTTTCCACTTCTGATCGCTCTATGAGGACTGATGTGTGTTCACTCGTCCTACCCTTTAAGTCCACAATCAATTCATTGGTCTTACTGATGTCAAGTGCAAGGTTGTTGTTGTGACACCACTTAACTAGCTGATATATCTTGCTCCTGTACACCTTCTCATCATCATTTGAAATTCTACCAACAATAGATGTCAGCAAATTTATGTGACATTTGAGCTGTGCCTAGCTATACAGTTATGGGTGCTGAAGGAGTACAGCAGTGGGCAAAGCACACATCCTTGAGGTGCACCACTGCTGATAATCAGTGAGGTGGAGATGTTACTTCAGATCCATACAGACTTTGGTCTTCCATTGAGGAAGTCAAGGAGCCAGTTGCAGAGGGAGGTACAGAGGGCCAGGTTTTGGAGGTTTTTGTTCGGAACTGTAGGAATGATTGCGTTAAGCTCTGAGCTGTAGTCAATAAACAGCATCCTGACATCGATATTTGTATTGTCCAAGTGATCCAAGGATGCGTGAAAAGCCAGTGAGATCGCATCCACTGTTGACAGGCAAATTGCAGTAGGTCCAGATCCTTGCTGAGACAGGAGCTGATTCTAGCCATAAACAAAGCAATTCATCACCGTAGATGTTACAGGATGACAGTCATTACAGAAGCTCACCATGCTCTTCTTGGGCACTGTTATGATTGTTGCCCTTTTGAAACAAGTGGTAACTTCTGACTGTAGCAATGAGAGACTGAAAATATCCTTGCACAGGTTTTCCAGGTACCCCATCAGAATGTGTCACCTTACAAGGGTACACTCTCTTAAAAGACAATCTGATGTCAGCCTCCAAGACAGAGATCTCAGGGTCACCAGGTTCTGCAGGAATCCTAATAGTTGTAGTTTTATTCTCCCTTTCAAAGCGAGCATAAAAGGCGTTGAGCTCATCTGGGTGTGAAGCATCACAGCCATGAGGTTAGGTTTCACTTTGTAGGAAGTAATGGCCTGCAAACCCTGCCATTGATATAGCTCTTCATAAGTCACACTTGGCCTTGTTGTATAGTGCTGGATTATAAGAATTAAATGCCACAAATTCTAG
This sequence comes from Mobula birostris, assembly GCF_030028105.1. NCBI lineage: Eukaryota > Metazoa > Chordata > Chondrichthyes > Myliobatiformes > Myliobatidae > Mobula > Mobula birostris. The sequence continues at coordinate 127,967,795 of NC_092370.1, forward strand.
CCCTTAGCAGTCAATGAATCTCCTAGTTCATCCATGGGTTTTCATTTGGGTATGTATAGTAGTTTTCGTAGGTACACACTGATCCACACAGGTTTTAATGAAGGTGACAACTGTGGAGTCGTCGTTCAGACTCGAAGATGAATCCCTGAATATAGTCCAGTCTACCAACTCAAAGCAGTGCTGTAAGCACTCCTACGCCTCCTTTGTCCATACCTTCTTGGTCCTCACTACTGATGCTGCAGCCTTCAGTCTCTGCCTATACTCAGAGAGTAGAAGTACAGCCAGGTGATCAGACCTTCCAAAGTGTGAGTGTGGGATGGCACAGTAAGCGCTCTTGATGGTGGTGTACCAGTGGTCCAGTGTGTTGGTCCCTCAGGTTCCACAAGTGATATATTGATAATAGAAACATAGAAACATAGAAAATAGGTGCAGGAGTAGGCCATTCGGCCCTTCGAGCCTGCACCGCCATTTATTATGATCATGGCTGATCATCCAACTCAGAACACCGCCCCAGCCTTCCCTCCATACCCCCTGATCCCCCTAGCCACAAGGGCCATATCTAACTCCCTCTTAAATATAGCCAATGAACTGGCCTCAACTGTTTCCTGTGGCAGAGAATTCCACAGATTCACCACTCTCTGTGTGAAGAAGTTTTTCCTAATCTCGGTCCTAAAAGGCTTCCCCTCTATCCTCAAACTGTGGCCCCTCATTCTGGACTTCCCCAACATTGGGAACAGTCTTCCTGCATTTAGCCTGTCCAATCCCTTTAGGATCTTATACGTTTCAATCAGATCCCCCCTCAATCTTCTAAATTCCAACGAGTACAAGCCCAGTTCATCTAGTCTTTCTTCATATGAAAGTCCTGCCATCCCAGGAATCAATCTGGTGAACCTTCTTTCTACTCCCTCTATGGCAAGGATGTCTTTCCTCAGATTAGGGGACCAAAACTGCACACAATACTCCAGGTGTGGTCTCACCAAGGCCTTGTACAACTGCAGTAGTACCTCCCTGCTCCTGTACTCGAATCCTCTCGCTATAAATGCCAGCATACCATTCGCCTTTTTCACCACCTGCTGTACCTGCATGCCCACTTTCAATGACTGGTGTATAATGACACCCAGGTCTCGTTTCACCTCCCCTTTTCCTAATCGGCCACCATTCAGATAATAATCTGTTTTCCTATTTTTGCCACCAAAGTGGATAACTTCACATTTATCCACATTAAGTTGCTTCTGCCATGAATTTGCCCACTCACCTAACCTATCCAAGTCACCCTGCATCCTCTTAGCATCCTCCTCACAGCTAACACTGCCACCCAGCTTCGTGTCATCCGCAAACTTGGAGATGCTGCATTTAATTCCCTCATCCAAGTCATTAATATATATTGTAAACAACTGGGGTCCCAGCACTGAGCCTTGCGGTACCCCACTAGTCACCGCCTGCCATTCTGAAAAGGTCCCGTTTATTCCCACTCTTTGCTTCCTGTCTGCTAACCAATTCTCCACCCACACCAATACCTTACCCCCAATACCGTGTGCTTTAAGCTTGCACACTAATCTCCTGTGTGGGACCTTGTCAAAAGCCTTCTGAAAATCCAAATATACCACATCCACTGGTTCTCCCCTATCCACTCTACTAGTTACATCCTCAAAAAATTCTATGAGATTCGTCAGACATGATTTTCCTTTCACAAATCCATGCTGACTTTGTCCGATCATTTCACCACTTTCCAAATGTGCTGTTATCACATCCTTGATAACTGACTCCAGCAGTTTCCCCACCACCGACATTAGGCTAACCAGTCTATAATTCCCCAGTTTCTCTCTCCCTCCTTTTTTAAAAAGTGGAGTTACATTAGCCACCCTCCAATCCTCAGGAACTAGTCCAGAATCTAACGAGTTTTGAAAAATTATCACTAATGCATCCACTATTTCTTGGGCTACTTCCTTAAGCACTCTGGGATGCAGACCATCTGGCCCTGGGGATTTATCTGCCTTCAATCCCTTCAATTTACCTAACACCACTTCCCTACTAACATGTATTTCGCTCAGTTCCTCCATCTCACTGGACCCTCTGTCCCCTACTATTTCTGGAAGATTATTTATGTCCTCCTTAGTGAAGGCAGAACCAAAGTAATTATTCAATTGGTCTGCCATGTCCTTGCTCCCCGTAATCAATTCACCTGTTTCTGTCTGCAGGGGACCTACATTTGTCTTTACCAGTCTTTTCCTTTTTACATATCTATAAAAGCTTTTACAGTCAGTTTTTATGTTCCCTGCCAGTTTTCTCTCATAATCTTTTTTCCCCTTCCTAATTAAGCCCTTTGTCCTCCTCTGCTGAACTCTGAATTTCTCCCAGTCCTCAGGTGAGCCACTTTCTCTGGCTAATTTGTATGCTTCTTCTTTGAAATTGATACTATCCCTAATTTCTCTTGTCAGCCACGGGTGCACTACCTTCCTTGATTTATTCTTTTGCCAAACTGGGATGAACAATTGTTGTAGTTCATCCATGCAACCTTTAAATGCTTGCCATTGCATATCCACCGTCAATCCTTTAAGTGTCATTTGCCAGTCTATCTTAGCTAATTCACATCTCATACCTTCAAAGTTACCCCTCTTTAAGTTCAGAACCTTTGTTTCTGAATTAACTATGTCACTCCCCATCTTAATGAAGAATTCCACCATATTATGGTCACTCTTACCCAAGGGGCCTCTCACGACAAGATTGCTAATTAACTCTTCCTCATTGCTCAAAACCCAGTCTAGAATAGCCTGCTCTCTAGTTGGTTCCTCGACATGTTGGTTCAAAAAACCATCCCGCATACATTCCAAGAAATCCTCCTCCTCAGCACCTTTACCAATTTGGTTCACCCAATCTACATGTAGATTGAAGTCACCCATTATAACTGCTGTTCCTTTATTGCACACATTTCTAATTTCCTGTTTAATACCATCTCCGACCTCACTACTACTGTTAGGTGGCCTGTACACAACTCCCACCAGCGTCTTCTGACCCTTAGTGTTACGCAGCTCTACCCATATCGATTCCACATCTTCCCGGCTTATGTCCTTCCTTTCTATTGCGTTAATCTCTTCTTTAACCAGCAACGCCACCCCACCTCCCCTTCCTTCATGTCTATCCCTCCTGAATATTGAATATCCCTGAACGTTGAGCTCCCATCCCTGGTCACCCTGGAGCCATGTCTCTGTGATCCCAACTATATCATAATCATTAATAACAATCTGCACTTTCAATTCATCCACCTTATTACGAATGCTCCTTGCATTGACACACAAAGCCTTCAGGAGCTCTTTTACAACTCTCTTAGCCCTTATACAATTATGCTGAAAAGTGGCCCTTTTTAATGCTTGCCCTGGATTTGCCGGCCTGCCACTTTTACTTTTCTCCATAGTACTTTTTGCTTCTACCCTCACTTTACACCCTTCTGTCTCTCTGCACTGGTTCCCATCCCCCTGTTGTGAACTAACCTCCTCCCGCCTAGCCTCTTTAAATAATAGCTATTTAGAGACTTTCTCCAGCTGGCCTGGTTAAAATCCCCCAAAATGATTGGAAATGCATCATACCTGTTGATTACATTGCTCAGTTCACCTGTTTGACATGACCCTGAGGTGGGATGTACACCAAGGTGATGGCTGAAAACTCCCGCAGCAGATAAAATGGACAACGCTTGATCATGAGAAGGAAATCTCTTTAGAACTGAGATGAGGAGAAATTTGTTTAGCCAGAAGGCGGTGAATCTGTGAAATTTATTGCCACAGGTGGCTATGGAGGCCAAGTCATTGGGTATGTTTAAAGTGGAGGTTGATAGGTTCTTGATTAGTAAGGGCGTTAGAAGTTATGGGGAGAAGGCAAGAGAATTGAGTTGAGAGGGATAATAAATTGAATGACTGGCAGAGCAGACTTGATGGGCCGAATGGCTTAGCTAAGCTCCAATGTCTTAAGGCCTTATGGAAATCTGTTCTTTTCAATTTACGAACCAGTGTGTCTGTGGGATGGAGGATGAGGGGTGGGCCACAGACACCCGAGGAACCAAAGCTCACAACGACTGATAACCAGGGAGCAGAGATCACTCAGCTATCTGGTTGGCCAGGACCCAGCAAAGACTAGCGGCAAGTGTGACAGCCAACCAATCAGAACAATGAGCCAGATCAATATAAGCGCCAGCACTCGGCAGAAACAACACAACCACGCACTGATGGTGTCATCTCGACTGGCGACGAAACGTCTGCAACCTAACCTCCAGGCTTGGCGACCAACCCTACAAAAAAATTTGTTCTTTTCTTTCTTTATTTACTGAGATACAGCATGGAGTAGGTCCTTCTGGTCCTTCAAGCCATATCACCCAGCAATCCCCCAATTTAACCCAAGCCTAATCACAGGACAATTTACAATGACCAATTAACCTAACAAGCGATATATCCTTGGACTGTGGGAGGAAACGCATGTGGTCATGGGAGGGGGAGATGGGTACAAACTCCTTACTTCCAGCAGTAGTAGGAATTGAACCCAGGTACTATAAAGCGTTACACTTCGGTACCATCCCACTAAGTTTTCATCATTTGGACCATAAGACATTGAAGCAGAATTAGGCCATTTGGTTAACCTCATAATTAAGGAAATTTGATGATCCTTCCAAATTCATAACTTCCTTCCTAGCAGTGTTATCATGTGCATTCTGAGGTTGTGCCCTCTGGTCCTAGACTCCCCCACTATAGGAAACATCCTCTCCACATCCACTCAATATTCGAAAGATTTCAATGAGATTCCCTCCTCATTCTTCAAAACGTCAGTGAGTTCCAGCCAGAGCCATTAAAGGCTCCTCATACATTAACCCTTTTATTACCCGGAACATTCTCATGACCCTCCTCTGGACCCTCTCCTTTCTCAGATAAGGGGCCAGCCAATGCCTTGTGAAACCTCGGCACTATATTCTAGTCCTTTTGAAACTACTGCTAACATTTTACTTACCTTCCTTACCACCGACTCAACCTGCAAGTTAACCTTTAGGGAATCCTGCACAAGGACTCCGAAGTCCCTTTGCACTTCTGATTTTGGAATTCACCCACCATTTAGAGATAGTATATACCATCATTCCTCCTACCAAACTGCATGAACATATACTTCCCTACACTCTATCCCATCTGCCGCCTCCTTGTCCACTCTCCTGATCTGTTCAAATCCTTCTGCAGACACCCTGCTTCCTCAACACTGCCATTTCACCTATCTTTGTATCACCCACAAGCCTGGCCACAAAAATCATCCATTGCATCAATTAGATCATTAACATGTAACATGAAAAGTAGTGGACCCAATACTGATCCCTGCAACTAGGTAGACAAGAGATTCTATAGATGCAGGAAGTAGAGTAACACACACAAAATGGTGGGCAAACAGCAGGTCGGGCAGCATTTATTGATGGGAATGAACAAATCGGCGTTTCGGGCTGAGACTCTCCCTCACCATCATTCACACTTAAGGAGCTGAGTGGCCTACTCTTGCTCTTGTTGTTTTTTTTTATTTTTATATTCCAAAAGAGTATTGCATCAAAATGTTCAGACCACCACTTCAGTACCTTTCCCCGCAGAAATTCACCACCACTTTGCGCTTTGCGGAATACAGAGTACGCAATACGTGGCAAAAAGGGCCTTCACCCGAGGCAACTGTGCTGATCATGATAACAGTTTAAACTGTATATCTGCCTGTACATGATCTATCCATATCGTTCCATTCCCTGCAAGTCCACCTGTCTACCTATATGCTTCTTAAACACTGCTATCATATCTGCTGCCACAACCACCTCAACCAGGCACCTGTCGCTCGGTGTAAAAATCCTGCCCAAAATCTCCTGGAGACTTCTCCTCTCTCACCTCAGAACTGTACCCTCTAGTACATTTCCATCCTAGGAAAGAGACATTGTCTTCCTTCCCTGCAATTCAGGGGTATGGTGTTATAATGGTTAAGTTATTGGACAGCCACTTCTGGTCTATGCTTTCACTGGCGGGAATCCAATGAATTTAACTTCTGAGTAATTTAAATTCAAGTAATGAAATAAATCTGGAATTTGATATGCTCTTCTCAGTAATAGTAATCGTAAAGCTGCTGGATAATCACAAAACCCCGGCTGGTTCACTGATAGAGGGCCAATGAAGAAACCCATCACCCTTGCCTTTCTGGCCCATATGTGATTTCATGCACATCCATCTAGCTGACTCATAACTGTTTCCTCAGCCTGTAGTCAATTTAGGGATAGATAATAAATACAGCCATTGCCATCTTTACCTTAAGAAGAAATAGAAAAAAAAATCCCACAGGCTTCAAACTTCTCAATAAGATTCCAATAGCACTTATTTGGCATACACAAAAAAATCCCATCACCCTCATCAACTTTTTCTGAATATCTAAAAAAAATCGTCAAATCACTTAGATATACACTCAGTAGCCACTGTATTAGGTACACCTGCTTGTTAATGCAAATATCTAATCTGTCAATCATGTGGCAGCAACTCAATGCATAAAAGCATGCAGCCATAGTCAAGACTGGACATTAGAATGGAGAAGAAATGAGATCTAAGTGACTTTGATTGTGAAATGATTGTTGGTGCCAGATGGGGTAGTTTGAGTATCTCAGAAACTGCTGATCTCCTTGGATTTTCAGGCACAACCGTCTCGAGAGTTTGCAGAAAATGGTGTGAGAAACTAAAAGCTTTCGGTGAGTGACAGTTCTGTAGGAGAAAACACTTTGTTAATGAGAGAGGTCAGAAGAGAAATGTCAGAATGGTTCAAGCTGACAGGAAGGCAACAGTAACTCAAATAACCACGCATTACAACAGAGGTGTGCAGTACAGCGTCTCTGAACACACACTTCGAATCTTGAAGTGGATGGGCTACAGCAGCAGAAGACCACACTGAGTTTCACTCCTGTACCTAATAAAGTGCCCACTGAGTGTAGTTTATTTACCCCCCAACAAATCACACGGGCTCTCCTTGACCATCCTACATCATTTGGAATGAAAATTTAGTTGACCCTGATTATGGTCCTCAATAACTTTCATCATCTAACTGGCCTATCGTTTTCTATTCTTTCCTCCCTCTCATTTCTGATTCAGCACAACAACTTCAGCAACACCCCCGAACTGTTCTCATAGGAAATGAAGATGGAAGGGTATTGCTAATTCCACTGCTTTTTCAACTTCTTCTATCTAAAAGTCTTGAATGCATTTTATTTGGACCAGGTGACTATTGTGAGGAAACAGATTCAATAGATCTCAAAGGCGAGGACTCTGGACACAGTCTTGGTAGTAAAGGATTTTATTTACAGAAGGCAAACTTGTGAAAATGGCAACAGAAGCAACACGCACACAATTTACAGTAGTCGGATTAGCAATAAAACACACGTGGACAGTTAATAAAATCGTGTGGGAACAAAGTGCACGCGCACACACACACAACCAAGGGAAAAGTCACTACGACACCCGACACTCTTGACTCTGTGTGGGCACGGCTTTTATGATATTAGGGACGATACCCACACCCCTAACCCTATTCAATGCACAACTCACCAATGGCAGGGTGGTCCCTTGGAGGTAGCAAAAAAAGAGAAAGGGTCAAGCACATGTGGCTTCCTTTATAGTGCAGCAGGGCTGATAAGTCCAGCCCAGGTGATTCACAGGGAAGCCAATAGCTCGGTGCCAGCAGGGTTAAGCTGATTACAAAGGCCAATTGCCCGAGGTCAAGTACAAGCCTAATTAAAGGGGCCAATGGTTAGGTGTGCATTGACGGGCGAGGAGGGGTCAAACCTTGATTGGCAGGTGACATGTCTTCTGACCAGGTAAATGGGAGGTGCTGTCACGAGACAGTCACGACCCCTCCAATACAGTGACTTACCAACTTTCAATAGTGCTAATCATCCAATATTCATTCTCTCTATTACTATTTTAGTGTAAGTCTCTTACTGTATACTGTTGTACTAGCTGTCTATCTGGTCGGGATCTGCCATGTGCAGTCCCCTATGATTTACTCTATCTATCCCAATTATCCTTGTCTGGATCTGAAAGGCTGATTATGTTGGCTCAGGTAGCCCTCGTTCAAAATTCGAAGTAAATTTATTATCAAAGAACATGTATGTTACAGTTATACTAGAGATTCATTTTTTTGTATGCATTTATGAAGCCAAAGAGTGCACCTCAAGAGGCAACGGAGTCTCAAGTGATGTATTCAAGTCAGGCTGTCAACCCCACCCACAAAACTCCGCTGACAGCCTTTGACAAACAATAAAGCCTCGCACACTCCCCCAGCTTTGACCTGTAACAGTTGCCAGCTACTAAATCATTTAAATATGTTAAATAAAATATTAATAATAAAGATTTCAAAAGTAAAGGTAGATCTGTAAACTTGAAAATATTGTTAAACAATAAACACACTACTGCAAACAAATAATGCAACTTTACTTGTGATCCCATTTCCTTCCCTTGAAAGGTAGAGAGCTTATGGATAGAAATATGTAAATCTCAGCAAACTTTGCGTTGCCATTTGGATGTTCTGTCCAACAGCAGATCACAGCCTGGAAATCGCCTGCATTTGCGTAGCAGATCCGAAACCTAGCCAACACAATGCTAAATTCAAAGTGGAAGCCAAAATCTGCTTCCTTTCTGATCAAAAACTGTAAAGTATTTTATAATAATTAGCCACATCCTTTGTCCCTAAATGAAGATTTCTCCTTGGACTCTTTCTAGGCCAAACTGTTCCATTAGCCAACGACACACTATTTTTATTCTGGGATTCAAATTAAAGTCAAATGTTAATATTCAATCTGTCCATTAAATTAAATATTTCAATCCTTCCTGTACTTTACGGAATATTACTTTTATTAAAAAGCCAACATGACATTTATTCTGAGTTACCAGTTGTTCTTTTGTTTTTTTTTGGCAATCACAGCATACTGTACATCTTTCCAGGAAAATATTCGTTGTGTAGTTGAACCACAATTTCCATTTGTTTTTTTTTTAAACCGGCTCAATTATTCTGCTAACAAACCATCTACCGTGGACGACTCCCCCCCGCCACCCCGCCCACAACCTGATTATAGATAAATCAACCAGGAGGAATACCATTCCTAAATCCACTCCTCAAGACCCGTATAAATCATCTATGTTTGAAGAAAATAACTAAAAACACAGCAGGCATGCTGGCTTCCTGAGCTCCTGGAAGAAGCAGGACTCCCGAAGACAACCGCAACATCTTAAAAGACCTAGCTCAAGATGTCACCAGATGTTCATGATGGGGGGAGCATGGGATTGCAACATGCATGTTTATTTTATCAAATGTGAACAAATTAACATTTCATTCAAAAAGGGTGGGAACCCCAGTTTTAAATTACAAGCAATTTTAGTCAGGTACTCCACTTCCCCTAGCCTATTTCCCAGAACTTAGTCCAAGATTGCTCTGCTCCTTCCTTGTTTCCTGCAGCATCTGTGATAGCAGACATCCCACCTCCAGAAATACACCCTTGAAGAACTCACTGAATGCAACAATCCCTAGAAGATCAACTCTTCAGAGTTTGTTTCCTGATTTCTGATCTTCACCTCATTCTCCCAATCACACACTGTTTCCATTCAGGTTCAAGGTTTTCATTATGCAGTCGTATTTTCCCTGGCTTGTGTTAGGACCACTGCTCTTTCTGTTACACTGTACATCAGTGGATTCAGCTTGATTATAAATTCAAAGTAGGCACATGTACCAATTCTGCATTAGTATTTTATGAGCAATGAACATGTTTTAGGAGCAGCAAACACCACAGATGTAACACTGCTGAAGTTGCTTAATCAGTGGACCAATGTATCCCCATCCTTGTGTCTGCCATATTATTTCAGGATGTCTGGACTTTCAGTGCTCACTACAGAGTCACTTTAAAAAAATGCTTAAATAAAGCAATAAAATAAGCCATTCATTATGAAATACAAAACCTCTATTTCAGTCTCGCTTAATTTAGATGCATAGACACAAACCTCTTTCTACCTACTACGTTGTGGAATACACCAACTAAAGATTCAGTAGTCAGCAATACAATTTACCAACAGCAGAATGCATTTAGTGCAGACATTGTTTCATAGTTTGTGGAAATGAATCATTGTGAATATAAAACTGTTAGAGTAGGATGTAACCTCACTTTAAGTTCTTGATGAAAGATTACCACTTGCCTCATGTACTAGAAGATTTGCTCCTAAGAGCGTATGCAGGATAAAGGCAGAGGGCATGACATTTCAAAATGACTTCATTTGATCTATATCACTACTTTAATTTCTCACAATTTAAATAAAGCAGCACTTTAGAAAACAAAAGCACTGTATTAAAAGTGACACTGCTTCCTCTGTACTATTCATAACATTCTATTTACCATACGTGCTTTGTCTATGTAGAGCAATGGTAAGTTTACGCAAATATTTATTAGTTCAAAGCCTTTCATTCTTCTCTGGGGAACTTTAGCCTGCATAACTGATTCAGTTTCAGATTCATTTATTTATCACATGTACATTACATCAAAGAATACTGTGAAATGTGTCACTTACCTTAACAACTAATACAGCCAAGGATGTGCTGGGGACTACCTTCAAGTGTTGCCACACATTCTTGTGCCAATATAACATGCCCACGATGTTTAGCAGAACAACAAAATACCATAACAGCAACAAAAGAAAGATTCAAAACAAGCCCTTTCCTCCCTCCCACTCACAAACACAGGCAGGCCTCCAACCTGGGACAGGTCGCCTCTGGAATCCCTGACCCAGACATCCCACCTCTCCTGGAAGCTCTGGGAGTCTCCCGCAAATTGATGGTGCTACCTCCCTGAAATGAGTTTTTGCAGGGTGGGATATCTGCTGACCCCCAGACTCTTAGACATTGGGCCCAGACTCAGGGTCGCAGGCATCAAGCCTCCTGTAGTAACTTCTACTTTGAAAAAGGCACACTCGACAACTTCACGCCCATAGAAACAACTTTATCTCGAACGTCAAAACCGTTATGTATATACAGAGGCTTTCACAACCCGTACGGCATGGCAGGAACACTATATACAAACACACCGGAAGTGAAAAAGAACGGAAGTAAAACCCCCCATTATCCTAATTAGTATTAACTTACTTTTAATAATGCTCACACTACAACACTTCTCCCCCTTTAAAATCCAACATCCCCAAATGTAAAAAACTAGGAAATAAAAACAGTGGCGTTATTAACTTGTGTACCCCTGAAAACTTATACTAGTATCTCAGCAACAGTTTATCAATACAAAACATCTGGAAAACATGACAGATTCAACATTCAATCTAACAACAACAAAAAAGCAACTGTCCCGTCGAAGATTCAGTCTGTCTGTGATCCGTGGTCTGTGCACTACCCCCGGTGACCCAGCAGGCACCGCTGGTGAGGGTGTTTTGGGTGGATCTGGTTTTGGGGGCATGAGAGGGGTCTGTGTGAGAATGTCCATCCTCCTCAGGGGACCCCGACCCCTCTGCCAGTGTCTCGCCCTCTGGCAAAGTCGCTGGTGGACCTGCCCCACCGTAGTCTGTCTCACAAATGGAAACTCCATGGAACTGTCTGCCTCTGAGCTGGTATCATGACGCAGGCGCACATGGTCCTGATGTTTGCGGAAAACACGCCCATCAGTCAGCTTAACAACATAGGAGATGGGACCACTCTGCTTAAGAATAACCCCAGGCAGCCATTGCTGATTGTTTCTCACATAGACATTGTCATCCGGTTTTAACTGTCTCTCTCGCACATGTTGATCATGTCCCTCCTTCTGCTTTTCCTGCTTTCTCTCCACTTTCGCCTTCATGTCCCGCGCAGCAGGTCCAATCTTAACTTGGGGCTATGCCCCATCAGCATCTCTGCGGGAGTGCGGGCAGTCATAGTCTGTGGTGTGAGGCGGTATTTGATCAGGAAACGTGAAAGCTGCATGCTAAGAGTCCTCTGTCATCCGTTTCAGGCCTTCCTTCACTGTCTGAGCAGCCCGCTCAGCCAAACTATTGGAGGCTGGGTGGAAAGGGGCCGTCTGAATGTGCTGAATGCCATTCTGCTGCATGAACTCACTGAATAGCTCACTGGTGAACATTGGGCCATTATCAGTGACCAGAGTGTCAGGCAACCCGCGGACTGCAACCACTTGCCTAAGTTTGTCTATGGTTGGGGGGGGCGGTGATCTTGTGTCCCAGGTAAGTCACACTTGATGCCAGGAACACACATTTTCCGCATTTCAACTGCAGCCTGCGTCTGAGAGCCTCTACAGCACCCGTCCTAAATTAGCCAGATGCTCCACCTCCGTAGCCCCAGAGATCAAAATATCATCAAGGTACACTGCTATGTGCGGAATCCCCTGCAGCAAAGTGTCCATTGTCCTTTGGAAAATGGCAGAGCTGGATGCCACTCCAAACACCAGGCGATTGTACTTGAATAATCCTTTGTGCGTATTAATTGTGACGTACTCCTTTGAATCCTCATTGAGTAGCAGCTGATGGTAGGCATGGCTCATGTCCAGCTTTGTGAACAGCTTACCCCGACAGGGTCGCAAACAAGTCATCCACCCGTGACAATGGGTACTCCTCCAGCCTAGAGACCTGATTCACGGTTAGCTTATGATCCCCATATATCCTCCGTTTTGTCTGCCTTCAAAACTGGAACAATGGGAGCCGCCCACCTTGAAAACTGGACGGGCACAATAATACCCAGCCTCTGTAAACGTTCCAGCTCCTCCTCAACTTTGCCTTTCATGGCATAGGGCACCGACCTGGGCTTAAAAAAAACGTGGCGTAGCCCCAGGGTCAATATGGAGTTTTACTGTCACGCCTTTCAGTGTGCCCAGGTCGTCCCTGAAAATGTCACTGTACCGCTGCAGAATGTCCTCCGTCATGTCCTCCTTGGGCAATCTCTAAGGCTTTCTTGAAAGTCAACGATGGGGTTTCCCCTAATAGGTGGCATTGTATGCCATCATTATTAATGCCGCATACCAATCGATCACGGAGCATGTCATCCAACACCGCTCCGAAATCGCAATGCTCTGACAGCTGCCGAAGCTCTGCCACGAAATTGGCCACAGACTGAGCTGGCTTCCTGAAACGGCTGAGAAACTTACACCGTTGGACTATCACAGAAGGTTTCAGATTGTTGTGGTTCCCCACGAGCTTGACCAGTTCGTCATATGGAATGTCCCCCCGTTTCCGCGTTACGGCTAAATTCCTTATAGGCTTGTAAGTCTTTGCCCCACACACACTCAGGAGAATAGAGTGCTTCTTAGCCTCCTCAGTAATCCCATTAGCACAGAAAAAGTGTCCCAACCTTTCCTCATACTCCGGCCAGTCCTCGTTTCCTTCCAGAAATTCCTTGATAGTTCCAAACGTAGCCATCTGAAACACGAAACTCCCGTTCGAAAAACGTGCCAATACATTCACAAAGCCAGTTTACCTTGTCGCCAAAAATATGTAGTAACTTCTACTTTGAAAAAGGCACACTCGACAACTCCATGGCCAAGAAACAACTTTATCTGGAACGTCAGACCGTTATGTACACACAGAGGCTTTCACAACCCGTACAGCATGGCAAGAACACTATATATAGAGCACCGGAAGTAAAACCCCCCCATTATCCTAATTAGTATTAACCTATTTTTAATAATGCTCACATTAAAACACCTCCGACTTCCGGAAACATCAACCCAGCGGCTTTGACTATTTGGTCTCAGTTTCCAAGTTTGATCTTCAACCTTTGGGCCTCAACTCCAGTCTCACCTTCACTGACCTTCGGACTTCGACCTCTGGTATTGACCACCTGACTCACCAATCACAGGACTTTGAACTCTGCCTTAAATTCGGGACTTGCACAGACCTCTGCCCGGGAACTCGCCAACCTGGGGTGCGGGGGGGGGGAAGAGGGGGAAGAGGGGGAGGGGGGAAGAGGGGGAAGAGGGGGAGAGGGGGAGGGGGGGAGGGGGGAAGAGGGGGAGGGGGAAGAGGGGGAGGGGGGGGAGGGGGAAGAGGGGAAGAGGGGGAGGGGGGAGGGGGAGGGGGGAGGGGGGAGGGGGAGGGGGGAGGGGGGAGGGGGAGGGGGGAAGGGGGGAGGGGGAGGGGGGAAGAGGGGGGAGGGGAGGGGGGAGGGGGAGGGGGAAGGGGGGGAGGGGGGAAGAGGGGGGAGGGGGAGGGGAGGGGGGAAGAGGGGGGAGGGGGAGGGGGAGAAGGGGGGAAGAGGGGGGGAAGAGGGGGGGAAGAGGGGGGGAAGAGGGGGGGAGGGGGAGGGGAGGGGGAGGGGGAAGAGGGGGGGAGGGGGAAGAGGGGGAAGAGGGGGAGGGGGAAGAGGGGGAGGGGGGGAAGAGGGGGAAGAGGGGGAGGGGGGGAAGAGGGGGAGGGGGGATAAGAGGGGGGAAGGGGGGGAAGAGGGGGAGGGGGGAAGAGGGGGAGGGGGAAGAGGGGGAGGGGGGGAAGAGGGGGGGAGGGGGGGAAGAGGGGGGGGAGGGGGGAAGAGGGGGAAGAGAGGGAAGAGTCACCAGTCTTTGTGTCTCTTGCCCCGACAGACCTCTGATCCTGGAACTCACCAACCAGAAGGTTCAACCAATGGTGTCACTGAGGTTCAGACATGGCCCAAGTGCAGAGTGAGAGACACTAAAGCGGGTTGATATTTCACAGACTTCAATGCAAGCAATGTTAAAGGGAAAAAGAAAACAATAAACGCTAGGCCAAACAGGGCCGTTGACTAAAACACTCAAATGAAAACTGAAGCCTACACTGCGGCTGAAAAGAACAACTAAGAATAAAACGAATACCACTAGTCTTCCGAGTCGGTTGACTCGACAGTCCAATTTCTCAGGCAAGGCAGAATGCAGATAATGAAGCTTAGCTATGTCCAAGTCTCGACAAATACTATGACAGAATGAATGGAGTTAAATACTATCACAATGAAATGATAGCTGAAACATACATATTCACAAGCGCAATTGCCGAATCCGTGGTTGTGACAGGACCCCCTCTCTAGGCGCAGCCTGAGGCGCCACAGACCTATGTCCGCTGGAAGTCACGAATGAAGGACTTGTCCAAGATGTCCTTCAGTGACGCTGGTAGTTACGTGCCGT
The DNA here is from genome assembly GCF_030028105.1 of Mobula birostris. Classification (NCBI taxonomy): domain Eukaryota; kingdom Metazoa; phylum Chordata; class Chondrichthyes; order Myliobatiformes; family Myliobatidae; genus Mobula; species Mobula birostris. The sequence goes on from NC_092370.1 coordinate 127,982,928, forward strand.
GGTGTGCACTGCCAATATCGGAGCCAAAGACTTCCATGTAGAGACAGAAACAAGAGCTTACCCAGAGGTAGCTCAACCAAGTGACACCGTGAGACAAATCATTCTCAAAATGAGGACCCTCCATTTGGAGCTAATCCGGCATCTGCTTCAAAAATAAAACTAACACAGAATCTAATCTTAACAAAACAAACTTAAACTTAAACCAAAAGCACCAGAAACCGCATTACAAAGAACGAGTCACTGGAGAAAAACACAAGGAACTCTTAAACCATTAGACACCATTAAACAACAATTAACCAATTCAGGTGCTCCAAAAACCTCAGAACCTAAATGCTCTCTGATGCCCTGCGCAGGCCCGAAAAAGTCACTACAGGACCCCCCTCCTTATAGCTTGCACTTGATGGCTCAGGAAGACCTAAAGATGAGATCAGGAATGACTCGAGAGACCTGGGGAACTTGAGAGGGAGGGAGACTCGGGGATCCAGAGAGACTGAGAGACCGGGGAATCCCCAGAGACCTGGGAACCCCAACAGACTGAGAGAACAGGGCATCCCAACAGACTGAGATCAAGAAAACTCGGGTGGGGCCGAGAGGGAGGCTTGGGAGTCCTCCAGATGAGGAGGACATTGAAAAGCCCTAAACACATAAAGCCTTGGAAACGATCGGACAAAGAAAACCCTGGGAACATAGAGAAAAGTCCTTGCGAAACCTTGAAACCAAGAGAAGGAACCTTTTCAAATCTTGTTCACAGTGTTTTATCTTTCACAATTTTTTTCCAGAGACAATTAGGATATACTCTCTATTTTACAGATCAAGACAGCATAGACAGGTTTCTTTCATCACTAAACTAGGTGGTTCTCTGTAGATCTGTTTAATTTGCTACACGGAAGTTCAATTTTCCCAGTCTGTACCATGATTTTCATCAAGGGGTTAAAATATTCTTGATAGGGTTACTTTACTTGTGCCTTAGCACACTCCAGCCAGGGATCAGCTTTTGGACTCGTGTTGCCCTTAACGCATTTATTTGACTTTGTTGGGTCTACACTTTAAATGATTTGTTTGTAACTATTTTCTAGTTAAAGTTAAAGGTTGATAATTATGTTACAGTATAACAAACGTAAATTCATTGTCTATGGTATATCGCGGCATGTGATGAGGTCACCTGCGGTTTCACCACATCATGTATAACCTCCGGTTCGGGAAGGTGTAAAGGCGGGTGCCAGGTGTGCAGCATGATCGTAAAGAGCTCCGTGTCTGCACACAGAGGAACATTATAGAAGCAACGCCGTAAGTTCCTATGAATGTGTTTGAAGTAAAAATATTAACATGGTTTCTGTTAAGGAAGCGGCGGTTTGGGTGGTGCACGTGACGGCTTTTCAATTTACTTTATACTTTATTGCCGCCAAACAATTGATACTAGAACATACAATCATCATAGCGATATTTGATTCTGCGCTTTCCGCTCCCTGGGTTACAAATCGATAGTAAATATTAAAAATTTAAATTATAAATCATAAATAGAAAATAGAAAAATGGAAAGTAAGGTAGTGCAAAAAAATCGAGATGCAGGACCGGATATTTGGAAGGTATAGTCCAGATCCGGGTCAGGATCTGTTCAGCAGTCGTATCACAGTTGGAAAGAAGCTGTTCCCTAATCTGGCCGTATGAGTCTTCAAGCTCCTGAGCCTTCTCCCAGAGGGAAGAGGGACGAAAAGTGTGTTGGCTGGGTGGGTCGTGTCCTTGTTTATCCTGGCAGCACTGCTCTGACAGCGTGCGATGTAAAGTGAGTCCAAGGACCGAAGATTGGTTTGTGTGATGTGCTGCGCCGTGTTCACGATCTTCTGCAGCTTCTTCCGGTCTTGGACAGGACAACTTCCATACCAGGTTGTGATGCACCCTAGAAGAATGCTTTCTACGGTGCATCTATAAAAATTAGTGCGGGTTTCAGGGGACAGGCCAAATTTCAAACGCGGGGTGGGCTCAGGCCCGGTGGCAGTTTGACGGGATGCCCCTTGCTCCCTACTCGGGGCGGCTGGAGACACTCACTAAAAGAAAATAGCGTGCGTGGTCTCCAGAATGAAACAGACGCTGTATATGTTTGTATTTTTTTATCAACAGTTTTCACCGTACGATGTTAATGTGGAAGAGTGCACAGTAAATGGTTAACCTTACTACGACTCTGTCTTCATTGGCTCTGGTTTAACTTGGTGTTTAGTCAGAGTTTCAACACACTGCATGAGAACACTACAGAGTAGGACTCTTCCAGAATTTACACCATCGATATGAATGATGATTTGTTGAACCAATTGATGAGCTTGCTTGAAGCACTCATTTGTTATGCAGATCTGAGTCACAGGACCACAAAGCTGGGAACCTGGGTACTTGTGACTTGAAAAGCTTGGAATGGACACTGGAGAAACTCAATGTTGACTAGAGAAGCTCAGTATGTAGACTCAGGATTCTCGGAATGTAGAGTTAGCACATGCACTGAGAATAGAAGGCACCCTCTCCTCAAGCCACCAATGTTAAAACGTCACTGTTCAAATTTAGTTGGGTCCATTACCTGGCAAGATCCTTCTGTCACACTGGAGACAGAAACAAGAGTTCATACACAGGAATTCCAACGGAACATTGTTGCTGCGACGAATCATTCTGACCAATGAATCTCCTGGCCAAGGTCAGCAGCTCTCTCTCCGCTGGGTCCATCTTTGCGTGGTCGAGACTTGCTGTCACCTGGTACAAACATGGCCCGATTGCGAAGTGAGTGACACTGAAGCGGGTCGATATTTCACAGACTTTAATGCGAACAGTGTTAAAAGGAAAGAAAACAATAAACACTAGGCCAAACAGGGCCGTTGACTAAAACACTCAAATGGAAAATGAAGCCTACACGGCAGCTGAAAAGAACAACTAGGAATAAAACGAATACCGCTAGTCTTCAGAGTCAGTTGACTCGACAGTCCAATTTCTCAGGCAAGGCGGAACGCAGATAACGAAGTGTAGCTATATCCATGTCCAAGTTTCGACAAATACTACGACAGGATGACTAAAATACTATCACAATGAAATGATAATTAGCCTACACATGCATATTCACGAACGCAATTGCTGAATCTGCTGCACTGCTGAAATCCGTGGTCGTGACAAATGGTCTTTGGCTTCCGGATTCACTGACTTTCCATAACCGTTCACCTATGTCATCAACACTAACCATCCTAATGGACAGCAGCAATGTCTCCCATGCTCCCCTTCATGGCTGATCTCTTGCACCTCTCCCCATTTCCCCCAATTCCCTGATGCTCGTAAGTCCAAAAAAAATACACATTAGCTTCATCAATATTCAGCCATTAAATATCTACAGAACCTTAATGACATACAATCCTCTGCTTAAAGAAATTTTCCCTTGCCTCTAGATTAAGTGGACAATCCTTGTTCTGAGAAAATGTTTCTCAATTCTAGGCTCTCCACTGAGAAGTAATAACTTCATGGCATCTAATTCTTTCAAGGAGGAATTATTTACATCTATTGAGATACTTGTAAAGCTCAAGGATTTTTGCACATACCTCCCTCCTACACCCTTGGAGGTTTTTCTAATTATTACTTACCATCATAATAGACTTCAACTATAGCTTGAATAGATTTAATCATTGTATCCCTGCTCAAGCAAACAAAAATCTTCATCATTAACAAAGGATCCATCCATTCCCTCAGCCAAATTATTACTTGAACCAAATTGCCAACGTTTTGTTGGTTTGGTTGTAGCAGCAGAGACATGCAGTGATATCATTACTCATGGCCGGAAGTCACAGTATAAATATATATTCACAAAATGCTTCTTTCTGCATCAATCTTCTAATGAACTACTGTAGGTGTTGGTGCAGCATTAGCAGTAGAATGGTAATTCTGCAGCCACTTCTTGGGATGTTATAAGGAACTTTGCACCCATGAGGAACTACGCAGCCACAATGTACCAACAAGAAGATGTACAGTGTGGAAAAGGATCAAAAAATGCATCCTTGCTTAAAAGTTTGCCAAAGCAATATTCTGGAGCTTTAGCACTAGCATTATAACAAAACAACACTTATCATCTGATGTTCAACATGCAGAGATTGCATAGGACTTGGAAAAGTACTCACAGGCATACCATTGGTTCCTGATTTTCCTGGTTTGCCACGTTCTCCCTTTTGACCCTAGTAACAGAATAAACATTGGGGTCAATTGGTCTGAATACATCAAGCCTTATTACCAAAAAGCTCCTTCATCCTTGTTACTCAATATAGGCAGGAGAGGCTCAGAAGCGAGAGGGTTAAAATTAAAGTTATATTTTCCTTGAATTGATGCCTCCAAAAATAAAAGAACTTTTGAGGAGTTCCCCACTTAGTTTCTTGCCTGCCTTAGATTAAAGTGTCTGGTTGCTTTTGCTGGAAGTCTAAGTCTGACGCTGACTTCCCTGCTACCTGCTACAATTTGTGCCTGTTCTACAAGATCTCCTTCTGAAAGGTTAAATCAGGCAGAAGAATAGGGCTACACTTTCTTTATCACACAGTATGTGACCATTGAATGTAACCTACTAACTCTATTTCCTCATTTTCCCATCACCTCTCCTCTCTCATGTGCCCAATTAACAGTTCCTTGAGGGTTAAGGTTCAAAGTTTCATCACGGTCTGGTACAGCAATTCCAATGCACAGGATGCAGGAAGCTGCAGACAGCAGTGGACTCTGCCTAATACATATTGGCACCTCCTTCCTATTGGTAGTATCTACAGGAGATCCTGCCTCAAATACCCCACTACCCGGGCCACGCCATATTTTTGCAGCTACCATCAGGGAAGGAGTACAGAAATCTGAAGTCCCACACCATCAGGTTCTTTCCTTCAACTAACCAGCAAATCCCTAATCAGTACAGTTTAGCAACGCTGTGATCACTTTGCACTAAAATGGATTTTTATTTGTTCTTTGGGATACCAGTTGGGGTAGGTCTTACACTGGGATCAGTAGGTCGATAAGGAGTGTGGTAGAACAAAAGGATCTGGGAATACAGGTCCATAATTCATTGAAAGTGGCGCCACAGGTGAACAGGTTAAAAAAACAACTTTTGGGACATTGGCCTTCGAAGATCTAAGTACTGAGTACAGGAGTTGGGATGTAATGCTGAAGTAATACAAGACATTGGTGAGGCCTAATTTGGAGTATTGCGTGCAGTTTTGGTCACTTCTCTGCAGGAAAGATGCAAGTAAGGTTGAAAGAATACTGAGAAAATCTACAAGGATTTTATCGGAACTGGAGGACGTGAGTTGTAAGGAAAGACTGAATAGGTTATAACTTTATTTTCTAGAACATAGGAGATTTAAGGGAGATTTGAAAGAGGTTTACAAAAATTATAAGGGGCATAAATAGGGTAAATGCAAGCAGGCTTTTTCCACTGAGGTTGGGTGAGACTACAGCTAGAGGTCATAGGTTCAGGGTGAAAGATGACATATTTAAGGGGAACATGAGGTGAAACTTCTTCACTCAGAAGGTGGTGACAGTGTGGTACGAGCTGTCAGCACAAGCGGTGGATGTGACTTCGATTTCAATGTTTAAGAGAAGTTTGGATAGGTACATAGATAGGAATGGGTATGGAGGGCTATGGTCCAGGAGCAAGTCAATGGGACTAGGCAGTTTAAATGTTTCAGCAGGGTCTAGGTGGGCTGAAGGGCCCATTTTGTGCCGTAGTTTTCAATGACTATGACTCTGTTTTCCGGTAAAACTGTGTATGATTTATGTTTTTCTTGTGAATGTTGCTTATATGATGTTACGAGTCTGTGAAGCTGCCACAAATATTTTTTTCCCATTGCACCTGGCCAGACCTGTACTTGTGCATATGACGATAACCTCTATAAACCCGGAGATAGTCTGTACTCCCATTACAAATAAGAACGCTGTCTCCTAACATGCACTACTTTGTGTGGCAAGATTTTCCACAGAACGCATTGACAAAACCATAAATTCAGCCAAAGTTACATCTCAATACACAAGGGATGAGTTATCAGATGTGGATGCAAGTGGCAACTGTGAACTTACTTTCAGTCCTTGTTGACCAGGAATACCAGGTGGACCTGCTGGACACTCACAAACTGTCTTGGGAACCATTCTGTCAGGTGGACACTAATCAAAAATTTAAAGAAGAAATTTTTAGCCTAAGGCACGTCTTATGCAAGCACGAAAACTGCCATTTAAAAATGTTTTAAACTTAATGTTCATACTTCTTAAAGCACATTGAAAATGTACTCACCCTCTCATCATCCTAAATAAAAGGAAACAGAAGAAAATTTAGTTCTGTGGTTAGAGATTCAAAGCAGCTGATATTTTAGTGACAACAAGCACACCTCTAAAATATCCCATTGCTTCATGATATTCTGAAGTCAAGATTTCCTCAAAAATATTTATATGTTAATGATGATTTGAATAACTTCCTGAAATCATCAATTTTATGCAGCCATTTTTGAAAACTAATTAATTTACCATGAAAGCATATTTTTTTTGTTAGGAATTTGATGTCCTGAATAGTGGGAAGTTCGCATCCACAGGTGCGCTGGGCTGTCCCCACCACTCTTTGCGGAGCCCTGCGATTGAGGGAAGTACAGTTCCCATATCAAGCAGTGATACAGCCAATCAGGATGCTCCCAATTTTGCCCCTGTGGAAAGGATTTGGGGACTCATGCCGAATTTCTTCAACTGTCTGAGATGAAAGAGGTGCTGTTGTGCTTTTTTCACCACACAGCCTGTATGCACAGACCAAGTGATGTCCTTGGTGACGTGTTTGCTGAGGAACTTGAAAGTCCCTTCTATGCAAAACATTTTCTCTCCCCCCCCAACCCCCAGCCTCCAATTGGGTAGAAGATACAAAGACCTGAAAAGCACATACCACCAGGCCCAAAGACAGCTTCTATAAAGCTGTTATAAGACTGTACCTCTTGTACCTTAAGATGGAATCATGACATGACCTCAATCTATTTCATTGTGGCCTTCCATCTTGTATGCCTTCACTGCACTTTCTCTGCAACACTATATTCTGCATTGTTATTGCTTTTTCCTGGTACTACTTCAATGTACTGATGCAGTGAACTGATCTGTATGGATGGCATGGAAGACAGTTTTCACTATACCTCGGTCCACGTCACAATAATAAACTATCAACTGCAGAGCTTGCTATGAGAATCCTATAAGAATAGAATAAATATCCAGCAAAGAGAATAAAGAGGGTCACATCTTACGTCTATCTGCTGCTGCGGGTTTCAACAAGAAATTGGATGAGAGAATGAATGGGTAACAAGCTATGAGGAAAAACCATGCAGCCCTTTGAGGATGTGTCACTTAGATTATCTCTCCTGTCATGACATTCAAATATAGTTTGCAAAGCTTCATTTTTTCCCCTTTAATGACTTTAAGGTAAAGTAATATTTTTTTATTGTAAAATAAATTTTATTGTAAACATCACTCTGAGTGAAGACGTTCCCATGATTTTTATTCTAAATTTACCTCTGTAATAGACAGGTGTCATGGGGCTCTTGTGCCTTGGTTTAATGGAAGCAATAAATTTTGGTTACCATTCCATCAATAATAATGAAAGGATTTAAATGAGAATTTGGTCATCAGTGAGCAGATCAACCTGGTTTAAGACAGGTGTAATTTATCCCCCTATCTACTCTCATGAAATATGCCACCTCTAATCCCGCTGGCTCTTCTATCATTTTCGTTATTCTTTTACATGTAGGATTAATCCAATATCTTGGAGTGTTTGTTTTCCTCTCCAAGTAAGATCATAACGTTTGTAGACATACATTCTCACTTGGATTATTTCTGTGATCTTGCATTTAATTGTTCTGGCTGAATGTCCCAGCTTTCTAATAATTGGTTTCAATTAATTGACCAGATATGAATTTCATTCTCAGGTTTCCTGTGCTTACAAAACCTTATAACATATCTAATTCAAAACTTTAGCAAATTGGACTAATTTGGAACCAACTTTAATTTCCTCATAACATCTGGGAATTGGAAATAGTAACAATGAATATGAGCTAGTTTTCAAACTTCACGACATATGTCAGTGATATTAAACCCAAGTCTGATTGTCAGTCTCTTATGTTCTAACCATTTTGTTTAACCGCTCCCATTCCTGCAAATTTTAGTTTAATTACAAAAAAAATCAAGTAGAATTTCCAAAGATGCTTCTGGCAATCAAAATATGTAACATTGTAGGCATATATTGTGAGGGGATCCTGAAGTACGCCTATTAACTGTGCTTTTGAAGAGAGAGAGAGAGAGAGAGAGAGAGAGAGAGAGTTATTTAACAGCTTGTTTGTATGTTTGTAAGAGAGAGAGAGAGAGAGATGAAGATTAACGGTTGGACTGTCACTTTAAGGCACTGGAAGTAACTTTGGATTTCTACTGAGTTTGGAGTTGGAGACAGCACCGAGCAGCTTGAAAGTTGTTATGGTGACTGAAGGCAGGTTGTGGATATTTGTTCAAGTACAGTTCGCCTATTTGTGCATTTCTTCACAGAGAGGAAGGAGGAGACATTTGAATGACAGGTGGTACCTAGTACGGTGAGATAAATAGGAGGTCAGATGATACAGACCTCAGACACATGTTTGGACATTGAATGAGCATTGTTGTGCCTGCAGGAAAAGTGGGTTTTGGAGGATCGATCAGGAGGATCGATCCATCGCTCTTGCAGTGGAAGGAGGAAAAAGGGGTTGACTGGTGGGGAGTCCACCCTCACCTGGGTGATAGCTCCACCACAGAAAATCAGTCCCCTTTGTTAAAGTCACAGTCGGTAACTTGTAAAGGATTTCGAAGGACAACGAGAAGATTGACGGCATCAGCTCACCTGAAGACTCAAATCTCTCCCTTTCTCTATCCATCACTACTCAACTCAATACCACAAACTGAACTGAACTGAACTTTACTCATCATCATAAGACTGTATCTTTTTACCCCTAGACTTAAAGAAGCTTGGTTTTTCATACATATATTTCCACACTTACTGATATACATACATGTGTGTATATATATATATATACACACACACACATATATATACACATACACACACACACACATATATATATAAGCAACACACATCAAAGTTGCTGGTGAACACAGCAGGCCAGGCAGCATCTCTAGGAAGAGGTACAGTCGACGTTTCAGGCCAAGACCCTTTGTCAGGACTAACTGAAGGAAGAGTTAGTAAGAGATTTGAAAGGGGGAGGGGGAGATCCAAAATGATAGGAGAAGATAGGAGGGGGAGGGATGGAGCCAAGAGCTGGACAGGTGATTGGCAAAGGGGATATGAGAGGATCATGGGACAGGAGGCCCGGGGAGAAAGACAAGGTGGGGGGAGGAACCCAGAGGATGGGCAAGGGGTATAGTCAGAGGGACAGAGGGAGAAAAAGGAGAGTGAGATGTGAATGTGTGTATAAAAATAAGTAACAGATGGGGTACGAGGGAGAGGTGGGGCATTAGCGGAAGTTAGAGAAGTCGATGTTCATGCCATCAGGTTGGAGGCTACCCAGACGGAATATAAGGTGTTGTTCCTCCAACCTGAGTGTGGCTTCATCTTTACAGTAGAGGAGGCCGTGGATAGACATGTCAGAATGGGAATGGGATGTGGAATTAAAACGTTTGGCCACTGGGAGATCCTGCTTTCTCTGGCGGACAGAGCGTAGGTGTTCAGCAAAGCGGTCTCCCAGTCTGCGTCAGGTCTCGCCAACATATAGAAGGCCACATCAGGAGCACTGGACACAGTATATCACACCAGCCGACTCACAGGTGAAGTGTCGCCTCACCTGGAAGGACTGTCTGGGGCCCTGAATGGTGGTAAGGGAGGAAGTGTAAGGGCATGTGTAGCACTTGTTCCGCTTACAAGGATAAGTGCCAGGAGGGAGATCAGTGGGGAGGAATAGGGGGGACAAATGGACAAGGGAGCGATCCCTGTGGAATGCAGAGAGATGGGGGGAGGGAAAGATGTGCTTTGTGGTGGGATCCCGTTGGAGGTGGCGGAAGTTACGGAGAATAATAAGTTGGACTAGTGAGAGAAAGAATGTGTGTATAAAAATAAATAACGGATGGGGTTAGTGCGAGAAAGAATGTGTGTATAAAAATAAATAACGGATGGGGTTAGCGAGAGAAAGAATGTGTGTGTAAAAATAAATAACGGATGGGGTTAGTGAGAGAAAGAATATGTGTATAAAAATAAATAACGGATGAGGTTAGCGAGAGAAAGAATGTGTGTATAAAAATAAATAATGGATGGGGTAGTGAGCATCCGTTATTTATTTTTATACACACATTCTTTCTCTCACTCTCCTTTTTCTCCCTCTGTCCCTCTGACTATACCCCTTGCCCATCCTCTGGGTTCCCCCCCACTTGTCTTTCTTCCCGGACCTCCTGTCCCATGATCCTCTCATATCCCCTTTGCCAATCACCTGTCCAGCTCTTGGCTCCATCCCTCCCCCTCCTGTCTTCTCCTATCATTTTGGATCTCCCCCTCTCCCTCCCACTTTCAAATCTCTTACTAACTCTTCCTTCAGTTAGTCCTGACGAAGGGTCTCAGCCTGAAACGTCGACTGTACCTCTTCCTAGAGATGCTGCCTGGCCTGCTGCGTTCACCAGCAACTTTGATGTGTGTTGCTTGAATTTCCGGCATCTGCAGAATTCCTGTTGTTTGTATGTGTGTGTGTATATATATATATATATATATATATATAAAATCATTGCTAACCTGTTTGATTTATCTACTTTTATATTACTGTATTGTGTAGTTACTAATAAACATTATTAGTTTAAAGCAATACTAGACTCCAAAGTGTTTTCCATCTCTGCTGGTTCTTAATTCCCGTCATGGGGTACATGACAATATAAAAATATTTTAAGAAATCATGGGCCAGATTTGCAATAGGTGCTATTGCACTGTATCCATCTGCCCATGTACTTGTCAATAATTATTCCAATGCCATTCATAAAGCCCTCCGACACTCCCTAAACTCCTACTGAATCCAATGTTCATTAATCAATTCCTATTTCACACAGTTTACTGTCTTCTCAAACTTCCTTCACTGACCTTTAATGCTCTCAAACGTAGAATTCCAGCATTCGAATTTAATTTAATTCATTGTCTCACTTCCACAATCTCATAAACTCTGTCTTTCTCTCATTGCTTGCTCTGTCTTCTGCTGCCAAGTTGCATGGCCCATAATTCCCTCCTTAAAACTCGATGCCTCTACACCTGCTCCCTTTATGCCATTTCTCCAAGCTTTTAGTGACATCTCTCTTTTGACAGTGTCAACTCCAACTCAACTCACTGACAGACCTTTGGATGTTTTCCCATGTTGAACGCTGTTAGCAGATTTTTTTTTCCATTTTAAGAACATCAGACAGAGGAACAAAATTAAGCCATTTTGCTCATCCAGTCTGCTCCACTATTCCATCATAACTGATAAAGGTAATTGTTGATGCACTGACTAGTCAAGAACCTATCGACCTCCGTTTAAAATATACTGAATGACTGGCCTCTGCAGCTATCCATGGCAATGAAATCCAGAGGTTCACTACCCTCTGGCTAAAGAAATTCCTCCTCATCTCTGTTCTAAATGGGCATTCCTCTATTCTGAGGCTGTGCCCAGACTCCCCCACTATAGGAAACATTAGCTCTACATCCACTCTATCTATGCCTATCAATATTCAATAGCTTTTAATAAGATCCCCCCCCTCATTTTCCTAAACTCCAACGAGTACAGGCCCAGAGCCATCATTTTCACCTCATGTTGACCCTTCATTCCAAGGATCATTCTCGTGAGCCTCCTTGGGCCTCTCTCCAAAGCCAGCCAGGATTGGACTCACCAGCCAGGTTAAATATTTTTTTGGGTTAGTCATAGAACCTAAATACTATCTACAAGTTAAAAGAAGAGACGGAAAACGCAAAGCATATTTTAAGTTTTCAAAAAAAACGTTTACTTGTTACCCATGATTTACTTTTCATTCTTGCGTCAATTGGGAATTTTTATCTTTACCACCTTATTTCACCTGAAATTTCTCTACAAGTGGCATTGTAAAGATTTGTCATTTGTGAAGTGTTTTAATTAGTTGAGGAAGAATGTAATTGCAACATTCTCTAATTGTTATCCAAGTTCAACTGGGGTCCATTATCAAATGCCACACAGTCTTTGGTCTTTATTCAATGAGTTGGCCCCTTTAAAAAACAATTGGATCGTGCTTCTCTGGTTACAAGTGCAAAATATTGTTAACATTAAGCTGTTATGACTCATTTGATGGTCTATCACTCGTAGTTCTGGTTTCAGCTTTTTCTGTTTGAACAATAATGGTGCAATTATATTTCAGTTAAATGGCACCAAAATTGCATTGACAAAGAACAAATTAAATAAAGGTATCTTTTAATAGTTTACCTGCTAGTTTATTTTAATTGTACATTGTGCCTGCCAAATGCTTACCACCAAAACGAGGATCATCTTAATTAGAACACCTGTATACCTCGGAGGAGACAGCAGGAACTTCTGAATATTCTTAAGCCTTGATATTAGACTAACTTAACAACTGCACAATCTTAATAAATAACTAAATTTCTGGAGAAACATTTGCTTTTGGCTGCTGAACACTCAACATCCATGTGATTTGGCCACCCTTATCTTTTTAAATCTTTTACATAATGCAGTCTGTAGAAATGAATGCATGAACTGATGAACGCATCTGCTCACACTTAGTGATAAAAGAAAACAATTTTCTCACCTCATTTGTTTAATTTTTGATCTTTCGTCTAGGATATAATTTTTGCTTAATGTGATTGTGGCTAAAACTACTGAGGGTCTGACAGACTAAAACTGCCTTGGAAGCTTAACCAGAGTGCTATGCATGTTGATCGTCAATGACCAATTTATGCTCAGAGGTCTGTCCAAACATGGTAAGAAATTAACAGAGTTAAACTGTCATTCCTTCATGCATTTCCCTGTGTAAAAAAAAACTTGCCCTTAATTGCACATCCTCTAGTACTGAGACTTTCCTTAAAGTCCTGCATCACATGCCTTCTCTTTTTTATTCATCAACTCAGAGACAGGGTGAAGATCAGGTAAAAGGGAAATCATTAAGAGGGAAAGAAGTGAAACATGTTAATTCCGATACAGAAGCTGCAAAGACGTATGGCTTTCAGTCATATAGTTTCAGTCCACTATAATTTCAATCTGGGTTACAGATTGGCCCCTTGGCACAAATTGCAGACAAACTTTTCAGACCTGATAAGGAGAGATGTTAACATGTCACAGCAAGTAAATCCAGTTATAACATTGGCCAGATACTAGGAGGTGAAAATAAGCAATGCAAGAAAAGGTGAAATGTTTCAGCTTAATGAACGAAAACTGAAATCAAATTATGTAAGTCGCATCCATGGTTAAGAGTAAAAAAAAATCGCCTTTATTTCAGTTTCTCTTCAAAGTCATAGCTTTGAAAATAATCTTGCTCTGTTATTTTAACATAAAATGTACAGATTAAGGTCTGTGTGATAACTGGAAAGGAATGCCAGGTTAGATGTTCACCTGCAGTCATCACATGACATATACCTCTCCAACATGTTCCCAAGCTAACATCTTGAGATCATGACACCAAGTGGATCAATTCGTTGTAACTTTAAAGTAACTCTCCTTTCCAGCAAAAAAAAAGTTTTTTGCAGAATTATTAGTCACAAAATTTTCAATATGCAAAAGTCAGCTTGACAGACGGCCTCAGTTTGTACCCAAGGCTTAGACACTCTGTTTACTCACCACAGAAGGGATTTCACATGCTGTCTCCCGATCACTTTGCTCTGGGTCACAGTAGAGTCTAAGCTTCTGTATTTCTATCTGTTTAATAAAAGTTACAGAGAGCATCACCGTGAACCAAACAAGTGAAGAGTACTCACCAATGAAAATGATTTCTGCTGTTCAAATGCAAGATACCTGCTTAAGGATGTGTATAGTTTTGGAAAATAGAACGCATTGCCATTTTATCCAAGGTCGGCTGGTGGCACAGTGAAATCAGCGCCGGGCTCAAGAACGGAGGTTCCCGAGTTCGATCCAGTGACAGACCGCTCCCTAGCTCGCTCTCCATCCATGCCGGGTTGATGTCGAGCTCGCAACTCCACTTTGTTAAAAAAACACTACCACCTCCACTGTGGAGGAGGTGGAGGATACTGTGGAGGATCAAATACCCAAACTCAAAAGTTTTCTAGTCCTAAATTAATCTGGGTAACTGTTTATTTATCTTACAGGTACAGTGATTGCTGCTGTTTATTCACCATGGTATTATAGGGGTTACTGGCATTTATTGCCCTTCAGATGATAGAACATAGAATAGTTTAGCACAGTACAGGCCCTTCGGCCCACAATGTTGTGCCGACCCTTAAACCCTGCCTCCCATATAACCTCCCAACTTAAATTCCTCCATATACCTGTCTAGTAGTCTCTTAAATTTCGCTAGTGTATCTGCCTCCACCACTGACTCAGGCAGTGTATTCCACGCACCAGCCACTCTCTGAGTAAAAAACCTTCCTCTAATATCCCCCTTGAACTTCTCACCCCTTACCTTAAAGCCATGTCCTCTTTTACTGAGCAATGGTGCCCTGGGGAAGAGGTGCTGGCTGTCCACTCTATCTATTCCTCTTAATATTTTGTATACCTCTATCATGTCTCTTCTCATCCTCCTTCTCTCCAAAGAGTAAAGCCCTAGCTCCCTTAATCTCTGATCATAATGCATACTCTCTAAACCAGGCAGCATCCTGGTAAATCTCCTCTGTACCCTTTTCAATGCCTCCACATCCTTCCTATAGTGAGGCAACCAGAACTGGACACAGTACTCCAAGTGTGGCCTAACCAGAGTTTTATAGAGCTGCATCATTACATGGTGACTCTTAAACTCTATCCCTTGACTTATGAAAGCTAACACCCCATAAGCTTTCTTCTACCTGTGAGGCAACTTTCAGGGATCTATGGACATGTACTCCCAGATCCCTCTGCTCCTCCACACTACCAAGTATCCTGCCATTTACTTTGTACTCTGCCTTGGAGTTTGTCCTTCTAAAGTGTACCACCTCTCACTTCTCCGGGTTGAACTCCATCCGCCACTTCTCAGCCCACTTCTGCATCCTACCAATGTCTCCCTGCAATCTTCGACAATTCTCTACACTATCCACAACACCACCAACCTTTGTGTCGTCTGCAAACTTGCCAATCCACCCTTCTAACCGTACATCCAGGTCGTTAATAAAAGTCATGAAAAGTAGCAGCCCCAGAACCGATCTTTGTGGGACACCACTAGTCACAACCCTCCAATCAGAATGTACTCCCTCTGCTTTCTGCAGGCAAGCCAATTCTGAATCCACCTGGCCAAACTTCCCTGGACCCTATGCCTTCTGACTTTCTGAATAAACCTACCATTTGGAACCTTGTCAAATGCCTTACGAAAATCCATGTAGATCACATCCACTGCACTACCCTCATCTATATGCCCGGTCACCTCCTCAAAGGAGTCTATCAGGCCTGTTAGACACAATCTGCCCTTCACAAAGCCATGCTGACTGTCCCTGATCAGACCATGATTCTCTAAATGCCCATGGATCTGATCTCTAAGAATCTTTTCCAACAGCTTTCCCACCACAGACGTAAGGCTCACTGGTCTATAATTACCCAGACTATCCCTACTACCTTTTTTGAACAAGGGGACAACACTCACCTCCCTCCAATCCTCTGGTACCATTCCTGTGGACAACCAGGACATAAAGATCCTAGCCAAAGGCTCAGCAATCTCTTCCCTCACCACGTGGAGCAGCCTGGGGAATATTCCGTCAGGCCCCGGGGACTTATCGGTCCTAATGTATTTTAGCAACTCCAACACCTCCTCTCCCTTAATATCAACATGCTCCAGAACATCAACCTCACTCATATTGTCCTCACCATCATCAATATTGATAGTCCACCTTCTTGAACCACTGCTGGCCTGACAGTGATGCTTCCACATGCTGTGGGGTAGGAAATTCCAGAATCTAAACCCAATGATAACAAAGAACTAGCAATAGATTTCCAAATCACAGAGCAATTTGGAAGGAAATCTTAACAAGAACGAAGGCCTTGCTCTAAGTAAGAACTGGAATTCGATTGTAAATAAGGTGGGACAGCAGAAACCTGAATGGATGCGGACCAACCCACCAGCAGGGACAGACGATGAGGGTATAAATACCAATGGATTAGATATGCCCAGGTATCATCCCTGATGAAGATGGCAGAGTTTGTCATCGAAATGTCAGTTAAAATTCATACTTTTACCCGGCTGGAAGGCTGAGGAGATTTTATTTGCCTGTAACCAATCATTCTTTGGGTGCTACTCCTTCCAGCAATATATTTAAACGTCACCCTAAGAATGGCATTCCCTGCCACTCCCACTTCGACTCCTAATAATTATCCATTAGTGGGCAAATGGTCCCAATATTCTAGTCTGGATTCAATCAAGATAACATTCTAATCTGCTCCACATCATGGACAATTATTAGAGAGATCACCAGTGTGCATTGAAATCATTGTTGCCACAATCAGAACCCTGTACTCTTACCTTAGATCTCTTTCGGAAAACCACTGTTCACTTTATAAAGAGAACTTCTCACAAAAAAATGGCACTGGAGAGGGGTGAGTTTTTGTGGGCAGCTCCTGGGGAAATCATCAAATATAGTGGATTCAAGTTAATTGGGATAAATCAGGACCAATGCTTTTTGGCCTGATTAGCTGAAGCTCCATGAAAGTAGTTGAAAAGGTATAAAGACAAAATGAGTAACAAATTACGTATTTAAATGAAATACTGAACAAATAAGTACACTACTAATGGTATCACAGTACTGTAAAACTATGAATACTTCCTAATAGTTATCAACAGAGGAATTCATCCAGTGTACACAATGAAGAAAATCGGCGCAGACACCCAGTGCAGATAATAGACTGCCTTCATGCTACTGATGTCTTTCATATTTTCATTTTCATTTTAATATTCAAGTTGATTGTCCATACCTTCAAATTTTTCATAGCTCCTAACTTGTTGAAGTAGTGAAATTGTTTCATTTTTCAATCCTGATTGATTCTGGCATCTTCAAGCCTGAATGCTTGAAACCGCGGTAAGCAAAACAGTTCGGAATTTTCTTAAAGCTAACTTCTCATCAACTATCCGTGAACAAAATCACTGTTTTATGGACATGAACATACGCAACTGACGCTACTAAAAAACTGTTTATTCTCAGCACCGTGTAGCATCTAACGGCCACACCGAGTGACGTTAGTTGGATCCTGTTCAGCAAGTTTCCTGCCCCAATTAAGCAGCAAAGTATCCCAAATAAACAAAGTGAATTTCGGCAATTTTCTTAATTAGTTTTTGTTCTTTAAGAATTGTTCCAAAGAAGTGACTGCCTGATTAATGGATGACCTAATTAACCGGATTCCACTGTATTCCCGTTTATAACTACTACAGCAGAAGTCTTTAGCAACACAGACTACACTAAGTAACCCTGCTTCAACTTTTCTAAATCTTCAGAATCAAAAGACCTAGAACTCTAGACCACCCAGGAAGTGAATGCAGCTGCTGGAAGCTCAGGGGACATCGTCATTGTCTCAGAAATCATAGCTGCCAGGAAGAACTCCAGCTGAAATTGAAGTGCAGGGTCCCCTTCACCATTATCCTCCTAGCTAATGTGATGTCTCTGGAAAATAAAATTGAAGACCTCAGCAAGACTGTAGTACTAGAGGAAAATCATGGACTGCATTATACTCTGCTTCCCAGAGACATGGCTCATCCCTGACACAGCACTCTAGCCTGAGGGCTTCAGTATCCACCACATGGACTGGAGGGCGGCATCGAATAAAGGCACTGACAGAGGCCATTGCTTCATGATTAATGCATGGTGGACAGATGTGGCAATTCTGTCTAACCCCTGTTCCTTCGATTTAGATTTCCTGACAAAGTTCTCCACTGCAACATGGGTAGTGGTATACATGCCATCCCTGTCAAACATCAGCACAGAGCACCGCAATCAACAGTTATATGATAGCACACCCTCATGTCTCTCCAATCTTTGCAGGTGGGGGAGGGGACGACTTCAATCAGGCCAGAATGAAGTCCCCAAAAAATCTTCCACCAACACATCAACCACAGAACCAGAAGAGCCAACATACTTGTGATCGTCACTCCTCTCTGCATGGTGCTGAGGCTATGGGGACTGCCCCAGCTGCTGTGCTCCATGCCCACTAATATGATGTAAGCCAGGCTTTAGGCCTATTCCAGGCTGCTCCAGGGCTCAGATCTGAGGTCTCAGTTTGATTCAGAATGTTGTTGTTCATTTCAATTGTGTTTCTTTTTCCCTTTCTCTTACACATCAGGTGTTGGTCTTTTAATTTTTTTCTTTAATTAGGTTCTTTCAGGTTTCTTGCTTTGTGGCTACCTGTAAGCAAATAAATCTCAAGGTTGCATAATTTATACATTCTTTGCTATTTAATGTACTTTGCATCTTTGATACTCAATTATTACTACACCACCATCAACAATGTGTACTAAGTCATTCCACACCAAAACTTTGGCAAGTCCAATCACCTGACTGCACTTATACTCCCAGCATATAGCTAAGAATGGGCCGAAGGACCAACTACGCTGTACTATTCTATAAGACTGAGGACTAAGAGATACAAGAGAACTGGAGGAGCATTTGTAAGACTGCTTTGAATCTGCAGACTTGACCTTATTCAGGGAGACATCTTCAGATCCCAATGAATATGCCACAGCCATCACCAAACTTTATCAAGACCTCTATGGATGGGTGTGTGCCTTTGAGAACATGTCAAATATTCCCAAATCAGAATCCTTGGATGAAACAGGAGATTTGGAATCTGCTGGGGAGTACTTCTGCAGCTTTCAAGTTCAGCGATCCAGAATCTTACAAGTAGGTACAACCTCCAGAAGGCTACCGTGAGAGTGAAAAGACAATTCCAAATGAAGCTAGGGACAGAATCTGCTGCACGACAACTGTGGTAGGGTTTGTATGCTCTTACTTCCTATAAAGTGAAATCCGACAACAGAAATCTGACAAGCTCAATGCCTTTTATGAACACCAGAGATTCTGCAGATGCTGGAAATCCAGAGTAATACACACAAAAAGCTGGATGAACTCAGCGGGGCAGCCAGCATCCACAGAAAGGAATAAGAAGTTGACGTTACAGGCCAAAACCCTTCATCAGGACTCAATGCCTTTTATGCATGCTGTGAAAGGAGAAAAACACTCACCTGTAGTGAGAAAAACACTATCCCAGCAACTGTATGATCTCCATCTTGGAGGCTGCTGTCTGAGCATCCTTCGAGAGAGTAAACCCACTCAAGACATCAGACCCCGAGAGTGTACCTGGCTGAGCACTGAAAACCTCTGCCAACCAAATGGCTAAAGTATTCAAGGACATCTTCAAATTTTCACCATTACATTCTGAGGTTTCTACCTGTTTCAAAAGGGCAGTAATCGTTCCAGTGCCTAAGAGCAGGACAGGTTGCCTCAATGACTATTGCTTGATCACATCTACTCTAATGAAGAGATTCAGGAGGTTGGTTATGGCTAGAATTAACTCTTGCCTGAACAAGGACCTAAACCCATTGCTGCCACAACTAGTCTACAACAGACACAATCTCACTGGCTCTCCGCTCTGCTCTGGAACATTTGGACAATCTAGCCATATGCAAGGCTACTGTTTATCTATTAAAGTTCGGCATTCACCATTATCCCCTCACTAATAAAAGACTAGAGAATATGTTCTGTAAAATGTACTCATGACAATAATGCTCAATATGCTGCCAGAGCAAAACTAAGTCATTTGCATGTGTGGGTTCCTTACACTTACTTGTTCAGCCTCAAATGTGGATGGCTGAATTCTTTCAAAGCTCAGGATACCTTTTACTGCAAAATTAAAGTATATGACATCATGGATTGCTTGAGTGGGGATTGAACTTTAATTCATCCTTGAGGTCTCCAGTAAGATCAAAACTCACAATTCATGATAAAGAAGGAATATGAATAAACATGCTCTTTGTTGACTCAATGGCACAAGTGTTTATCAGGTCAGAATCAGAGTGAAACAGCACGGAAATGCACCCATGGGACCAACGAGATTTGCTGACCATCAGGCACTCAATTACACAGCACATAATGGCACTGGGCAGACCATTCAGCCCACATTGTGCCCATGTTGATTTCAATTTACATGAAAGGTCCTCCTCCTGTGTATCATCCATATCCCTCCAAACCTTCATTTTAAACTATCTAAAAAGCATCTGAAAATCCATGAAACCGCCTCGTTCCACTACTACTCCTGGCAACCCCCACTCCATGGGATGTAGAGGAACAAATTTGTAAAGAGATTACACAGACTGTTGCAAGAAACATGAGGTTGTTATAGTGAGTGATTTTAATTTTCCACATATTGACTGGGAATCCCACAATGTAAAAGGACTAAATGGGAGAGAGTTTGTCAAATTTGTTCAGGAAAGTTCCTTCATTTTACGTAGAGGTCATAATGAGAGAGCATACAATACTAGACCTGCTATTAGAGAATGAGACAGGGCAGGTGACAGAAGTTTGCAAAGTGTTCCCCTGCACATCTTGAGACTATAATGCCATTAGATCAGAATAAATGTGCATAAAAACGGGCTGGTCTGCAGGTTGAGATTCTAAGTTGGAGAAAGGCCAATTCTGATGGTATCAGAAATGATCTGACAAGTGTAGACTGGGACAGGCTGTTTTCTGGCAAAGGTGTATTTGATAAGTGGAAGACCTTCCAAAGCAAAATTTTGAGAGTACAAAGCTTGTATGTGCCTGTCAGAGTAAAAGGTAAAGATGACAAGTGTAGGGAATCTTGGTTTTCAAGAGATATTGAAGCCCTGGTTAACAGAAAATAGGAGGTGCATGGCAGGTACAGGCAGGTAGGAACGAATGAGATGCTTACGGAATACAAGAAATGCTTCTGTATTTACTCAGGAGATGGGCACAGAGTCTACAGAAGTGAGGCAAAGTGGCATCAACTTCATGGACCCTGCACAGATTACAGAGGAGACGGGGTTTGCTGTCCTGTGGCAAATCAGTGTGGATAAATCCCCAGGGACCTACAAGGTGTTCCCTTGGCCCTACTGGAGGCAAGTACAGAAACTACTAGGGCCCTAGCAGAGATATTTAAATCATCCTTAGCACCAGAAGAGGTACCAGAGGATTAGAGGATAGCTAATGTCAGTCCGCTGTTTGAAATAGACTCTGTAACATAAACCAGGAAATTATAGGCAGATGAGTCTGACATCAGTAGTGGGAATGTTTTTGGAAAGTATTCTAAGGGACCAGCTATTTAGATATTTGAATAGACATGGACTGATTAAGAATAGTCAGCATAGCTTAGTGCATGGTAGTTCATGTCTAACCAATCTTATCAAGTTTGTCGAGGAAGTTACCAGGAAAGTGGATGAAGGCAAGGCAGTGGATGCTGTCTTCATGGGCCTTAGCAAGGCACTTGACAAGGTCCTGCATAGGAGGTTGGTCAAAAAGGTTCAGTCGCTCAGGTTTCAAGATGAGGTAGTAAATTGGATTAGGCATTGCCTTTGTGGAAGCCAGAGTAGTAGTAGATGGTTACTTCTCTGACAGAAGACTTGTGACTAGTGATGTGCTTCAGGGATCAGTGCCAGGTCCATTGCTGTTTGTCATCTATATCAATGATCTGAATGACAATGTGGTTTAACTGGATCAGCAAATTTACAAACGACACTAAGACTGGGGTGTAGTGGACAGCAAGGAAGGCTATCGTGGCTTGCAGAGGGATCTGCAAAAGCTGGAAAAGTGGCCTTAAAAACGGCAAATGGAATTTAATGCAGACAAGTGCGAGGCTCTGCACTTTGGTGGACCAAAGACCTTTGATAGGTCTTACACAGGGAATGGTAGGGAATTGATGGGTATGGTGGGGCAAAGGGATCTGGGAATACAGGTCCATAAATTCATTGAAAGTGGTGTCACAGGTAGATAGGGCCATAAAGAAAGCTTTTGGCTCATTGGCCCTCATAAATCAATGGGTCTGACTTCCGGTTTAGGTGCCACAACCGAACGTGTATGACAGCTTCCTGATAGTCAAAAAGCTAAGAAATCTGACTAAAAACATCACTAACAATACCTTTCCTGAGCTAAATGGTTTTAAATTATCACCACAAACAACGTAAGGGATAAGTGATGGTGGAGTAAGCTCAATGGATGAGCCAAGATGGTGTGTTGCAGAGTCATCGCAGATGGAGTTCCAATGCCCGTACAGCTGGCCTGAAAGCAAAGTTGTATCACTCTGGGCACTGAGTTGAGATATTGGGGCCCGGGCAGAGGAGATTTGGTGCCCATCCAACTGGACTGGGAATGACGTTGGATCACTCTGGGCACTGAGCTGATTTGAAGAGCTTGAGAGCAGCTTCAGGCTGGGTGATGGAATCTGGGCCCAGATCAAGTTGCTGGCCAGCGTGATCTAGGTCAGAGTTTTCCGCAGCGGCCAGGTCCTAGTGCAGGGTACGATCCACTATTTAGATGATTTAAACGTTCGTGCAGATCAGAGGCAAAAGCAGATTTCACTTGTTCTCCGTGATCTCCACTCCTCTCTCCAGGGCTTGGAGCCTTTTGCTGTTCCGTTGTTTGGTCAATTTAAACGCTGGCTCAGATAGACTAAAAAGACAGGGTGTTGGTCGGGTTGAGAGTCAATTTTTCTTGTTCTCTGAGATGGTCATCTCCTTGGCACTGAGGCTGTGAAGACTGCACCAGCTGCTGTGTTGCGTGCCCGCTAATATAATGAACTGATAAGCAAGGCTATGGGCATACTCCGGGGTTCAGATCTGAAGACTCATTTTTGGTTTGGAACACTGTTGTTTGCTTCAACTGTTTGCATGATCTGTTTTTCTTTTTCTTGTATATCAAGTGTTGGTCTTTTATTTTTATTATTTATTTTTCTTTAAATTGGGTTCTTTCAGGTTTCTTGCTTTGTGGCTACATGCGAGCAAGCAAATCTCAAGGCAGTATAATTTATACATTCTTTAATAATAATGTACTTGAAACTTGTATTGAGTAGTTGAGATGGGATGTTATGTTGAAGACATTGATGAGGTTCAATTTGGAGTATTGTGTGCAGTTCTCTTCACCTACATACAAGGAATAAAAAATGCAGAGAAAATTTACAAGGATGTTGTCGGATCTAGAGGACCTGAGTTATAGGGAAAGATTGAATACGAGGACACATTCCTTAGAATGTAGAAGATTCAAAGGAGATTTGATTGAGGTATACAAAATTATCAGGGCTATAGATAACGTTAATGCAAGCTGGCTATTTCCACTAAGGTTGGGTGGGACTACAAAACTAGAGGTCATGGGTTAAGGGTGAAAGGTGAAAAGTTTAAGGGGAAACTTCTTCACTCAAAGGGTCACGAGAGTGTGGAGTGATCTGCCGGCACAAGTGGTACATACAAGCTTGACTTCAACATTTAAGGGAAGTTTGGATGTGTAGATGGATAGTAGGGATATGGAGGGCTATGGTCCCAGTGCAGGTCAATGGGAGCAAGCAGCTTAAATGGTTTTGTCACGGACTAGATGGATCAAAGGGCCTGTTTCTGTGCTGTACTTCTCTATGACTCTAAAGCCAGGTCACTGGATCTGTGAGGAAGCATTTATCTAGCTGAGCCACTGTGGTGCCCCGGTTATGGTTATGGCCGCAGCTTATGTACTTGTCACAGCTCCAGAAGTCACTGTCAGATAATGGACAATAGAGACAGCTAATTTAAACTGTATATACATTGCAATCCTGGGGATCTGGGCATGAATTGGCAAGAGTATGCCCAGAACTCCAAGGACAGCCAGATGGACTGTCATGTGTGATGCCAAGCAGAGCTACCGGACGGATGATGCTAATGAGAGAGATAACGGAAGACAATGGAGAAACATTCAAAATGCTAATAAGAGAGAAGAGAGAGCTTAACAAGAAAGAAGCACAATTCAGATATTGACAGACCGTTTGCTTTGAACCTGAACTGTTTGAAGTTTGATGGACAGGTGATACCCCAGTAGGGGGATAAAAAGAGCAGGTTTGCTAAGGCACGAGACACACCATGAGACCCTGGAAAGAGCAGTGTGCCCCCACAAGTTGGTGTGAGTTTGGAGGACCGGTTCGCGAAAATCGGTCAGAGGCTCACAGGGTGTAAAGGTACGATCGGCGGGAACCTGGGGTGTGTGTCCGTCCTTGCCCGGGTGCCCGGTTCACCACGGAAGAACGATCGTATCCGGAATGGAGGGGTCACAGTCAGTGACCACAGCGGGATCAGAAGACATCAAAAGGTCTGCCCGAAACCAACTGTATCTCTCTCTCTCTCTCTCTCTCTCTCTCTCTCCCCCCCCCCAACGGTACAACAACAGCGATTACTTCGAACTGCACTAAACTGAACTGCACTCTGCTTCACCTAAGACTGATCATTTTACCCCTAAACTGCGATAGAGCTTGGTTGATTCCTATTACCCTATTTCTGTGTACATGTGTGTATTATCATTGCTAACCTGTTACATTTATATCCTTGCGGTTAGTGTACTGTATTACTTATTTCTTTAATAAAACTTTATTAGTTCCTAGCAATCACAGACTCCAATGAGCATTCCATTTCTGCTGGTTTGGCAACCCAGTTACGGGGTACGTAACATAAGTGGGGATCTCGTCCGGGATTTTGAACGCCAAAATTGGGACTGGGTAAATTGATTGGGTTAAAATTCCGAAAGAAAAAAATTGGGCAAGCAGCTGAAATGGAGATTGAGGAATTTCTAAAGGCGCCAACCTTGGAGGCATTAGAGGATGTCAGGAGATCAGAATTGGCGACTGTTGCAAAACGATTGAATCTTTTTAAGGGGAAACCGACAATGAGGAGAGCGGAGATGCACAGAGCTATCGTTGAGCATTATGTATCTAAAGGTGTGTTTCCCCACGGGGAGCTGGAGGTGGTGTCTATGAGCAAACCTGGTGGAGAGGCAGTGCAGCTGCAGATGGAAAAATTGAGACTTAAGCACGAGTTCCAAGTAAAGCAGTTAGAACGAGAAGAGAGAGAAAGGCAGCTAGAACGGGAAAAGAGAGAGAAGCAGAAGCAAAGGGAGTTTGAGCTGGAGAAGTTAAGGATGGCGCTAGAGAGGGACCAAATGCCGAACCAAGGTGGAGGGTTCAGGGCGACCGAGGAGGTTAGGTTGGTTCCCCCATTTGAGGAGGCCGATGTTGATCGGTATTTTCTACATTTTGAAAAAGTCACTGCAAGTCAGGACTGGCCGAGGGATAAGTGGGCTGTTTTGCTTCAGAGCGTACTTAAGGGGAAGGCTCAACAAGCTCACTCAGCATTGTCAGCAGAAGATGCCCAGAAGTATGATGTGGTGAAAGAGGCTATACTCCGTATGAGTTGGTCCCGGAGGCATACCGGTAAAGGTTCCAGAATGTGAGGAAGCAGTGGGGCCGCACGTATTTAGAGTTTGCCCGTGAGATGCAGATGTATTGTGAGCGTTGGTGCGCCTCAAAAGGGGTCACTGGGAATTATGATAGACTGCTACAGCTAATACTGATTGAGCAATTTAAAGGTTGTGTCCCTGAAGGTATCAGGCCCTATCTAGATGAGAAAGAGGCAGAAACCTTAGCTGCAACTGCTAAGTTAGCGGATGAGTATGAGTTAACACACAAAGCAAAGTTTACCCTGAGTAAGAGCTACCAGAAGGGTAGTCGAGAGGGCGGAGAAAGTCCGCCAGAAAAGCCAGAAAGTAAGCCGGGGACTAGTGAGAAGGATAAGGAAGATGGGAAGCAGTTTGGTAGGAAGTCTCCTGGTTTCGTATGCTATAATTGTGGGAAAGCTGGTCACATTGCATCCAGGTGTTTTGCCCCAAAGAAGGAGACGGGGAAAGGAAAAACGACGACTCCGACTGGCTGTATTGAGCCGGCAAACAAACCGCCAGGGGAGAAGAGGTCTGATAGAGTTCAGGAAGGGCGCAAGAAGTTTACTTCGGCCAGATTGGTGTCGGTGAAAGAGGGGTCAACCCCAGTTTCAGTACAGATCTGGAGAGACACTGGGGCTTGTCAGTCATTGATCTTAAGGAGGGTGTTAGACTTTAGTGCAGAGACCGAGATTGGGGAGGTCAGTGTGATAAAAGGCATTGGGAAGGGGACTGAAGCAGTACCTTTGCACCAGATATACCTGAAAAGTGACTTGGTCTCCGGACGGGTCATGATAGGGGTGAGGTCCAAATTACCGATGGAAGGCGTGGAGGTCTTACTCGGTAACGACCTTGCAGGTGGAGATGTGTACCCAGCAGTAAAGCTGATGAGCAAGCCTGCCAGTACTGAGGACCTGCCCATGGATTCACAGGTTTATCCCGCTTGCGCAGTAACTCGGCGCATGTCGAGAAAGGTTGCCGAAGCGAATATAGATTTAGCTGAGACATTTTTACCAGCCTTGTACCAGGAGGGGTTAGAAAGTGAGAAGAAGGAGCATAGTGGAGCGGAAGGAAGTGAGGGAGTTGAGGTAGATTTATCATTAGCGAGGAAGAAATTTATACAGGCACAGGAACGAGACGAGGAGCTGATGATTTTGACGGAGACAGCTCTCTTTGAAGCAGAAATAAAAAGGGAGCCAGTGGGCTATTATATGAAGGAGGGAGTACTGATGAGGAAGTGGAGACCAAGTACCATGCCCACAGATGAGGAGTCGGGGGTGGTACACCAGGTGGTAGTGCCGAAAATTTATAGGGACGAGATTTTAACCTGGCCCACAAGATACCCCTCGGTGGACATTTTGGGGTGAGGAAAACAGTCGATAGAATTATGAAAGAGTTTTACTGGCCGAACATGAGGAAGGATATTATTGAATATTGTAGACGGTGTCATGCCTGTCAGGTGGTAGGAAAGCCGAACCAGGTCCTGCCTAAAGCGCCCCTTCAACCGATACCCGCTTTCAGGGAACCTTTTTCCCAAATAATTGTGGATTTTTTTGGTTCCCTGCCCAGAACTGCGAGTGGGCGAGAGTATGTGGTGACTATGATGTTCGTCACCACCAGGTTTCCGGAGGCTGTGCCCCTGGCAAGCATCAAGGCTTCCGCAGTGGTAAAGGCACTTGTGAAATTTTTCACTACGGTGGGGCTGCCAAGGGAAATCGAGTCAGATCAGGGGAGTGTCTTCAGATCTCACACATTCCGACGGATGTTGGATAAGATGGGAGCAAAGCAGATTTTGGCCTCCGCATACCACCCGGAGTCCCAAGGGGCGTTGGAGAGATTCCACGCAACATTAAAGACCATGATTAAAATTTATTGTCAAGAGAACGCTAGGGACTGGGATGATGCCTTGCCTCTCCTGTTATTTGCCGTAAGGGACACGGTTCAGGAGTCATTGGGGTTCAGCCCATTCGAGCTCGTCTTCGGTCATCGGCCCAGAGGACCTCTGACCTTACTGAAAGAGCAATGATCCAGTCCGACAGTACAAGTTAATGTGATTGATTATGTTTTAAAATTTCGTGAGAGGCTTAAAAGGATCTGTGACCTTTCCAAAGAAAACCTACGACACTCCCAAACTAAAATGGAACAGTGGTACGATAGACGTGCCCGTGAACAAGTGTTTCAAGTGGGCGATAGGGTCTTAGTTCTGTTTCCAGTGGTAACCAACCCCCTCCAGGTGAGATTCCACGGTCCGTACAAAGTGATTAAAAAGATAGACTCTTTGAATTATGTTATTGAAATGCCGGACAGACGTAAGCCGACCCAATTAGTACATATTAATACGTTAAAAGCTTACCACGATCAGAAAGCAGATCTAGTCAGTGTTATCACAAAAATTAATGAGGCTGGGGTGGCAAATGATAAGGGGAAACCCCATCTTGAAAAGATAAATATGGTGCCGACCAGATTGGAGAACTCTATTGTCTTGGCCAACTTTGCTGATAAGGTCTCTCACTTAACCCCTGAACAGAGTGAGCCACTGATAAAGCTAATTAACCGGCATGCCGATGTATGTCCGGATGTCTCGAGGCGATGCAAGGGGACAGTACATGATGTTGTTGTCACATCAGATCAGCCTATTAAGCAACACCCCTATAGGATGAACTTAGAGAAGGGCAAGCTGGTGGAGAAAGAAACTGAACACATGCTAGCCACAGTTATTATTAGGCCATCCAAATCGGAATGGGCTTCTCCCTGTATGGTTGTCCCGAAACCCGATGGGAGCATACGATTCTGTACAGATTACAGAAAGGTGAACACCATCACAAAAACTGATGCATACCTCATCCCAAGGGTAGATGATTGCATCGATAAAGTAGGGAAAACTAAGTACATCACAAAGATTGATTTGCTGAAAGGGTACTGGTGTGTTCCTTTAACCGACCGGGCTAGAGAAATCTCAGCATTTGTCACTCCATCCGGGTTATACGAGTATAATGTTTTACGTTTTGGCATGAAGAACGCCCCAGGGACCTTCCAAAGGATGATTAATTCAGCGATAAAAAGGTTAAAGAACACAGAAGCGTATATTGACGATTTAGTGGTCTGGAGTGACACGTGGGAGGAGCACATTGTGGCAGTACAGGAACTGTTTAAACGGCTGTCTGAAGCCAACCTGACAGCGAACCTCGTGAAAAGTGAGTTCAGCCACGCTAAGGTCACTTATCTGAGGTATGTGGTAGGACAGGGGCAGCTGGCACCGATGCAGGCTAAGGTGCAGGCTATCTCTGAAGTTCCCATCCCGACGGACAAGAAAGCCCTGGGAAGGGTCTTGGGGATGGTGGGGTACTATCGGAAGTTTTGCAAAAACTTTGCGGATATTACCCTCCCTCTTACTAAGTTCTTTGCCAAAGAATGCGAAGTTTGTGTGGAACGACCTTTGTCAACAAGCCTTCGAGAGTCTGAAAGCGATTCTGTGTCACCACCCTGTATTGAGTGCGCCGGACTTTTCAAAACCCTTCTCCCTAGCAACAGATGCTAGCGACGAAGCGGCAGGGGCGGTGCTGTTGCAGACAGACAAGGAGGAAATTCAACACCCAGTGGCTTATTTTTCTAAGAAGTTTAATGTCCAATAGAGAAATTATTCCACTGTGGAGAAGGAATTACTGGCAATCATACTGGCATTATAACATTTTGAGGTTTATATTTGTCCGGCACGGAAACCGCTGATAATTTACACTGATCACAATCCATTAGTGTTTTTGGCCACAATGAAGGATAAAAACAAATGCTTATTAAGTTGGAGCCTGGTATTACAGGAATTTGATATTAAGATAAAACATATAAAAGGAACTGACAGTGTGATTGCTGATTGTCTGTCAAGGTGTTAAAACTTCAAGTTCTCTGTATTAGCCGAATAGCTGATGACTACCTGTATATTAGTGTGTATCTTATAATATGCATTCATGCCCATAATTTTTACCCCGGTAAAAATCCTTTTAAGGGTGGGGGTGTCATGTGTGACGCCAAGCAGAGCTACCGGACGGATGATGCTAATGAGAGAGATAACAGAAGACAATGGAGAAACATTCAAAATGCTAATAAGAGAGAAGAGAGAGATTACCGAGACAGAAACACAATTCAGATATTGACAGACCGGTTGCTTTGAACCTGAACTGTTTGAAGTTCGATGGACAGGTGATACCCCAGCAGGGGGATAAAAAGAGCAGGTTTGCTAAGGCATGAGACATGCCACGAGACCCTGGAAAGAGCAGTGTGCCCCCACAAGTTGGTGGAAATTTGGACGATTGGTTTGCGGAAATCAGTCAGAGGCTCACAGGGTGTAAAGGTACGATCGGTGGGAACCTGGGGTGTGTGTCTGCCCTTGCCTGGGTGCCTGGTTCACCGCGGAAGAATGATCTTATCCGGAACAGAGGGGTCACAGTCGGTG
Source organism: Mobula birostris (assembly GCF_030028105.1). Taxonomy (NCBI): domain Eukaryota; kingdom Metazoa; phylum Chordata; class Chondrichthyes; order Myliobatiformes; family Myliobatidae; genus Mobula; species Mobula birostris. The sequence goes on from NC_092370.1 coordinate 128,012,918, forward strand.
ACCACAGCGGGATCAGAAGACATCAAAAGGTCTGCCCGAAACCAACTGCATCTCTCTCTCTCTCCCCAACGGTACAACAACAGCAATTACTTCAAACTGCACTAAACTGAACTGAACCCTGCTTCACTTAAGACTGATCATTTTACACCTAGACTGCGATAGAGCTTGGTTGATTCCTATTACCCTATTTCTGGTGTACATGTGTGTATTATCATTGCTAACCTGTTACATTTATATCCTTGCGATTAGTGTACTGTATTCCTTATTTCTTTAATAAAACTTTATTAGTTCCTAGTAATCACAGACTCCAATGAGCGTTCCATTTCTGCTGGTTTGGCAACCCAGTTACAGGGTTCATAACAGGACAAAGTACAAAATAATTTTATTATCAAAGTACATATATGTCACCATATACAACCCTGAGATTCATTTTCTTGCAGGCATACTCAGGAAATCCAAGAAACATAATAGAATCAGTGAAAGACCATACCCAACAGGGCGGAGAACCAACTAACGTGCAAAAGAAAAGAAAATTAAATAAATAAATAAGCAAATAAATATTGAGAACATGAGATGAAGAGCCATTGAAAGTGAGTCCATAGGATGTGGGGAGTGAAGTTATCCCCTCTGGATCTAGAGCCTGATGGCTGAGGGGTAATAACTGTTCCTGAACCTGATTGTGTGGGTCCTGAGGCTCCTGTACCTTCTTCCTCATGGCAACAGTGAGAAGAGAACAGGAGGGCCTGGGTGGTGGGGGTCCTTGATGATGGATACTACGGCTACTACGTTGACTCAGGCTTAGGGGGCCGGCATCAGGCATGATGACAGACTCTCCACTTCTCCCTCATCAGTGTGTTCAGTTCATCTACATTAGCCACACCGCTGTCTTCTAGGAGCGTGTTGACCATAGTCTTGAGAGGGCGCCCAGGGTTCATCCTCCTGTGCTTGGGCTCCCGTATGATGACTAGGCTGGCAGGTAGCTCGGGGTGGCACAGACAGTGCCCTGCTAGTTGCAGTCTTCTCGCCTCGATTTTAGTGGAGAGCATCGGTAGGTTGTTATAGAGCTCAATGTTCGTCATGTGCTGTTGCCAACTCACATCAAGAGCCATCCGGAGCATTCGTGTATAGCAAACATCTAGAGACTTTCGCATCGTCTTGGTGAGTGTCCACGTCTCACATCCGTACATGAGGATGGACTCTATGACTGCTATGAAAATCCTCTTTTTAAGCCCTCTGGTCAGGTTCGACTTACAAATTTCCTTCATGTCATTCATAGCCCTCCACGCCAGCACCTTCCGTATCTTTATGTCCTTCTTCAAACTCATCATTCTTGACCTGAGGTACTTGTAGTCAAAGACACTGCTTTCCTGCAACAGCACTCCATGTAGATGCAGTGAAGGCTTTATCAGTAATAAACTGGGACATATTCATCACATTTTGTAAGATTTTCTGTTCAAGGACATCGGTGTTTCTGTACCAGGCCATGATGCAGCCAGTCAATATACTCTCCACCACAATCTATAGAAGATTGTCAAGGTTTTCGATGTCATGCTGAATCTTCGCAAACTCCTAAGGAAGTAGAACAGATCCTCTGAGATGATAACACCGAGGAATGTCAAGTTGCTGACCTCTGATCCCCCGATGAAGACTGGTTCACGAACTTCCAGTTTCATCCACCTTAAATCAACAATCAGCTCCTTGATCTTGTTGACATTGATTGAGAGGTTGTTTTTGTGACACCACTCAGCCAAATTTTCAATCTCCCTCCTATATGCTGATTCATCACCACCTCTGATTCAGCCAACAACGGTGATGTCATCAGTGAACCAAATCACAAGTGTAAAGCGAGCAGAGTAGGGGATAAGCACAGAGCCTTGTGGTGCACTTGTGCCGATGAAGATTGTGGAGGGGATGTTGTTACCAATCTGAACTGACTGGGGTCTACAAGTGAGGAAATCAAGAATCCAATTGTACAATGAGGTATCGGGGCCAAGGTCTTGAAGCTTATTGATTAGTATTGAATGTTGAGCTGTAGTTGATAAAGAGCACCCTGATATATGCATCTTTGCTGTCCAAATGATCCAGGGTACAAACCTCAAAGATGGCAAGTAAACACTTGAATGGCTGTAGAGGGCAATCAACCATCCCATTAACAGGGCAAGACAATGATGTATTTGGCTGAGCTGCTATCTCACACCTTCAATGTCCCAAGTTCAATCCTAACCTCTGGTGCTGTGTTGAATTTGGACATCCTCCCTGCGACCATGCAGTTTTCTTCCAGGTGCACCAGGTTCCTCCCATGTCCCAAAGGCATGCCAATTGAGAAGTTAACTGGCTATTGTAAGTTGTCCTTCGTGTCCAGGAGGGTGAAGGAACCTGATGGGGAGTTGATGGGAAAGTGGAGAGAATACAGGGAAAGTTATTGGGGAGTGGGATCCCTTTGTGAGTAATATGAACATGATGAATTGAACTAATTGCCTTCTTTGTTGTCAGGTTATATACAAACCCCATTGCCAGAAAAGTTGGGATATTTTCCAAAATGCAATAAAAACAAAAATCTGTGATACGTTAATTCACGTGAACCTTCATTTAACTGACAAAAGTACAAAGAAAAGATTTTCAATAGTTTTACTGACCAACTTAATTGTATTTTGTAAACATACACGAATTTAGAATTTGATGGCTGCAACACACTCAACAAAAGTTGGGACAGAGGCATGTTTACCATTGTATTACATCACCTTTCCTTTTAATAACACTTTTTAATCGTTTTGGAACTGAGGATACTAATTGTAGTAGATTCGCAATTGGAAATTTTGTCCATTCTTGCTTGATATAAGACTTCAGCTGCTCAACAGTCCATGGTCTCCGATGTCTGATTCTCCTCTTCATGATGCGCCATACATTTTCAATAGGAGATAGATCTGGACTGGCAGCAGGCCAGTCAAGCACACACACTCTATGTCTACAAAGCCACGCTGCTGTAGCCCGTGCAGAATGTGATCTGGCATTGTCCTGCTGAAATAAGCATGGACGTCCCAGGAAGAGACGTCGCCTTGATGGCAACATATGTCTCTCTAAAATCCTAATATACACTTCAGAGTCAATGGTACCTTCACATACATGCAACTCACATGCCGTGGGCACTGATGCACCCCATACCATCACAGATGCTGGCTTTTGCACCTTTCGTTGATAACAATCTGGATGGTCGTTTTCACCTTTGGCACAGAGAACTCGATGTCCATTTTTTCTGAAAACTAGCTGAAATGTGGACTCATCTGACCACAGCACACGGTTCCACAGTCTTTCGGTCCATCTGAGATGAGCTCGGGCCCAGAGAACTCGCCGGTGTTTCTGCATAGAGCTGATGTATGGCTTCCTCCTTGCGTAATACAGTTTCAAGTTGCATTTCTGGATGCAGCGACGGACTGTGTTGAGTGACAATGGTTTTCCGAAGTACTCCCGAGCCCAGGTGGCTATAATTGTCACAGTAGCATGACTTTTCTGTGCACATTTCAATCTTATTTTAACTCTGTTCCAACTTTTGTTCAGTATGTTGCAGCCATCAAATTCTAAATTTGTGTATATTTACAAAATACAATTAAGTTGGTCAGTAAAACTATTTAAAATCTTTTCTTTGTGCTTTTGTCAGTTAAATAAAGGTTCACGTGAATTAACATATCACAGATTTTTGTTTTTGTTGCATTTTGGAAAATATCCCAACTTTTCTGGAAATGGGGTTTGTAGAAATGTGCTCCTCCTATTCAAGTGGGTTAATTCAGCTTTCTATTCCCAGCTTGTCCAAAATCCTCGACCTCCACTGACACCAGGACAAAGGCAGCAGGCACATGGGAAAACCACCAGGTCTTCCTCCAAGTCACACATCAACTAGGCCTGGATACACTTGCCTTTCCTACATTGCCATTGTACACAAGTTCTGCAACCGTACTCTGCACTGTGAGAACACTTTTGCCCAGAAGGACTGCAGAGGTTCAAGGGAGCAGTGCAAGGATGGCCAGTAAGTGCTGGCCCTGTTATTCACCCACAGATTGGTTTACGCTTTCGGTGGCTACTGAGGAAAGAATACAGTGCTGAATTTCTAATTTAACAGCCTCTTCCCATATTCCCACTGGCATATCCATGTTCAATGAGCATTACCTTCAGGTTTGCTAACAAATGCATAATATATAATACTTCTTAATCATAGAAAGTGTGGACCTTTCTGTAGATTATGGCCAAAAGGAGGGCGTTGCAAAGTCAAGATGGCGCTAAACGGCAACTCCTTTGCTTGCATTTTAGAAAACAGCTCTAGTTCTATCATTAATATCTCTTTTTTTTCCCTTTTCAAGGTTCTTTAGAAGACTTTGACCTGGAGTCTGACATTGGTTCTTTGCAAGAACTGGACTCGCTCTCAGAGCTTCATGACCGGCCACTTTTTGATATCTCAAGGACGCAGCCGAGAAGACCAGCGTGCCTTCATGGTGCTGGATTTTCGTGGTTCTGGAGACAGGCTGATTAAAGGCCGGTGCCCCTGATTGAGGCATCGTGGAAGAACACGGGACAACGGGAGCAGCAGGTTAGCTGCCGCCTGTGTGTCCAGAGACCTGAGCCTCGGGGCCGATCCTCCAGGTGCAGAGCTCAGAAAAAGTGATGCAACAGACCTTTAACATCATAAATCAGCGAGCTGTTTGTTATGTCTCCCCTCTTGCTGTGAAACGGAGACACCTCTTTTTCCCTTAGTAAGGAAAGAGAGAGCCTGTGGTATGTCAAATTACCAGTTGAACGAGTAGTCTTTGGGGTACTGCAAGTCTCTGTCTTTATTGATGCTTTGCTGCATGCTTGAGTGTTTGGTAGAAGATGCCAATGCTTTTTTTTCTGGTGGGGGTGGGGTCAGGGTCATTGCCTTGCTGCTGCTTGTCCATGGGAGGGGGTGTTGGGGGGGGGCTTAGGGATTCTAACTGTAACCGGGTGACCGTCGGATCTTATTCAGTATCGTTAAAAGTGTACTTAGGCAGCCATCCGGGTAATGCTAGAATACTTGTCTGTACCTTTAAGGGAGACAATGATGTCATTACGCACGCACGGGATAGTGGGGAGACCATTTTGCTTTCTGCTGAAGACATGGTAAGGCATTGGAATCGGGTTCCTCCCGAGGCTGGGCACGGTGAGGAAAGGTGAGCATTAATTGACAATATCCATATGAATTCCTTTATGCTTGTTGGCGGATCGAGAATATCAGTAATTTGGCATGTTTTACATGTGGATGTGGGCACGTGGCCAAGTGGTTAAGGCATTGGACTAGCTACCTGAAGGTCGTGAGTTCGAGCCCCAGCGGAGGGAACGTGTTGTGTCCTTGAGCAAGGCACTTAATCACACATTGCTCTGTGACAACACTGGTACCAAGCTGTATGGATCCTAATGCCCTTCCCTTGGACAACATTGGTGTTGTGGAGAGGGAAGACTTGCAACATGGGCAACTGCTAGTCTTCCATACAACCTTGCCCAGGCCTGCGCCCTGGAGAGTGAAGACTTTCCAGGCGCAGATCCATGGACTAACGGATGCCTTTACTTTTATACATGGATGCTTTAGATTTTCACAAGTAAAGGCGTCGACGCTGGATCGCGTGGCTTGGGGAAAGTTCCTCACCAGCCAAGTAGGTCGGTCTCCCTGTAATTTAACTACCAGGCAATATCTTGTAAAAGTTGTGCCAAAATGAACCTTTCGTCTAACTTTATTGTTTCATGACTGATTGTGCATGTAACCGCGTAACATGAATGTTTAGTCTCTGTTAGGAAGTTCAGCACGTGTGTACGTCTTAGATGAGATGTATTCGCTTACATTTTTCACTGTTATGTATAAGATGCAGAGTGAGTGGGATTCTAATGTTGTTTGTATTGTGTTCCTTCAGAATTGCCACTACCGTATTAGTACTGTATTAGTTCTGGTATTTTTTATACTGCATATGCAATTATGTCCATACACAAGGGTGTGGATCGAAAGTTAAACTGAGATTGTAACGGCAAGAACTGGTTGTAAATTCATTCGTTTTGTTTTGTGACCCTCTTCTGGCACTTAAACATCTAAAACAGATAAAGGAATTAAAACCCGAAAAAGTATTTGTTGTCCTGAGTGTGTACTTTTCCCCCAGGCTACATAACATTTAACTGTCATTCATTCTTTGGGGTACTCCTCTGTTTTCGTGGATGCTTCTGAAGAAAATGAATTTCAGGATGTATATTGTATACATTTCTCTGACATTAAATGCACCTATTGAACTATTGAACATGGAGATTTCTCCCCCACCCCCCACATTTTGTGCTAGTCTTTTATTATAAGGCACATTAACAGTTTAAGGAAATCACATTCAAAATGCAATAGTTCAACAAAAATAAAGAGACCAATTTCAATTCTTCATAAGTCTGCAAGATCACAAATGAGATAGGAAGTAGGAAAAGCAGCAGATCATTTAGACCCTGAAGCTAACTCTGCCAGTCAGTAAGTTCATGGCTGACTGTGCCTCAAGTTCAAAGTTGTTTCGCCATCCCATCTCTTAATTCCCTTAGTTCCCTCTCAGTCTTGAATAGGCTCAACAAATGAGTATCCACAGCCCTCCAATGAATAAAGAAATTTCACAGCAACTCAGTCCTAAATAGAAGAGCCCTCACCCTGAGAACAATCTGCTTAATGCTTTGTTCGGAATGCTTCTGCTACAGGAATTTGAAAATCTGAATGATCTCACCTCTCATTCTCCTAATGCTAACAAGCACATGTAATTATACACAAAAATCTCTCTCTCTCTCTCTCGATAAGGTCTCCAAGTAGATTTTTCTTTACATTCAGTTGAGTCTTCGCATGGTGACACCTTAAACAAAGGCCTGCAACTGTTCAGCAAGACTTCAAATCTTCTGCAATAAAGCCACGAATATCATTTGCCTGTCAAACTGATCTCTGAACCAACATGTTTAATCTTTGCAACCCATAAGCTATCAGTGGAAGATCCCTCAACATGACAACAGCTACTGATATATCCTCTTTTTCATTGCTTTCTACCAAACTGCATAGCTTCACCTTCTTGCCCACTGTTTATCTCTCTATCTGCAGGCAGTTTGCTCCCTCTAGCCATCCATTGTCAGAGACAAAGAACTAAGTGCATGACAAAATATTGTCATTACTACTACCTAACAGCATATCAATTGGCCATTTTGGTCCATTGACTCTTTGTTGACTCACAGGACAATCCCTTCAACCTTCCTTCTAAACGTCTCCACCCTGTCACCACCCCAGAAGTGATTCCACTCCACAGCTTCTAACATTCATCTACAAAACTACATGCAATAATAGTGTCCAGTTACCTTACCAATCTGCATACCTTTAGGGTGCAGGAGGAAACTAAAGCATCTTGAGGAAACCCACAAAGGAACAATGAGAACATGTGGACTTCATATAGACAACACCTGAGATTGGGGTTGAATCTAGGTTTCTGGAGCATAGAGGCAGCAGCTCCACTATCTGTGCCACTGCACTGTGGAACAAGCAGTAATGTGTTGTGCATTTTGCTAAATCAAAAAGAAAATCTTACTTCAGTGATTGGCTGCTGTTTTATCATTTCAAGTTGCTTTGGCCTAGTTGAGTATGATATTGCTCAGTCACATCTTGATCTAAATCACTTTGATGGAAAAACTGCGAAAGAAAGTTTGGCACAAAGCAAAAGTAACAGGAAAATTTGGAACTAAAAAACACCATTGGTCTGGAGAACTTGTTGCAGCTTTTGATAAATGTTGCCCGAATAGAGCCAAAGGTATCTTGGTGTAGGGAGACAAAGTTGACAAAAGCATTTAAAGATTAACTTTAATTGTCACGCATGTCAAAGCATTCAGTGAAATGCATCGCTTGCGTCAAATCAGATCAGCAGCCTGCAAATGTTGCCATGCTTGTGACTCCAACATCATGTGCCTAAAACTCGCTAACCCTGGCCGTGCGTCTTTGGAAAGTGGGAGAAAACCAGAGCACCTGGAAGAACCCATGTGGCCATGGGAAGAACGTACAAATTCCTTACTGACAGTGGTGGGAACTGAGCCCATGTGGCCATGGGAAGAATGTACAAATTCCTTACCGACAGTGGTGGGAACTGAGCCCATGTGGCCATGGGAAGAATGTACAAATTCCTTACCGACAGTGGTGGGAACTGAGCCCATGTGGCCATGGGGAGATTGTACAAATTCCTTACTGACGGTGATGGAAACTGAGCCCATGTGGCCATGGGGAGATTGTACAAATTCCTTACTGACAGTGGTGGGAACTGAGCCCATGTGGCCATGGGGAGATTGTACAAATTCTTTCCTGACAGTGGTGGGAACTGAGCCCATGTGGCCATGGGGAGATTGTACAAATTCCTTACTGACAGTGGTGGAAATTGAGCTCATGTGGCCATGGGGAGATTGTACAAATTCCTTACTGATAGTGGTGGGAATTTTACCCCGATCTTACAGCAATCACTGGAACATCAGTTGTCCGTCAATTTCAACATTGACAATTGTGTTTGTGCAGTTCATCTGAGGGTTGTTCAGATGTGACTGTAAAAGCTAATTCTTGAATGCCAAAGATGTTCACGATAGGACAAGAGAGTTGTCCTGAATCCACACACACAGCTGTTGCTGCTGCTTTTCTCTCCTGTCGGGCGGTCTCCAGGTCCGCGTGATACCTATCTTCAAAGTTGCAGCAAGCAAGTTTAACCAAGGTGTGCCAGTCATTTCTGTCTCATGCCCTATGTTCCAGATGCCAGGGAGCAAGCCCACTAGAAGCAATGCTGGCTTAATAATGCTGTAATGACATGATGCTAACCAGTATGCTACTGCCATAGTTTGTAATATTAGGTCATGTTTCTTCTTCTCTCTCCATAGATGCTACCTGCCCTGTTGAGTATTTCCAGCACTCTGTTATTTCATATCTTCAGGAATGGCTCCGCTCTGGCATTACACTTACAGCATTGTTTTTGCTTACTTTCTAGCTGGTGCTGTCATTCATTTCCCTCAGAACACACTTCTGTGGGTGCGTCAGCTGCAATGACAATGTTCACCACCTATAATCTCAAGACAGTGTCAATAACATGCATATCCCATGGACAGTCTTCGTCTCTGCCCTGTCACAGCCATTCCCTCTGTTCTTTACAACCCTTCCCCTTCTGCATATTAAAACATGCTCGTTTTCCTAAATTTTCAATTCTGATAAAAGATTAATGACTTGAGACAGTAAACTTATTTCCCTCCATCGATGGAAATATTTCCAATATTTCCAGCACTTGCAGCATTTTTTGCATATATGCACCATTAGGTACCAAATGCATACACGTTGCTAATAATTTTAATAAATAGAAATGATTACTCACAAAACAAATAACATGGGAAGTACTTTTACTTACGGGCACAGATGTCTCTCTTTTCACAAGTTTAGCCACCTGGGTCTTTCCATTTATGTATATAGGAATAACTTGCTCAAGATTTCGGTTCTGAATTTCCATATCATCTAAGAAACAAGTGACCTTCATTTCTAGTACCAGTAGCTTTAATTGATGCCAGTCCTCATCGAACAATTCCTACAAGTATAGCAGAAATAAACTGAATTAAAATTGGAAACCCTCTGAAATCTTACTCTACTTGTACAGCCAAGATAGTGTGAGTTAAGAAGCAGAAGCATCTTTTTATTTCATCACAACACTATACTTCAGAAAGCCCTTCAGAAGGCTCCCATTGATCCCCATAATTTCCTTTCATCCACTTTATGATAAGAATAAAAACTCTAAGTACCCTCAATAAAATATATTTTTTTAAGCAACAAAAGAATATTGTTGCTTACAATGCATCAATTAATTACTTCTCCAAATTAGGGGGGGAAGCAGTGGAAATGTTTGATTTTTTAAAGTGAACATCTAGTCCTTCAATAAGTAAAGCTCCAATAACTTGTCATCTAGCTATATGGAAGTCCTGATTATTAGGCATCAGACACAGGTCTTCCATAAACCCACTGTGACTCGATTTTCCACACTTCCTTTAAATGCACTTGGTCTGCTTATTATCACTCCTTAAACTCCCAGGGTCCCCTGGAACTTTTTTAATATTTCTACACACTGTATAAAACTTAATACAAATCTAGATGAAAAGTGTATTGGAATATTAAAAGCAGTAATATACAAAAGTCCAGCAGATCTGCCAGTGTAACACCAAAGTACCTGATTATTGGAGTTTTACTGTATATGAACACAGTGTTTCTTCTTCCAAAGGTAAAGCTTCAAGAAGACAACATTCCTCATTAAGGACCATTACCATCTAGGACGTGCCATCATCTCACTACCACTATCAGCGAGGAGGTCTAGGAGCCTGAAAACTCGCACTTAACATTTTAGGAACAGCTTCTTCTCCTCTGCCATCAGATATTTGAACGGTCCATGAACATTACTTCGCTATTCGGGAGGAGAAGATGGCGGCACGATGCAGCTCGCAGCGGCCACCCTGGTGATGATGTCTGTTATTTGTCAAGTAGGGTGCTGTGCACAATCCTGATTTGATGGAGACAGATGTGAGAGCACGGAGGAACATCTGGTGAAACTTCTGAAATGCCTGCTTCGCTGCTGCTGCTACTATGTGGTCCAGAATCTCCAGAGGAGAAGGCCTCGAGTCCTGAGCTTTGCTTGTTGCTTGGCGGCCGGGGTGGGGTCGAAGCGCTCGGCAGAGGAAGGTGCTCGGAGAAGCTGTGTCGGAGGGGCCGGTTGAAGGTTCAAAGTTTTCAGATGGACTCAGAGTCCGCTGCGGTCGGGTGCTTCCAATGATACTGCATCAGCGAGTTGGCGGCGCTTAGAGGTTCATGGCGGGGAGAGTTCCTCCCTTTCGCTGCCTGCGTGAGACGATGAGTCTATTGGGACTGAGACTTTTTTTTACCGTGCCCATGGTCTGTTCCTTATCAAATTATGGTATTGCTTTGCACTGTTGTAACTACATGTTATAATTATGTGGCTTTGTCACTTTTAGTCGTGGTTTGTCCTGTGTTTTCTTGTGATATAATTCTGGAGGAACGTTGTATCATTTTTTAATGCATGCATTTCTAAATAACAATAAACGAGGACTGAGTGAACTCATAATCTAATCTAATCTATTCTATTCCCCTTTTGCACTGTGTATCTATTTATTTATAGTAATTTGTTATGTCTTCACTGTATTGCTGCCACAAAAAAAAATAAAGTTCACAGCTTAGGTCAGTGACAATAAACCTGATTCCAATTCAGTGAGTTCCCTTTGCATCATTTATCATCAAAAACATATGTAGTACAACTGTTTAGTTGGCAAATTAATTTCAGCAACAAATAATAAGAATTGCCAAAAAAAACTAAGGTTTCAACCACCATTTTTAAAGTAAGGGATCTTTTTATTGTATTGCCAAAGAATACAAGTCTGCATTTTGGAATTTTCCACATAGTATGTCTATACTTGGTCAACATATTGGAACTTGACATGTTTCCTTGCAACTGAAAGAGCCTATTACTGATTATATTTAGAGTAATAGATAGTGTGGTGGGTATTAGGCTTGGTGATGGAATATTTTTCCACTTTGCACCACTGGCACTGAACACACCAAGGCAGGATTACAGGATAAATATAAACAAAAAAAAAAGCACTATCAGTTAATAAACAAGGGACAGTATGCCCAACTTCATTCCAACATTGTCAGCACTTCCTACAATATCAAATTAGGTACTGATTTAAAATCTTGGGCTTAAAAAATGTCAAATGATGTACATATCCGATCTGTTCAGCCCTCATTTGTCAAATTAAGAGCAATGCCAAATGCACTACATGGAGGAATCTTACTTTGAGAAGAATGAATTTCATCACTTAAATCCAAAACAGCTTAAGCCGATCCATTCACTATTTCATTTAAATCAACGTCTAAATGTTTATAGCTCCTGCACTGATTGGAGAATCAGTATATAATATGTTTAATGCTTGCCAATCTTAGATAAGCTAGCCTTCATCGATTGCCCCACATTATTAACTGGATAAGGCTCTGACTGGCCAGCCACTAAACATGCCAAAGGGTGGTTGGAAATTAGGGAGTGTGGGAAGGATATTCGTTGAGATTTGGAAGTAGTTAGTCATATGGGTATTGACGGTTGAACAGATCCACATGCCAAGCACATCTACATATTACAACTCCAACATTAATCATCCTTCATATCAAATTCATAGAGCACATCAGTTTGCTACAGACATGGTGGTAATGGGGACAAGCTCCCACTACCTATCAAATGCTCCAAATGGTGTGCATCTTAAATAGCCTCTGACAATCAAGTCCAGCTCCTGGCCTTCACGCGTGGCTTAGCTTCTAAGCCCAGTGAACCAGTTTCTACTGACAGGGGACGAGGCAAGGGTGGGCAACTGGTTCATTAAACCCAGTTGACTTTGGGCAGATGGGACTCGCACCCCTTCTAGGAAAAGAAAAACTCTGATCTCAAATCTCTGCTGCCTTGGGGAAGACATCAGGAACATATCCCGAGTGAAAATCCAGAGCTGGAATCCCTAAGGCAGTCTTGCATTGAGCTCGATGCCGACTGGCAGCTCCTGAAATGCTGCTGGTGCCAAACTGTACCCATCCTTGCTAGTCATTTGGATTCATCAGCTGTGTGGAGAGGAGGAGTCTGCTACATGGGCAACAGCTTGCTCTCCATATTGTGCTGTCATAGGTTGGTATCACATCGACAGCTGGGAAGTAACATCCTGACCAACGGAGGGCCTCATCTAGTGCACTACAGCACAGAAACAGGTCCTTTGTGTATCTAGTCCATGCCAAGCTGCTATGCTGCCTTCTCCCACAGACCAAGGCCTGGACCATACCCTCAATATCCCTCCTACCTAAGTACTCATCCAAACTTCTCTTAAACGATGCAATCAAACCCCATCCACCTCTTCTGTTAGCACCTCGTTCCACACTCTCACCACCCCCCGAATGAAGAAGTGTCCGCTCAGGTTTCCCAGTCCTGATGACCCATAGCTGGGGATCTGGTTCATGGGCACAGGGGCGTGTCCACACACTGGTGGGCCTGCGTGCTATGTGTGCAGGGGCCAGACCTCCTCCCCATTCTCTTGTTGTTCAGCCTGAGCCTGAAAGGAGCTCAGTTTCCACGTGTCACCTGTGAGGAGACACGACATGAGGCTTGTTGTTGGAGAGGCTATGTACAGGCAGGGAGAGAATTACACACTCGGCTCTCCTTTTTTGCGAGACTGCCAGCCAGTGGTGGAAGCTGAAAGTGAGAGTGACAAGCACTACCCACTATACTACCGCACTAGACACGTCACAACAACCATTTGACACCCTATCGATACCTCTCATAATTTTGTATAGCTCTATCAAATCTCCCCTCTTTCACCTACGCTCCACCTTTCCCTACAACTCAGGTCCTCAACTTCTGGCAACACCCTCATAAATTTTCTCTGTACTCTTTCAATCTCATTGATATCATTCCTGTAGGTAGGTGACCAGAACTGCACACAATCTGCTGAATGTACCAGTGAGTCTACAAATATTACACACTACATTTCCAACAAATGTATTCAAACAGGTTAGCTACTGGTGACCAAGTAGAAATCATCAGCGCAGCAAACCCAACTAGTGATAGTAACACCTCCTGCATAAATATTCACTCAGCAGAAATTCATAATGAATGTCAGCAAAAAAAAGGGTAGTATTAAAATATTAAAACGGAATTCTGATGCTGAATGTATCAAAACCATATGATACTCAGTAGCAATGGAGATTAACACAAGGCCAGACAATCAGCCCATGTTCACTTACAATTTTGTATTTGTCATGATTTTATTTCCCAGGGTTCACATTCTGTTAGTTTATGTTTATAAATACACAAACTCTAAAATGGATTTGAATAGTTTAAGAATTCCTTTCAGGATCTTGCTCAGATATTTCCATTTACTTATTGAAAAAAATGAAAACCTGGTGCATCATGAAGTCTGAGGACCAACCTTTAGTCTTTTATCATTGAATACCACAGTCTGAATCTCCTCGATCAGGCTGGTAGTCGTGAAAAACACAGCCTGTTGTTCTCCATCAAGCGTGACAGCTGCTTGCATAATTCCTTCTTTGGACAGGATTCTCCACAAGTCAAATTTCATCTTGTTGGTTGGACTTTTTAACCGCATTGTGGCAACAAATACGTAAGATGGAGGTAGACCTTCTGGAAATATCTCTCTGAAAATACACAAGCAGTATTTTTATATTTGATATACTTCAACCAATAAAGCAAATCTGAATCACAATTATGTGCTTACATTTTCCACAAAGACCTGCCTTTCAACAATTCAGAAGCTTCCACATAGACTTTGTCCTGAAAAGATGACATGTTTTATTGCTCATTTCAGATTTGTTGAGGAGGTTGGGCAGAGGTAAATGTGCCTTGGAGAATGAGCTGGTAGCACCATAAAATGAGACAAATTGTTCATGAAACACCTAGCTCCCTTCACAATAAAGGTGGATAACTAAGGGCAAAGACGCATGGTAATTAGAAGAGTTGAAAGAGGGATGAATCGCATGTCATTTTTTTTTTAAATACTCATTGGAGCACTTATAATACAGCAAAGAGCCACCGGACTGGAAAGCAACTTGAAATGATAAAAAAGAAACTAATCACTGAAGTAAGATTTTCTTTTTGATTTAGCAACATGCATAACACATTACTGCTTGTTCCACAGTGCAGTGGCACAGATAGTGGAGCTGCTGCCTCTAAGCTCCAGGAACCTAGTTTCAACACCGATCTCAGGTGTTGTCTGTGAGGAGTTCACATGTCCTCCTCATTCCTTTGTGAGTTTCCTCAAGATGCTCCAGTTTCCTCCTGCATCCTAAAGATGTCACTGGACCCTACTATTGCACATAGTTTTGTAGATGAGTGTTGGAAGCTGTGGGGTGGTGTCACTGCTGGGGTGGTGACAGGGTCCATCTACAAAAGGAAAGGTGATCAATCCGAATGTGGAAATTATCGTGGAATTTCCCTGTTAGCAACAGCAGGAAAGATCTTCACCCACATCATGAACAACCGACTCAAGCCTTTAGCCGTGAAGATCCTTCCGGAGACACAAGCCAGTTTTAAACCATCACGTGGAGCAATCAACATGATCTTCACAATGTGACAACTACAAGAAAAATGTCATGAACAACTTCAACCTTTGTACATGGCATTCATTGACCTCACCAAAGCCTTTGACTCGGTATCAAGGGAACTCCTATGGAATGTCCTATCCACCTATGAATGCTCTGAAAAGTACATTCGAATCCTGAGAATCCTCCACGATGGCATGCTTGCCACAGTCATGGTCAGCAACAGTGACTGTGAGCCTTTTCAAGTTAGATCAGGAGTAAAACAGGGATGCGTGATTGCCCCAACTTTGTTCACCATCTTCATTGCGACAATCATCCACATTATCAAAGACAACCTACCCCCAGGAATCAAAATTGTCCACAGAACAGATGGCAGACTTTTCAATCTTGCCCATCTCAAGTCCAAAACGAAGACATCCACGAGTTCCCTCATCAAGTTGCAATATGCAGATGACAAGTGTTGCAGCTCTTTCAAAAAACCACCTACAACAGATTCTGACTGCCTTCAACCGTGCATACACGAAACTTGACTTACCATCAATTCCAAGAAGACTCAGATCATCTATCAACTGTCACTAACTGAGACAAATCGGATAGAACTATCAATTCAACCTGGCGAAGTAACCCTGGAAAATGTGCACCACTTTCCGTATCTTGGAAGTCACCTCTCCTCCAATGTTGACCTTAATGACGCGATCCAACATCGTCTTAAATGTGCTGGAACAGCTTTTGGACGTCTCCAAACAAGAGTCTTTCATGATTGTGACATCCAAACAGACACCAAAATGTTAGTGTACAAAGCAGGGGTAATCCCAGTGCTCCTGTATGCATCAGAAACCTGGACAACATACTGACGACATCTGAAGGCACTTGAAAAGTTGCATCAATGCTGTCTTCAAAACATTTTAAATATCAACTGGGAAGATAGAAGAACCAACGTCAGTGTGCTAAATGAAGCAAAAACAACAAGCATTGAAGCCTACATCATCAAGAACCAACTAAGATGGAGCAGTCATGTTGTTTGGATGAAAGACGAATATCTGCCGAAACAAATCGTCTACTTCCAGTTTAAAGAAGGCAAACGTAAAAGAGGCAGACAACAGACTAGATTCAGAGATGTCTTAAAAACCAACATGAAGAAATGTAACATCGACATCAACAATTAGGAAACCAATGCCAAGGACAGGAAACTCTGGCAAGCCATCATCCGAGAAGGAACAGCAACTTTCGAAGTCAACAGATGTCCAGAATTAAAAGAAAAGAGAAGAAAACAGGAAGTGAGGCAGCAACAACTAAAGCCCGATCTGCCATCTGGAACTACCTGTCCTGAATGCGGAAGAACTTTCAAAGCCAAGACTGGACTTATAAACCACTTGAGAGCCCATAAGTAGATCAACAGAATGAAGACCATCATCCTCGATCTTGAGGGATAGCCACAGCAACAACGACGACGACGACGACAGGGTGGAGGTGTTTAGAAGGTAGGTTGAAAGGATTCTCCCTTGAGTCAACACAGGCTCAATGGACCAATACTTGACAAGGTGTACCGGTAAGCTGATATATAGATAGATAAAAAAATAACTGGCTATTTTGGTCCACGAACATTACCTAGTTATTCCTTATTCTTGTATTATTTCTTTTGCAATTATAGTAGCTTTTTTAAAAATTGAGATACAGTGAGGAATGTGCTCTTCTGGCCCTTCGAGCCATGCTGCTCAGCAATCCCCCAATTTAACTCTAGCCTAATCATGGGACAATTTACAATGATCAATTAACCTACCAAATGGTACACTTTGGATTGCGGGAGAAAACACATGCGGCCACGGGGAGAACGTACAAACACCTTTTAGGCAGTGGCAGGAATTGAACCCAGGTCACCTGTACAGTAGCATAGTTGTGATAACCACTATGCTACTGTGCCATCCTGTCTTTGCACTGTACTGCTGCCACAAACCACAACAAACTTCACGTCATAGTTCTATGATAACAAATCTAATGATTCTGCAGAGAGATGGTACTAGTTTCATTTGGCACCATGGTCAGCGCAGACACAGTGGCTTGAGGGCCGGTTCCAGTGCTGTACAGGTCAGAATCAGAATCAGCTTCAATATCACCGGCATATGTTGTGAGCAACACACACAAAATGCTGGAGGAGCTCAGCAGGCCAGGCAGCATCTATAGAAAAAAGTACAGTCGACGTTTCGGGCCGAGACCCTTTGGCAGGAAGGAAGGAAAAAGCTGAGGAGTAGATTTGAAAGGTGGGGGGAGGGGAAAGAGAAACGCCAGGCAATAGGTGAAACTTGGGGGAGGGGGAAGGAGAGGGGATGAAGCAAAGAGCTAGGAAGTTGATTGGTAAAAGAGACAGAAGACCATGGAAGAAGGAAAACGGGGGAAGGAGCACCAGAGGGAGGCAATGGGCAGGCAAGGAGATAACATAAGAGCGGGAAAAGGGGATAGGGAATGGTGAAATGGGGGAGGGGTGGAGGCAGTACTGGAAGTTTGAGAAATCGAAGTTCAAGCCATCAGGTTGCAGGCTACCTAAATGGAATACAAGGTGTTGTTTCCTCTCCCCTCCCTTCTTATTTCTTCCATGGACTTCTGTCTCTTTCACCAATCAACTTCCTAGATCTTTGCTTTATCCCTCCCCCTCCAGGTTTCACCTATCGCCTGGTATTTCTCTCTCCCCTTCCCCCCCACCTTTCAAATCTACTCCTCAACTTTTTACTCCAAAACATCGACAGTACTTTTTTTCCACAGAATCCCTCCAGCATTTTGCTCAGATTTCCAGCATCTGCAGACTTCCTCTTGTTTGGATTGAAGAAGAAAAAGAAGAAGAAAGCCCCTAACTCTGAGTGGAGTCATCAGGACTCCGTCATAACAGCATTTTTTCAGCGGACTTTCTTATTTTTACGAGGCTGAATTGCTAGCTCGACACTAAAGCTCAACACTAGCTGACATGGAAAGCGTGCAAGGGAGCCGGTTGGATTCGAACTCGGGAGCCTTCGCTCCGAAGTCCAGCACTGATGCCACTACGCCACCAGCTGGCTACTTGTTTGGATTATGTTGTGAGATTTGTTGACTTTGCAGTAGCATGTACAATGCAATGCATAATAATAGAGAAAAAACTGAATTACAGTATTTTATATACAAATATAAAATAGTTAAATAGATAGTGCAAAAAAAACAGAAATTAAAAAAAAGTAGTGACGTAGTATTCATAGGTTCAATGTCCATTCAGAAATCAGATGGCAGAGGGGAAGAAGCTGTTCCTGAATCTCTGGCTGTGACTTCAGGCTCCTGGACTTCCTTCCTGATGGTAGCAATGACAACAAGGCATGATCTGGGTGTTGGGAGTCATTAATAATGGATGCTGCTTTTTTGAGGCATCAGTCCTTGAATATGTCCTGGATATAATGGAGATGAGTGGTCATGATGGAGCTGAGTAAGTTTGCAACTCTCTGCAGCTTATTTTGATCCTGTGCAGCAGCTCTGCACCCCATACCAGACAGTATGTTCAAATGTGAAGCCTGATGAGAAATTTTCTCCATTGACAAAATTACATGCTGATACATGCTCCAACATCTACCACTTGACAGCAAAGTAGGTCAGGATGCACCTTTACATAAGGTGGATGAACCGTTTGACAAACCGATGGCATCTACATCTATGGAGTGGATGAACAAGCCCTTGGTCATCATCTCCAAGAACTCTTGGAAAGAATTTGATCTACTGGCTAAAAACTAAATATTGAGAACTGTAGGGGTGCCAGTTCATAAGAACTGATGTGCAACAGTCAGAGTTAAAGCAAGCCTAGAAAAAGTCACATCCATCTTGGCAATGAAAGTACAAGAGGACTAGAGGGAACTGAGAATGCCTCTCGGGCTAATTCAAGACATGAATAACTTATTCTGCACATATCAAAACATATGCCAAACCTGAGTGCTGATGAAAGATACAATCCCGAGAAAGAACTTTTAACAAACTTCAGTGGTGTTCACCAGCACAAACCGGCTGGACTCCAGAAGAAAAAAAACTATCACTTGTTGCCTCCATGCAAATTCTGAGAGCAAGTACCTGCAAATAAAATGCTTGCATTGACAGAAACAGGACATGCCAAAATAGAGAGTTATTAACAGTCTAATATGGATGCAGGAAATCCCACACCCATCTCTGTAGAAGGAAACTTGCTCCAGAAGGTGGTGACTGACTGCAGTAAATCTATTAAGAGAACCTGTAAAGACTGCCAACAAGACTGAACAGATTACCATAGAGGCTTTGGAGTTGTGATTTAATTCTGAAATACAAATCAGCAGAGCAACTAGTGCTGGTATTCTCAGCTGTCACTGCAACTGAAACTTGAAATGGCAGATGAGAAAAATCAGCACAGAGTGAACATGAAACCAGCAAAGCCGAGTGAAATCCTGGGCAACCAATTTAGGTTCGGTCTGAAATGGTGAAACAAACATAGCTAGCTACAAGAGGTCACCAGCCAGTGATGATGCCTCATTGGAAGGTGGCTTCCTACAGGTTTGATCTTGAATCCTCCAAACCAGACAGATCCAAAGAAAATCACTCCAATTTAAATATGAAGGTCACAAACCCTGCAAACTGACCACTAGATTAGCTGTATATCACCTATAACATATAGAGAGAATATACTCAATATAATATGGACGCTAGAGAAATACACAATGGACCATTTACATTGTTTGGGCTGATTTATTTATATACAGTATCCGAAATCTCAATGGTGAACACGTAAGTTTTGTTTACACTTCAAGTACTGTTCATACATTCTTTTAACAGAGGAGAAGACTATTTCTTTTCATCAAGTCTGTGTTGGCTCACAGAAGAATCCCATTTGCCCACTTTATTTCCTGTAGCAATAAAATATCTGCCGAAGGAACTCAGCAAGTCCAGCAGCAGAAGTGTGGGAAGGAATTGTCGAAGCTTAGGATTGAGACCCTGCATCAGGATTGAAGGTAGAGAACGAAGGTAGCCAGAATAAATGAGGAGTGTGGTGGAAAATGGGCCGATAGACGATATGTGGACTTAAGAGAGGCGAGAAGTAAAGAACGGGCAGTACTGAAGTTAAGAATGAACCCAGTTAACCGCAGTTATGAGGTAGCAGCTCCACTAGTTACACCATATTTTGTAGAGCCTCAACCATTACCATAGCATCATAAATCCTGGTCACAGAAGAAGAGATCCTTAAGAAAATGGTGAATGACAAAGGATCCAATTCATTGCTTGAGAATGTCAAAGACTTGCTGAATGGTTCACTTTCATCCTGTGACCACATCTCCACAAGGACATGGAGGATACAATTTCCTTCCTGGGGAGTTTCAAGCAGTTAAGAGAACCCTTGTAAAATGCAAAGTCACTAACACACCAATCTCGATTTATTGTCAATCCAGGACCAACATAAGATCTCCAGCCTAACTATTCAACAGCAGAAAGTATAAACAATTCTAGCAAACAAAACACACCAAGAATAATCAACACAATGACTGTCAAGTATACATGTGAATAGAAGCTAACATTTTAACAGTCATGCTAAATCATTATCCAAGTTCTTGACAGGACTTTCTCTGCAGATACGTTTCAGCTAAGAAAACTTGAAACTTGGCTACAGTTATCAATGATGATCCAATGGTGATTATCCAAAGCTTTACATTATCTGAATTGGGATGGTAAGAGGGAAAGAAGGAATACAATCCATCTCCAGTATTTACCACCAAAACTAGCAACATCCAGATCACCTTCTGGAATAACAATAGTAAAAAGCACCTCATCACCTGCAAAAAACATCAACTCAGAGAGGGTACAACATTCAAGTTTGTTAAATAACGACACAACATCTTACCACCTAAGCCATATCATGCATGATACATTAACAGCCGGGCAGATATTAGTTTAAGTTTAAAAATGGCTTAACCAAGCTGATTTTTTAAGAAAACTGGCATCAAAAAGCATGGCATATTACTCCAAGAATTTATAGGAATTTAATGTGTTACTAGGACAAGTATATGCTTGTATCTACTGTGCCTAATCACTCACGAGAGCATTTTATTGGAAATAATACATTGCAAACATCAACAGTGTGAGATACAAATGCAGGTCTTAAAGTGAATTTTAGAAAAATAACTCTGAGAACAAGAGTTTCAGGCAATTGTTCAATCATTTACATAACTGGAAAGGAAAATTATGCCTGGAAAGGAAAGGCAATACAAAATAAGAATTCAGTTATATTTTAATACAGCACTGCAATCCCAAATCTGATTTAGACATTCATAAAAGCTAATGATATAAATTAACTTAGGGACAATCTTGCAAAGGCATCAACGAATTTTAGCATTGTAATCACTAGAATGTGCAAGTAGCTTTGGTAAAGTAGATTACAACATGTCAGTTCAGATTTAAGTATTAAAAAGGCAACTGCAGAGGTTTCAGATCAACTGTTTTTTAACCTAGGTTCAGTCAGATTTCAAATCCAAGAATAATATTTTCTGACAAGCCAGTATTTA
The DNA here is from genome assembly GCF_030028105.1 of Mobula birostris. Lineage (NCBI taxonomy): Eukaryota > Metazoa > Chordata > Chondrichthyes > Myliobatiformes > Myliobatidae > Mobula > Mobula birostris. Next base: position 128,034,602 of record NC_092370.1, read on the forward strand.
TTAATTCTCATTATCGTACTAAGCACTTCCTGTGGAGATATTCTGATAATGATCTATGTACCATAATTTTCAGATTATGACGCCAGAGACTTTTTCAAATTGCCTTAATCTTGTACCATTAAAACTTAGTATATTCTGATATAAACACTGCAGTTTGAAGAATCAGTTTTTACTAATGTAAAAAACATAAGGAAGAGGGACGGGATTAGCCACACAGTTCCTAGAATTGCACCATTATTCAACAAGATAGGGGATGATGATGTCTTCAACTTCACTTCCCTCAAAACTTTTCCCCACGTCCCTTGGCCAAAAAACCTGTGCCTTCAGTCTTGAAAGAAAACATTGGCTGAACATCAGCTGCCCCCCAGGTTAAGAAATTCCACAGTTTCATAACTCACTGGATGAATAAACTTCATATCTGTGCATTAAATTTCTGATTATTTAACCAATAACATAGAACAACACAGCACAGTACAAGCCCTTTGGTCACGATGTTGACCAACCTTTAAACCTACTCTTAGCTCAATCTAACCCTTCCATCCCATATAGGCATACAGATGAAAGAAAAATGGAGCGCTATCTTAGGGTCTCTTAAATGTCCCTAATGTTTATGCTGCTACCGCCACCAATAGCAGCACATTCCACGCACTGACCACTCTATGTAAAGAAACAACCTCTGACATATTCCACCCCCCCCACCGTACTTTACACCCATCACCTTAAAGTGATGCCCTCCTTACATCACCCATTTATGCTTAGGATAAATTCTCTGGCTGTCCATCCTATCAATGCCTCTTATCATCTTGTACACCTCTATCAAGTCACCTCTGATCCTCTTTCGCTCCAAAGAGAAACTCAACCTGTCCTCAAATGACATGTTCTCTAAAGCTTCTGGGTGCAGGTCGATGGGACTAGGCAGAATAATGGTTCTGCTTGAACAGGATGGGCTGAAGGGCCTGTTTTTGTGCTGTAGTGCTCTATGATTCATGAGCTCACACCTCACTCTAAAAGTTTTTAAAGACTATTACACTAATTGAAATTCTCTCCAAGGACAATACTTAAATCACAATCAATCCAGCGAACTTCATTGTACCGCTTTGAGACAAGTATAGTCTTTCATGGCAGGGAGACCAGATCATTACTGCAAAATTTCCTCATTGTTAGTCTCCAACAGCATTAGTGTTGCTAACTAACTTTACCTGCATGTTAATCTCTGATTAGCATACAAAAACGCTCAAATACCTCTATTAATTACAGCACAGCATGTTGTTGAACAATTTCCAGTCACAGAGCCCATCTTCCTGCTACATTACTACAAGGCTATGGTGCTTTTTAAACCCACAATTACTTCATAAACCTGACTATTCTGAGATGTACTGTGGATAATTACATTTTTAAAGGTAAATTATACCTGGTGTTTTCAGTCACATCAATTTCAGCAGACAATAGGAAGCCCATTTGGGTTGTTAATGATCCAGTCATTTCTTGAGCTTTTTGAGGTATTTTAAAGCCCAACATTAGTTCGAAGCCCTTCTCATCACGTGCAGCTACTGGGATCTTTGTGGGACACACGGATTCTGAAAGGGAAAAAAATCATGTAAAATGAGGAAAATTGCTCATTTTAAGCACATACTTATCTTAAGTATTTTGTTTTATCTGTGAAATAATTATAGTCTTCTTTTGTAAGGAATCTCTCTTTCATTGTCTTAAGGATAAACATATCTGAATTCTTCCAGGTATAACTGTCCCTTAGCAAGTGCATAATGGAAATCCTAATGAACCAGCCACATGCAATATTCGGGAATTTATGGGAAAAACATGTCAGTGCAGGAGTAAGTTGTCAAGCCAATAGTCCTTAAAAAGACCATTCAAGAGAAGGACTTAAGGTAGAAGTTCATACTGAATTGTGAGCAATAATGTGATAAAGACTCAATAATCTGTTTTAGAGAAATGGTTGAAACGTAAACAGTAGATGGGCTACCCAGGAGAATGTTGGTTCTTATCTACTCGTGATAAGATATTTTTACTTGCATCCAAGACAACCGACACAATCCCACGTTGATGACTGGAGGTTAAGTGCCGAGCATTAGGTATTCTCACACCACAGTTCAGAATAGTTTCCTGGACAACCCTGATCTCCAGCGATTTCTGCAAAGAGTTTGTACATTCTCCTGTGGGCTTCCTCCACTTTCCTCACACATCCTAAAGATGTGCAGGCTGGTAGGTTATGGATTACTAAGCAGTCCCTAGTATGTAGGTAATAGAAGAGTACAGTACAGGAAGAGGCCTTTTGATCCACAATGTTGTGTCCAACCAAATAAATTAGTAATCAAATGGCCAAATAAACTAATCCCTCATGTCTACACAATATCCACATCCTCCCATTTTCCTCACATTTCTTGCATCTACCAACCACTTCAGGCAGCGCATTCCAGGCACCTACCGTTCCCTTATATCTCCTTTAAAAGTACCCTTTCACCTTCAGTGCAGATATTTCAACCTTGGGAAAAAGATACTGTCTGCCTGCTGTATCTATGCTGCACATAATCTTATAAAATGCGATTAGATCTCTCTTCAGCCTCCACCACTCCAGAGAAAAGGCATATGTCCTCTAATCAAGGCAACACCCTAGTAAACCTCCTGCACCCTCTCCAAAGCTTCAATATCCTTCCTATAATGGGCCAACCAGAACTCTATACAACACTCCAGATGCAGCCTAACTACAGATTTATAAAGCTGCAACTTACTGACTTCTGAATTCATTGCCTTGACTAATAAAGATAAGCATGCCATCTTAACCACCCTGCCAACCTACCTAGCCACTTTCAGGGAGCCATGAACCTAGACCCCAAAATTCCTCTGCTCATCCACACTGTTCAGGGTCTTGCCCTTAACAGTGTATTGTCTCTTTACATTTGACCTATCAAGGTGCAGCACTTCACATTTGGCCAGGTTAAACCCCAACTGCTATTTCTTTGCCCATATTTGCAACTGATCTATATTCTGCTATATAGTTTTTGCCAGGCATCTACACTATCCGCACCACCATATCATCTGAAAATTTACCAAGCTACCCACCTACATTTTCATCCAGGTCACAGCACAGCAGCATCTCTACTTCCTGAGGGGAATGAAGCTAAGGAGAGTCCTCCTCCCGTGCCCACCCCTTCCCCCCCCCAGCATTCTAACCAACTTTTACAAGAGCACCATCGAGAGTGTCCTGACCAGCTGCATCACTGTCTGGTATGTGAATTGCAAGGCATCTGACTGCAAGCCCCTGTAAAGGATTGCATGGACTGCAGAGAGGATCATCAGGGTCTCTCTTCCACCCAACGGAGATATTGATCATGAGTTGGTGCATATGCAGTCCCTTAGCATTGTTAAAGATCCCTCCCATCCATCCAACAATCTCTTTGACCCCCTAACATCAGGCAGGAGGTACCATTAGGACAAGAACTGTTAGGATGGGAAACAGCTTCTTCCCCCAGGACATGAGACTACTGAACTCCCTGCCACTACCCAGGTCATCAGGTCACCAGTAGCATTATTCTGTTCACTTTTTAAACTTGTGTCATAAATGCATCTTTATTATTTGTTAATTTATTAGTGTTAACATTTACTTTGTGTTACATGTGAGTTATATGTTCTGTGTTGTGCACCTTGGTCCAGAGGAATGTTGCTTCATTTGGCAGTATACATGCGTACAGTTGAATGACAATAAACGAACTTGCACTTGTGGTCATTTACATACATCACAAACAGCAGAGGTCCCAGTACAGAACCCTGCAGAATGCCACTAATCACAGACCTCCAACTAGAGTAAGTCCCTTCAACCATCACCCTCTGTCTTCTATGGGCAAGCCAGATCTGCATCCAAATGGCCAACTCACCACTGAGCCTATGCATCTTAATCTTCTGGATGAGCTGCCCATGAGGTACTGGGGAGAATTGATAGGAATGGAAGAAAATACAAAGGGATTAGTACAATGGGTGCTTGTTGGTCAGCATGGATTCCATGGGCTAAAAAAAAAAACATTTCTGTGCCATACAATCTACCTCAGCCAAAGGACTTTCCAGCAGTGATGGAAAAAGCCAATATAGGTCATGACTATGTCACCACCCAAGTTAAGTTTCAAGGAGGCTTTATGTGTTAATGGCTACAACAATCAGACTTTTCTGAAATGATGCTTGTCTCAATGCTGTGGTAGGACTGAAAGAGCCACTTCATACAAATGCTAGAAGCAGGCTGACCCTAGTTTTGATACATGGTTGTTGTTGAGATAAATATTCACCAACTTGTTAGTTTGCAATTGCCATTAAGGGGTTGAAGAGACCAGACAGGAGCTTCTAATATTGAGACACACAGGTAGGACAGACTGCCAGCATCATTTTTCCCAGAGCAATAATGTTAAACACTAGAGGGCATAGCATTACGGCAAGAGGGGAGAAATGTCTAAAGGGGCATATGGAGGACAACTTTTTTTGTTTACACAAACTTCTGGAACACACTGCCAGAGGCGATAGTGGTAGCAGATAACTGTGTAAAAGTCTTAGGCACATGTAAAAAAATTCTGTAAAGTGAAGATGTTTTCAAAACTAATAAAATGTTCCTAAATATCAGAAAATTTACTATAAAGAGTCACAAGCAGTAACAGACTAAATCAGATCAATATGTGGTGTGACCACCCTTTTAAAACTGCATCAATTCTCTTAGGTACCACTATCGTGCAGTTTTACAAGAAAATCATATGGTAGGTTGTTCCAAGCATTTTGGAGAACTTGCCACAGTTCTTCCACGGACCTTGGCTGACTCACTTGTCTCTCCAGATAATCCCAGACCACCTCAATGATGTTGAAATCAGGGCTCTGTGGAGGCCATACCATCTAAAAATCTAGCAGGCTCAAGACTTTTGCACAGTACTGTATGAAGGGGTCTTCAACAGGCTTTCAGGTAGGCAGATGAATATGTAGGCATTGGAGGGATATGAATCATATGCAGAGAGAAGAGATGACTTTAATTTGGCATGGCATCCAGCACAGACATGTGGGACAAAGGCCCTGTTCCTGTTCTGCATTGTTCTATGTTCCATTCTTTATTGAAGGAGGTTTTTGTTTGGATTTGCAATAAGGTTTCACCAAAACACACTTCAAATACAGATGAAAATAAGCTGTTTTCTGCAGGAATAAAGTTCCAACAAAGTGGAAGTAATATTTTTCCTGGATCTTTCTTATTGTTGTAGTTTTACAGCAGTGCCTTTCTGGATCCAGAATATTATCACTATTTCCTTCCATGCTGTCTGGCACCAATTTCCTTGCACAGGATATACCTCAACTGAATATTGAAAGAAATGTATCCATGGACTTTTACAGACTTCCTGCACCCCATATTAAAATTGAAATCCTTGACATCAAGAAATCAGAGTTACTCAACAAAAGAGCTCTTACGGATACTGCCAAGTTTATTTTAAGCATTTTTTTTCTGCTTGCCAGATTAGATTGAAGAAACTCTTTTGTTCTCAAATATACTTGATTTTTAGCATAGATTTGTAGAGACAAGGATTTGTAGGTGGGTACGCAGACCTATTGAATGGCTCAGGCCTCTTGTTGCAATCAGCCAGTTGCTGGCTGATATATAGCCTAAATCCATACTTGCGTCTTGGCTGCACGTCAGTGGTGCAGTTGGATTCTCAGGGTGCTGGGATGGGGGAAGGTTGTTGAATTTTATGCAGGGGTCCACTGTTATAAGAACAATTGCGCAGTTTACTCAATTAGGAAGTAGCAACAAGCCCACTGATGTAATTTTAGCAACTGTTCCCCACTCCCCCCCACCCCCACCATCCTCCACTAGTTCCACTTGTCAAATCAAATCAAGCCTATTGCCATAAGCACAAATGCTGAGGTATAGGTACTATGGAAAGCTTGTGTGCATCAGAATCACACGCACTCAGATTCAAACAACATGCAGAACAAATTATACATGAATTATAAAGGATAGTAAAGTAAGGGATATGCAAAACGAAAGTCGATCAGAAGCAAGTCCAAGGACACAGGAATGTGCCCCATTCCTACTGTTCCAAGTGACAATTCTCCCGATAATGTGAATTTCTTTTTAAAACCAACTTTGTTCTAATAACTACCCCAAAAGTTGCTTCCTGGTCTTTCAACTGCCTATCAAAGGTTTTCTAATCTCAACAAGATGAAACCACTGGTTCTAGTCTGCAAGTACGTAACATATACATTGAAGGATATCCTTCAAGGTATTTCAGTGCGAGGCAAGTGTGAGAGAGGAGAGCAATGGCGGATAAGTGGAATAATTCAGTAATCAGAATGCCTTCATTCTCAAAATGAATTAATAACACTCAGTGAAGAAAAACATCAGTTTGGCAACTCTGGAAGTCAAAAAAAAACCGAGGATGCTGGAAATCTGAAACAAAAATAAAATGCTGGAAACACTCAGTTGGTCAGGCAGCATCCATGGAAAGAGAAACAGTTAACATCTCAGGACCCAGACAAGGTCCAGTGCTCTAGCAAAGAGTCTCAAACTCGCTCTGGTCTCAGACAAGGTCTAGTTCTCTAGTGAAGGGTCTCAAACTTGAACTGTTAACCATTTCTCTGTTTCACTTTCATTGCTAATTATGGAGCCAAGATGTGTAAGTGGGGAGAAGCACAGAACTGTACAGTGGCTCACCAGGTAGAGCAATTGCCTCACAACTCTAGTAACCTGGGTTCAATCCTGACTTCAGATGCCATCTGCAAAGAGAATGCCTGTTCTCTCTGTGACCATGCCATGTTTCCTCTTGGTGTTCCACAGCTCCCAAGGACATGCAGGTTGATAGAAACATAGAAAACCTACAGTACAATACAGGCCCTACGGCCCACAAAGCTGTGTCGAACATGTCCCTACCTTAGAAATAGGTTAACTAGCTACTGCAAAATTCCCCCCAGTGTGTAGGTGAGTGGTGGTTCCATGCCCACATATAATCACATTATGGTTGTTTCCGAGTGGCTCTTTTAGCATAACTACATCATTGTTTTGTACTCTAACTTGGGATGCACAATACTTGAAAGGTTTCCTTTGAAGATTCAACACAAAATTTCTCCATCTGCAGAGGTTTATGGCACTAGAGTGAACTGCAATTATGCCATAGTCATCTAGCTTCCTCAGACTACCTAGTAACCTGATGGTGCCTTATTGGTTAACACCAAGTGCAACAGGAAGATGTGCAATGATAAGAAAACCGAACACGAATCCAAAAGTAAGTTTCCATTTTATTATCCCACTTTCTCAAAGTAGTTGGAGGATTTTCAGTCCTTTAGTTTGTAAATCCAAAGTTGTACTTCATGAAAATCTATCAACAGTGCAGCATACTTTTGCCGATGGTACAATTAAGTAATATGGAGCAATGCGTATTATCAAGAGAACCAAAGAACGTTCAGAGGTAGTATCAAAGGTTTCAATGGTGGAGAGCCTCCTTAATTTACTTCCACCTGTAATGATGGATTGGGAAGTGCTGCAGCAATTTATATTTTGGAAATTAACATTTTCTTTCATCACACAGGGACACTTTCTAGCATACAGTCTCCATCTACTATTAAACAATGCGATTCCTAACCTTTGCCTCTGTCATTGCATAATTAGCTTTGAGTAAGTTCAGTTCAGACTAAATAACACCCTGGTAGCTCTCTCCTGCCTGCTTTTGAGTTGCATAATTTCAAGTCTGCACTATGCAGCTGCTCAAAACTGGAAAAAGCTACACCCATAAACTTGAACACACAACATATTCACAGAGCCATGTGCAATCACACAGCTACATGATAAATTGAAATTATTTTTTAAGAAGTGTTCACCTTCACAAATCTTCTGCCTCATAGCCTCATTAATTCTCTCTATGGTGCTATAATCTTCTGCAAACATAACATAGGTTGTAGATGGTTTGTTGGCAATTGTTTTAAGTTCAGATTCTGTTATTTCTGACCCAACTCCAACGGCAAATAGAATTACTTTCTTTACACGTGCTTCAACAGAGGCATCCATAACATCATCCTGAGATTTTCCATCTGTGACAACAACAGCAATTTTATTTTTGGCCAATTTGGTCCTTTGCGAAGACGGAAAAACAGACTCAGTTGCAAATTTAATAGCACGGCCTGTTTGAGTATTTCCACCAAGGTATTTAATTCTTTCTATTCCAGCAATCAGCTGTTTACTTGTCTGGAACTGGTCAAATGAAATTTCCAGACGTGGAGTATCACTGTACTGGATAACAGCCACTTGTGTATATTCAGGTCCAATATTAAATCCACTTGTAACATTAATCAGCCACATCTTTGCTGTTTCAAAATCATCCGATCCCACACTCCAAGAGCCATCCATGATGAAAACTAAATCATTCACTGCTGTTCTGCACCCTATTGAGAGAAAGAGAGAAATTTGTGTAAAAATTGATGGTGCTATTCAATAAAACAGTTAAATACATTTTCCTGTCAACATTTCTTTTAAAATTGCATGTTAAAATTAGATAATTTTACAGGATCAAATACAACACCATAGGCCTCATTTTCTTAGGCAGAAGCCATGAAGTATAAAGCCATGTGAGTGTGCCTGGGGAACAATTGATTAGAGCATCATTTGATACTTGCAAGGTTCCTTCCGTTATGTTGGTCACCCTGTATTTTAGACATTCAATAACCTATGTCCAGTGTGCTTCAGATATTGAAGGATATACAGTCGGCCCTCCTTATCCGCGAGTTCCGCATGCGCGAATTCAACCAACCGCAAATTGAGGAAACCCGGAAGTGCTCTTCCAGCACTTGTTGTTCGAACATGTACAGACTATTTTCTTGTCATTATTCCCTAAACAATGCAGGATAACAAGTATTTCACATAGCATTTACATTGTATTAGGTATAAGTAATCTAGAGATGATTTAAAGTATACGGGAGGATGTGTGTAGGTTATCGTGGATTGGGATCGGAAAAAAAACGGACTTTCTCTTACTAAGTAAGTCAGAACAGGTACATCCAGTATTATTTAGAGTCAGTTAGTCAAACGTTTGTCTTAGTATATAGCATATATTTTACCTTTCTATGCTTATAAAACACTTAAGAAACGTATGCTTCAGCGCCGGGCTCGGGAACGGAAATTCCTGAGTTCGATCCAGTGACAGATCACTCCCAAGTGCACTGTCCATCCCTTTCGGGTTGATGTGGAGGATCAAAAACCCAAAACCCTAAAACCCAATAATTAAACCACTGCGTTGCTTAGTAATAATTGTAGCATTCATCGGGGCAAGGAATTTCTCACTTTATCCTTTAAAATTGCTCCGATCGTTGACCGACTGTAGCCTAACGCTTTTCCAATGACTGATGACATTTCACCTCTTTCTGATCACTTTACTATTGCCACTTTATTTTAAATCGCGATCGTGATTACTTTCGTGAACAGAAACACTGTGGATTCAGAGCTCCACCACTGGGTCCTAATGCCCACTACCCTTAGACAGGTTGAATAAGGGACTTGAGCATCCACGTTTTTTGGTATGCGCGAGGGCTCCCAGAACCAATCCCTCGCGGATAAGGAGGGCCGACTGTAGTCACATGTACTTCAAGAATATTCAGTCAGTTAACTGTTTGGTAACCAATTTAATAACAACTAATGACAAAGAGTTATTTCATACTTTTGGGTTGACGTCAGTCTGAGATACTCCAAGAAGTCCTCACCTGCTCGTGCATCTTCATCTGTCACCGCCCCACTAAATAAATAAGACTGCAAACAAACCACTAAAATCCGTATTATGCACAAATTCATTGTACCTACAAACAAAGAAAACAAGTATTTTATTGATATACACATTCATATTTTGTTAATCTATTAAAAAGCGCTGCTCAAGGAACCAAAATCCTACTAAAATGGCATCAGAAAACATTATTGTAACTCCTTAACTTTTCCTACTCTATATTTTGTAATTACGTCACAAATTAACGGGGTTTCAATAATATACACATCTGTGCACAAATACTACAGACAGATAGTTTAAGGTGCCACAAAGAAACATAATAACCAGTAATAATAAGGTAGGGCACCAAAAAGTAGTTAGTTACTCGAGAGACTTGTCGCTCCTTAAACTACACAACTCATTTAGAAATGAGGTGATACAATGGTACAACGAATAATGCCGCTGTGACACAGTCAGTCCAGTGACAGGTTCAATCCAGACTTCAGCAGCTTCCTATGTAGACTCTGTCTGCTATGTAGACAGCATGGGTTTCCCTTGTGTGTTCCAATTTCTTCACTCTTCCTGAAAGTGTGCTAGTTGGTTAATTGGCCACTGTAAATTGCCCCTATTGTAGTTGGGTAGAAGTGAACTGGAAAACATTGATAGGCATGAGGGTATAGGTTATTGGAAAATAAGTGGGGAAAATGGAAATGATGACATTGTTCTGAGAACCAGTGTAGATTCAATGAGCCAAATGTTCTCCTTCCAAATCACCAAATAAGACACACATATGGTCTTTTGCAACCAGAGATATTTATGTATTTTTGCTTACAGAAACTTCAAACAATAATAAAACTCGTCCATAATCTTAAACTGCATTTTAATCAAGAATATTTATTATTTTCAATGAAGTCATTCATTTAGACATTCTCTCTTTGTTTAGGGTGGAATTTCTTCATTTAGGCACTGAGAAATCATAAAAGGAGGTTTGATTCCAGTGTATTTAGCAACTCCTTACATCAGCCACTTCTTTGTCCTAATGCAGCTCTCTCAAAGTTTATCAACCTCAGTTCACTAATGCACCTTTTGGTTGCTGGTTTCCCAGCCAAATATTGCCTCACCACCTCTATTTTTGCTTTATTCCAGCTTAAATTATTCAAGGAGTGCTTTCACTAAACGTCGCTCAAGTAGGATTCCGCAGCTCGGTTTGTCTCATATGGCCTTTTGGTGTGCTACATTTCCTATGTAACTTAGTGAGTCTTTTAACCACTCAGGGTCAAGTGATTATGGGCATAACTAAAATACAAGCATTGAAAAGTTAGCTAATTAACATACAATAATCAAAACAGATTAAAATACACAAATAAATTTGTACTTCTGCCATCTGGATTACGTGCAGTGGCATAAAACTTGATCACATGTCCTTTGTCAGAATATTGTATGTGTCATTTTCGTCAGAACCTTTCCTCATCCTTCATTCCATTGCTATCACAAGTAGTATCAAATACAACTGAAAAAACTCTCACACTCAGTTTCTTTGACATCTAAACCACATTCCCTTATCTTCCCACTTTCCTATTCTGCACTTCCTATATGTCAAGTCTCAATGATATCCACTTCCATATGTGATTTCTGTGAGAATTTCATTTAATATACTCTTTTATTGATCCATCGTTTTTTAAAATGGTTTGTGCATTACTGATATCGCAGGCTGTTTGAAATTGTTTTCCCATATGGTGCGATCTGTCTGGCTGCTGAGGTGTAATCAGCACTGCATTCTCATCTCAACTAGCCAGATACGGCCCAGAGATCATCTTCTGTTGTCATCTGGAGCTGCAGCACCTGAGCGTTCCAACATAATTTCTATTCCGTTCTTGTGCCTGCCCTTCCCTCAGAATTCATCCAATCCAAATGGAGATGCATGTGCATTTACTTCCCTTTGAGGTAATTGTTTACGTTTGACGTTGATAAATGATTAAAACATCTCAATTGATCATTAAATTGCATAGGATGACACCAGAGATATACACAGAAATGGGTCATTCAGACCAATCATTCCTTTTTGGGGTTATCCTCCATTTGGGCTTCCTCCCTCCTTCCTCATCTGAATCTATTATGGCAGTCCTCCATTCTTGTCTCCCCTGAAACATGCCCACACTAGTCCAACAACTCCTTGTAGAAGCAAGTTCCACATTTTCACTTCCCTTCCAAATAAGGAAGCTTTGTTTGCATTCCCAATTATATTTCCTGATCTGTCATTTTTCACCTTCTATCACCATTCTTCCCAAAATTCCAGCCAAACAAAATGGAACATAACAACTCCAGCTGCGCACTACTTAAAAAATATATAATTCCTGGGGCGTTGATACCATCACCACTTTCCTTTCACTGATTAACTTGGCATCAGTGCCAAGTTCAATGGCATCTCAAACAACACTGGGTAATATTTGTGTACTTGATTAGCAAGGAAATGTAATGACTTTAACAATTATTTTCATATCTCTGACGTGCTCTTGGCTAGGGCTGAGCTAAAATGTACGCAGGACTAACACCTGTTCTCAGTTGTCCTAGAAAATAAAGCTGGATGACAGAAACCATCTTGAATTGGTGAAGAATGAAGTGAAGAGACCGGGGGTCCTTTCAAGTGCAGAGAGTTAAGCATTATGAAGCAAATCTCAAACTAATGATTTCATATACAGACACACTCAAAAGTAGGAATGGTGCAGCAACATGCAGAACGAGCACTGCCACAGGGGTAGGACCAGAATCCGTTTTCATTCTTTAAGGTGAGTCAGGCTTAATGCAAACTGCCACATCAACTCTTGCAAAACCTTCACAAGAGCAATACACTTAACATATTCAAACCTCTGCTGAGTTACACAGTATGGAACAGTAAACAAAAGAGTACGACTATAAAGAGTAAGTAGCTGCAGGAGAAAATAGAAGTCACGGCGCATTTAGCATTTGGTTTATGGATCTGTTAAAGCAGTTTCCTTGTCAGTTTGACTTACTCCACTGTATCTAAACAATACAGTGAGTGACCTTGATCCATACAAGATCCACCTTAATAAATAATTCAGTATATTTGTAACCCCCCCCCCCCACCGAAGCAGACTGCAAACTTCTGGGATCCCCTTTTTACCATAAACCCCCATTAGGTCCTGGAGAGAGAAAACTACATGAAACTTTATGTGATTATTTCCACCCATTAATTCTGAGCAGTTGCCAACAGCCAAGAAACAAGTCTTGAAGCTCCTTTTCTCTCCCCCTTTTAAAAACCAACAGATTGTAAAGACCAATTAGATTGCAATTAAAAATGTTTCCAGGTTTCTTACGTTTTTTTTATTCCAGAAAGCCAGCTGCCACCTTCACGTTTCGCATTAAGGCATTAAAAGATTGGAAACAAGTAGCTGAACTGCTGAGTCATATTGCTCTTGGTAACTTGAGTTTGGTCCAGTGGCATCAGTGGTTGAGGACTGAGAAAGAAGGTTACGCAGCATCTCTCTGCCCCAGCCACAGGTTTTTGTAAGATATTTGTAACTAAACCACTCAGAAGAATACTTGGATTTGCATAATCGCAAACTGCTTTACATCTGGTACCGATTTGTGCAGAGGAAGCTCCCACAAAGGGTCATTTGAGGCAATGACAGGAATACTTGTCAATTTTTGACAACCAGCCTTTCGATAATATCACTAAAGCAGAAGATCTAGTCATTGCCACAATGCTGACTGGGGCTTATTGTACAGGCAGACCCCAGGTTATGCCAGGGTTCTATTCCAAACCATTCACAAGTCAGAAATGAACAAAAAAGGAAATCACATGTGAGACAGGAACACTGTGACAAGACTGCGGTGACAGGAGAACATGCAGGCCCTGCAAGAGCAGCCACCAGACAGCTTCACTGACAGTTAGCGAGTTAGTCTAGTCAGCACTCCTGGCTCTGCTTAGCCCAGCCCAATTGTTGCGGCTCATCCGTAAGTACAGGGTGTCACTATGAATAGTAGCTCCATGTTACATCTGCCCCCTATGTCACGTGTACTTTACAGACTGCTAAACCTCCAGACAGTGAAAGCTGCTTTATCAATGGAAGTCTTTCTTTTTCAAGAGTACATTAACTGAAGAGGTAACGGTAGAAGGAGTACCCAAACTGCTCGGGTGTACCAGATGTGGGCATCATTTCCTTAACTTTAAAAAGGGCCCTGAGGTATGTGAAGTGAATCTTCTGCAAAATTTCTTCCCTGTAGTCAGGGCAGGCAAGTTTCTTTCCTGCCACCACTGCACACTGTCAGCTACAGGCAATTTTCATTATTAAAAACACTACTCTCCACGCAGGAGGTGCAAGGAATCCTGGCCTCAGTCCACATTATGGGCAGAGAAAAGAGACTACAGATGGTGGAATCTGGAACCAGTATGAGAATGCTGGAAGAACTCACCAGGTCAAGCAGCATCTGTGTAGGCAAAAGGACTAAGTCAGCAGTTTGGGTTAAAACCCTGCAAGGACCAAGACGGAAGAGGAATGATTGGCAATATGTAGCTATATGGAGGAGGGGGAGATGGCTCAGGGGCTGGTAAGTGATGAGTGGAAACAGTTGCAGAGCGGATGATGGGCAGATGGAACCAGGTGAAGGGAGAGGTGAACAAAGGGAGAACAAAATTAAGTTGACAAGTGAGTGTGTGCAGAAGAAAATGGGGGGGGGATGTGGGGGGTACGGGTTATCTACAGAATAAATGGCAGTGATGCCTCATTCCCCAATGAACTTAGTACCTTCTATGCACACTTTGAAAGGGAGAATAACACAATGCCTTTGTGAATCCCAACAGCATCTGATAACCCTTGATCTCTGTCTTGGTGGCCAACGTTAGAAGATGAACCCTCACAGAGCCTGGTGTACCTGAAAGGGTATCAAAAGCCTATGTTGATCAACCGGCTGGAATTTTCAAGGACATCCCCGACCTCTCAGGAAGGCAGATAGAGGATCCCACCTGCTTCAATCATACCAGTGCCCAAAAAGAGCAAGGGTGAGCTGCCTCAATGAATATTCCCCTTGGCCATGTGATGAAGTGTTTTAGTATTGAGGGGTCAGGAAAGGATGAGCAGCTTCAAATTCCTAAGTGTCAACACTTCAGGGTATCTACCCTGGACCACCACATTGAGGAACCACAAAGGCACACCAAGCAGCTGTTCTTCATCAGGTGTATCAAAAGACTTGGTATGTTATCCAGGCTCCAATTTGTCAGGGGAGTGGGAACTGGAGTGATAGGGCAGAGGGTGGGGCAATTGGTATACAGGTAGATACAGTGTGCAAAGAGGCTGTGAAGAAAGATGGGCAAATAAAAGAGGAAAATTGCAGTCAGTGAGATGGCTTGAAGTGTACCTTTAAACTAAATATTAGGTTCAAAAGTTTAACAGTTTAGAATAGTGGAAACAAAGCAAAAGGGAAAGCCAGTGCAGAAGTTAAAGATGTAAAATCTTTTTGTGAGAGTTAACTGTTAACATGTATTTTTCAAAAGTCAGTGAGGACAGGCGAAATCCCTAAGGACTGGAAATGGGCTAATGTTGTCCCAGTATATAAGAAGGGTGACCACACTGACCCTGGTAACTATAAACCAGTAAGCTTAACGTGTATCATAGGTAAGATAATGGAAACATTATTAATGAAGGAGATGGAAAAGCAACTGATAAGAAAAGGCAGGTTAGAAGAACACCAGCATGGGTTCGGAGAGGCAAAATCATGTTTTACTAATCTGCTGGAGTTCTATGAAGAGGCAACTAAAATTTATGATAAGAATAGAGCAGCTGATATCATTTACTTGGATTTTCAGAAGGCTTTTGACAAAGTGCCCCACAAGAGGTTAATAATCAAATTACAGAAGGTAGGGATTCAGGGTAAGGTGTGTGAATGAGTGCAGAATTGGCTTAAAAACAGAAAACAACAAGTTATGGTGACAGGATCATTTTCACACCTAGAAGATGTTAAAAGTGGGGTTCCGCAGGGATCAGTTTTGGAGCCACTGCAGTTCTTAATTTACATTAATGATTTGGATCAACACATAACAAATAAACTAATAAAATTTGCAGATGACAAACTTAGGGGGGAACAGGCTGATAACACTCAGGCAGCAGAATCAGTACAGTTAGATCTAAACAAAATCCAGATGTGGGCAGCTGAAATTTAATGTTAATAAATGTAAAATATTACATACAAGTAGAAATATCAGATATAAATATACAATAGTGTCTTGAATTAGAAAGTGCACTGTATGAGGAGGAATTGGGTGTCCTGGTAGACTTATCACTATCACCATCTAGGCAATGCACAGAAATAACCAGGAAGGTTAATAGATTGTTGGGCTATAATAACGCACTCAGTAGAGCTCAAGGCCAGAGACTTTCTCCTTAAGCTGTATAATGTGCTTATGAGGCCACACCCTGAGTACTGTGTAATTTTGATCTCCAAGTTTTGTGAGGAAGGTGTCGACATTGGAGAGAGTTCAGAGAAGGGCGATTAGATTCATTCCACGTCCGCAGGGTTTCAGCTACGAACAAAGATTGAAAGAATTAAAAAAAATCTTTTTAGTCTAATTAGATGTAGGATGAGAGGAGACATGATAGAAGTGTCCAAAGAGTATAAGTAAGGTGGATGCCAGCTGCAACTTCAAAATTAATCCATCATCTAGAACATGGGGTCATAGGTGGAGAACTGGTTAAAGGGAGATTTCAGGCTAACATCAGGAAGCATTTCTTTACACAGCGATTTGTGGACACATGGAACAAACTACCTAGCTGTATAGTTGAGAGCAGTACTGTAGAGACTGTCAATCTCTATCCTACTAAAACTCTCATGCTCTGTTTGTGACCTCCAATCAGCGCAAACGGTACATTAGAGCGGCACTTTTTTTTGGCTGAATCGAATTAAAATGCGCTAACTTACAGAATGCAGGCAAAGTTCAGGGTTCTATATTCGTATAAAATTGCTCATTTGCCAAAAATCCACAGGCTGCCTTTCACCCGAGACCCGATCGGCCATCATGGAAATCGGGATGCCAAAGCTCGACGCATGCGCATGGCCAGCCTCAGCAGCGCCTCACGATGCTCACAGAGCCGCTTCCACCTTCCATGGAGACCACGACGCCACACCACGACGCATGCGCACGGCCAGCCTCAGCAGCTTGGAGGCTTTGGTGTTACTGCTTCTTATTTTCTATCAAGCATTAGGGTAAAAATATATGGATAGCCTAATTATGCCACGTGGAAAGAGAAGGGGCCAAGAGATGGTCAAGAGATAATGCCAATCATCATCGGGAAGCGGCAAGGAGAGGGAGAGAACAACAATTGGATGAGGCCAGGGCCGCATGACTCCAGGATCAAAGAGTTAGGATAAAAAAGATGAGAGAAGACGAGATAGAGGAGGACAGGCATGCATGTCTCCAAAATGACAACAATAGGCACAGACAGAAGAGAGAACAAGAATCCGATCAGGCCAGGGCCGCACGACTCCAGGATCAAGAGAGAAAGAACAAATGGTAGAAGAGATGAAGAGACAAAGGATGAAAGGGCAGCGCATCTCTAGAATGACAAAAAAAGGCAGAGAAGGAGGAGAGAGGAAGAGACAGAGGAGAAAAGGAAAGATCAACTCCAGAATTTGTGAGTGTTGCTGAAGACGACAATGGCCACTTTCGACAATACCTTGACAGAGAAAGAGCAAGGCAAAGTGCATGATTCGCATGCCGTCACATTTCTGCTGATGTTGGTTCGATGACCAGAGTATGCCCTCACTGTCGTGCCTTCCTATTCACTGGAGAAACCGCACATTTCTGCTGTATGAAGGGAAAGGTCAGGATAGGCAATTTGCAGCCTCTACCCAATGAACTCCTCAATTTGTACAGCAATGATGAACCTATTGCAAAGGAGTTCAGGAAGAACATCAGACAATACAATTGCCTCTTCCAAATGACATCCTTTGGTGCCAAAGAAGTCATTCCAACTAGGAATCGATGGAATCCTTCTGTGATTGTTCAAGGCCAAATCCATCATTACATCGGACATTTCATTCCAGACCCAACCCAGCAAGCCCAATTCCTTCAAGTTTACTTCATGGATATTTAATGTTCATTCTGGTCACATATTTGTCTTGCTATGCGTCTTTCTTCTTTAATAAGCTGAGTTTTTCTTCTTTAATTTCCAAATCAAAGAGATAGCAATAGCATTCAGGAAAATTTAATGTTCATTCTGGTCACATCAGACTCCACTACCCTTCTCTCAAAGGGTGCCCCAATGGGTCATCTACAGTCAATAGTTATTTCAACACACTATGTGAATAGGAATTTGGCAAGCTTTGTTGGCCTGAATGGCCTGTTCTTGTCAAAAACTTCCTCATGTTAAGTAACTGGAACGGTAAAAAGGTGCTGATGGGAATTATACATAAGCCTTCAAACAGTAGCCAGATGTGGTGCAGATTATGACAGGAGATAAAAAGGACCATGTTACAATAGTTATGGGGGATTTTAATATGCAGGTAGATTGGGAAAATCAGAGAAGTACTGGATCCAAAAAGAAGGAATTTGAGGAATACCTGTGAGATGGCTGCTGAGCAGCTTGTGGTTAAGGTGAGAGTGAATATCAGACTGCTGGAAAGGTAATAATGGGGAACAAAGGAATAGCGGATGAACTTATTAAGTATTTTGCATCAGTCTCACAATGGAAGATACCAGCAGTATGCCAGAAATTTGAGAGCACCAGGGGACAGAAGTGAATGTAATTGCTCGAGACATATGAAGCCTCAAGGTAGAGAGGTCACCTCCACCAGATGGACTGCACCTTAGGGTTCTGAAAGTAGTAGATAAACAGATTATGGAGACATTAACAGTGATCTTTCAAGAATCACTAGTTTCTGCAATTCTTTCAGAGGACTGGAAATTTGCAAATGTCCCTCCACTCTTCAAGAAGGAAGGAAAGAAAAAGACATAAAATTATAGACCAGTTAGCCTAACTTCAATGGTTGGAAAGATGTTGGAGTCCACTATTAAGAATGAGGTTTTGGGGTACTTGGAGACTCTTGATAAAATAGGCCAAAGTCAGCATGGTTTCCATAAGGGGAAGTCTTGACTAACAAATCTGTTAGTAGATGTTTACTTCGATTTTCAGAAGGCTTTTGACAAGGTGCTGTACATGAGGCTGCTAAACAAGATAAGAGCCCACAATATTACAGGATAGATTCTAGCATGGACAGGAAATTGGCAGATGGCAAAGAATGTGAATTAAGTGCACCTTTTCTGGTTGGCTGCTGGTGACTAGTGGTGTTCTGCAAGAGTTGGTGTTGGGACCAGTTCTTCTCACATCATATATCAGTGATTTGGATGAGGGAATTGCTGGCTTTGTGGTCAAATTTGCAAATGATGCAAAAGTAGGTGGAGGGACAGGTAGTGTAAAGGAAACAGGAAGTCTGCAGATTTGGACAGATTGGGAGAATGGGCAAAGAAATGTCAGATGGAATGCAATGTAGGCAAGTGTATGGTCATGCACTTTGGAAGAAGGAATAAAGGTGTAAATATTTTCTAAGTGGAGAGCAAATTCAGAAATGGGAGGTGCAAAGGGATTTGGGAGTCACCATGCAGGATTCCCCAAACATAAACTTGCATGTTGAATTGGTGGCAAGAAAGACAAATGTAAACTTAGCATTTATTTCAAGAGGACTGGAATATACAAGCAAGGATATAATGCTGAGACTTTTTAAGACATTGGTCAGACCACAGTTGGAATATTATAAGCAGTTTTGGGCCCCTATTTAAGAAAGGATATGCTGGCACTGGAGAGGTCCAGAGGAGGTTCACGAGAATGATCATGAGAAGGAAATGGTTAACACATGAAGAGTGTTTGATGGCTCTGGGGCTGTACTCACTGGAGTTTGGAAGAATGAGGAGGGATCTCATTGAAACCTATCTAATAATGAAAGACCTATATTTTGTGAACAAGGAGAGAATGTTTTCCATAGTGGGGAAGTCTAGAACCAGAGGACACAACCTCAAAATAAAATGACATGCCTTTAGAACTGAGATGAGAAGGAATTTCTTTAGCCAGAGGGTGGTGAATCAGTGGAATTCATTGCCATGGACAGCTATGCAGACCAAGTCATTGAGTACATTTAAAACAGTGGTTAATAGCTTCTTGATCAGTACAGCCAACAAAGGTTACAGGGAAAAGGCAGAAGAATAGGATTGACAGGGACAATAAATCAGTCATGATGGACTGGCCTAATTCTGCTCATATGTCTTGTGGTCTCTGGCAGGTTTCTGCGGCTGTATGATGATGAACATTCTGACTGGTTGGAACGCCAGCTGTTATGGAGGCTGCAGTGTGCAGGAGTGAAAGTAGCTGCAGAGTGTTGTTGACTCGGCCAGCTCTGTTCCAAGCACAACCCTACCCACCACTGAGGTCATCTTCAAAATGCGCTAGCTGAAGAAGATGGCATTCATCCTCAAGGATCTGCATCATCTGGGTCACACCATCTTGTCATTTAACCTTCAGGGAAGAGATACATTCTGAATACTTTAGGAACAGTTTCTTCCCCTCAACCATCAGATTTCTACATGAACAATAACATACTATTCCTATTCAGCGCCAATTAATATTTAACTTATAATTTTTGTGTCTTGCCGTTGCCACAAACCAACAAATTTTATTACATATATAAGTGATTATAAACCTACTTCTGATTTCTGAAATTATAATATTCAGTGTCTGCATCATTGGGTTCTGCCGGTGTCTGTTTGGCCACTTCATAGCAATGGAGAAGGCCAAAGGTATATTGGTTGATGTGGGAGGGGAAGGTAGAGTTAAAATGACATTCAACTGGAAGCTCAAAATGGCCATTAATGATACAGCAATGGCTGCCTGGTCAACACTTGATCTCACCACATTGTGAGCAGTGAATGCAGGAGACCAAGTTGAAAGAGGTACAAGCGAACCTCTGCCTTATCTACGAGAGTTGTTTAAGTTTCCGAATGGTGGTGAGGGAGGAAATGAGGGCTAGCGGATAGGGGACCACTGGCTGGAGATGGATGAGCCAAGCAGTCACATTGTTGACCGTATCAATAAACAAAAGGGGAGGAGGTGAGAATGTGACTGGTGATGGGATCACATTTGACTTAGACAATAGGTGCGGGAGTAGGCCATTCAGCCCTTCGAGCCAGCACTGCCATTCACTGTGATCATGGCTGATCATCCACAATCAGTACCCTTTTCCTGTCTTCTCCCCATATCCCTTCACTCCGCTATCTTTAAGAGCTCTATCTAACTCTTTCTTGAAAGAATCCAGAGAATTGGCCTCCACTGCCTTCTGAGGCAGAACATTCCACAGAACCACAGCCCTCTGTGTGAAAAAGTTTTTCCTCAACTCCGTTCTAAATTGTCTACTCCTTATTCTTAAACTGTGGCCTCTGGTTCTGGACTCCCCCAACATCGGGAACAAGTTTCCTGCCTCTAGCATGTCCAATCCCTTAATAATCTTATATGTTTCAATCAGATCCCCTCTCAGCCTTCTAAATTCCAGTGTATACAACCCCAGTCACCCCAATCTTTCAGCATATGCCAGTTCCGCCATCCCGGGAATTAACCTTGTGAACCTACGCTGCACTCCCTCAATAGCTAGAATGTCCTTCCTCAAATTTGGAGACCAAAACTGTACACAATACTCCAGGTGTGGTCTCACCAGGGCTCTGTGGAACTGCAGAAGGACCTCTTTGCTCCTATACTCAACTCCCCTCGTTATGAAGGCCAACATGCCATTAGCTTTCTTCACTGCCTGCTGTACCTGCATGCTTACTTTCAGTGACTGATGAACAAGGACACCTAGATCTCGTTGTACTTCCCCTTTTCCTAACTTGACACCATTGAGATAGTAATCTGCCTTCCTGTTCTTGCCACCAAAGTGGAGAACCTCACATTTATCCACATTAAACTGGATGACTTGGTGGAAATAGCAGATGATTTGCTAGATGCAGAAGTTGAAGTGAAAGATGAGGACCAAGGGAACTCTAGTGCTATTCTTTTTGGGGAAAGGAAGCAAAGCTGAGAGCTGACATGTGGGAAGTGATGGAAATTCAGCTCTTTCTACACTTGCTCTGACTAACTTGTGAAGTAAACCTGAAAGCTGTGGCTAACAGCCTTGTTGTTCTGGCTGACATCATGTCCAGTGATGTGACCCAAGGCTGAATCTCAGGATGAACTCTACACCCAGACAAATAATGTTAAATTCATTGACTTTCACCCTATTTCCCTTCTATCTTTTAAAAAAATATTCTATTTCAATTTCCTCTTACCTATTGAGACATTCTTTGCATGTATCAAGGGATTTTATTTTCCTCCGGTAATCCTTCTCGGCAAAAACTCTTCCCTTTCAATTCGTTCTCTGGGTGAACATTAACAAACTGTGCTTTGCTCAAATGTGAATAATTGAAAATCATTTTAAACATTTCTTTCAAAAACACTTTCCATAATTTCACAAATGTCCAAAAGATACTGTATGTCATTTGCATTCTGCTGGCAAGTACACATGGTCTAAATTTTACATGGTATTCTTCCCTTGGCTCTGATAATTTTTTTGAACAAGGTCTATTTAAATACACACAAGACTACAGCTGTGATCTTGCCAATGGATTGCACAAATTTAACATTACACTGTTGTTTTAGCATTCAATGCCCCCTTTATAAAACTAAAATCTTACTTGTCTTCATATGGTACCTACTTCCAATATTAATGATTTCTTTAAGTGTTTTCCTAAACATCAAGTCTTTCCTTGATCGCTTTCCAAAATTTGCCTTTTCAAACTGAAATTGCCACCTATCTGCCTATTTTGTTGCCCTGGAACCCTGTCCTATTCACTCCCTCATTGTTCAGTTTGATCACAAGCTTTCATATCATTCTTCACATACTTGTATTCAAAGAAGAAGTGGCCCACAGAGCGAAGATGAACAAGAGTCTTTCATAATCGTGACATCCGAACAGACACCAAAATGTTAGTGTACAAAGCAGTGGTAATCCCAACGCTTCTGTATGCATCAGAAACCTGGACAACATACCAACGACATCTGAAAGCACTTGAAAAGTTCCATCAACGCTATCTTCGGAACATCTTAAATATCAGCTGGGAAGATAGAAGAACCAACGTCAGCATGCTAAATGAAGCAAAAACAACAAGCATTGAAGCCTACATCATCAAGAAGCAACTAAGCTGGAGCGGTCATGTTGTTCGGATGAAAGACGAACATCTGCCGAAACAAATCTTCTACTCTCAGCTTAAAGAAGGCAAATGTAAAAGAGGCGGACAACAGAAGAGATTCAAAGACGTCTTAAAAGCCAACATGAAGAAATGTAACATCGACATCAACAATTGGGAAACCAATGCCAAGGACAGGAAACACTGGCAAGCCATCACCTGAGAAGGAACAGCAACTTTCGAAGCCAACGGATGTGCAGAATTAGAAGAAGAGAAGAAAATGGAAAGAGAGGCAGCAACAACCAAAGCCCGCTCCACCATCTGAAACTACCTGTCCTGAATGCGGAAGAATTTTCAAAGCCAAGATTGGACTCATAAGCCACTTGAGAGCCCATAAGTAGATCAACAGAACGAAGACCATCATCCTCGACCTCGAGGGATAGCCACAACAACGACGTGTTCAAATCACAAATGCCTTGTAATTCATCATCATGAGCTTAATGACTTCTTTCTATGAGAAAGACAGAGGCTGGGTTTTGTCTTTACAGCAATTCATTTTCTTCAAAGCTGCTGAGTGCCCATGTCTCAAAGAATACAGCAGCATGGGAGGAGAAGATGGCAGCGCGACGCAGCTCGCAGCAGCCACTCCGGTGAATGATATCTGTTATCTGTCAAGTAGGTGCCATGCACAATCCTGACTTGATGGAGACAGACATGACAGCACGGAGGAACATCTGGTGAAACATCTGAAATGCCTGTTTCGCTGCCGCTGCTACTGTGTGAACCAGAATCTCAGGAGGGGAAGGCTCCGAGTCCTCGGCTTTGCTTGTTGCTCGGCTGCTCGGGCGGTGTCGAAGTGCTCGGTGTCGGAGGGCTGGTCAGAGGCTTGAAGTTTTCGGACGGACTCAGAGTCGGCTGTGGTTGGGTGCTTCCAATGCATCGGCAAGTTTACGACACTTCCATCAGCGTGAGATGATGGGGCTATCGGGACTTGAGACTTATTTTTACTGTGCCCATGGTCTGCTCTTTATCAAATTACAGTATTGCTTTGTACTGTTGTAACTATATGTTATAATTATGTGGTTTTGTCAGTTTTAGTCTTGGTTTGTCCTGTGTTTCTGTGATATCTTTCTGGAGGAACATTGTATCATTTTTTAATGCATGCATTTCTAAATGACAATAAATGAGGACTGAGTGTCCTCATAATATAATCTAATCTTATTTAATATAGTAAGTTATGTAGAAAGCTGAAAAGCAGGACATCCAGGGTAGTAACCTCTGGTTTGCTGCCTGTGCCACGCACCAGTGAGGGCAAGGAAAGAATGATTTGACAGATGAATGTGCAGCTAAGAAATTAGTGCAAGGGACCAGGTTTCAGATCTCTGAATCATTGGAACCTCTATTGGGGAAGTTGTGATTTGTAGAATAAGGACAGGTTATACCCGAACCCAAGGGGGACCAATATCCTTCTGGGCAGGTTCGCTAGAGCTTGAGAGGATTTAAACTAATTTGGTAGGAAGATGGGAACCAGAGTGATAGGGCTGAGGATGGGGCACTTGGTACAGAAGTAGATGCAGTGTGTAGTGGGACTGTGAGGAAGGACAGGCAGATGGTAGGACAAGATTGCAGCTTGTAGTTTAAGTTGAAGTGTAACATTGGGGCAAAAATCAAAAAGGGTGACGAATACAGCACTGAAGGTGTTATATTTGAATGCATACAGTATACAGAATAAAGTAGATGATCTTGTTGCAAAGTTAGGTATGACATTGTGGGCATCAATCATTGCTGAAAGTTGTTCATAGTTGGGAGCTTAACATCCAAGGACACACATTGTATCAAAAGGACAGGCGGGTAGGCATATGACATGGTGTGATGCTATTGGTAAAAAATGAAATCAAATCCTTAAGAAGGGATGACATAGGATTGGAGGATGTAGAATTCTTGTGGGTAGAGTTAGAAAACTGCGAGGGTAAAAACACCCTGATTGGAGTTATATATAGGCCTCTGAACAGTAGCTCGGATGGGGGATGACAAGTTACAACAGGAGATAGAAAAGGCATGTAAAAAGGGCAATGTTACAATAGTCATGGGGAATTTCAATATGCAGGTAGATTTGGAAAATCAGGTTGGTGCCGGATCCCAAGAGAGGAAAAGGCAATGCTAGATTGGGTGTTGTGTAATGAACAAGATTTTATTTTTCAGCTTAAGTAAGGAAATCATTGATCAAGAGACAGTGATCATAATATGATAGAATTCACGTGCAGTTTCAGACAAAGAAGTTAGAGTCAGATGTATCAGTCTTACAGTGGAGTAAAGAGAATTACAGATGCATGAGAGAAGAGGTGATTGAAAAGGGATTGGAAGAGGACACTAGCAAGAATGACAGCAGAACAACAATGGCTAGAATTTCTGGGGTAATTCAGTAGGCACAAGTTAGATGAAGAAGTGTTCTAAAAGAAGGATGAGACAACCAAGGCTGACAAGGGGAGTCAAAAACAACGTAATAGGAAATGAGAAGGCATATAATACAACAAAAAAGGTAGTGGGAAGTTAAGAGAATTGGGAAGCTTTTAAATACAACGGAAGGCAACTAAAACAGCGATAAGGAGATAAAAGATTAAATATAATGGTAAGCTAGCCAATAATGTCAAATAATATCAAAGAGGATACCAAATGTTTTTCAGATTAGATAAAGAGTAAAAGAGAAGTGAACGTAGATATTGGACCACTGGAAAATGACGCTGGAGAGGTAGTAATGGGGGATACAGAAATGACGGACAAACTTATTAAGTATTTTGTGCCAGTCTAGAAGATACTAATAGTAGAAATTCAAGAGTGCCAAGGGGCAGAAATGAGTGGAGTTGCAATTATGAAGAAGGTGCCGAAAGATCTGAAAGTCAATAAATCACCTGCACCAGATGGACTGCACCCCAGAGTTCCGAAAGAGGTGGCTGAAGGGATTGTGGAGGCATTAGTAATGATCTTTCAAGAATCACTCCACTGCTTAAGTATGCAGGGACGCAGCAGAAAGGAAATTATAGGCCAGTTAGTCTGACTTCAGTAGTTGGCAAGATGCTGGAGTCCATTATTAGGGATGAGATTTCCGGGTACTTGGAGGCACATGATTAAATAGGCCAAAGACAGCATAGTTTCCTTTAGGAGAAATCTTGCGTGACAAATTTGTTGAGGAAATAACAGGCAGGATAGACATAAAAAAACAGAAGAGTCAGTGGATGTTGTGTACTTGGATTTTCATAAGGACTTTGACAAAGTGTCGCACATGAGGCTGCTTAACAAGCTACGAGTCCATGGTATTACAGGGAAGAAACTAGCATGGATAGAAGATTGGCTGACTGGCAGGAGGCAAAGAATGGGAATAAATGGGGTCTTTCCTGGTTGGCTGCTGGTGACTAGATGTATTGCGCAGGGGTCGATGTTTGGACCATTTCTTTTCACGTTATATGTCAATGATTTGGATGACGGAATTGATGTCTTTGTGGCCAAGTTTGCAGACCATACAAAGGTAAGTGGAGGGGCAGGTAGTGTTGAGGAAGCAGAGAGTCTGCAGAAGGACTTAAGACATTGGGAGAATGGGTAAAGAAGTGGCAGATGGAACATAGCTGAGGTAAGTAGATAGTCAAGCACTTTGGTAGAAGGAATAAAGGTGTCAGCTGGTTTCCAAACAGAGAAAAAATTCAAAAATCAGAAGTGCAAAGGAACTTGGGAGTCCTTGAGCAGGATTCCCTACAGGTTAATTTGCATATCCGAAGAGGAGTCGGACCGAGGTCAAGGCATGTTCGGGAAGGAGCGGAGAAAAGTCGGAGCATAGGAGAGGCAGATTCGGGAGCCCGTCAACCTAAGCTGAGCGTGAGTTTCAATCAATCTAAGCGCCAGATTGGTTACAGGCCAAAAAGTGGTGGCGGGGTCCGGGCCCAGTGCACGTCAATGCAATAGGGCCCAGTCCTCAGAGTGAGGAACAACACGATGCTTGGTCGATTTAAGTGTCCAGCCAGACGGATCGAAAAAGTAGGGTGTCAGGACAAGAAGCAAAAGTCAGGCCAGTTCTGCTTGATGCTCCATGACATTTACTGTGCTCTTCACTGCACTGAGAATGAGACTGTGGGTCTGATCCGGCTACTCCAGGCTCCATGGCGTTTACTCCACTATGTGCTGAACTGAGGTGGAGGCTGAGGCCTGCTCCGGGCTTTGTGTCTGAGGACTCTCTGTCATTGTAAATGCTACTCGCTTACTTTTATTGTTTGCTTGATGTTTTTTTCTCTCTCTGTACATTGGGTGCTCATTGGTCTTTTTTTTAATGGGTTCCTTTGGGTTTCAGGTTTTGTGGCTGCCTTAAGGAGACAAGTCTCAAGGTTGCATAATGTATACATACTGTGATAATAACTTTGAAGTTGGGTTAGTGGTAAGGAAGGCAAATGCAAAGTTAGCATTCAGTTTGAGAGGACTAGACTACAAAAACAAGGATGTAATTCTGAGGCTTTTAAAGGCATTGGTCAGACCACACATGAAGTATAGTGTGCAGTTTTGGGCCCATTATCTAAAAAAAGATGTGCTGGCATTGGCGAGGGTCCAGAGAAGGTTCACAAGAATGATTCCAGGAAAGAAAGGGTTAATGTATGAGGAGTATTTGATGGCTCTGGGCCTGTACTAGGTTTGAGAGGGATAATAAATCAGCCATGATAGAACAGCAGAGCGGACTCAGTCGGCTGAATGGCCACATTAGACTCCTGTATCTTATTGCTCCTTTCAGGAATCAACCAAAGCAGCATCTGCTAAAGCTCAAAAAGAGCCACAAGACAAGCATCCAAAACCACCGTGACTTTTGCTGGTTTAGAAGAGAATTATCAACTGCAATATGCATCCAATTACATGTTACTAAACAAATTAAATGCATTAGCACATTCCTCATCCCACAAACACACCAATATCTCTCTCTCTCTCTCTCTCTCTCTCTCTCCCCCCCCCCCCCCCCCCAGGGGCTAACATCCACTTAAAATAGGACAGACTATTTCTTAGTCCACTGATCTATAGCTTCAAAAGATTCTGGCCCCAGATTCTATCACAACAATGTGCTGACGCACAATTGTCCAAAGTCACCTCATGTACCATATGCTTTGCTACCTCATTATCCCAATGACCTTTGCTTATTCTGAGTAGTTGCCCTGCTTGCATTTCCCAGAATAATTAGGTGTGACAATTGTCCTGTAATCTCAATCCCAGAATCCAAAACTGAAGTTATGTGTAAATATTACAACCCAATCTGTGTCCTCTGAGAGGAGGACCCCCACAAAAGCTACAAAGAATCTAAGGAAAAGATACCCCCGGGGTGCCCGGGGGGGGGTGGGGGGGAGGATGAGCACCCCAGTCGGATGGACACAACGACATCAGACCCAGGCAATGAACAAACGACGATGAGGAAGCAGTGTGCATGTGGCAGAATCTGCAAGAACAATAGTGGCTTGAAGATCCACCAAGCGAGGAGCAGGCGGGAGCAGGAGCAGCACAACACGCAGGTGTCCAACCTGGTGAGACGAAGGAGGGGCCAGGCCTGGAGTCACCCCATAGTGCCAAGAACCTCCAAGTGTTGCAAACTAATCCCTCTAACATGAAGTCTAACAGGAGGCGGATCAAATGGCCTGCAGCTAACATGACTTCACTGTGGAAGCAGTTTGATGAAGATGTTAACCAAATTCTGGAGGCAACGGCGAATGGAGGGGCTGATAGGAAGCTGCAAGCCATGACAACAATTATTGTCAGTATCGCAGCTGAACGATTCAGAGAAGAGGAGAAGGAAGGCTCCAAAACATCTTACTCGAAGAACCAAAGAGCATTGAGCATCCACAACGTCCGGCAGGAGATGAAAGCGCTGAAGTCCCAATACAAGGAGGCAGGAGAAGAGGAGCGCATTGGCTTGGCCCAGCTGATGTGCATACTACGAAAGAGGATCAGGGTCCTCTGCCGGGCAGAGTGGCATCGGAGGCGGCGTCGTGAAAGGGCTCGAAAACGTGCTGCCTTTATCGCCAACCCCTTCAAGTTCACCAAGGAGTTGCTGGGGGAGAAGCGCAGTGGGAAACTGGCCTGTTCACAGGAAGACATAGACCAACATCTGAAGAAGATATATAATGATCCTGAAAGAGAGCAGGAGTTGGGAGAGTGCGACATCCTAATAGACCCACCTGAACCGGATGTGCAGTTCGACATGTCAGAGCTGCAACTGAAGGAAGTCAGAGAGGTCGTCCGCAAAGCAAGGGCAAGCTCGGCTCCAGGACCAAGCAACACCTTGTACAAAGTGTACAAGAATTGCCCCAAACTCCTGCTGCATCTGTGGAAGATCCTGAGAACCTTTTGGAGAAGGGGGAAAATCCCAGAGCAGTGGAGAGTGGCTGAAGGGGTGTGGATCCAGAAGGAGGAAAATGCCACCCAGATAGGTCAGTTTCGTATCATCTCCCTGCTGTGTGTCGAGGCAAAGATCTTCTTCAGTGCAGTTTCTAAACGGCTGTGCACCTACCAAGCAAAGAACACCTATATTGATACATCAGTCCAGAAGGGTGGCATTTCAGGGATGCTGGGCTGTCTGGAGCACATCGGTGTGGTCATCAGGGAGGCCAGAAAGAACAAGGGCAACCTGTCAGTGTTGTGGCTCGATCTGGCAAATGCATATGGCTCCATTCCGCACAAGCTGGTGCAGCTCACACTGACCAAATACCATGTCCCCAGCAGAATCAGAGAAGTTATCGCTGATTATTACAGCAACTTCAGGATGAGGGTCTCTTCAGGAACAATTACATCAACCTGGCACAAGGTGGAGATCGGCATCATCACAGGGTGCACTATCTCAGTGACACTGTTCTCCCTAGCCATGAACATGTTCACTAAGTCTGCTGAACCAGAGTGCAGAGGGCCCAGAATGAATTCCGCTCAACGGCAACCACCTATCGGAGCATTCATGGATGACCTCACAGTCACCACAGAATCAGTCCCAGGCTGCTGGAGGATTCTGCAAGGGCTCAAAAAGCTGGTGGAGTGGGCCCAGATGTGTTTCAAACCTGCCAAATCAAAATCGATGGTGCTGAGGAAAGGGAAGGTGGAGAAAAAGTTCCGGTTCAGCATCGCAGGCACAGCCATCCCAACCATCACAGAAAATCCAGTCAAGAGCATAGGCAAAGTTTCTGACAGCTCTTTAAGGGACACAACATCCATTCAGGCAACCTGCACCGAGTTGGATGGCTGGCTGAAATCTGTGGACAAGTCTGGCCTACCTGGGAAGTTTAAAGCCTGGGTGTATCAGCATGGCATTCTTCCCAGAATCCTATGGCCCCTCCTCGTCTATGCAGTTCCGATCTCGACAGTCGAAACCTTAGAGAGGAGGGTTAGCAACCACCTCAGGAGATAGCTGGGGCTGCCAAAGAGCCTGAGCAGCATCACACTCTATGGACACCACAACAAACTGCAACTGCCCTTCAAATCCTTGGAGGAAGAATTCAAGGTAACAAGAGCCAGCGAAGTGCTACAGTATAGGGACTCAAGTGACCCGAAGGTGGCTAGAGCAGGAATCCAAGTAAGTACTGGCAGGAAATGGAGGGCAGAGGAAGCTGTTCAGGAGGCAGAGGCGAGGCTGCGTCACAGGAGGCTGGTGGGAGTGGTCACACGAGGCCGAGCTGGGCTAGGATCCTTTCCAACTCCCCAACTGGACACCAGAGGGAAGGAAAGGCGTTATCTAGTTCAGGAGGAGGTGAGAGCAGTAGTGGAGGAGATGAGAGCCTGCAAGGCGGTGGGAATGAAGCAGCAGGGAGCTTGGACAAGATGGGAGAATGCGGTTGAGAGGAAAGTGACCTGGGCTGATCTTTGGAAAGCCGAACCACACCGCATCCAATTTCTCATCCAAGCAGTGTACGATGTGCTTCCAAGCCCATCAAACCTGCACACATGGGGCAAGGCAGAGTCATCTGCGTGCCCACTGTGCTCCAAGCGAGGAACCCTGGAGCACATCTTCAGCGGCTGCGCAAGGGCACTTGGTGAGGGACGGTACAGGTGGAGGCATGATCAGGTCCTGAAGACCATCGCTGAAGCCATCAGCGCAGGAGTTGAGTGGGCGAAGCGGTCCCGACCCTCCAAGCAGCCCATTGCCTTTGTCAGAGCTGGGGAGCAGCCAATACCTGCCAAAAGAACATCTGCAGGCATCCTGACCTCTGCAAAGGACTGGCAGCTGTTGGTGGACCCCGAAGGGCAGCTGAAGTTCCCCAACCATATCGCAGCCACCACCCTGCGACCAGACATTGTCCTAGTGCCTGAGTCGACTAAGCAAGTGGTGCTGCTGGAGCTGACAGTCCCATGGGAAGATAGCTTGGAAGAGGCCTTTGAAAGGAAGCTCTCCAAGTACGCAGGACTGGTCAGTAACTGTCAGCAGGCTGGATGGAGAGCGAGGTGTCTCCCAGTGGAGGTTGGTTGTAGGGGATTCATAGCCCATTCTTTAGTTAGAGCCTTCAGCATTTTGGGCATCGAGGGAGAGAGGAAGAGGAGAGCCATCCACAGTACCACCGATGCGGCAGAGAGGGCCTCGAGATGGCTGTGGCTCAAAAGAGGGGAGCCATGGAGTCATAAGTAGCTAGCCATCTGGACACAAGCTGGGGTCTGATCAGCCCTGGCTGGGTCACCTGGAGGAGGTTGTATGATGTTGAAAGACCCAAAACACCCGATGATTCCAGGAACATCACCGAAGATGTGTTCAGAAGCATCAATAGATATATGTACACAGCATCCCATGCTATCACTTTACTTTTGCATTTTGTCATAGTATGTTTCAGCTTTGTGCTGTATGATTGGTTTAGATTGTGACTGATGAGAAGTAAAGTTGACCTCAATTTCTTTACCATGAGTAATTCTACGAGAGACTGCCCATTTGTCGACTGCAGTGAAAGTGGGACCAAATAGGAACAAAGAGACTAGTTTCATTGCTGCTTCCTTCATTCTTCCTTGGAAGTCTGAACAACTCTGTTTTCCCATTAAAGGAAGGATGACAATGGACAGATGCAAGATCATTTATGCCATTTTATTATCAATGGAATCTTCAAACTTCACACTCATAAAACAAGTTCTATTGTCTGACACCATGTGTAGTGCATTTAATATTTCATTAATATTTGAGTAATATTGTAAGTATATTGTTTAAGCATTCTTTGTTTACATAATTCATTATGACTTATATCTAAGAAGTAGGTGAATGGTACATGTCATTACGCCACCACCTCATACGTTAGCGCCTCACTAAAGGAAAAGGAAGAAGGGGAAAAAAAGCAAGGAGACAAAGCATATCCTGGCTCCTGTGTTCTTCTTTCAGTTAGTTTCTGGAGTTACAAAAGATAATAGAGGCGATGAGCAGGTTTTAAACGAACCTGAGACAGCTACCTACCTGGTGAAGCTCAGCGAGGCATTCAAGTTTTAAGAAAGCACAGCTCGTTTTTCATTGAAAGGAGGAGAGAGATGTTTCTTCAGAAAGGGAGAAAGAAGGTAGAGTTCAAAAAAAGGTAGAAAATAAATGAAAATCGTGGGTTCATAAACAGTAAGAACCAGGTGATAGTAATAATAAATAAAAGCAGTGTTGCTGAATGTAATAGGTAGAAAGGCATACAGTTTGCTTAGAAGTTCCACTGCTCCAGCTGAAATAAGCTTTGCTGATATCATGAACGTAATGCAGGAACATTTAGAACTGAAACCATTGTTGATTGCAGAACACTTTAGGTTTCATAAGTGGAATCAAAAAGGACAGGAAGTCCATTCCAGCATTTGTAGTTGAATTGAAGAAATTTTCCCAAGTATTGTCAGTTCAATGATTGGCTTAATGATGCACCGACAGATCATTTAGTTTGTGGAGTCTTACAAAAAAGCATTCAAAAATGGCTCCTAACTGAAGCACAACTCACATTCAAAACAGCAATTGAAATAGCTGTATCAATGAAAACAGCAACCAGAGGCACAAGTGAGTTGCAGCCCGGAATGAAAGTGAGTGTTGAACAAAATTGCAATGTCTAAATAGAAATCTGCCAGAACAAACAAATGGTGTTAGTGTTGTGGCAGGGGCTCACATACACCAGACCAATACAAGATTAAAGGCGAAACTTAAAGGAAATGTGACAAAGTAGGGGCACATAAAAAGAGCATGTCAGGCAGACAAAAATAAATGGTCTGCACAGGGAAGAAGAAAAAAATAAAAAGTGTAGTTCCAGTTTCAAACAGAGCATTAATTTGCAAGCTGTTGATGAAAATCTGGTAATGAGAATAACCACAGGACTTGTTAGCCTTGAGATTAAAATGAGAAAACTAATGAGGGACAAGCAATATGGCTTACACTACAAGAGAATGGTAAATTAATCAGAATGGAATTGGAAACCATAGAAGGGGTGCAGAGGAGATTTACATGGATGTTGCCTGGATTGGGGAGCATGCCTTATGAGAATAGGTTGAGTGAACTTGGCCTTTTCTCCTTGGAGCGATGGAGGATGAGAGGTGACCTGATGGAGGTGTATAAGATGATGAGAGGCATTGATAGTGTGGATATTCAGAGGCTTTTTCCCAGGGCTGAAATGCCTAGCATGAGCGGGCATAGTTTTAAGGTGCTTGGAAGTAAGTACAGAGGAAATGTCAGTGGTAAGTTTTTTTTAAACTGTTACATACCCCGTAACTGGGTTGCCAAACCAGCAGAAATGGACCACTAGTTGGAGTCTGGATTACTGGAAACTAATAAAGTTTCATTAAAGAAATAAGTAACACAGTAGTCTAATCGTAAGGATATAAATGCAACCGGTTAGCAATGATAAAACACACA